>NC_040913.2:43774172-44408346 GCF_004126475.2 Phyllostomus discolor | reverse complement strand
CCAGCTGGCTCCAGACTCTTTTTTGACCATTCCCTAAGCCTTTTCTGACATCTGTCCTCATGGGCACACTCCTACCATCAGCCTCAGGCCTCAGTTGGTACCCTCTAGTCAACCAAAACCTTTCTTGTGACCTACTGTCATAACACTGTGGTTCCCCCAATTCTTTACCTTACCTATTTTCACCTCTCATTCAGACCTGACCACTCATTCTTCAGCAAGTAAGTGTAACTTATAGAGGAGCCTCCAAATAGTTCATTAAATGTTGCTTTACCAACTGCAATTTTTCAGGAGAAAATTCTTTCCTGGCAATTTCCAATTATCCCTGATTTACAAAGTAGAAGATCATGGGTTAGTCAGCACATCGATCTGTTCTTATTGGCATGAACTAAGGGCTTTTTTTTTCTTCTCTTTTTTATTTAAATGCCTTCAGATGGGGCTTGTGTTCTTTACGTGTTCACTATTACTTTCAAAGGTCTCCTGTATTCCTTTACATGGCCAATTTTATTTATTTGTAGTAACTGGCTAGATATCTTATAACCAGTTTCAGTCCTGGTACCACCTGTGAAACCATTTGCCCAGGCTTTCTAAGTTTTCCTTTGTCCCTATCCACCTACACTCTGGCAGATTCCCCACCATCTACTGAAAACATTATCCTTAACTCTTTGCTAAATATGCTAATTCCTCTTAAGACCTATCTAAGAAATTTCCCCCCAACAAGATTCAACTACCCTAATGAGTCCACTGCCCCATATATACAGGTCTCTGATCATTACATTTGACCTTTTGTTAAATCACTGTTTCATTTTGAGTCCGGAATATCAAGTCTGGAAGGATATGAGTTAAATCTTTATCTTTGGTTTTTAAATTAAGAAAAAAAAAGACTATAGGAAGAACTAAAAATGGTCCAGCCTCAATGTTTCATGTGTTACTGATTTGCTGTATAATTCTTCACGTTAAATTTCCAAAGAAAAGAATTTCCCAACCTTTGCTTTACCTGCTGTTTGCAGTTGTGCAGAAGGATATATACCTCCTCCACTTACACACTCCTAACAACTCTATCTTACCTTTGCAATAGACCCTATTTCCTCCAACACACAATTTACTAGCGTAGTATTATAAATCAGCCTGTGTGTGCTTTTCAGAAAAATTTTTCATATTTAAAATAAAATATGTTAAAGTACATATAGTCAAATGCAGAATTTGCTAACAGTTTAATCAGAATATGGACAAAATGTACAATAACTTGCACCAAATTTGCCACTTTTGCAGAGAATTACTTGGTTTGCTGAGAGCTGTAGCCAGGAGTTTAATTTTAGAATTATATATTTTCTACTGTTGGGCAAATAGATCAACTACTTATAAAAGTTGATCCTCAGTTATAAATGTAAGTGATGACCTCTTTTTTAGAGTTTAACAGACCTGGTGGCTTTTATTGAAATCTACATAAATACCTATATGTTGTTTATTTTTTAACTTTATAGGAAATCAATGTGTTAACAGTTGCATTAGTCAACCAAGACCGAGAAAACAATATTGATAAAAGAAGTCAAGGCTTAAAATCAGAAAAAGAAGCTCTACTTATTGGTAAGGAAATTCTATCTTCCTCGTGTGTTCTGTTAAATTATTCTTAGGTAATTCACTTAAATAATATTTAATTAATTCGCCTCCAACTTGTTAATAATTTAAACAGCTTTGCCTTGTGATCAGAGATGAGATTAACCTTGTCAAGATTCTATTATGTACATTTCAAGTTAGGAATGTACAAATCACTGAGGGTTTTGCTCTTCTGTAACCATGTTTATTAGTTGTTTGTCCAACATAAAACTGAGTACAAGAAGGTAGATTAATTTGCATCTCACATGTTATGAATCTGAATTTCAAAATTTGAACACATCACTTTCAACTATGTTGAAAGAGGCCAGGTTGGGTCCAGTTCAAAAGTCTCAAACCAAGCCAGATTCCCAGGGTCAAGAGAGGCCACACCCTGAGGACAGACTTGTAATGCTTTTATGGGGGAGAAATAAAATTTTCTCTACCCTCAAGTTTTTTCTGGCTGGTCTAATAATCAAATAGACATGAGACAAACTAGCAAGAGAAATAATCAAATTTAATTCATGCATATAAATGGGAATCCTACATACATAAGAGAGTCAGAGATAGAAGTTGGGGTGGTAGATTGTCATATGTCATTGAACCAGTCTCAGACTTGAGAACAGTTCAGTTCAGGTAAAAGTTGTGTCTCATTTCAGGTAGCAGTGATGCAGGCAGGCTCTCAAAGTTAAGCCTAGGGTGTGAGCAATAGGAGACATTTCTATGGAAACAAAAGAAGAGCAAAGGTTACTGTTTGGAGAAGACTAATCTCAGTTTCTGAGTTCTGAAAGCAGGCAATCAAGTTTTCTAGGTTTCTGTCTCAAATCATCTTCATGTGGAGTAAAGGCAGGCAGTGACAGTCTGATAGATTCTCCTGGTCTGCAATTTGATGTCCCTGGTTATCTTTCTGCAGCAGGAATAAAGATTGTCCACAGATCAGCTATTGTGGTGATTTCTCTGAAGTCTACAGAGAAATCTATGTCAAGTCTACATCAACTTGTCCCACTTTAACTTGCATGGCCTTGGCAAACAAGCAGTTTTAGTTCCCAGTGATTCCAAGTCAATGGATGGGAAAATGTTAGTTTGGAGGGCTACAACCACATATCTATGAAAACTAGAAAAATTCAGGATCCAATTCAGTATATAGTCAAAATTTTTTTAACTGAAAAGACAATAAATAGCACTAGAAACTAATATCCATAAAGGTATATTATAGTTTCTATTGAAATGATTTTCTCTGTAAAATGACCCTTGTTTTTATCAAAGATAGCCAAACTAAGACTAATTTATTTGCAAAATAAGTCATTTCAATAAACTTGGCCTGATTATTTATATAAGTCCAGCAAGAATAATAACCACATAGGCTCTTTTAAATCTGCTTTGGTGAAGTTTTTTATAAGGAATATTCAGATTGACATTTTAAAGTTCTGTTGAGGCTTAGAAGACAAGCTGCATACTTGCCATAAGATTTTGCCTGCAGTACCTATAGATTTGGGGTTAGTTTTTCTCTACTCAAGATCCACAATATATCCTGCCGTTCCTTCTTTCTTTGCATCTTCCAGTAAGAAACCTTTGTTCCTTACCTGGAAAGACTACTCTGAAGCAAGGCAAGCAAGGTAACAGACTGTTTTTCCAAGGAATTTCCTTAATTCTTTATAGCTTTCTAGTCATATATGAGCTCATACTTTTCTCTCTCAAACATGACCTTCAAGTCAAAGCCTTGTAATATATTTAGTTTTCAATTGTGTCCTATTATAAAGAGAAGAAATTTCTATTGAACTTATGCAAATAAACATATAGCCATGAAAATAAAAGTATACAATTATTGAGTTTCCAAAGTCTGGAGGGATTAGAGAGAAAAATAAATACATGTTTCAGTACTGCTTCAAAGATGTAAAGAAGAAAAATTTCTTGTATCTGGAAGACAAAATTTTAAAAATCAGAAATATTTCAAATAAAAAGTCATAAAATTGTAACCCTTCTCATTGGTTCATTCAGTCCCATGGAATTAAACTTGGTTTGCAGGAATCCAGTTTTTCCATTAGCTCTCTAAACCTCGCCTGATAATTGAGGGTGATACAGTCAGTGATAATTCCTAGAAGTTTGCAGGGTTGTCCATGAAGGCTCATATGTTTTGCTCATTAAACTGGGTGCCTTGATCCCTAGAGATTTTGGAAGGTATACTCCAAGTGGGAAAACACTTTTTCTAATAGTTCCTTTGCCACTGTGAGGCCACCAGCCTTGTAGCAGAGGAAAACTCTAATTCAAATAGGAAAACATACATATAACAAGAACATATTGTTAATCTACACAAAGTGACAGTTGAGAAGCAGCTCAAATGTACCATGGTGAATGAAGGAATGCAAAAACTGAAAAATGCCTAGGAGCCAGGAAGAACCAAGCAGCTGTCCTTGGTTTCCCATAGCCCCCAGTTATTCATTTAATTTACATTCACTATTTACCCATCTTAATTTCTCTGATTCAGGAGCAGACTGTTGCCATGTTACAAGGACATCAGGATGGCAAAGTCTGACAATAAGGGGTCATTTATGCAAAAAAAATATATACTTCATCCACATGTGCCATAATCTGATACTGAAGTTCATTTGTTTAGTGTATCCCTCAATTTTGATGACAGATATTTTAAGTCAGGATATCTCACATTTCCAGCAAGTTTACAATATTTTTTTTATTGATTGATTGATTTTTTATTGTTGTTCAAGTATAGTTGTGTCTCTATTTTCCTGCCATGACTTTCCCTCACCCCACCCACCTCCACCTCCCAAACTCAATTCTACCTCCCTTTGGCTTTGTACATGGGTCTTCTATATATGTTCCTTGATGACCCTTCCCTCTCTTTCCCCCTCTAGTTACTGTCAGTTTGTTCTTTATCTCAATGTCTCTGGTTATATTTTGCTTGCTTGCTTTGTTGATTAGGTTCCACTTATATGTGAGATCATATAGTATTTGTCTTTCACCACTTGGCTTATTTTACTTAGCTTAATGATCTCCAGTTCCATCCATGCTGAGATAACATCCATGCTCAGATAACAGGAACTAAATTTATTAAACCCAGGTAGAACAAATGTATAATTTAAAGCTAATGATTCTAAAGATATGCACATTTATCCAAACTATACTCAAAAACAATTTTCTTTTTTAAATTATATTTTATTGATTATGCTATTACAGTTATCCCAATTTCCTCCCTTTGTCCCCTTCCACCCAACACTCCCAACCCTCTGAGGCAATCCAAACAAACACCATTGTTCATGTTCATGGGTCATGGGTATAAATTCCTTGGCTACTCCATTTTTACATCCCCATTGCTATTCTGAAACTACCTATTTGTACTTCTTAATCCCCTTACCTCTTCACCCATTCCCCCACAATCCTCTCCCATCTGGCAAACATCAAAATGCTCTCCATGTCCATCATTCTGTCTCTGTTCTTCTTGTTTGCTAAGTTTGTTTTTTAGATTAAATTGTTGATAATGTATTTATTGCCATTTTATTGTTCATAGTTTTGATCTGTTTCTTAAATAAGTCCCTTAAACATTTCATATAATGATGGTTTGGTGATGATAAACTTCTTTGGATTTTTCTTGTCTGGGAAGCTCTTTATCAGCCCTTTGACTCTAAATGAGAGCTTTGCTGGATAAAGCAATCTTGGCTGTAGGTCTCTCCCTTCTTTTCATGACTTTGAATATTTCTTGCCAATCCCTTCTAGTCTGTGAAGTTTCTTTTTAGAAATCAGCTAAGTCATATGGGAACTCCCCTGTAGGTAACTAACTGCTTTTCTCTTGCTGCATTGAAGGTTCTCTCTTTATCTTTAACCTTTGGCATTTTAATTATGATGTGTCTTAGAGTAGGCCTCTTTGCATCCATCTTGTTTAGGATTCTCTGTGCTTCCTGAACTTGCAAGTCAATTTACTTCACCATATTAGGGAAGTTTTCTTTCACTATTTTTTCAAATAGATTTCCAAATTCTTGGTCTTTCTCTTCTTCTGGCACCCATATGAGGTGAATGTTGGATGTCTTAAAGTTGTTCCAGAGGCTGTTTATACTATCCTCTGGATAGTATAAAAAAATTTTTTTTTATTCTTTTTTTTTATTCTTGCTTTTCTGATTGGTTGTTTTTTGCTTCCTTATGTAAGGAAGGAATCAAATCAAATATTGATTTGATTCTTGGCTTCATACACTTACTGTTGTTTCCCTGTACATTGTTTTTTATTTCAATTAATATACCCCTCATTTCTGGCTAGATCTTTTTTATACCATTGAGGTCCTCACTAAGTTCCTTGAGAATCATAAAGCACTTTGAGATGAAGAGGGGAAGTTTTGGGAATATAAATAGAATTGTTAGGCTTTGAGTTGTGTCTGGAGCCACACTTCTAGCCCTGTAAAAAAAAAAATGACAGTTGTTTTTTAATACCTCAAAAATTGGGTTGCCACCTAAATGTTGGCAAAGGACTGAGAAATTTATCCATACAGTTTTGGAATTATTTTCCCCTTAGACAGATTTCTTATCAGGCCCTGACATTAGTTTCTAATTTGGCCAAATTTCTGATTAAAAAGTTGTTAAATTCCTTCAGATATCTTGTCAGGTTTCACCTGGGACAAATAGTAAATATTTCTGGCATTATTAAACAATTCCATGGACCTAAGAGGGTGCAAAGTTTACCACCTTCTAAAGCAGTGATTTCAACTGGTGTGCCACAAGGGACCAACTGATAGGGCACAACAATTTTTAAAACATGCAATACCTGACTACTTAGTGGCACTGACCTCTTTTCCCTTAGACTGTCAAGTTAAACAGTGACAACAACCAACATAAAAATAGCCATCTGGTATGAATGAATCTAAATTATACATATTTTTTTGTCAGCTGGGCAAAAAATAGTATATATATTTTAGCATACTTCAGAATTTTACTAATTAGTTTATGTGGGCTATGAGATGAAAAAGGTTGAAGATCTCTGTTTGAGTCTTTCCCTCTGATAGCCAAACAAAAGAACCAGCAGCCTCCATGCCCAGTTCCCCCAATGAGACAATATCTACTACCACAAAACAATCAGGTAAAAGAGATGCAATACCCTAAAGTTGATGTATGTTTGAAAAAATATAAACCTGTTTAAACATTTGGGTATAGGCACAAGGTTCCTGTATCCCAATGCTTCAAAAGAAAGGCCAATATTCAATATTCAGAGTTTTGGAACAAGGAAAGGTTTATTGATGGAGAAGGGTTAGCTTGAGAAGATGGGAGAACTACTTCTCAAACCCATCTTATGAGAGTTCAATATTCAGGTATCATCTGTCAGTGGTAGGGAGAATGGGTGAGGAAGAGGTGGGTAGGGAATGTAGAGGGCCAGGATCTGAAAAGGGACCCAAGGAAAAGCACAAAATTTCTAAATCCCTTTGTTCCTGGTCCATCCCTTGACACTCCCCTCCCTTTATTTCTGGTCAGTCAGTGGACTCCTACTGATCTGAGCTGGTTCTGGAGTCATTACTTAGAACATACTGCCCCACCTCTTCACTGATGAAGGAGCTGCTTAAGCCTCAAGCGGAATTCCTCTAGTTAATTAGCATATCTTCAGCAGGAGGTAATAGCAGGACAGAAGGCCAATGAGAGGAAGTATTTCACTGTGGCAATTCCCCTCTTTTCTGTTTATCCCTCAATTTGGAGGGATATAGAGCAACTGAGTCCAGGTTCAGTCAAGAGGGAGGATTAGCTTGTAAAAGGGAGTCAGATTTGTCTGCCCACCATGCTCTTCTTATCTGATTCTTACAGCCTCACATACCCACCTCTTCAAAGATGGTCACTGAGCCTTAGAGGGGGGCATTCTAGGAGTTCAGTTCATAAACAGAGACCACAGCAATGGTAGAAGAAGCAGTAGGCTAGGATACCTGTACCCTAAGTATTAATTAGAGCAAACCATTAAGTCAGTCTCTGAGTCTGTTAAGGCGAGAAAGCCTCTACATGAAAGGCTCAGAGCTTCATTTTTGCTGGAATAGAGGCAGGCAGTGACAATCTGACAAATTTGCCTGGCCCATAGTGCCAATGTCCCTGATGATATCATCAGGTGCTCAAGCAAGTTCTTTGTGTGGCTTACATAGCATGTTACTAAAACTGTCCAGCATGAGCTGTTGCAGTGATTTCTTCAAAGTTTACATTATGTCCTTTAGCTATAATCTGCATTTGTAAGGCTCAGAAACAAGTTTTAGTTCTCAATAATTCCAAGGCAAATGATGGGAGAAAAATGAAACGGTGACTCAGAGAGCTGCAGCCAAACACTTTGACTAGAAAAATCCAGGACCCAGTCTAGTCCACAGGTGAAAAATAAAACCTTAAAGACAATTAACCAAAGTAGAATCTAATATCCACAGTTGTGCATTATGGCTTCTACTGAAATATTTTCTTTCTCCCTAAAACCACACTAATTTTATCAAAGCTAGCAAAGTAGCCAAGTTAAGATTCATTCATTGCTAAAGTCTAGTTTTCAATAAATTCATCCTGTTATTTGCATAAATATGACAAGAATAGCAATTAATCCTATAGGTTTTTTAAAAATCTGCTTTTCTGGAATCTCACAAGGAATCTCCAGATTGAACCTTAATTAGTCTGTTGGGGCTAAGAAGCCAAGTCACATCCTTGCCCTCAAACTTCACCTGCAGTACCTACATATTTGGGTGAACTCCTTAGGTTCTTGAGGTCCCCAAAATATCTTAAGTTCTTTCTTTGCAATCTCCCTGGAAAGCAACCTTCCTTCCTTACCAGAAAAGACTGCTGTGAACTATGTGAACAAAGTACCAGGCTGTTTTTTCCAAAGGGATTTTATCAGACTCCAAAGTTAATCTTAATTCTTTAGAGCTGCCTGGTAACATCCAGAGTCTGTGCACATCTCTCAAGCATGACATTCCAGTCAAAGCCTCATCAAGAGTTTCCAACTATGTCCTATTACAAAGAGATTCTTATTGAACTTATGCAAACAACCATACTGCCATAAAAATAATAATACTCATTCAGAGTCTCCAAACTTCTGAAGGGATCAGGTAGGGAGAAAAATATAAATGTTTCAATATTGTTTACAAACTGCCCTAAGAGAACACAACTTTCTTTATATCTGGAAAACAAAGGTATGTTTAAAAATCAGCAATATTTCAAAGCTACAATAAATTGTAATCATCTTTAGTTCATTCAGTCCCTAGAATTAATTCTGATCACCTGCCAGCATTCTGTGCATCCAGTTATTCCTTAGTTATTCCTTCGAGTTCTACAAATTCTCATCCAGTTTAAAGGTATAATCTTAAAATGCTTAGAAACTCATATTTTAAAATAAGCCAGTCTTCTCCATAGATCTTTCTAGAGATGAAATATACTTGCTAAAGTATCAGAGTAAAAGAATGTCTGTAAATGACAAAACTTAAAATGCCATAGTTATATATCATATAAAGCACTTGACAAAGAACTTTGCTTTTCTGTAACATAACATTTTAAGATAAGAATTATGAGTATTGTATCAGGACTTTGTATACCATTGGAGATTTTTATATGATGTCTAGAACATCCATTTAATTATATATATACATATGTACATGCATGTAATGTATATACACAAATACAATGTAATTATTTCCTTAGTTGACAAAGTTTCCTGTGTAACTTAAGCATATCAAAGCAGGTTTAATTAGTTTAAAATTTCTTTTTTGTAATGAGATAAAACCTTTGAGATGTTCCAGGGGCCCACTGGAACAACCCAAACCCATTTTACATATTAAGAAAAATGATATCTCCTTTTAAAATGTAAGCCCTGAGTAGTTTGTCAAACACACTTGACCAAATAGATCATATATCATTATGAAAAAATATTAAATTATTTCATTTACCTACAGTGACAATAAAAGAGTACCAAACAAAAAGACAGGTAAGCAAAACTTTAATTCTTAAGGCTCAGAAGATTATTTTCTTAAGTAACCAAGAACCGAATCAAGACAATAGAAAACCATTTTATAGATTATTTGCCTTCTAGGGAGAAAATCTGCTACAGTATCTTATCTGGAGTAGAATAAATACAGGGAAAAAAACCTTTTCCTTTTAACAGTGAAAAAGAACCAAACTCTAATTCTGTATCAACTTACTTTTGATGTGAGAATTCATTTACTTATTCTAATTTAGCTTAACCATACATAAACTTTCCTCTCAAGATTTCTTTTCGAAAATTTCATAAATTTCTACAATGATCTTAGTTCTTTTAACTTTACCTCTACTTATTCAGAAATAACCAGCTTCAGAAGAAACCATCTCCTTCTAATTTCCTCAAAAATGTATCTCCATATCTCATACCTCTGCCACCAAAAAGCATAATTTCTTTCCATCTTACTTAGACTTCTGAACTCTTAGAAACCTTAATTACTATTGACAACTAAAAAGTAAGCAACAGTATTCCTCAGATTGGCAAATTTATGAATATATTTCATAGCCTTTAAAAACACAGGCTTCTCCATTGGAAAATATACTTTTAAGACATATACTTCCAATAAAGTATAAGACATATTTATCAGTAATATCCAATTCACCTTTTGGTTTCCCTGTAATAAGTGACCAGAAGTAGATGAACTGAGGTTAATCTGTCCACATTTCAGCATTTCATGTTATTTAGAAATATCTAGATATTAAAAAATGTATTATCATTTTATTTAAATTAGTAAAACTATAAAGTTTCATGTTACTAGCAGATTTTTTTAAAACTATAAGCATATATAATAAAACATAATTATCACTGAAAAGTTTTATCAACAACCTTTTATTTTAGTTAAATCTATTTATTAGTTCTTAATAATTCTGTGAAATTTCCAAGTAAGTTATTACCCAAGCTATTTTATTGACAAATATTGTAACAGAGATAATATGGACTTATTTTTATAAATCCAGGTAAACAAATATGTATTTAATATTAACGATTCTAAGAGAATGTCTATTTAACCAAACCTCAAACTAACTTTAGTATCAAATATTTTCCTAGATCACATGATCTTAAAAAGTATTTGGGTTAGTGTCTAGTATATTTCTTAATTTATATAAGTATTTAACTCCTTTAAGCCAATCAAATATTACAATCTAGTACTACCATTGGGAAGTAGAAAATACCATACACAGATATCACAAACAGATTTTAAAAAATTAGCAGAATTACAAGTGATTGTAGAGAAGAACCAAAGTTTTTCATTTGCACTTGACAATTTTAAGAATGCTGGAAATGTGGTGGTGGGTGGGGAACTAGGCACAAGAGACATCAGATGCTTGGATTTTAAAAATACACCTTGTTTGTTTGTTTGTTTGTTTGTTTGTTTGTTTGTTTTTCCCTTCGGTTACCTCAGCCTCATCACGCTGTTGTGGACTGTGTCCACACCTTTGATCCATCCCCAGTAGGAGGGCCTGGGGAAATACTGAGACCTTCCTTTTTTTTTTTAACTATTATACTGAAAAATCAACTTCCAATTTTGCTGAATTTCTGCTCAGTTATTAAGTCTTTTAAACCTATTTAAACATACCAATTCTCATAAAATTATAAAAATGTCTACATTGTGAACTCTCTTGTTAATTAATACAATGTCTGCATCAGCATCTGTAAAACTCAAGAAGTTCAAAATGTCATAAGACAAGTTCTATTTGGGAAGGGAATTCTCACATAAGCAGTTGTATGTTTTAAGCCAGTTTAAAGCTACAAATTAGGAATACCATTCAATGATAGAAATATGCCATATCTAGAACATATAAACATAGGCAGCGATCTTACATCTTTCATTTGAAAGAGTTGGATGTTGCTTTCCAGGTTCAATGCAAAACTCAGATGTATTTTGCTCAGATAAACAAAGCTTTGCATGCTGCCTGTATTCCTTTAAAGCCGTTTAAGAAAGAATGCATTCTGTTGCCTCTGAGCATAAGACTCCCACTGCCAGGGGGCAGGGAAGAAGCAGCCATTCCCTCCAAACCAATAGAGAAGGAAAAAACCTCAGAAAGACACACAAGTGATACAGAAGCAAAAAAAAATAATTTGAGTACTCTTCTAACCAAGTCTCAGATACACTAGGAAAATTACAAAATTCAAATTCAAATGACCAAACAAGTGCCAATGACCAGTTCACAAAACAAGTACAGTTCTTACAACTATTCCCCTCTCCAAAAGGGTACCCCAAATGCAAAACAAATTGACTTATACTAAGGAAAAAGCACAAACAGAGGAGAAGGAAGTTACCCAGCTCTACATGCTGGGGTAGCTGGGGTAGCTACTTCTAAACTGAGCCCATAGCTCACAGGGTGACAACAAAGTAATGGGGAGAGTCCAACAGTTCTAGTCCTACTCAAATGGAAGTCCCCACATGCAGTTGGCTTTGTCCCACAGAAGTGAAAGCCCAGACAGTAAGAATTCCAGCACCCTAGTCCTACTCTCAAATGGAGGCCCCCAAAATGTAGTTGACTTGTCCCAAGGGAGTGAAAGCCCAGGTAGAGAGGAAGGGTTCTTGGCCGCCCATCCCAAAGCCACTTACCTTGCAGGCAGCTGACCAAAGTCTACAGACATTTCCTTACTCCGTATGCACCTTCCCCAAGACAAGCAGGCCCTGTCAGCTGCTCAGGATTCATGGGGTGCGGGGGAGTGGGGGGCAGCCAGAGTGTTTGATCTATCACAGACCCTAGCTCCTGACTAAGGATTAATTTGTTACATGCACAAGGTGTGTGTGCCCAATACTTCAAAAGAAAGGCCAATATTCAATAGATCAGAGTTTTGGAACAAGAAAAGGTTTATTAATTGAGAAGGCCTAGCTCAAGAAGAAGAGAGAACTCTCAAATCTATCTTAAGAGAGCTCAAAATTCAGGCATCTTATATATCAGGGAAAAGGGGAATGGGTGAGAAAGAGGTGGGTGGGGACTGTAGAGAGCCAGGGGCTGAAAAGGGATTCCAGGAAAAGCACAGAACTTCCAAATCCTGTTGTTATTAGTCAATCCATTGACCTCTGTTGATCTGAGTTGGTTCTGGAGTCATTACTTGTGCATATCTCCCCACCTCTTCACTGTTAGAGGGACTGCTGGAGCCTCAAGCAGAATTCCTCTAGTTAATTACTTAATCTACAGCAGGAGCTATTAGCAAGCTTGAAGGCCAGAGAGAGGAAGCATTTCACTATATTACCATTTCAATTTTCATAATCTTATCCTTACATTTCCCTATTTTTTTAGTCTAATGGTAGCCTGAGTCAGGGCTTCACTGATTGGTTTTGGTACCACAGTTCAGGAATTCCCACACCGCAGAGTTATGGAAATTTTTTTATCTCCTGATCATTTTACCCATTCTTGAATAAAAAGACTTTGAGTCCCCAGTGAGCTGTCAAGCCCATGGACCCTAGCCCTGGTACAAATTTTAATTTGACTTAACCAGCCTGACTGCTACCCCAAGCAATTGCTGGTCAGTTTTCTTATTGTAATTTCTTCCTTCCAATCTTTTTCTTTTTTATTGTTATTCAATTACAACTGTCCCCATTTCCCCCCCCCCCATTACTCTCCTCCACCCTACCCACCCCTACCTTCCACATTCCATCCCCCCTCCAATTGTCCTTGTCTATGGGTCCTTTATACATGTTCTTTGAGGACCCTTCCCTTCTTTCCCATTATCTCCTTCCCCTCTCCCTTCTGATTCCTTGATGACCTTTCCCCTACTTTTCCCCATTACCCTCCTCCCCTCTGGTCACTGTCAGTGTGTTCTTTATATCCATGTCTCTGGTTCCATTTTGCTGGCTTGTTTGTTTTATTGATTAGGCTCCACTTATAGGTGAGATCATACGGTATTTATCTTTCACTGCCCAGTTTATTTCACTTAGCATAATGCTGTCCAGTTCCATCCATGCTGTCGTGAAGGGTAGGAGTTCCTTCTTTCTTTCTACTGCTTAGTATTCCATCGTGTAAATGTACCATAGTTTTTAGATCCACTCATTTACTGATGGGCACCTAGGTTGCTTCTAGTACTTGGCTATTGTAAATCACGCTGCTATGAACATTGGGGTGCATAGGTTATTTTGAGTTGGTGTTTCAGGAATCTTAGGGTATAATCTCTTTCTGTCTTTTAAATTTCTGCACACTGAGATAAATAGACCAGATTTGTTTAGAGCCTTTTAATCTTAGAGGACCAACTGGGGGAAAATTGGCCCATTTAGCCTTTGGTGGTACTGTTCTAAATCCTTTGTTTTAATCTCATCAATCTTAATTTTCTTAAGCCCAATTTTTTTCTAATTATCACATTCCTCATAACAACTATTGTAATTTTAACTTATAATTTCTTTGAAGGCTGTCAACAGTTTGGTGGCTATAAGTGGAGTTTAGCCTATGTTTTTGTCTAGCCATTATTTTAGAGATTCTAACCTAAGAGATACCAAACCAAGTTTTTAGGACATAAAAATTTTAGATTGTTTTTCAGTGAGAAAAAATTGTTTTACATGTATTTTCTCTACCAATCTAAATTGAAAATAAAAATATTCTCACCATTTTACTTCCACTGGATCCTGCAGATAGAGACCTGGGGGCATGGTGACACGGTAAGAACCCTTACCTCCTGTCAGCCTGTGTCAGAGGTTTGAGGCTATTTTGAGGACATAAACATTTTAAGTTATCTTTTAGTGAGATTTTTTCTTTCATTTTTCTTAAGTGCAACACAAATGTTCAGTGTCCTAATTTTTACACTATCTGAAGGCAAATAGGATGGTGTCTGAGTGGACTTTTGTTTTTGTTCTGATTTCTTCCATCTAATTAAGAGAATCTTAATGACTAGCTATTATAACAATGAGAGCTATCTATGAAAAAAAATTCTTTCTTCCTTTTCAGTATAGTTCTTTCAATTAAAAGGATCCATCCTCTGGCCTTGATGATAAGATCTATACCACTCAGACCAATACTGTGGATGGAAGGAGCATCTCCAAAGGAGAATGGAAAAAGACAATCCATACAAGAAAGTTACTCTCAGTTTGCCTAAGAAAGATGAGGAGACCTGTCTTTAAACAGATGTTCTGAAACACAGGGAATCACTTCTTTTTCCCCCTTGAACAGAATAGATTTAAGATTCCCTGTGCTTGGATCCACAGCCCATTCCACTGCCTACCAGATGTATATGTATCATCCAGCTGGTGGAGAGAATGGGCCATCTCTGGGAGGGTCAGGATAAACATGGAAAACTCTTTGAGGGCTTGTCATGGCCAGATGGAGAACAAGGTGTGCCTTGGCAAGTGTACCTGTTGGACAGTAGAAGCCAGAGAAAAAATATTTTCACTAGTCATAAGGCCAAGCTCTCAGGTCACACAACAAGATGCATGTAAAGAAACCAGACAGAGACAAAGAAAAACAAAACTGATGAATACTCATAGCAAGTAATCAAAAGTCACTAGCCCAAGAAACTTGTTTCACACATATTTTCTCTACCAATCTAAATTGAAAATAAAAATATCCTCACCACTTTTGTTTCCACTGGATCCTGCAAAAGGAGACCTGGGGGTGTGGTGACATAGTGAGAACCCTTACCTTCTGTCAGCCTGTGTCAGAGGTCCCAGGGTCTCCTCATCTGCAGCATCCTTGTGGGTAAGTGTGACTTTCCAGCCACAGCACCAACTGTTGGCAGAGGAACAAACTTTCCTCTGCCCCAAGGTTCTTCTGGCTGGTCTAATAATCAAATAAACATGTGACAGATTAGCAAGAGAAAATAACTTAATTTTTTTTTGCTTTTACTTTTTATTAGCATTTATTTTATGCTGAATTCAATCGAGCCATAAGTTTTTGTTCCTTCAGTTTTTTCTGGGATATCTCTTTTCTTCTGTGCAACCTCCCCTTCTGCTTTAGAGCAAATCTGCTCTTTTTCAGTAAGAATCATCTCAGTGTGGCAGGGAGAGCTCACACACAGGTTACTCATCATGAACTCTCTAAGTTCTGCTCCATATCTTGGGAGCATTGTTTACCTGGATGTGCTCAATGACCAGAAAATCTATATCCAATCCTTAAGTTCAGCATTACTCTGCATTTTTAAGCATGTGCAACAAAAACTCAGCACTCTTTTTAGGCCACCAACCCTGTGTCCTGCCCCACTGTTTGGCCTGGGCACGCCTACTGACTCCGCCATCATAACAACAAAATGGCACACATTGCTTCTTTTGTAAAGTGGCATCCTTCAGATACTTGGTGGCTTTTCAGATATGCATACCCTTGATGGCTTAGGCAGTTTCGTGAGTGTTCTTACAGTGAACACAAAGATTTGAACCCCTTGATTTGTCTGATTTTGTGGGGTTCTCTGGGTCAAGTGAATAGCAAACCATTTTCAGAAGTCACCTCAGAGGAAATAACCAAACTTAATACATACATATGTATGGGAAACTCACATACAAGAGTCAGAGACCTTACATGTAGGAGAGGTTCAGAGATAGAAAGGGGGACTGAAGTATGTAAGACATTCTGAGCTAGAGATGTATAGTGTACCTTGGAGTCTTCAAGGGGTCATTGGAGGATGATAAGAGCAGATATTTAGTGAAGAAACATTTGCCGTGCTGTGAAGGTGAATAAAAAGGTTACGGTTAATAACCTCTTATAGGCAAGGACTATAATTCAAATTCATGTAGGTGGCTAAGGGTTGGGGGAAGAAGTTTCCCCTGAGCCTGCAGCTAAAATTGCCTTTAGTTCAAAAGAAACTGCATACCACAAAAGCACACCTTGAGGTGACTTTTTCTGGACCCTCACACTGACCATATTGGGACATCAAGACATCAGTATGGGGCTGATCCAGTACAGTCTAATCCAAGCTTCCTGCCAGCCCAGTTTGGATCTATTTATCCAATATAATTAAAATGAGCTGGGCATTAAGAAAGAGAAAAGAAGAAGGAAGTTCCTAACAAAAACATTCAGTTGGAGGACATTTGAGAACTTTCCCCTGGCATATGACATCAGTTTGGCTCAAATAAACTCATAAAAATTCTTTAAAAATAAGTAAATAAATAACATTCAGTTGCTCCACAAAATACAACTAAATTTTTTTTCTTTTTCTGGACCAGAGACAAAGCCCTAAATATTTCCTGTTGATAATCATTAGCAGCAGATCCAGAAATAGTACTTACTCTCACAAGGAAGAGTTCTTGAGGAGAGTGTGTTGGTAATGTGCCTGGAACCCCATATTAGAAGCCACTGTGCTTAAGACTCTCCCAAGTCCTCAAATCCAGAGAAGGAGCAGCTGCCACTCTGACTTTCTGAGACATCGCACTGATTTGAGCTGTACCTGTCACTGACCCTAATGTGGGGCTCCTCCTTGGCATGGTTACAAATGAAGAAGACTGCTGTACATATGAGACACCATGTTCTTCTTTAGCTCATTTTCTGGCAGAAGGAACACCTGGTTGCATTTTCTAAACACTGCATGCACTTACCTCAAATGACAGGTATGCCAGGGCCTGTAGAAGCTGGCACAGGAGGAGAAAATTCAAAAGATAGAGTCCAAACTTCATCCTTCACATATAGATTTTTCAACTACAGGGTTATTGAATATGCCATCAACTTAGAGATACTCTAAGGAAAACCAATTATTTTTTTCTCTCTGATGATATATAGCTGTAATAACATGCCGTGTACAAGTACCATAAGACATGTGGATGTGCTATCAGCTCCAAGAACCCAAAATGAACCCATATGGATTTCACAACTGGATTTTTCTTCTATTGGGAAATTATGTCAAACTCTGACAACTGGTTCTCTTTTGCCAGTGTGACAAAGTTGTGATTTTTCTCCCATAACGCTTTTAGGAAAAAAAAACAAAGCGTGTGAAAGTGTACCAGCAGTACACTTTCCCTCTAAGTCTGAATAAAACAAACCAATTTAAGGTGAAAAAAAAAAAAGG
This sequence comes from Phyllostomus discolor, assembly GCF_004126475.2. Taxonomy (NCBI): domain Eukaryota; kingdom Metazoa; phylum Chordata; class Mammalia; order Chiroptera; family Phyllostomidae; genus Phyllostomus; species Phyllostomus discolor. The sequence goes on along the minus strand of NC_040913.2, from coordinate 44,390,849 downwards.
AAATGGGTCTTAATTTCCTTTATTTTATTTCCTGCCTTTCACTGCAGATTGCTTCTCCTTTTACCTTCTACTTGGAGAACACAGTTTATTTACATTGCCTTCTAAATAGCCCCTCTGCTAACTGAGTTTGGCTGATCATAATCTGTAAATACCTGAATGTTGGAACAATAAAGACTTCTCCTGCAGGTTCTAGAATCCAGATAAGAACTATGATAGGGACAGAATGGCAGACTATGGGTCCAAAACTACTGTGGACCAGGCTACAGGAAGGAATTTCTAATGCTGGAGCTACTTTTCTTTTTACAAATACTTGTAAATATAATTTCTGGGAGTCTCCTGGGTTTCTGATATATCTAGAGGGGTCAATAATTCCTCTGCAATCTTCCCTTAGAATAATTAAACCCACAGAGAAGACATTGGACCTGCTCTAAGTCAGTATGGAAGGCCAGCAACACAGCAAAAAGTGTGCCCTCTATTGAAAATACTTATTAACAAAATCTTCATAACATCTGGGTACCTAGAGTATATGCTGTATGTGAATATATTCAGATAATTCAGTACCCTCTTGAGACACACAAATGTTATATTAAAAATGCAATGGCACAAATCTTGACTGCCTATCAGAGAAGGGAGGAGTTAAAAAATAAGCTGTTCAAATGGATCCCTCTCCAGAAAACAAAACTAAGGCTAGAACTTCCTAAACAATAAGCAATCCTAGTTATTTATGAAGATCAGTGACAATAATTTAGCTGGACAAAAGTATGTATTCTTTCCAGACATTCTCATAACCATTTTATAAAACTGAAGTCTTGCTTTGACAGGTGTGGCTCAGTTGGTTGGGCATCATCTCACAAAGTGAAAGATCATGAGTTTGATTCCTGGTCAGGGCACACGCCTGGGTTGTGGGTTCAGTCCTCAATCGAGGCACATGCAAGAGGCAATCGATTGTGGTTTCTCTCTCACATCAATGTTTCTCTCCTTCTCTTTTTCCATCCCCTCTTCTCTCTAAGAAAAATGAAATCTTTTTTTAAAAATGGAGTCTTTAAGACATAAAAGTTAGGTACGTATCACAGAAAAGTAGTAGGATTTCACTGAAAACATTATTTGGAGCTTTATAGATTTGGATCCTGAGTTCCTTGGGAGTTCAACTTTTCTGTCAAATTTTCTGCTAGGCAGTTAATGGGGACAGACTGCTATGTTTCAATTTTAATTCTACTAAAGAAGATAGGTCCTTAGAAAGCATTTTATCATTGTGATTTCTGGATTATTTTGCAATCAATTTTTGTGAAGACAGGTTGACAATTATAATTGGACCTAAAAGAATCACATTTTTATGGAGGCATTGCAGGGTAGCATCTTATGTCTCATGACTCTATAGTAGGCACGTGTCAGAGCTGCCTGACATCAGCTACTGTCTGTGCCAGAGCCCTTAGTGCATTTCACATGTGGCCTGCACATTGATTTCAGCATGCATTGAACTTGTGTGGGATAGAGTGAGTCAATACTTTTGATTTAGTACCAAAGTTTTGGAGCTGTATTTTTCTGGAAACCACCTGCTATTTTTTTGAAGGAGAATACATCACATTTTTTTATTGGTAGACAAATGGCTCTGAAGAGATGTTGACAGAATAACACTGGGTGTGTATCATTCCAATTTCTCTTGCTTTTTAATTTGCTTCAATACAATAGATTTCCAATCCTAGCAGCCCTGGGCATCCTGTCAGTGGTAGTCATCATTGGAAATCACATCCAAATATAGTCAAAACTTTCTCAGCAACCCATTTTATAAAGTAGCTATTCTTTAAAACTCCCCCACACCCCTGAGAAGCATCCTCAAATTCGTACTGCTCAGGCACACTTCTTTATGTATATCCTGACCCTCCCCTACTACCACCACCACTTTCATCACTGTTACCATTTCACACATTGGCACAGACCAGTTTACATCTGAACTGGAAAGTTCTCCCTAATAGGTGGGTATTAGGAAGCAGAATAGAATGTAGAGAAATTAAATTAAGGTTGAGTGGAAACTTTTTTCTTGTTGCTGATCTTAGAGAGAAAGAGAAGAAGGGTAAGGAAGAAAGAAACATCAATTTGTTGTTCCACTCATCTATGCACTCATTGATTGCTCCCTGTATGTGCTCTGACCAGGGATCCAACCTGCAACCATGGCATATGGGGGAAGATGCTCCAACCAACTGGGCTACCTGGCCAGGGCCAAGTAGGGACATTTTCTTGTTTTCAGTGAATAGAATTGAGACTATATTTAGGCTGAAACTGAGAAAAGTAATCTGAAGAGTGTGTTCTTGTCTAAAAGCTACTGACCATATAGAATGAGTCACTGACCCAAATTTTACAACAAATTTACTTCTCACAGTTCTGGAGGTTGGGAAGTCTAAGATCAAGATATTGGCAGATTCAGTATCTGGTGAGGACCTACTTCCTCATAGACAGCTGTCTTCTTAATGTAACCTCATATGAGAGGTGACCTAAGTCTTGTTTCAAAGACACAAATGTCCCTATCAGTAAATCAACAAACATTTGTCAAGAGCCTACTATAAAAATTACCAGGCTTCACTGTGGAAAGCAATTGTCTGGGCAACTTGTTTAAAAGGCAGAATCTTTAGCCACATGCAGAGAGATTCTGTGTGTAAAACTAAAGAGATTATTGTAAAACTAAAATCCAAGGTGATGCTGAATCAGGCACTTCCAGGCCATGTTCTGAGAACTGCTGGCCTGCTATGTGACAAGAACTGTGTTAGCAAATGAATGGTGGTGACAAGATGCTCTCTTGCCTCAAGAAGTTCATACACTACTGAGAGAAAGCAGTTATGACAATGAAATGTGGTTCATACTAAAATCAGAAATAGAGAGGGGCTACTTATGCTATAGATGCCTTGCCAGAAGAAAAGATGCATAGGGTTTCTCTGAATACATAAGGGAAATGCCAAGACCATTTCAGATACAAGAAAAAATTCACTGGAAGGCCCAAATACAGTTTTTTGGAATCCCAAGGTGCTGAGAACCACAAGTATTTGATCAGTCTTCTCCCACCCACTCACAGTCTCCCCTCTCCCCACTTCCCATAAATGCTTTATTACTCTGCAGGTGCCCACAGACGAACTGTCCCCTCACGGCTTAGTGAGAAACCCAGATTTCACATAGCTCTCTCCCTGCTGCTCTCCAGCTCAGTGTCCTTAGAGCCTTCATGTGGGCTGGGACAAGAAGCCAGAATATTTCAGGTTGGTTTACAGTCAGGCCTCCATTGTTTTCCAGCAAGATCTGACTGTTTTTAGAGAGAGCTTTTCCTCTGCAGAGCTAAGGTTCCTGGAGGTCCTGGAGCGCTCCCCCGCCCCAGTGAGCCGATAGGCCCTGTGTTTTTTGAGGCTTTCCAGAAGAGTGCCAAGCAGTGTGGATGTAGGGAAAGCTAATCTCAGCCAGAAATTTACAAGCTGACACAAAGTTTGGAATGAAACTCCAAGCAGCCTGAGGAATGGAAATATATTCTGTACAATCCCATTTCTCATTCAACTCAAAGAGAACACTGCACTAACTAAACTGAATGTACAATTTGATATTTTGTTCTCATCAATAAACAATTTTAAAAATCCACAAGAGAAAAAGATGGGAGTGGGATGGATCAGCCCTGTGAAAAACCAGACTATCTGATGACCTTTAAACAGCGTTAAGCAGTGTGGGGCTGCTCCGAGGTTTTGTGGGTGGAAGCATTTATTACACTTAGCCATTATGGATCTCACTCCTAATATTGTATAAAGTTAAGAAGTTTGATTAGATGGTCTTTTTCAACTCAGCACTCTAATCTATGAGCACTGTTATGAAAGCTGCACAGCCCTTAGGCAGTGATCTCATATGTTAGTAGAGGATCATACTACCAGAGTATAAACATGAAATCTATTATGTTATATCTTTAAAACACAAGAGAAAGTTAGGGTAATCATTTTGTAAGTTATGTAAATATCTAATCGCTACATTGTACATCTGAAACTGTATGTCAGCTGTAATTTAAAAAATACATTTAAATAAAAATTAAAAATAAGACCAAAAAATACATACCATGATGACTGTAGTTAAATAATCTATTGCATATTTGAAAGTCTATTAGATAGATCTTAAAAGTTCTCATCACAAGAATTATTTGTAACTACGAGTATGTGTGGTGATGGATGTTTACTGAACTTACTATGCTGATCATTTCACAATATATACAAATATTGAGTCATTACGTTGTATACCTGAAACTAATATATTATATCCTAATTGCATCTCAATTTAAAGTTAGTTTGCTAAAAAAAGAAAAACTTATCTTGACCTCATGACACTTTTCAAAGATAGCCCTTTTCCCTATTCCCCATCCAAAGCATAACTTCTCCAAGCATTGTCCATTTCCTTTCCTACCCTCTCTCGTCATCCTGCTCCAGCCTGGCCTGCACCCTCACAATGAAATTGTTTTTGGTCAATCTGACCAGAGAACTCCATAGTGACAATTTCTCAACTCCCTCCATCTGTCAGCTGCACTGCACACAATTGACTACTCACATCTTCTGGAAATACTTTCTTCTCTTGGCTTCACGACACCACCCTTTCTTGTTGATTACTCCTTCTAAGATTCCTCTCATGAATTTTCTTCAGCTTCAATTCTGAATGTGGGGCTTCTTCAAGATTTAGTCTTGAGGCCTTTCTCTACCTAGGTAATCTCCATGAGTACTTTGGCCTCAAATCCCTTTTTGTTGCCATTGACTCGCAAATTTGTATCATCCCCAAGTATACAAATGTCTATGGTATCTCCATTTAGATACTAATAGACCTCAAATTTAATAGGGCTAAAAGAACTCTTGATTCCACCCTCTTCTCTGCCCTAATATGCTCTACCCTAGTAGTCCCATCTGAAAAAATGGTACCACCCTGTTGTTCAAGCCAAATACTAAGGATTCATCTTTGATTTCTCTCAAATCTTCACTGCTCACATGTAGTCTATCAGCTCTATATTCACTGTTCACTACTGTCTGGTCCAGATTACTAGTTACCATTACAAGTCTTGTGGAAAGACTTCTAATTGGTCATCCAATTTCTCTGACATCTGTTTACCATACACCAGCTTGAATAAAATCTTTAAAACATAATTCAGATTATAACAAGCCCCTGCTTAGATAACTTCTACTGGTTTCCTACTATATTTAGAATTTAATACAAACCCCTCATTCTGACATACAAGGCCCAAGAGATCTGGATCCCCACCTACTTCTCAATGCATGCTGCAACACTTTCCAGCCAAGTTTGTTCCTGCAAGCTCATTTCCACCTCAGGTCCTTTGCACTTTCTTTTACCTGCACCTGGAGCAATCTTCCCCCAGAATCTCTGTGGTTGGTTCCTTCTCATCTGACACTCAGGAAAATTTACCTTCACTGAACCTCCCAATGTAAAGTATCACTTCACCAAGCTTGAGGTTACTCCCCATTCTATCCTATTACCTGTATTTTCTTAACTATGCTTATACCTATCTGAAAATATTTGTTAACTTCATTCTTCATTTCTTTTCATTATACTTTATTGATTATACTATTACAGTTCTGATTTTTCCCCCTTTGCCTCCCTCCACCCAGTGCTCCCTACTCCCTCAGACAACCCCCCCCCACCATTGTTCATGTCCATGGGCCATGTGTATAAGTTCTTTGGCTACTCCATTTCCTATACTGTACTTTACATCCCCATGGCCATTCTGTAACTACCTGCTTGTACTTCTTAATCCCCTCACCTTCTTCACCCATTCTCCCCCTCCTCCCTCCCATCTGCCAACTTTCCAGTAACTAACTTCTTTCCTCTTGATTTTAAGAGTATCTCTATCTTTAACCTTTGACCTTTTAATTATGATGTGTCTTGGAGTGGTCTCTTTGCATCCATCATAATTGGGACTCTCTGTGCTTCCTGGACTTGCATGTATATTTCCTTTGCCAAATAAGGGAAGTTTTCTTTCATGGTTTTTTCAGACAATTTCTTGCTCTTTCTGTTCTCTTTCTGCACTCCTATGAGGTGAATGTTGGACCTCTCAAAGATGTCCTAGAGGCTGTTTATACTGTCCTCATTTTTTGGATTCATTTTTTCTTCTTGTTCTGACTGATTGTTTTTTTGCTTCCTTATGTTCAAATCATTGATTAGATTCTTGGCTTCATCTACTTACTGTTGTTTCCCTGTAAATTGTTCTTTATTTCCATTAGTGTATCCTTCATTTCTCACTGGGTCTTCTTTATGCTGCTGAGGTCCTCGCTAAATTTCTTGAGCATCCTTATAACCAGTGTTTTGAGTTCTGCATTTGATAGATTACTTATCTCCATTTCATTTAGCTCTTTTTCTGGAGTTTTGATCTGTCCTTTCGTTTGGGCCATGTTTCTTTGTATCCTCATTTTGTCAGCTTCCCTGTGTTTGTTTCTATGCATTAGGTAGAGCTGCTTTGACTCTCTGTCTTAGTAGTGTGGCCTAATGTAGTAGGTGTCCTGTAGGGTTTAGTGGCATAGCCTCCCTTATCTCCCAAGCCAAGTACTCGAGGTATGCCCTTCTTGTGGGCTGAGTACACCCTCTTCTTATAGTTGAGCCATGGTTACTGTTGGCAGATCAATGGGAGGGATTTACCCAGGCCAGTCAGCTGTAAGGACTGGCTGTGACCACATACCACCAACCTCTGCCCTCTATAGAGGATCAGCTATGCAGGGGCAGGGTGGTGGTGCTCCGATGTGGTCTGTAGTTGTCCATTGGGTGTGTTCGCCCTGGTGTTTCCCAGATGGTGCAGGCCAACGTCAGCCCCCACCTGTGTTTCACCCGGGGCACCCTCTCTGAGCTGTAAAGCAATCTGAGATGGCTGCTACTTATGCTGGGCATGGAGATTCCCAGGTGAAGCCAAGCTGAGACTCTAATTTGGCAGGAGCTAAGGCTCACTGAAGCCAGTTATTGCTTGTTTGATAGGATTTAGGATCCAAGACAAATGGCTCTTATGGAAAAGCTGCTAGGGTGGTCCCATAAGTTGGATGGGGTAGAAATTCTGTGTATCTCCTAGGTGGGTCACACACTGTTAGTGAGGTTGATGGAGTCTCAGATATGGCACCATCATGGGCTCAGCAAAGGGACAATGGCCTCTGCTTCCCCCAGTGCCAGACACTTCAGTCTCTCCCTGTATGCCACTGGTGCCCTTCAAGCTGCCACCCAGGTGCTGGAACTCAGAAGGAGTGAGTCTGAGTAGGTGAATCCATATGTGGCTTCCCCAAGAGGAACTGCTTAGGGCTCCACCAGCCTCCTCTACTGATTCCATCCCTACTGGTTTTTGCAGCCAGAAGTTGTGGGGACTTTTCTTCCTGGCATTGGTATCCTGGGCTAGGCAGGCCTGGTATGGGTCTGGGACCCCTTGCTCCTGAGATACTCCTCCTGAATTTTTATCCACATGGGCATGGAGCCAACCACTTCCATGTTTGCATCCCTTCCACCAGTCTAGATGGATATGGTTTCTTCAATTTTGTAGTTGTGAGACTTATATTCAGTTCCACTTCTGATTATCCTGAGTAATGGTTGTTCTATACTTTAGTTTTAATTTTGATGTAGTTGTGCAAAGAGACAAGACATGTCTGCCTGCATTGCCATCTTGACCAGAAGCCTACTCTATATGTATCTTTGATGTTGCTTACCTAGAATAAAAATTCCTCAAGAGCAGGAACCTTTACTGTCTTGAGCAATGCTATATCCCTAGCATCTTGGTACCTAATTGCTGCTAAGGCAATGTTTAAATAAGAGTGAATGAAACATCTGGGAGGCTGTTATTTAGTATGAAAAATTAAAGGAACTTAGGAAAAATCACTGTGAATTATTTACAGGAAAAATTTTAAACATGCAAAATAAGGTCAGTAGACTGTAAAAGGACCTATCAGAAACAAATGAAATCACAAACAACAAAATATGGAATGGGACAAGATGGTGGCAGATTAAGTAGAAACTGTACTCAGCTCCTCCCAGGACCAAACTAGAATTACAAATAAAACACTGAACAATCATCTTGAATAACCAATGGAAGACTAGCTGAAGAGAAGTCTTATAACCAAGCATTTACAGAAGAAGCTGCATCAAGATTGGAGACATGAAAAGGGTGGAGACATGGAAAGGGCCAGCCCCACTTCCACAGGTTGCAGTTGAGGTTCCAAAGGGATATCTGAGCTGTGTGGGGTCCCCCCTGAGAAGTGTGGTCTCTAAATCCCAAGCCGGCCTCCCCAGCCTAGAGCACAAGAGCCAGGAAGAGGCACCCACATAACATCTGGCTATGTAAAGCAGCAGGTTTCTGTTCACCAGGGAGAGATGGGGCCTGCTACGCAGGCACACACTTAAAAGGCCAGCACACAAAATTTTGTCCTTACACTCTCACCACAGGCTCTGACATGGATGCAGGAAGAGCGGACTATAGTAATGTGTGGAGAGTCTCGAGTCTCTGGCTCTTGGGAAATAGTTAAAGGAAGAGCTGCCAGAATCCTTCTGCTGAATCATCCTCCCACACCACAGAAACCATCTTTCTTGAATGGAACACTCCCCTTCATGCAGAATCAGCCAAGAAGAAAGCAATAACACTATCTTCTAGAATCCTTCTTGCCCCAACCTGGGGAATTTACGTCCTCCTAAAAAGGCAGCTGCCTTAGCCAAGGTGTAGACATCTCAGAAGACTTAGGGGGTATCAGTGACTGAGTAGTGTGGCTTTGGGGCAGGGCCCATTCCCCCCACTTTCTTGTGAAGCTGACTGGTATTTCCCCATCATGGGAGATCCACTAGAACCACCCTCTAGGCTTCCATCACACCCATCCTCTGGGCACTGGCAAGCTCCAGATGCCCCACGCACCTGACTCCTAGCAGTCCTGCCCTGGCAAACTGCTGAGTTTCATCTCCTCCCAGGAGAATCTGGGACAGACTGAGCTGTGTAGCTCTAGAACATGGGCCATGTACCCTTGCATTCCTGACCAAAGCAGAGTGCTTTATTCACACAGCCAAATCTTGGTATGTTTGGGCCTGATAAAACATGCTAGCCTCACCCTGATGTCTCCCTGAGACCCTGCACCAACACAAAGGTATGCAAGCACCAAATGGTAGTGGCTAGACTTGTATACACTGGGAGTTTTGCTGAGTGGCCTCAGACCAACCACTGGCACCAACTTTGAACCTATATCAATCTGGTAAACACTGCAGGCCCTTACCTGGAGATTTATCAAGAACCTAGCTCATGCAGCCAGAGTACCACCAGTGGCTCTTTCAGTGACTGCCTAACAAGCAGCCAGTGGGCAGAGGCAGACAGAGACAGATTTTGGCGTGCACTGGGACTTTTTCTGACCCACCCTGGGGCCTGCATTTGTTAAAGCAGGCCTTAATGTGCAGCTTGATCCTTCCTTCTTGCACCCAGACCTAGCGGAAGCAGTCACAAACTGTGGATTGGTTGTAGCTCCAAACAGGTTGCCAAGGGCCACTCACAGGCAGTATCTTATATTGGCCCACCCCAGAGTCCCTCCCAAGAGGCCCAAAACCAACCTACCCAGTGGTGAGTTTTAGACAACATCAGAATGGGATCCAATAAGCTTCATAAGCAGCATATCCAAAGGGAGTTCTTGGCAGGCACCAAACACTGCTGAAGCTAATTCAATTTCATGTGGTCAGCACCTGCACAGCAGTTCACATGCCAGGATTGAGACTCACAGACAGACAGCTTGGAGCAGATCCTACACATGAATGGGCCATTAGTAATCAAGACTCAATTACAACATGTAACACATACAAGGGACATTCCTGGAGCACCTAGTGCAGGTGATCAAGGAGACTGAAAACTGGGTCCCACAGGACACCTACTACATAAGGCCAAGATTGGGAGACATAGAAAATCTACCTAAAACACAGAGAGACAGCTAAAATGGGAAGGCAAAAAAATGTGCCCCAAATAAAAGAAGAGGAGGAATCTCTAGAAAAAGAACTAATGAAATATAGGCAAGCAATTTACTTGATGTAGACTTCAAAACAATGGTTATAAAAATGCTTAATGATGTTAGGGGAAGAATGGGTGAATTCAATGAGAACTTAACAAAGAGATAGTAAGCATGCTTAGAAAAACATAAAAACTAGAAAAAAGAACAAACAAAAGGAAAAGATAACATGCTGAATAGAGAACATATTAGCCAATACATCAGATAAAGGGTTAATATCTAAAATTTATAAAGAATTTATAAGACTTTCAGCCAACATGGAAGCATAGGTAGATACACTATACCTCCTCACACAACCAAAAGAAGGACAACAACAAATTTAAAAACAAATAACAACCAGAACTGACAGAAAATCAAACTGTATGGAAGTCTAACAACCAAGGAGTTAAAGAAGAAATATTCATCCAGACTGGTAGGAGGGGTGGAGACAGGCAGCCAGGGTGGAGAGGACTTGCAGCAAGGTGGCTGCTGGAGAACTGGTGTGAGCAAGGCAGCAACTGGTGAAGTGAGCAGTACCACGTGTGCATGTGAATAAACTGGGTGGAACAAATGGGAAGTGAGAAAGACCTCGCAAGCCAGGGTTCCGGCATGGGAAAATAAAGCCTCAAAACCTCTGACTGTAAAAAACCTGTGGGAGTTGAGGTAGTGGGAGAAACTCACAGCCTCACAGGAGAGTTTGTTGGAGAGACCCATAGGGTCCTAGAATGTGCACAAACCCACCCACCTGGGAATCAGCACCAGAAGGAACCAATTTGCTTGTGGGTAGTGGGGGGAAGTGACTGAAAGCCACTTCAGAGAGTTGACTAAGTGGCATTGTTCCCTCCTGGACGCCTCCCCCACAAACAGTGCCACAATGCACTGTTGCTTGCCCTGGGGAATACCTCAAGCTCCAGCCCTTACTACACAATAGCCATGCTGAGACAGAAAAAAATGAAAGAACAGATCAAATGAAAGAACATATCAAAACTCCAGAAAAAATACATCTAAGTGACAAAGAGATAGCCAACCTATCAGATGCACAGTTGAAAACACCGGTAATCAGGATGCTCACAGAATTGGTTGAATATGGTCACAAATTAGACGAGAAAAATGAAGGCTATGCTAAGTGAAATAAAGGAGGATGTACAGGGAACCAACAGTGATGGGAAGGAAACTGGGACTCAAGTCAATGGTGTGGACCAGAAGGAAATAATAAACATTCAACCAGAATAGAATGAAGAAATTAAGAATTCAAAAAAATGAAGAGAGGCTTAGGAACCTCCAGGACATCTTTAAACATCCTAACATCCAAATCATAGAGGTGCCAGAAGGAGAAAAGGAAGAGCAAGACATTGAAAACTTATTTGAAAACATAATGGAGGAGAATTTCCCCAATCTTGCCAAGAAAATACACTTCCAGGAAGTCCTGGAAGCTCAGAGAGTCACAAAGAAGTTGGACTCAAAGAGGAACACACCAAGCACATTATAATTACATTAGCCAAGATTAAAGATAAGGAGAGAATCTTAAAAGCATCAAGAGAAAAGGAGACAGTTACCGGCAAAGGAGTTCCCATTACACTATCAGCTGATTTCTCAAAAGAAACCTTGCAGACAAGAAGGAGCTGGAAAGAAGTATTTAAAGTCATGAAAGGGAAGCACCTTACATCCAAGATTACTCTATGTATCAGAGCTATCATTTAGAATGGAAGGGCAGATAAAGTGTTTCCCAGATAAGGTCAAGTTAAAATAGTTCATCACCACCAAGCCCTTATTATATATGAAATATTAAAGGGACTTATCTAAAAAAATAAAATAAAAAATAGGAACAGTAAAATGACAACAAACTCACAACTATCAACAACTGAACCTAAAAACAAAAAGAAACTAAGCAAACAACTAGAACAGAAACAGAATCACAGAAATGAAGATCACATGGAGGGTTATCAGTGGGGGAGTGGGAGGGGGAGAGAGGAGGAAAAGGTACAGAGAATAAGTAGCATAAATGGTAGATAGAAGATAAGGGGAGGTTAAGAATAGTATAGGAAATGTAGAAGCCAACTTATATATATGACCCATGGACATGAACTAAAGGGGGGGAATGCAGGTGGGAGGGGGTGTGCACAGTGGAGGGGAATAAAGGGGGGAAATGGGACAATTGTAATAGCATAATCAATAAAACATATTTTTAAAAAATCAAAAAAGCAAGTTAGGACTTTCATTCAAGATGGCAACAGAGGTAAACACAGCTTTCCTCCTTACACAACCACATCAAAATTATAACTAAACTACAGAACAACCAGAACTAGAGCTGAATGGAAGTCCTACAACTACGGAATTAAAGAAGAAACCACATGGAGACTAGTAGAAAGGGCAGAGACACTCAGTGGGCCAGTTCCACACCACAGGTGGTGGATAAAAATAGGGAAGAATATCTCAGGAGCAAGGGGTCCCAGCTCCATACCAGGTTCCTCCAGCCCATGGTTTCAGTGACAGAAAGATAAGATCCTATAACTTCTGGCTGTAAATACCAGAGAGAATTGAGGCTATGGAAGACAAACTGCTAGAGTCCTAGGCAGTTCCTCTTAAAGGACCAGTGCACAGACTTCCTTGGAATCACTTCATCTAAACTTCACCATGGGAGCAACAGATTAAAAAGCACCAGAGGCATACAGGGAAGAACTTAATGTCTGGCATGAGGGCAAAAGCCAGGGGGCATTTTACTCCCAGAAAGAAGTGCTGGCAGAGGCCATTGTTCCTTCTCTGAGCTTTCCCCTTACAGAGCAGGCAGGCAAGCTCCATATCCTAACTGCATCAATCTGGCTCACACTGTTTTCCAACCACCCTGGTGATTCCTTGAGGCTCTGTTCCACTCAACTTTCAGGACCACCCAAGCTATTTCCAGTGGCTTTTCCACACAAATGGCTTATCTTGGCTAATGCTTCAGATTTTCCTAAATTGTCTCAGTCAGACAACATCTGGCCTCAGTGTGCCACATGCTTATTGCTAAGTGGTCCAATGCCTGGGACTAGCAGAAGCTGGCCTTATTACACAGCTTGGACTTGCTTGGGCATCTCCAAAACCAACACAATTAGTAGACAACTACAGATCACTTTGTAGCTTATGCTGGGTGGCCTGGGTCAAAACAGGTGGTGGATGACTTTAGCCTGCACCTCCTGGGAGGCCCCAGACCCTGCATACACAGCAAACAGCTACAGATCATATTGACACACAACCCCCCAACCATCTCCACAAGTGACACATTCATAGGGCCAACTCAGGAGGCATCAGAGGCTGCTGAAGTATATCTTGCTCTGTGGAGTGAGCCCCTGTACCGCTGATTCTCCACAGTGGTTAGAGATTGGTGGTCAGTGGTCACAGATAGTCCTTGCAGGTGATTGGCCCTGGTAAATCCCTGCCATTGACCTGCCAGGAACAATCAAGGTTCACATACAAGGGGAGACTGTACATAGCCCACACCATGGGCACACCTCAAGTACCCAGCTTGGTTGACCCAGAAAGCTGTGCCATTGGACCCTACAGGACACCTACTACATTAGGCTCTGCCACCAAGACAGAAAGTCATAGAAGCTCTAGCTAATACATGTAAACAAATACAGGGAGACTGCCAAAATGAGGAGATAAAGAAGCACGGTCCAAATAAGAGAAGAGAACAAAATGCCAGAAAAAAAGAACTAAACAAATTAGAGACAATCTACTAGATTTAGAGTTCAAAACACTGATTATAAGGAGGCTCAGTGAACTTAGAACTTCAACAGTGTGAAAAAGGACGTGGAAACCAGTGACTTCCGGCAAGATGGAGGAATAGGTGGACGCACCGTACGTCCTCACACAACCAAGATTAGAACAACAATTTACAGCTAGAATAACACTCAGAACTGACAGAGGATTTATCTGAATGGAAGTTGGACAGCCAAGAAGTTGAAGTAGACCCGTACATCCAGACTGGTAGGAGAGGATGACAGGCGGGCGCGGGTCCGCGGCACGCGGAGGTTGGGGAAAACTTGGCATGAAATCGGCACGAAAACCATCCGGTGCACAAGCGTAGCGGGGGTCCCTGAGTACGCAAGCTGCGGCTGGAGGACCCAGTGAAGCAGCGATTGTGGATCAGGGCAGAGCTCGCAGCCCAGGATCCCAGAGAAGGACTGAGATCCCAGGAGAATGGAACTACCGCCATTGTTTCCTCCCGTCCCCACTCCCGCCCCCACCCCCACATATAAAGTCACAATCTAGCGACTGGGGTGCCCAGCCCCAGTGAACATCTAAGGCTCCTCCCCCAACCATAACAGGAGTGACCAGACCAAAAAAAAAAGAAAAGAAAAGAGAGAGCGATGGCTCAAATAGAAGAACAAATCAGTGCCCCAGAACTCATCCTTTTGAGCAACCAAGAAATAGCTAACCTATCAGATGCAGAGTTCAAAACACTGGTGATCAGAAGGCTCACGGAATTGGTTGATTTTGGGTGCAAATTAGATGAAAAGATGCAGGTTACCATAAAAGAGATGCAGGAAGATACACGGAGGAGAGCCAATAGAGAAGGGAAGGAAACTGGGTCTCAAAACAATACAGTGGACCAGAAGGAAGACAGAAACAACCAAGCAGGAAAGCATGAAGAAATAAGAATTCAAAAAAAACGAGGAGAAGCTTAAGAGCATCCAGGACATCTTTAAACATTCCAACATCCGAATTATAGGGGTACCAGAAGGGGAAGGGGAAAAGCAACAAATTGAGCATGTATTTGAACAAATAATAAAGGAGAACTTCCCTAATCTGGCAAAAGAAATAGTCTTCCAAGAAATCCAAGAAGCTCAGAGAGCCCCAAAGAAGTTGGACCCAAGAAGAAACACACCAAGGCACATCATAATTACATTAGCCAAGGTAAAAATGAAGGAGAGAATCCTAGAAGCAGCAAGAGATAAGGGGACAGTAACCTACAAAGGAGTTCCCATCAGACTGTCAGCTGATTTCTCCAAAGAGACCTTACAGGCAAGAAGGGGCTGGAAAGAAATATTCCAAGTCATGAAAGACAACGACCGACATCCCAGATTGTTCTATCCAGCAAAGCTCTCATTTAGAATGGAAGGGCAGATAAAGTGCTTCTCAGATAAGGTCAAGTTCAAGGAGTTCATCATCACCAAGCCCTTATTTTATGAAATGCTAGAGGGACTGATCTAAGAAAAGAAGATAAAGAAAAAACATGTATAGTAAAAGGACAGCAAACTCACAATTATTAACAACCACACCTAAAGCAAAACCAAAAGAAACTAAGCAAACAACTAGAACAGGAACAGAACCACAGAAATGGAGGTCACATGGAGGGTTAGCAACAGGGGGGTAGGAGGAGGAGAGAGGGGGAAAAGGTATAGAGAATAAGTAGCATAGAATGTAGGTTGAAAATAGATAGGGGGAGGACAAGAATAGTACGGGAAATGTAGAAGCTAAAGAACTCATAAGTATGACACATGGACATGAACTAAAGGGGGGGAATGTGGGTGGGAGAGGGAGTACAGGGTGAAGGGGAGAGAAGGGGGGAAATGCGACAACTGTAATAGCATAATCAATAAAATATATTTAAAAAAGGGATGTGGAAACCATTAAAAAGAACCAGTCAGAAATGAAAGATGAGGAACTAACTGAAATGAGGAACAAATTACAAGGAATTAACAGTAGCGTGGATGAAACCAAGAACCAAATCAGTGATTTAGAATATAAGGAAGCAAAAAAACACCCAATGAGAACAAGAAGAAAAAAGGGTTCAAAAAAATGAGGATAGTATAAGGAGCCTGTGGGACAATTTCAAGCATACCAACATTCACATCATAGGGGTGCTTGAAGGAGAAGAGAGAGAGCAAGAAATTGAAAACCTATTTGAAAAAAATAATGACAGAAAACTTCCCTAACTAGGTGAAGGACATACACATGAAGTCCAGGAAGCACAGAGAGTCCCAAATAAATTGGACCCAAAGAGGACCACACCAAGACACATCATAATCAAAATACCAAAGGAAAAAAAACAGAAAAAAATCTTAAAAGCAGCATCTGAAAGTATCTTATGCTGGGTGGCCTGGGTCACCCAGTATAAGAGAAAAACAGTTACTTTCCTACAAGGGAACTCCCATAAGGTTGTCAGCTGATTTCTCAAAAGAAACTTTACAGGCAAGATGTGATTGGCAAGGATCAAAGTGATGAAAAACACTGACCTACAACCAAGATTACTCTACCCAGCAAAGCTATCATTTAGAATTAAAGGAGAGATAAAGAGCTTCCTAGATGAGAAAAATCTAGAGTTCATCATCACCAAACCAGTATAATATGAAATGTTAAAGGGTCTTCTTTAAGAAGAAGATAAAAATATGAACAATAAAATGTCAATAAATACATATCTATCAATAATTGAGTCTAACAAGGAGAACAAAAACATAATTATAAATACAGGGAATGTTTTGATGTTTGCCAGATTGTAGGGGTGTCATGGGGATAGGCAAAAAAGGTGAAGGAATTAAAAAGTACAAATTAGTTGTTACAGAATAGTCATGAGGATATAAAGTACAGTATAGAGCATATAGTAGCCAAAGAACATATGCATGAGCCATGGAAAATGGACAATGGCATGGGGATTGCCTGAGGGAGTGGATGGGGTCTGAGTGGAGGGGGACAAAGGGTAGAAAACCCGGACAACTCTAGTAGCTTAGACAATAAAATATAATTTAAATTCAAAAAAAAAAAACAAGTGGGCAAAATTGAACAGCTTCAGACAAACTTATTAGGTACACATTCAGCTAAGGATGGAAAGTAACACTTAAAGAAATATACTGAGTTAAAACTATCTCTGGAATATAGTTTGGATCAAGAAGTAAAAGAAAAATGCCCTGGCTGGTGTAGCTCAGTGGATCGATGCAGGCTGCAAACCAAAGCATCGCAGGTTCAATTCCCAGTCAGGGCACATGCCTGGGTTGCAGGCCATGGCCCCCAGCAACCGCACATTGATGTTTCTCTCTCTCTGTCTTTCTCCCTCCCTTCCCTCTCTAAAAATAAATAAATAAAATCTTTTTTTAAAAAGAAAGAAAAACGGTAAGTTAAAAGAAATTGCAGGATTTAAGAAACTCTTTTTTGGTACATATTTAGTTTTATTGCAACAAAGCAACTTATATGTTTTTAATGTTTAAAATTATGCATCATCTTTCTTTTCCAGTGAAACAAAAGGAAAATTTAAAAATAAAAAGAAACAAATTATAGTAGAGAATGCCAACTCCCAATAAGATCCTACAGATTCTACTGATTCTCCCAAGTGGCAGGACTCAAATCACAATTATGAGACAATCTTTTTTTTTAAGGATGGTTGTCAAAAATCACAATTAAACATGCCGAAGGAGAAGCCCACTAAGCACACCCAAATATCTCAAACCCACCCTTTGTTGACTGTCTATAGCCCCAATTTTAATTTTTTAAACAAGAAAAAAGAGAATTACATATTGGTAAATGCTAACTATCCATATTCACATAAGAGACACCGTGTAATTTCTGAACCCAATATACAGAGAAAGGAAGAAAAAGCTACCAGCAGAGCTAAGGAAGCAGGAGGCTTTTCTTTTTCCCACAGGGCATGGTTGTATTGATTCCATAAAGGTTTCATTGAGACAGGAAGGGGTACAATTGAATTTGGACACAAAAGGGCAGAGATTCTTTTCCCACTGTATTCTGCTTAATGAACTTCCCTCCAAATAAGGTGAGACCCATGGTGTAAAGAGACAAAGACCTCAAAAACAGGGCAACTATGCACAAGAAGGAAAAAAAATACTACTGTTTGCTCCCAGGGACTGGAGAAAATTAAAAAAGAAGGTCAGAATCCATCAGTGTTCCATTAGTCATCTTCTCCTTCATCTTTCTCTCCTTCCTCCCTTCATCATCATCTTCATCTTCTTTCCTTCATTCCCTCTCAACCCGACTCATGGGTGCTGAGGAAGAGAACCCACATAACATCTGGCTGTGAAAATCAGCAGGGATTCATCAGCCATGTTGAGACTGGAGTCTGCTAGAAACCCAGCTCCTTATTCTTAAAGGGCCAACACACAAAATCTCATTGATGGGCACTCACCCTGGGCTGGGGTGGAGGGACGGTGGCTCAGAGTGGACCAGAGTCATACGGAGATAATAATATGTACAGATATTGAAGGAAAATTATATGATCTAAACAAATCATAAGAATGTATTTATTGGACTACTTGCATAACATTTTCATTGTTTCCCATTAACATATGACATACACAAACCATTACTTAAAATATTTTGTATCAACAAATAAAAAAGAGTGAATGAAGCTGTAATTATCTAACACTATTTGACTAACTTAAATGCTGCTCATTTGGTCTTAGGTCTAAAAATGAAGGTAAGTTAGATGATTGTGATTGGAAAATTTCAAAATACCTTTATGTGTCTGTTGAGACCTGGGCCTTCTTGATGAGGGATTTACCACAGGTTATACAGAGCTGGTTTGCGTAGCTTCCTAAAGTAGTTTCTAAAGCCCTGACATGTGCAAAAAGCTCAAGCATACTGACAGCCTCCTCTACTCCTTTTTATTTTCTTAAATTAAATACTTAACAGTTGTATTTCCCATTATTAGAATATCCATTATTAAATATGGAGACCTCAGCTTCTACATAGAAATGGCCCAGACCAATTGTTGAACCCATCCCTACTCAGCCTCCTCTACTCCTTTTTATTTTCTTAAATTAAATACTTAACAGTTGTATTTCCCATTATTAGAATATCCATTATTAAATATGGAGACCTCAGCTTCTACATAGAAATGGCCCAGACCAATTGTTGAACCCATCCCTTTGAAGATCCACCAATTCAGTAATGGCTAAGTTCTCCACCCTCAGTTCTTAGTGTTCCTTTTACCAAGCCTTTAGGTCCCTCCCAGAGAACAATAAAATGGTCTCTGGTTTCTAGTTTGTAATATTTTTCATTAAATTTTGCCTTAGACTGTCCTTTTTCCCACTTGCAAAAAAAAAAAATAAAAAATCCCAGTTCCTTTAAAGGAGGTGCAAAAAAGTTTTAGTTAATTATTTAGGAAACTCCCCCATCAAATGATTCAGATTCAAAACCAGGGGCTTGAAACTTCATTTTCTCAGACAACATGACTGATGCTTCTGGGATGTTACTGGTATGGGCAGTGGAGGAAGTAGTGAGGAAGAAGGGTGCAGTACTTGAGAGGATGATGATGAGTGTCTCCCACTTCTACTATATATCTAGCAATACTGAATAACTTGGTTGCCATTCATAGGAAAAGGTTAGTAAACTTTTCTTTAACTACCTGTCTTTGCCCCACATGTATGTAGTGACAATTACTAAACATTTATAAAGAAAAGCTAATGACTTGATAATATCAACTACAACTGAGATGGCTCTGTGTATATACCCTCCTAAGGAAAACTACTCATATCTGGGTCAGGATTTCTAATCTGAGTTTAGAAAGATAAATAGTAATCATATAAGCATTATTCCCTTAGTTTTTAAACAAAATAGTTTCAATAAGAAGTGTCCATGCCCAGGGAAACGCAATAAAAAATAAACAAATAGGATTACATCAAACTAAAAAGCATCTGCACAACACAGGAAACAAACCATTAATAAAACAAAAGACAACCAATTGAATTGGATTGCAAATCATATTTCCAATAGGGTATTAATATCAAAAATATATAAAGAACTCTTGCAGCTCAACTACAAGAAAAAGCAAACAACCTTATTAAAAAATAAGCAAAGGACCTGAATAGATATTTTCCCAAGGAAAACATAGGTATGGTCAACAGGCATGTGAAAATGTGCTCAACATCACTAATTATTAGAGAAATACAAACTAAAACCACAATGAAATATCATCTCACACCTATTAGAATGACTACCATCAATAAATAAACAAGTAAGTGCTGGTGAGGATGTGGGGAAAACAGAACCCTCATACACTGTTGATGGGAAGTAAATTGGTGTAGCTACTATGGAAAATAGTATGGAAGTTCCTCAAAAAATTAAGAACAGAACTACTGTAACAATTTCTCTTCTAGTTATTTATCCAAAGAATATGAAAACATTTATTCAAAAAGACATATACACCCCTATGTTCATTATTTATAGTAGCCAAAATATGGAATAACCCATGTCCATCAACAGGTGAATGAATAAAGAGATGTGGTAGATAAGTAGGTAGGTAAATAGATAGACAGATAGATAGAGAAGATAGAACAATAAATATAACAAATGGAATATAACTCAGTCATAAAAAAGATAAATACTGCAATTTGTGGCACTGTGGATAGAATTTAAGGGATTTGTGCTAAGAGTGATAAATCAGATAGAAAAGGACAAAAACTTTATGTGAAATATAAATTTTAAAAAACAAATGAACAAGAAAAACAAACTCATAGATACAGGAAACATATTGGTGGGTAAAAGAGTAGGTATAGGGGAAAATAGGTAAAGGGGGTCAAATACATGGTGAACTAGAACTTGGAAACTAGAATTTTGGTGTTGAGCACTATAGTGTATACAGATATCAAATTATGTTGTACATCTGAAATGTGTATATAAGTATTTACCAACATTACCTCAAGTAAAAAATTAAATTTTGAAAAGGTTTCCATGCCCAAAACAACCAAGTTATTATGCCTTTCTGAATCCATAACAGGATGAGTTAAGGGCAGGGATCACAAGTGAATATGTCTCAAAGTAATCTGATTTTAGAAAGGTTACTATATCATTTGTTAAACAATGTTTAAGATTCTTATTTATCCCCATTTATCAATAATTGAACAATAGAGCAGCAAAATTTTTAAACAGGCACACTGGCTGTTCTAAGTTCTAGAGGATAAATTCATTTAACCCACATCTATCCTAAGTGCATACTATATTTGCAATACTGAACCAGAATTCGCAAAGACTATGGACAGGGTTCCATAAGAGTGCAGACCAGGACTGGGACTGAGAACAGTCAACAGTGAAAGAGAAGGATGGTACGTGTTCACAGAGCGACCACTCCTAGTCTTCCCATTTCTGGTATCCCTCAATTTCCTCTCTCAGCTCTTTATCTTTTAGGTGAAGTGTTATCAACCTCTCCCCCATACTCCACCCAGTCCTCTTCTGACTCATTCTATTCATTCTACTAAAGATATTTAGGTAACTTCATGTCACACCCCCTTGGGCATTTATAGGACAGTCTGTGGGTTCTTGGGAGATGTTGGTAAGTCTCTGTCCAGTAGAGATAGTAATATGAAAACTCTTTTTCTCGATTTGCTGAGGCCTCTGGGGTACTTAACTCATAAGACTGCTCAAGCCCCTCTCTACCTTCTGAGATGCTTTTGCCCATAAGAAACTCACACATCCTTGTCACCCCCAGTGGTACAATGCCACACTGCTTGCTCCCCCTCTCAGCCCCACCACCTCCCCTATGCTTGGTCAGCACAAAGCCAGATCTGTCAGTCTGCTGCCTAAGCAGATGTGGGACCCATGAGACGAATGCTGCCCACTCCTGCAGATCCCCTCCTGACTCTTGGAGCGCCCCCTCTCCTCCCTGTGTGTGAGAAGAACTGCTCACTAGAAACACCTTTGCTTAGTCACAAAGCCAGAGCTGACCATTCCTGTCCTCCTTATGGGGAGGGGGTCTGCCTGTCATTTGTTGGAGGGTCTCTGGAAAGTGGTGTATGTCCAAGTACCACTTGTTCTCAGCCTGGGACAGCAGGGAAAGTCCCATTCCCCATCCTGAAGGATCCTGTCCCCTTCCC
The DNA here is from genome assembly GCF_004126475.2 of Phyllostomus discolor. Lineage (NCBI taxonomy): Eukaryota > Metazoa > Chordata > Mammalia > Chiroptera > Phyllostomidae > Phyllostomus > Phyllostomus discolor. The sequence goes on along the minus strand of NC_040913.2, from coordinate 44,369,065 downwards.
ACTTAAGAAATGCAAATAAATGTGTTATTTTCAAAATACTTCTATTCTAATTTTTCTTTTAGTAAATCATTCATGAGCTTCCGTATCTTAGCTCTTATTAGTAATGCAATTATGTACAATACCACTTCACCAGATTTAAGAATTTCAGACACAGGAAAGCAGTTACCAAATCTGGAAAATTAAAAGATAAATTAACAAATAAAGTGGTAGGAGAGGAACTAAACAATACCACTTAAGTAAATTAAAAATGGCTATTTGCCACCTAAAGATATTAAAACTACCACTATTGCCTTTTGTCATCACCAGTGTTTGCCCAAAAGTAATTATGAAAAGAACATTTTAGCAAAAAACAGAAGAACACAATCTCAGAATAAAATGGTAGTGCTTTATAACTCAGGAAAAAGAGATCAGTTTCTGAAAGTGAGGTTTGAGCTTTATGGAGAAATGTAATGAATTATTTCTATCTTCTTCATTTCACTGCCATCCAAGAAAACCCACCTACAAGCAGTGTTCTGAGGACAAGGCTTTGAGACTGCTTGTCTAGACACTTTGGTTCATGGCCTCAGCCTAAGGATAAACTGCTAACTTTTCTTTAAAAACTGGCAAGCCTCCCAGAGCATCCCAAGCATCACACAAGATTAGAGGGGCATGAGAGTCTACTCCAGACCAGTCCAAGGCCACGTGCTATTCACAGGGTGACCTAGTACAAGAATGACAGGCTCTCATCTAGTCTCTCCCCGACTGCATTTCATACAAGGTGGGGCTTCCCTTTGCTTTAGCTTTCAAGCATCAAAGCTTTCGAATATACAATGTGAGGGTTTATTCTCAGATTTAAGTCATCTCAAAGCCTGCTTAAAAGAGAACCAAACAACTAGCAGTCTGAACACAGTTTCTTAACAAACAGAAGCATACAGTCTGTGGAATCAACATCATCATAGTCACTATTTTGATTTTGGATATAGGAGCAGGGAGGGTAGAAAGGTAATGCTTTTACCTCAGCCATGACAGCAACGTCAAGCTTTTCATTTGTTATTACAATGTTGACAATTGATTTTTCACAATAGAAAAGCCTTCTGATTTACTATCAGACTCCCGCCAAACCATCCATTCCTGAATCTTTCCAATGATCTTGTAAATTAGCACAGAGAGAAAGAGAAAGCAAGCTGGCCCCCTTGAGATACCAGCAACAACCAGGGGAAAAGAGCAAATGTTTCAGAAAGGATTTATGCTTCCTTCTGTGGTAGTTATGTGAAATATGGATTAAATACTTTTCATAACCAGCAGCTATAACTGTCAGGAAAATTTGAGGCAGTGTGATTTCTGACACAGCTGTATGAGCCATTTTCATATGGCAGAGTTCACTAAAGGAAAGAAAAGAGAGAATTTTATCCTCCCCATAACTACGATTTTACATTGGTAAATCAAGCATAAAATTAGTAGTTGAATGCTTCCAGGAACCTTTGTTTAGCAGTACCTTCATTCATCTGTATATTATCTCAGGCTCTAGCTTTTATAACTACTGTCATTCTATGAGATGGAGTGTTCTGTTTGTCCTGTTACTATTACTGTCTTCTGAATGGGCTGTTATTGAATGCTTTGTGGAGAGCTGTTAGAAAGGGCAAGACTATATATGACTTAGCCTGACAAAACCACCACTGGAGTTAGGTGGCATTACAATATGTTATCTAATAGATGAGACTCATTTGCCTCTCAGTAACCAATGTTTGTCCTTTTAATTCAGGCATCATATCGACGTTTCTTCACGTCCATCCTTTCGGAGCCAATATAGAATATCTCTGGTCATACATGCAACAGCTGGACTCTAAGGTAAACTCTTATTCCAGAGGGGCTCCCACCTCTGACACTGAACTCGCTGATTGCTGGCTGCCAGAGGACCATGTGCACTGAGTCAGGGATGCAGTAGCACATGGAGGCTGACCAGCACTTCTTTACAAGGACCTTGGTTTTGGGCAAATAGTTGTCCTCTTTTCACTTTTGTCTTTGTAGAAAGAAGAGCAGTTATCTAAAATTACAGTGACTTCCAGCAGATGTCAAATTAGTTTTAAAAGCATTCTGAGGGATTTAAAATTGCAGTGTGGCCTGAAAGTTCCCAAAACAAGGGAGAAATCAGGTCAGGGCAGCTTGTGGGGCATTATCTTTAGCCCATAGTCTCACAGAACTCTATGTTAAGGACTCCACACAACAGAGGAAAAAATTACCTCAAATAACATAAAGATCTGATATGACTCTCAAGAAAATTGCTAGTAATGCTTGTTTTTTAGCATTATTCTCTAAATGGCAAAAATTACTAAGTCAGCTTTGACCCTCAAGGGTCACTCCCAGAGTCCGGACATCACTCCTCATTTCTCTGTGGCTGTTTTTCCCATTTGCAAATCAGCTATACTCCTAGCCCACTGCAGTGTTTTTAGATCCAAAGAGAAGGGGCAAAAGAGCACAATTATGTATCAAATTCCAGTGAACAACAAGATGGGTCCCTGCGGAAATAAAGGGATGCCACTAACCAGTGCTGCCGGCACCAGGAGGTCCTGGAAGTGGATGGACACAGAATCAAACACAGAATCTGGGCCTGTCCCTCAGTAGCTTGTTAAATGTCCTGCTTGAAAGAAAAATGGAAGAAGCAGCTCTTACACAGGGCACAGCAAAGTACTTGGAATTTGTAGGACCAGGAGCACAACCGATAGTTCTAGGGCCCTGAAATTCACACATATAAGTCACTCTAAGTTTTCAATGGTTAGTATCAGTTAAATTACTACACTGTGCTCTTATTTTGATTCAAATGATCTTACCAATTGATGATCCCACAATTGCTTGGCTTTTCTAAATAGGTCTTATACTTCCCCTTTGAGAGAAGTCATGTGAAACAAAAAGTATTTTTCAGCCATAAAGATTCATGCCTTTTTATTCTATCACAGCTGGCGATGGGGAACAAAAACCAAAGCAAGGTGAAAGGGAATGAGGAGATTGTAAGATTCTTCAATTTAACGATCATAATAGTGTCTTCCATGTGCACTCCCCTCATATAGACAGGGAGGTAGTGGAAAATGCTCATTTTAACTCACAGGAAGTGAGAAGAAAGAACTCTAGATGTCACCTTGTTGAGAGAAAACTTTGAAGGGCTTCTTTGTTTTTTTTTCCTCCACCAATACCATGCTTCCTTACTATCTCCACTGCTTTTGCCTAGTGATTTCCATGTAATACTGCTGCACCAATGTGTTTGACCTAAAATAAGCCCTTGAGAAATCATTCCTCTAGTTGTCCTTATCTTCCCTGGTATTATTGACATTTCTTTCCTCCCCTGCACAGAAATCCTAAGTGTGAAGCCTTTGTGGAGAAGCAGTTGTTTTTAGTATGAACTGAAATAGCCAAAGAGTCCACTTGTCATTTGTCTAGAATTCCAGGGCTCTGGTCTCCACTGCTGCATCAGGGCAGGCTGGTGATCTGTGCATCTGTGAAATGTGTGTGCGTGTTGTCACACAAGCACGTGAGTGCACATGTGCATGTGAAATCACCTGGGGATGATAAATAGTGAATTATTTGGGTGGAATAGAGGCTCTTGTTTTATTCCTACCCTCAGGACAGAGTGTCCATCATCCATTTGGTCAGGTGAGATTTGTGTGGTCGCCCTCAGATGTCTCTGAGGAGAGAATTCACATACCTGGTGTCTGGTCATGGTGTCTGGTCTGATGATGGTTTCGAAAAGGAATTTAGTCAAGGGAAATTCCATTTCATCTCAGACTGGTACTTTTATTATAGAAGATAATGAAGAAAGTATTTTCCTCACAGAGGAAATACACAGTGTCCCCAGACAGCCATCCATCTCCTGAATGAAACGCTCAGTAGAGCTGTCAAGTTTTTCCTCATGCCTGAGGTAAAACATACATTGAAAAAGTGCTATGACTTAAGACTCCTGGGTGCTAGGGATTAGACAAAATATTCTTTCTATCCCAGTGAAACTGAAAGGATATTGACTTTTTAATTCCGAGAGCAAATTATTGCTATATACTGGAATTCCAAATCCTCAGGGCTTTAAGCAGAAAACAAAATAATGAAAGGTTGTCCTGTAAGTACCCACCAGGGCCTTGTCCCTGCCTCAACCACAAAACAGCTAATAATCTTGAATCCGCAGCCAGCCAGCCAGCCGGTGCCAAGGGTCTCCAGTGCAGCCTCTGGTTAATCGGAACCAACAAGTGTCACGGGCTCCCCACCAGGTTTGGTTGGTGTTACATTCAGACAGTGGCTTCCTCCTGGCCTCCACAACACCTGGGTAGGGGTCTTGGGGAATGCTGACTCCAGTAGGATAGCTTTGTAAAAATTCCACCTAAAACAACACAGTTCCATTGACATCGGACAATGTCACCATTGCCACAAATGCAGTAAAAATACATTTAGATGCTGCCTATCCTAGCGCTGATGAGAGCAAGCAAAGCAGGCTCAATCTAGCCTGCGGTGGAGCTGTCTTTATGAGGATTTTCCAAGACCGCTTGTGGATATAAGAATGATTAAAAATGGAAGGAGAGACAGGAATTAATTTAAATTCTCCTGGGCATGTAGTCTGCATATGCCTCCCATGTGTAGCATGACAGACCACTTTCCCATTAAAATTTATTTCTACTCTGATAATGATAATTGCATGTCTTTCTCTTCTCAGCCTCCTCTAAAGCACTCACTGCCATTCACTCAGCTCTGTCATATCAAAACCATCTGACCAAGTCAGAAAGATTCATTCAGATTCATTCATAGGAAAACAGGGCAAGTTGGGTAGGGGAATCAAAATGCATGCCCTGGGCACAGGCAGGTAAGGTCTTTAAACAGGCAACACTATCTTGAAAATGGTTTCTGATCAATGCATAGAATCTCCCCTTCAGACCAGAACTCCTCAAGCCCACTTGCTAATCCTGAGGAAAGAAGAGGTGAGCATTGGCAGGTCAGTATTTCCTATTTTACAGTCCATAGGATGGATCCTTCTGTTCTTCTTCCAATTTGTGTATTCATTAGGAGACTAAGACCCAATTCTCCAAATGTTTTTGGCTGCTCCCTCTAGCTATCTGCAGCCTCTCCCCAAGGCCCACTGAGTGGAAGCTTTGATTCTGAAAACCAGATTCAACATGATGTAGCTACAGATGCTGGAGGATTCAAAAAGACTTGCCATTTTGTCATGATACCACTGTTGGTGATGGGCTCAGGTGCTCGTGGGTACATGCACATTTCCCACCAGAGGATCGAACCATTTGCATTTCTGTAGTAAAAGCACAACTCTGGAAACACAAAATTAAAATATCTTATCAGTTCCAAAGGGATTCGAATCAGTCTTAATGGGAGAGCATTCTTTCCCGGACTATAGCTAGGCAGTAGTGTAGATGAAATGTCCCCAGTGGTGTTTGTAAGATTGCCCACCTAAATAATCTTAAAATTATGTATATTCTGGTGTTCTCCTAAATAATCACCTGTCACAGTATATTAATGATTGAATGAGCCTTCTGTTGCTTAGACAGGCTATAATGAAAGTGTTTTTTAGACATCACAGCACCTCTGGAAAGCATATGACATATGAAGTATTGGAGGTATATATACCTCCTTTTGGCTAGAAAAAATTAAAAGACATTTGCTCACCTACAGCCAGAGAAATTGACAGGGTTGTCAGGGACCCAGTGAACACTCAGGTAATTCACTGCTTTTCCCGTACTCAGCACTGTCCTAGGGACTAGAAAGAACAGGGAATGGCCAAAAGAAATTTAAGAACACTGCTCTCAGAAAGCTTGTAGTCTAGATGAGGAAATGGCATATCAATAAAGCAGCTTCGGAATCAGACATGAGCTAATGAAGTGCTAAATTGGGCAGGCAGATATTTAGTGACATAGGAGATATCCTTGAATCCACACTTGTTCTTGTTACTTCCCTCTGAAGCACTTGAATGCTCCTTGTGCATGTCCTCCCATTCTCTTTCTCCCCTTCCTTCTTTCCTTTCTTCCTCCTCTCGTTCTGCATCAGATCTTTCCTTTTCTCCTTCTAATTCTTTCCTTCTATTTATCTCTTCCCTTCTTTCCTTTTTTCCTCCACCTGTTCTTTCCTTCCTCCCTCCTCTATTCCTCATTCTTCACTTACTTCTTTCCTTATTCTCCCACACTTCCTTCTTTGTGTCTTCCCCCACCTCACATTCTGTATTTCTCTCTGCAAATGTCTGTGGTGGTATCAATGTGCTGATGGTGTGCTTTGCCCAGGGATATGAAAAATGTGTGTTGAAGGCAAACAGTCAGTTTACCCCTTGGAAGGAATTCTGGTCTTGCAGTTGGCTGCTCTGACTGTCCAGCCTTGACAAAGCCCATGCCAGTGTCTTTGCAGTACCTCAGTACCTCAGACAAGAGCCCCACATCACTTGGCTTCCTTTGCCTGACTGATTTGGGACATAGAGCCAACCATCCTTATAAAAAAAAAAATGGGTTTATATCTGCTTGTGCCAATTTACACATGTGCTTAGAGGTCTGGTAAGAAGGCAGTGGGCTTGGACTAGAGTCCACAAATCAGAGGAAAAATCAAGATCTTACAAATCGCCTCTATGGGGTTATCAACCACAGAAGCCCCTTTGACACTGGGGCCTCTATTCCTTCTCATCTTTTCTTCTTCTTTTTTTTTACATTAGGACAACTGAATCCTTTCTAAAAGAATAAATGTTAGACTTGGAAATTTTTAAGCAAAACAGGGTTGGGGGATCCACTGACATCAAAGGCTGAAAATACACACACCACCAGTTTCTTGGAACAAAAGCCAGCTGAGTAAGAGGGTAATAAAAACGTGTTTATGACAATCTTCCTCACCTTATAGAGCACCAAATACACGATGAATGGAGGAATGAGGTTTCATAGTCACAGCACATGCCTCTAACCTCCATCATAATGCCACGCAGGACTCTTAACCAGATGTATTTCGTTCTCCTCATGGCATCCTTGTGAGAAAGGGAATGCAGTGCTGGGAGAGCAGGCTACAGCCCCTCCCCTCAGCAACTGGGCTGGCAGCCCTGGGCCCCAGAGTCCTGTCCATGACACAAGGATGCTTAGAAAGAATCCCTGCTCTCCAAAGGGATGCAGCAAAGGGAATCCTGCACAACCAAGGAGGAAATGGGTACATTTCACACTGAGCTCATCCAGGGAGGCTGGCTGCTTTGTTTAATGTGATGACATCATGACTCTTTCCGTTCTCAAGAGCAAGAAATTACTGTAGGATGATAAGGAATAGTGTGAAAGCAAAAATTAGAAATTATTTATAAGGAGGAGATGAAAATAGAAATAAAGTGAATGAAGGTATTTGCAAAGTAAAAACTCTTTTGCCATAGTGTATAAAAGGAAGACAAGTAGAACTTTCTCTTGAATTTTTCTTGAAAATCCAAAATGGAATATCTCATAAAGGTTATTTATTTTTTTTCAGGGTATAGAAAGGTTTAAAAACCATTAATCTAACCTAAAAGCAGTTTCTCCTTGATCTTTCTTCTGGCATGACATACAAACATCTTTAAGGAACTGCTCTAGAATTTAGCTGAGCCCCTTAGTAAATGGATATAGTAGACAGGAATTCACTTGAGGTGGTCTGTTCTGTAATTGTAGCACATTCCTGTCCACATTATTTACAACTTTATGGTAGAATTAGGCTATCACCCTTCACTATTAACAGCAATTTAGAGTTAACTACTTGTGAGGACACAAATTTCCATTATATCCATTTCTGGCTATGTCAAAATCTGAGGAATGGTTACTTAGTTATTCAAAGTAAGTATATACAAGCATTCAAATCTCAGTTTCACTACTTCTTAGCTGTGTATCCTTGGACAACTTTTTAAACATCTCTGTGCCTCAGTTTTACCCTCTGTACTAAATGATAATCCAACAACTGCCTTCAGAGCATATCTGGCTCTGAAGTGCTGAGTGCTGGCTGCCATTTGTTTTGTGCTTTACAGCACACAAGAGACCCGTTACATCCTCTCAGTTTGAAATCTTTGCCCCAACCCTAGTGGCCACATGAATTTTAAATAGCTTGCCCAAAGACAGGAGCTTAATATATGGCAGGGCCAGCACTTGGATCCAAGTCCTCAGAGCATTCAGTGAGTTTCTTTCCAATTCCCTTGTCTTGAAAAGGAGAAAACACCCAGAGGTAATATGACTTAGACAAGGTGGTGAAGGAGGTTGATGGTCATGCCATGAGTGGAATCCAAATCTCACTTCTTTTGTCCAGCAAGTGAGGAGTTTCTTTGCTTGTTTAATGAGCTTTCTGATGAGATGATGCACATAAAGCACTTGCTCTGAGGGGCTCTGGCCACAGTGAGGACTCTCTTTTTCTGTCTTCTGCTTCCTTTGAGGTTGAATTTAGTTAGACTCAGGTCAGAAAACCATGTAAAAACCAAGATTTCTCAGGATCTGCTTTCTGTTTTGGTGAATGGTTCATGTGAGGGTTCATTAGCATATGAATTTGTAGAAGCTGGTTGAGTTGGGAATTTTCCATTTTGCCTGTTGATGTTGCTGTCACTGTAAAGGATTCATCACAGAGATCCTGCCTGCCTGTACACAGGCCCCTACCCAGTGGTCCCGATCCAGGAGCAGAGAGGCAGTGACCAAGAAGATTATTTCCAGGTCTCCCTCCACAGTCTGCACCCCCTGAGGTGACTGGCAATCACTGGTTAAGAAGAAGGCCAGGGAGCCTGGATCTGCCCCCAGCTCTACATTTACTGTCTGAATTACCCTGCACTAGGTGCCTAATCTCTCTGGACCTCAGTTTCCTCATTTTAAATTACTCCCTCTCTTAGGAGACTGTGGTAAAATTAAAGAGAGTATTTTCAGAAGAGTCTGGCAAGGGAACGGTTCTGGAGGACAGTTTTCACACTGTTTACAGCCAGCTGCAGGGCCGCTGCATGGCATTGCTGACCTGATGACCCCAGCTGGCCTCCTACACAGATGCCATCTTCAGATCAGATGTTTATTTTACCTTCAAAGCTCTGCTTTTTTTCTTCCTTCCTGATGAAGAGCACAAGCTTCTTCCCCACTTTTCAAAGGGAGGTGATAGTTATGCTGGAGACAAGCCTATGAAGGACTGGCTGTTACCTCAGTCTGTCAGCGCTTAATCTAAGGACCACTCATCCCAAGGCTGTCGCTGGGATTTGCATGGAACTGAAGCCTGTGATGCATCACTTGTGCTGTCCTCCTACAAAAGCAGGAAGGGAGCTTGTTTAGAGGATAACTTGGCCTCAGAAAACCTAAGGAAAGCTGCCTTTTGGACCAACTAAAAACGGGGTTTGACCACATACCTCTCTGTACTTATTTTGTTTAGCCTGTGGATACAGAGCTTGAACCACCTACCACCAGGTTTGATATTAGTGTGCTGTCTGCATTGATGTGTGGATATATAGGGAGTGTATTTGTGCTACGCACTGTGCTACATTTTACATATAATTCTCTCAATAACACTAGAGAGGAGATTGTTATTTCTTTTCTTTTTTAAAAGATTTTATTTATTTATTTTCAGAGAAGGGGAGGGAAAAAGAGAAGGAGAGAAATATCAATGTGCCTCTCACACACCCCCAGCTGGGGACCTGGCCTGCAACCCAGGCATGTGCCCTGACTGGGAATCTAACAGGCAACCCTTTCTTTCACAGACTGGTGGTCAGTCCACTGAACCACACCAGCCAGGGCTGTTATTTCTGTTATACACATAAAGAAAGAGAATTACAGCTATTAAGTGACCTGCCCAAAGTCACACAGCTTGCTTGAGGACTAGCCCCAATTAAAATTCAAGCCTGTGTGATTTAAGCCCCCATTCTTAACACAAATATGCCTGAACATAAGAATTACATGGAGTGATTTTTAAAAACAGATTATCTGGGCTATACCCCAGATCATCTGAATTACAGTCTCCAGAGAAGGAGCTAGAGAATTTTTTTTAACAAGTACCCCAGGTGCTTAATATTTAAAAGAACAACTACACCCCTAGTTCTTCTCCTGCTGCTGATGACACTCATGGGGAGAACTTAGCATACCAATGCACAGGTCCCAACCCACATGCGCAACTTTGTCCCAAAGTCTGTCTGATAAAACAGCTCTGCAGTTCAGTCAGATTTCTCAGCTATAAAATGGAGAACATAATCTCTTGTCTCGTGAGTCTTGTAGGAGTGCTGTGAGAATTAAATGAGGACGAAGGTCCTGGTGAGGTGCTTTGCGCAGTGCTCATTGAAAGAAAATAGGCTTTTCAAAATCTCCATGAACCTTTTAATCATCTGTTTAGTAGGCTTTTGTAGGTTGATCTTAGAATCTACTAATCTGTTCAACATGGTTTTATGGGAAAATGCATTCAAATTTCAAAATAATTCCCACAAAAAATTTTTAAATATAATTGACTTCTACTTTCAGGACTACTTCTTAAAGTTTTGTATTATAGGCCCAGGAACACTGGATATATCACATGCAGTCGTTTCCATGTGAATATTAAGTGAACAGTTGATTTGACTTCCTGAGCTATTTGGTCTCTCTTTGAAATTAATCTTAATATTGTTAAACGGACAGCGTAGACCTTAGAATGGTATCCATACGGCAATCATACCATGGAAAATAATAACAGGTTTGACTCAGGGAACATTTCCATGTGCCTGAATCTGTGCTAAGCCAGTGATCTTTACACATCCTTATGAAATCTTGTTACTCCCACTTCCTGAGGCTTAGAGAAACTATCTTGGTAGGCAACATTTAATAGATACAAGATTCAAACAGAAATGTCAGACCCCTAATTCTAGAGTCTTACACACCTTTCTGTATGGGGTCCCCATACACACACATGGGTTAGGAAGCAAACACATGGAAACAAGAACAATGGCTATGTTGGAGGAGGATTGTGGTTAATTTGCTCTTTATTGAAGATAAAATGAGTTATTGGTATAGAAATGTATGAAATTAAAAAAGCAGTAGAAAAAAAATGCATTAAAAAATCTACCTGAATTTTAAGACTAGATGTCAAGACTTTTATTGCTATAGGTTTTGGGTTTCTATTCCTAATCTTTTATTGTCTTCTGGTCCCTGTGAAAGTTAAAGGTAGAGAAAGAAGAATGGCAAGAAATCAACCTACGTTCTCTGTAGCCCTCAGTGTGGGGTAAGAGTGCTGCCCTTCCTAGAACAGGATGAGGCGCCATAGATTTCCCTGAGCAGTGGTGCTTTACTTCCAGCTCTGCTCTGTCCCCCCGATACCCCTGGTATGTCACAAGAGGGCTGTTCAGGCACAGCACTGCCAGCAAGGTAGCCATCCACATGAAGGGTGGACCTGGAACTTTCTGTCCGTTTTCCCCATGTCCCTCCCCAACAACTGCTCACAGAATGAGAAGGAATCCCATCCGTGCCTTCCTCACGCTGCTAAGACAAGGACATTACTCGACAGCCAAATGGAAAACTTTGTGCTGTCTCACTGGAAAAGCCATCCTCACCCAGCCCCTGCTGCCTCTACAATGCGTTCCTCTCCTAAAACTGACTTTCCTTCCTTCCTAACAGATATCAGCAAATGAAATTGAAATGCTTCTGATGAGACTGCCACGCATGTTTAAACAGGAATTCACAGGCGTGGGAGCAACACTGGAAAAAAGGTGGAAGTTGTGTGCCTTTGAAGGAATCAAAACAACTTAACTATGAAAAGCAAAACAAAATCTCTGGAAATGAAACCGCCTGAACCCGTCCGGGGCTGTGCAGTGTGAGCGCAGGAGGTTCGGGTTGGTCCTGCGCGGACCTCGGTGGAGCCAGCAGAGCCTGACTAGTTCCATCTGTGGTGTTCTCTTGTGAGTGGAAATGTAATAGTGTACCAGTTCCCTAAAACAAACAAAGCTTCATACTGTGACAGATCTGTTTCCTATGAAAACCACACAATGATTCCACAGTCATAATGATGGCAAAATCTTCAGATATGCTACATTTGAGAATAGCTCACCAAGCAAAATATTTAAAGTTAATGATGGTGTAGCGATGGTTGTTGCTAGGCTACAGAGTTGTATATATAATGTATAGCTGAAATCATTCGATGACATTTTCCTAAAAGTCTTTCTGTTTTAGTAAAAAAAAAAACTAATTTTACAGTGAGGAGAAATCATACCAAAAGAAAACTTGAATATGTGTCTGAACAGTTATTGTATTTTAATATAAATTAAGTTATATGCTATTCCAAGGACTTTTGCCTTATTGAAGAGGCAGAAAATGTGATTGGGCTCCTTGGGAATGCTATATCAAGAATATTATTTTTCTAATGTAACAATTCTCCATCATAAGTTCTTTTAACACGGACTGCATAATAATTTTCATAAAATGTAAATAAAGGAAGAAACTAGTGCTATTGTCTTGTACTTGGTATGTAATATTGGGGTTTATGCATCAAAATAAATATTCAGTAAATATTCCTGTTACAAATTTTATAGCAAAGATATTAAATTTTTTTTCAATAAATATGACTTCTACCATATTGGTTTTGCAAATTATTATTTGTTGTATTTTAATTCTTCCTCAAGAAATTTTCATGTTTTTGAGTCTCATCTCATATCCCATCATTTTTAAATGATTAAATGCATGAGTGACATTGAGACAAAACATTTTTTAAAAGAGGACTATATAAAAATTGTGAAATGGCAAGTGCTACAAAAAGGAGATTATACATTAGAATACATGTTATGAAAACACCAAGAAATAGCATCTAAATGAGGTCAATGTAAAATATACCTTTGTTTTGTGTATCATGGGCAGGTACACAGTAACCAGTTAGTTAATTTTATTAATTCCTGGATTTATTTATTTGTATATTTGCTGGAAAGCATCCAAATTAGAAAAGGAATTAAACAAGTCACACCTGGACCAACAGTTTAAACAGAATTTGGGTTTCACCTCTTTCTTTTAATTTCAAGAAAAATATAGTTTTAAATTGTATCTCCTTCGTGCTATTTTACAAAAGAATCACCAGAAAGCAGGTACTTAAGATATTAATTTTAATTTTGTAAATATATTTTATGGATTATGCTATTACAGTTGTCTCATTTTTCCCTCCTATATTCCCCTCTGCCTTGCACATCCCCTCCCACCAGCATTCCCCTGCCTTAGTTCATGTCCATAGGTCATACATGTAAGTTCTTTGGCTTCTCCATTTCCTACACTATTCTGAACTTCCCTTCTATTTTGTACCTACCCTATATGCTTCTTATTCCATGTACCTTTTCCCCCATTCTCTCCCCTCCTCCTCACCACTGATAACCCACCATTGATCTCCATTTGTGATTCTATTCCTATTCCAGTTTCCTTAGTTTTTTTTTTTAATTTGTTTTAGGTTCAGTTGTTGAAAGTTGTGAGTTTGTTGTCATTTTATTCATATTTTTTATCTTCTTTAGATAAGTCCCTTTAACATTTCATATAATAAGGGCTTGGTGATGATGAACTCCCTTAACTTGACCTTATCTGGGAAGCACTTTATCTGCCCTTCCATTCTAAATGAAAGCTTTGCTGGATAGAGCCATCTTGGATGTAGGTCCTTGCCTTTCATGACTTCGAATACTCTTTCCAGCCCCTTCTTGCCTGCAAGGTTTCTTTTGAGAAATCAGCTGATAGTCTTACAGGTACTCCTTTGTAGGTAACTATCTCCTTTTCTCTTGCTGCTTTTAAGATTCTCTCCTTATCTTTAATTTTGAGGAATATAATTATCAGGTGTCTGGCTGTTTGCTTCTCTGGGTCCAACTACTTTGGGACTCTCTGAGCTTCCTGGACTTCCTAGAAGTCCATTTCCTTGGCCAGATTGGGGAAGTTCTCCTTCATTATGCTTTCAGATAATTTTCAATTTCTTGCTCTTCCTCTTCTCCTTCCAGCACCCCTATGATTCTGATATTGGAACATTTAAAGTTGTCCCGGAGGTTCCTCAGCCCCTCCTCATTTTTTTGAATTCTTGTTTCTTCATTCTGTTCTGCTTGAAGGTTTATTTCTTCCTTCTGGTCCAAACCATTGATTTGAATCCCAGTTTCCTTCCTGTCACTGCTGGTTCCCTGTACATTTTCTTTTATTTCACTTTCAATAGCCTTCACTTCTTCCTCTGTTTTGTGACCATACTCAACCATTTCTGTGAGCATCCTGATTACCAGTGTTTTGAACTCTGATAAGTTGGCTATCTCTTCATCATTTACTTCATTTTTTGGAGCTTTGATCTCTTCTTTCATTTGGGCCTTATTTATTTATTTATTTATTTTCTTGGAGAATCTGTTACATAGTAATAGGCAGAGCCCTAGGTATTTGTCAGGGTTGGGCAATCTACTTCGCTATGTGTTGTGGCACTGTGTGGCAAGGAGGAGTCAGAGAGGGAACAGTGCCACTTGCGCAGCTTTCTGCTGGCTTTCACTCACTGCCTCCACTACTCACAAGCAAATTGGGCCCTTCTGGTGCTGATTACCTAGTGGGTGGGTTTGTGTATGTTCTAGGACCCTGTAGGTCTCTCCAATGAACTCTGCTGTAAGGCTTGGAGTTTCTCCCACTATTGGAACCCCCACAGTTTTTTTCAGTCAGAGGTTTTGAGGCTTTATTTCCCCCCACTAGAACTCTGGGTTGTGTGGTCTGTCTTACTCCCAGCTGTTCCTCCTGGTTTATCTGCACACAAATGTGGGACTACCTGGACCACCAGCCACTGCCTCACCCACCTCACTCCTCCAGTGACCACCTTGCCAGAGTCCTCTCCACTCCAGCTGCCCATCTTCACCCCTCCTACCAGTCTGCATGAATGTTTCTTCCTTAACTCCTTGGTTGTTGAACTTCCATACAGTTCAATTTTCTGGCAATTCTGGTTATATTTTGTTTTTCAAATTGTTGTTTTCCTTCTTTTGGTTGTGCAAGGAGACAAAGTGTATCTACCTACATCTCCATATTGGCCAGATTTCAAAATATTAATTTTAAATAAAACATTTTTTAGGAAGATAGCTAAATACTGAATGACCTTTGAAGTTGTAAAAAGATGTTCATAATTTCCTATTGGATATTATTGTCTTCAGGATCTTTTTACTGAGCCCTGATAAATTATGGTACTTACTTGTACCTCCTATAAATATCTACACATATGTTCAGATTCAGTGCTAATGTTGTGTATATGGAGATGAGTAAGAAAAGACCCCTCCTTAACAAGCTCAGAGCTCAGTGAGAAAACATTTTCCCAAAAGTTCCTGTATGAGATGAGCCAAGTGACAGAAAATGTGTGACAAGGATGCTATGGGATTCAAACTAAATGGCAACATCACATTGAATGTTGAAACACTAGAGGCCTATCTATTACCATCTGTCGATGCCCATGACCACCATAATCCTGACACATTTGTCTCCACATCAGGAGACATAAATAAGGATACAACAGTCAAAAAGGAGATGACCTCATTTACAAATAATGTTATTATAAAATAGAAAACCTATGAGGGTCACCTGAGATATAATTAGAGGAAAAGCTCATTACAAAGACATAAAGGCTAGTATAGACACAAAGTACCACCATCTAGATAGACTATTTGTAATTCAAAGCATGGGAGATATTTTCAAGTATGGCCAGTAGTCACTTTAGCAGGATACATTTCACAGGTTAAAACTGTAACTCAGAGCTCTGATTGGAAAATAAATTGGAAGGACCTTATGTTAGATCTGATAACAAGACACTATTTTCTAAACACATGGTTCAGAGCCCTACCTGGCAACTCAGAGGAATGAAATGGTTAATGCAGCTCCCAAAAATATTTGAGTAATTCCGAGAAATAAGTGCCTGCAGTAGGAAAATCTACTTTGGCTATGGTTTTATTTATACTTGAAACTAATTATTAGTTGTTTAGAAATATATTAATTATGTATTTTAACTTCAATTATGTGAATAACTTATTTTTGCAGGAAAAAAATAACTTTTTTCACAGATATTGACTTCAGCTGGGACTTTAGAAATCACCTGGGGAAGGAGCTAACATTGGTATCTTTGAGGGCCATCTGGAGTCTACATAAGACTGTCACACATCCTCTCTAATCCTCAGAATAACCCTATATAGAGATACTACTGTTGTCCTCATTTGTCATGTAAGAAAAATGAGGCTCAGAAGTTCTTGGCCAATTTGGCCAAGTTGCATAGTCAGTTTTGAATACAGAATATGAACCCCAGGAGTTAGTTGACTAACTCCAAAACTGTTTTTATTTCACTACATAATGCTTCTAGTTCAATCTATCCCTTCTCCTCCCTTGAGCCCAATACCCATCCAGTGTCTTTGGATCACTGCTTTTATTCTCCTTTCTTCTCCACCATCCTTTGTACATGGGCAGAAATGTGAGTACTCTCCAGCCTTTCTCTCCTAAATTAACACAGTAACAAATCATGGTTCTCAGATTCCAAGGGCAAGGAGAACATGAATGGTATGGAGATCTTCATAATCTGGCCCAATGGACCTTTCTGCCTTGCTTTTTCACTGCTTTCATGAATAGCACTAATATTTTGTTTGCCTTTCTGCTTCTGTGTACGTATTTCTACCCAAATGAAATGAACTTATCTAGTTATCATAATTCTACACAGCCTTAAGAGGAAAATTCAAAAGATCCTAACCATGGCCCCACCCAGGATGTTTTTCTCCTGCCTCTGCATGGCCATCCGCCCTGACTCTTTCTTCAGGACTTACTGACCAGCTGACTTTGCTTCATCTCCCTATTAAATTACATACTCTTTAAGGGATCTCAGTGCATTTCATTGACTTTGAATTTCTCAAAGTGGTTTTGCTTATAAATATTTAAAAGTAGGACAGAGAATTAACCAATATTTTTTGTTGACTCCAGGGATGAGTCTGCTTATACACAAGGGGAGAAATATTTAAAAATATTTGGAAAGGTTGTAAATACTCTAGATCTAAGATTCCAAGGCAGAAATGTGAGAGAATATGTTCTGCATATTATTGAAATACAATGAGCAATCCAATTCCTTCTTAAACTTCAAATGCAGATCAATTTATCAACTTTTTTATGAAGCCCTGATACCCTCAGGAACCTCCTGCCCTGTGCTCCCACTTTTATTCATTGTGTTTCTACTGCAGCCCATATGCTACAGGGTCCGGCAGAGGTAAAGGCCTGCTTGAGTATGGTTGGTAGGGTAATAATATGGGTATAATAATTTATAGTTTTAACTTGAACACTGCACCTAAAATGTCATATAGTATGCTTGAGTGTGGTATTGTTATGTTACAGAATTACATGCTTATGATGTTGTAATTAAGAGATTTTGTACTAATAAAGGGGTGTTACTTGTGTCAGACCTGTATACTATAATCATTTGTGAATATAGCTGTCTCTCCCAATCTTGGCATCAGGAGACCGTCCTTACCCACCTCTCTAGACTCCCAGAGTCTGACATGACATACCATGACTTTTAAACAAACATTTATTGACTAAATGAACCAAATGAGTTAAAGAAAAGCCTACACAGGAACCATCTGAATTTGTTGAAATGGAACATCTTCAGGTATCAGGTCCTGTAATAGAGGCTAGAATTTTTTGCTCTTCAGTTGTAAAGTCTCAGCAGAATTCTTACCTATTTCATTTATTGTAGTAAAATATACAAAATCTTTTTCATTTTAACCATTCACAATTGTACAATTCAGTGACATTAAATATATTTATAATGTAATTAACAAATCACAACAATATCTAAAACTTTGTCATTATCCCCAACAAATATTTTTATACATCCATTAAATAATAACCTCTACCCCTTCCTTCTAGTCCCTGGTAACCTGTTTTACTTTGTGTCTCTTTCAATTTGCCTATTATTCTAAGCCTCTCATATAAGTGGAATTATGCAGTATTTATCCTTTGGTGCTCACTTATTTCATTAAGCCTAATGTCTTCAAGGTTCATCCATGTTGTGGCATGCATCAAAACTTCATTCCTTTTCAAAACTGAATAATATTCCTTTGTATGAGAACTGGCTGGCACGGAAAAGTCAGTGGTCTATGTTTGAAAATAAGTTAAATGCTTTTATAAATACAACATCAAAAACAGCATTTGAAAGTGTGGAAAATTTGTTTCTATTTGAAAACAAACCTCTCATTTTTAGTAAGGATAATAAGCATGAAATGAAAAAAATAGAAGTTGGTAGTAATTTCTAGAATGAGATTGTTTAAACAAATGTCCATGTGATAAATGTGATATGCAATATTTTCTTGGGGTTGGGAATGTTTTACTTTCAGGGGTTTTTTTTAATCTCTTTTCTAAAAATGGCTGCTATGTTTACTTGCTGAACTCAATAAAGGATTTTTATCCCCAAAACTTAAGAACTTCACTACCATAATACTCAGTTTCTTCTTATAATCTGATAAAATAAAAAGATGTTGGATCCCTAAAATCCTATAGCTGGCTCACTTCACATTAAAATGGTAAGTGGTTCATACATATATTCAATCAATCTGTCATCAGTATCTGAATAAACTATTATTTTTTGTGTGTAGCACACAAAACGTGAACATTTGAGTTAAGTTGTAGTGGATGTGTTTATATATTAGATCGCTAAAATGTGTTCCTAGTTCCACAACCTCTAATTTTCTCTTTTGCTTTCAGGTGATTGTTGTTGTTGTTTTAATTTGTGGAGTTCAAGGATTTGGAAGTTACTCATATTCTATAAGAAAGTGTCGGTTTGTGTTGTGATGTGGTTGAAGCCCCAGTGTTCACTGGCCTTGTGAATGTTAGATGCTGGGATGTTAGAGCATGTTACCTAACCTCAGTGAGGCACTAGCCCCAGATTCATGAAATGGTAATGTACAGGGGATACCTACTTCAGAGCGTTCCTGTGCTGGTTTAAAAAGCTGGCATGCATACAGCACATAACACAGGTACAGGAAGACTGAAGGCACTGGTTACCTCGAAAAGAGTACTTTAGGTATATCATCCCAGCCAAGCAAAAGGGGCAAGCCTTTTCCCTGCTATCAACCCACCCCTGTCCTTAGGAATAAACAGTCAATGCTTACAGTTGCTAACTGTAAAAACAAATAAATATACGACACACATCATCACCACAAATAGTCCATTAAATATTTCAAGTGTAAGACTAACATAAGCAAAATAACTATAATTCTCTAAACTGAAAAGACTTTGGCATCTCTTATAAAGCAAACGGGTGTCACTGTTACAGTGACTGTCAGCACTGAAGAAATGTACAGCTAGAATTCTTTGTCCCAGCGCCTTTTTACTTATTTGGTACATTTCCACTAAACAGTCATCAGGGTCAAATACACTCAACTGTGAAGACATTATATGACTCTGGGCAACTTCCATTTTCAATGATGGTCAACTAAGTATAGAGTATGCAAGGATTGAATAAAGTGTTACTTGTTTTTTTTAACTCAGCAGAGACATTGTCAGGAAAAATTATAGTTGTAGCTGGAGTGTGCCATAGTGTTATTTTAGAGAACATACACACCCATTATAGTTGCTGAGAGTATCAAAGTAAAGAACTCTAGTAAATCTAGTAATTATAGATTGGTTGTATTAATAAAATGAGCTATTCTGGTCCAAAATAGCTAACTCTGTTTCCCTGCTCTCAGAACTTTACAGATGCCCAGACAATAAAGCTCAGATGTTCATACTGTATATTTCACCCCTTATGTACACTTATTGGTACAGAGCTATGTAATGGAATGTTTTTACTTCATGGGAGAAACAGACTCATAAAAATAAATTGCAGACATTTTACAGTAGAAAATGGTATTTTTCCATACATGGCAAGAGTAGTTAATGTATAATGGAAAGTGCATAGCATGTAATGAAATGCTTTTTTTGTCTAGAAAATACACTTATTGTGTGTTGAAAATTGTAATATCTTCCCCTGCACAAGAAAATTTCTATTATAATGCTCATTTGCTATTATAGAGAAGAAAAGCCTTTTTCTTCTTTACCAAAGCAGTGTATCTTAATATCAGCCCACAACACTGTCAAGTTCACTTAAGAAGAACTATGTGTAGATAAGAATAGGACTGAATCAGAAGCCAGAATATTTCATTTCATCTGCTTTTCATACTGAGCAAGTGCTATGTAATCCACTACATCTGGTAGCAATCTCTTTTCATAAAGCATTTTTCCTTTCAGAAGAAAAAGATAAAATTGGTCAATTGAGGATCTCATCAATAAATAAAGCTTTTGCCTTTGAATATGTTTACACATAAGTAAGGGTTTGTTTCTCTTGTATTTTTTGAGAGAGAATGTAAAGAATGGGCTGGAGAGTCAAACTGTCTTCAGATGGAGATAATGTGTAAAAACCATTGTGGGCCATTTATTAAATAGATACTGTTACATGAAATCAACATATCATGAATCATTTTTATGACTCACAATCACAGTAAATCAAGTTTCAAGTGGGAAATGCTATACACATTTTTACTGAGGATAATTGTCACTTCCTAAGGCTGAGCAGTAACTGAGTGGGATTTTGTGCTCATCATCTATCCCCTGAGCACAGCTAAGTGCAGGCCAAAGGCAGGCTCTGCAGGGCTGGGGCTGGTGTGCAATGTGACTATGGGGAGTAGAGAGCAGAATGTGCAATGGGCCAACCTAGAGTCAAATATTTTGTATTGCTGCTTACCCTGAAGGGCTGAGAAATGAAGCATCCAGCCTCCTGGTCCTGGAAGGGGGCAGGTGGCCAGGTAGTAGAGGCAATACAGTGAGGTGTTTGAGAGCATTTTTCTGGAATCATCCCACATGAGTGATCTTAGGCACATGATTTAATCTCTTAGATACTTTATCTCTGCAATGGGGATAATAGTAGCAACTATCTCACAGCATCTTTCTGTAATTTTATCCACTAACTGGGTCTTACTAAATCACCTCAGATTGTAGAACTCTTCTATCAAGTTTCCATCTCAAAGCTTCACAGTCCACTGCCAATTGAAAAGTATTTCCCCTCTGAGGTCACCACTAACATGTCAAGTGGAATCAACTTCCTGACTCTTCCCTAGAATAACAAATGCTTTAACAAAACGTAATAGGAAACCTCCCAGCAGTCCCGAGAGCCTTGTGGACTGTCTGGGACTAGAACTAGGACTTCCAAAGAACTCCAAATTCCCATGGCTTCACTGGGAAGTTTTAGGGACTCATGGAATCAATGAGTAACCAGTAAAGTTCCTAACTCAAACCAGGCCTCTTGGAAGAGAGGCCTGGCAAAGATACCTGGTGTATTTTCTCAAATATAAAGTATTTCAGAGGAAAGAGAACAACATCTTGGGACAGAGAAAGAACTAGATATCTCCCTAATCTTATCTCCAATTAAGGATAGGACATTTTAGTGGGAAAATTGAAGGAATAAAATCTACCCTGTGCTTCTCTGTTTCATACTACTTTCATGGAAAGGCAACATGGATGTTTTACCCTGTATTTCCCCATCACCCACCCAAGTGTAAGGAAGGATATATGGGGAGAAGGGGTGAGTAAGTGCTCATTACTGCCATTTGGAATTTCTCAAACTTTGAAGTGTAAGATGGGATGCAGGATCCCCCAAGAGTTGACTCTTATTTTGCATTTCTTTTCTTCCTCCTATGGCTTTGCCCTTTCAGTACTTATCTCACTGCTTCATTGTCTTATCAGGACAAATACAGTGGTATTTTTTACTAAACTGAGAAGGAACACTTACCACTGGGTATATATACATGCATTAATGCACATGTACACAGATATGTACATACTCACACACTAATAAAAATTAATGTACACACAATGCAAATGCACACACATGTGGCCACATTCACAGCTTCAACGGCCCTCAAACACCTCTGCTTTCAACAATCCTTTTACTCCCTCAGG
Source organism: Phyllostomus discolor (assembly GCF_004126475.2). Classification (NCBI taxonomy): domain Eukaryota; kingdom Metazoa; phylum Chordata; class Mammalia; order Chiroptera; family Phyllostomidae; genus Phyllostomus; species Phyllostomus discolor. Next base: position 44,347,226 of record NC_040913.2, on the reverse strand, counting down.
TTCTTCCCCCTCAGCCCTCTCTTTCTGTCAGTTATTCATGCTTTCCAGTAGGATGATTGACTTAGGACAAATAAAAGAAGGTGCCACTCTACCCTGTAAGTAATAAACATATAAAACTTATTTTGAAAAGATGGTACTGGCAAGAAATAGAGGTGGATTTGAAAATATTCCTAACAAATTTACAACACAGCCAGAAAAGCAAAGAAACTGAGACAGCCAAACAGTGAGTCACCAGTGAGCCATGTTCCAGGGAGGCGCTGGAACAAGGTTCTCACTGCAAATTCCCTGTTTCCACAGAAACAATTCTTATCACAGATGGAAGTTGTTAATAGTCCATTTAATGGCTAATCAGTATCCAAAATTATTTTCCTGTAACTTTGTAATCTGTTCACACTCCAACTCTGAACTCGGTCATATGCCCTTTTTGGCCAATGAGATGTTAGCAGGAGCTTGACAAGCACCTATAAATTTCTGCTTGTCCTCTTGCCTGACTGGGCTTGTGCACTCTTGCATTCTGACATGGTTATAAAAACACATTGGGTTGGCTCCTGTCAGGACGAACAATATGTATAGTTGAGCAAGTGGCCTGAGCCAAGGTCATCCTAGGTTAGCTGACAGCCAGCTGACCCCTCAAGACAACATGTCAGAGAAAGAAGTATACAGTTCAGCCCCAAATGTTGATCAGCAGCAGACTTGTGAGCTAAATAAAGGGTTGTTTTAAGCCACTAAATTTTGGAGTGATGTGTTAAGCAGCATTATTTGTGATAATAGATAAGTGACACAGATATTGTGATTTAGAATTAGGATGCTGTTGTAGTAAGACAATTTTAAAACTGTGCCATTGGCTTTGAGATCAAGCAGCGGGCCTAGAGCTTGGAAAACTGATGAGAAAACTGCTTTAGAATGATGGGAAAATAGCAACATGGGTTATGTAGCAGCAAAAAAAAAGGTAAAACTGGTACATGTAGTGATTCAGAAGACAGAAAATACACCTAATGAACTTTGGTATTTGAGCAATAACATTTTCAGGCAGACTGCTCAACATATCAGTGGCTCTTACTATCTGCATATCGATAAGGTTCTACAAAAATCCAGAAAGGATAGAGAAATACCTGACCAGAGTGTAGGAAAACTTAGATGGTCTATAGAGGGACTGCAGCTTCTTGGCTGGAAAACAAAATTGTTTCTCATCTCTAGCCTCTCCAGTTAGCAACAGATTCTCAAAGTAAAACACAGCCTGGGGCAAAGATCCAATTGAATATTAACATTTAAGGCTTTTTATTAATGACCTCTTAAAGAAATAAAGCAGAAACTAGCAGAGCCTCAAAAATGAACAAAAGGGATGCTAGGAATCTTAAGAACATTGCCCCACAGAAATCTGACTTGCCCACATGGGATTAAGTCTATAGAGAGATCTAGCTCTAAAAATATTGTAGGTGTTACTTTATGATCATTAGATTTATAAGAAACCTACAAAAATTTTGAGGGTACTGTATTGGCAAAAGGTTTTTTTTTTTTTTCCAATTTGTACTAAAAAACTGAGACTGTTGAAAACACCTCTGAACATGACTGAAGAAAACCTCTGGGTCCCTCATCTCCACAAGCAAGAAGCAGGCCAAGAAAATTGCTTAAAAGACACAGAGGTGACCAAGGAGAGTGGAAAAGTGAAGACATCCCAGATGGTAGAGCACAAAACCATAGAAAACGATTATTGGGGAGTCACTCTCTGGAAGCAGAACTGAGGCCTAATCAAGGAATATTTCCCTCCTCCGAACTGGAGGTCCTAATAACATTTGCTGGGCTAGACTTCAGAAATGCAAAGAATCAATGACTCTAAGGTGCTTTCTATTCTTCCTCTTTTAACATGAGATCATCTACTATAGTTATCCTATCATTTCTTACTCTTGTGTATTAGATTTGGCAACAAATAGCTTATCCTTTTCATTCATAGGTTTTCAATTCAAAAGACCTGCATCCAAGGAGCCAAATTCAAACCTGTTATACATTTTAAGATCCTGGATGTTGAGCCTGATAATGTGATTAGATGGGATATTTAGGGATCTTGGGAGAAAGGGGCAAGTTTTGGATGTGTGAATACAATGGATAGTTGGGGCCAGAGTGTACACATTCCACTAATGTGTCAATTTCCATTCCAGTTTCTGTATCAGTTTTCTATTGCCATGCATAACAGATCACCCAAAATTGAATGTCTTGAGACAATAATCACTTCTTTAGTTCACAGATCTGCAGATTTGTGATTTAAATTGGAAATTTCTTGTGTTCATTGAATTCACTTGCATGTTTTCTAAGGCAGCCAGCTACTGGCTAGGATCATGTTTTTGATGGTGGTTGGCTTGGGACAAGCATGTCTCAAATGACCTCATCTGTGACAAATCCACTCTCCTCTGCAAGTCTCTCTCATCCTTTCAGCACACTAGCAATGATTATGATGAAGGAGCAAGGGGAGAATATGATTAAAATTATGATTATGAAAAGCAGTAAGAGAGCAAGCCTCAATGCACAAGGACCTCCCAAGACTCTGCTTGCCTCATGCTTGCTAACAACTGATTGTTCAAAATAAGTCACCTGGTTGAGCCCAGAAACAGGGGTGGGGCCATCAATGCAGTCAACCCACTGTACTTCCCATGAACTGTCTGCCATGAAAACTAGTATCCCAGAAGATGTTATGAGATATTCAATGGTTGTACAAATCTGTGATGCTGTGTATTACATCCTCTTGGTGAGACACAGTAAGTACCTATCAACCTGTAAAATCTCTGAGATGTTCTAAGTCTTTTTACCTTGGCTTAACTGGTGTCTCTCCCCACACTTGTTTAACCATGAAACACATTGTTAAAATGGGAACAGACCCAAAATGAAGTCATTGGTGCTAGGCTGCACCAAAACTTAATACCTAGCCTGACTGCAATTTCAGTCTCTCCTGGGAGTGGAATTTTAAATTAATCAGTTTAGAATTTCCTGGTAAGATTCCTAGTAAGGTAATCTGCCTGATAAGATGCCCTAACTTCCCCTAAGGGACGAGCATCCAGCAAGGTGACTTGGCCAGAAATATCCTCTTTTTTAACTTTTTTGTACCACCCTTCTCCTGCCTATAAAATCCTTCCATTTTGTACAGCTCCTAGGAACACCCTTCTATTTAGCAGATGAGATGGTGCCTGATTTCATGAATCTTTCAATAAAGCCCATTAGACCTTTAAATTTATTCAGTTAATTGTTCTTTAACAACATTAATCACAGAAAACATTTGAACTCATCCTGCAGAACAAGTGTCGCCTGAATCACAGTATGAGAAACAGTAGTCTAAGTTATGAAAACTCATTGTAATAACTGTGCTACAATAACAAGCTTTAGGAGACCTAGAAGTTTTCATGGCATAGATAAACTGCACATGGTAGTCATTCTCTCTGCTGCCAGATGAAAAATCAAGATTCAGAAAAGTTAAGGAAGCCCACCCCACCCAGAAAAGAAGAAGCAGAGCTGGGAAGCACACCCACGTCTGCCTGGCCAAACACTGTCATCTTTTTCTCTCTCCACCTGTCAGTGGAAGAATGTCAGACACCATGACAAATGGCAGGTGAAGCAGCACAGGGTGAGAGTCTAGCAATTGAGAAATTGGTTTTAGTCCTGCCTTTGCTACTAAGTGATGAGTAGGTCATGATATCTTAAACAGCGGAGATTAGAGATCCAATGCTTTGTGTTCCCTTACAGCTCAAAGAATCTAGAAAATATTTTGATGAACCGCTCTTTGGGACACAGAATTCTCTGAGGCTTCCCCATCTGCCACCCTGAAAATGATCTAAAACTCACTGCCTTGTCATTAACCTACTCCTGAACATAATGAATTCACTTTTAATGTGTTTATTTTAATCATTTAAGATATTCTAAATATCTGTCCAGCCCGAAACTCTTCCGTTGCCCTGTCTAATTTTCCAGTGAAATCTTGATGATGTATTCCAGTGAGGGAATATTAATATTCTGAGGAAACACAATACCATACTGCAGACTCTAATTTTAGAACTTTAATCACTAAGGATGGTTTTCTTCTTCCTGTCCTAATTTTTTTTTCAGGTTGTCACACTATTGGACTACATTAAGCTAGGTGGTGACTTTTCTTTATTACACATTTCTTTCCTACCTTTTGGTAGGAATGATAGGAAACTCCAAAAAGGGAGAATCTGTAGCCTTTGGCTGCTCTGAATTTGCCTTAGGGAGATAAAACTTGAGACCTTTTCAATTTGGGCAGAGGTAAGGTGACTTCGTCACAGACACTGATGAACGGTCATGGAATCCATCTTGGCTTTATTTCACCATCTTGCTGAGGCTGAGGCAATAAGGTGAAACTAGTTGCAAAATCATTTCCAGATCAATGATCTAATATCTGTTTTTGGTGAGGCAGCACCCACACAGCATCACACTAGGCACTGAATGAATTTCTTTATCTTGGAGGAGACATCCAAAATATATCTGTCTCCTATCCTGCAAGATGCTACACGGTTCCTATGCCTCTATTGCTAGGATAGCTTCTTGTCCTTTAGGGAAGGAGGGCTTCCAGGGCAGGGTTTCTCCATCTCTGCACTACTGACATTTTTGTGCTAGACACAGTACTTTGTTGTGGAGCTGTCCTGTGCATCACAGGATGTTTAACAGACCTTACGCCTGCTGGCTGATAACAGCATTCCCTATCCCAGGCACAACAACCAAAAAGGGCTCCAGACATTGCAAGGGTCCCCTGGGGGAGCAAATTCTCTACTGGCAAGTAACCACTGCCTCTAGAGTATGAGAAAAATAGAATCCCATTTTTTAATTTGTTAAAAATGGATACCACCACCATTGCCACAACCAAGTCATGTCCCTGAGGTGCCAAGTTTCCCTCCAAGCTATCGCCCTTGTGAGTATTCAGGCTTTCTCACAGCTGTTCACATAGGACTTTTCTGGCAGTTGTTCTTTTCTATTTCTTTTCTGCTTGTCCTCCTCTGCCACCTCAGTACCTTTTGTTGCTCTACTCACCGGGTTTAATAGCTCTTCATCAGGCTTCTAATGGGCAGCCCATTCTCCAAGTTTCTATAGCTATCATACTTGAGTGATTTCGGACAAATTTAGTGGCAAAATTGGGGAAGATTCCAGTGGCATGAGCTGGTGTCACACGCAGAAGTCTCGCTTCACAGTGGTGGTGAGCCCAGTGAAAATCCAAAGCATTAGTTCTCCAGTTCCTCCTTTCTCAGAGTGAGTTCTCCATGCACCCATCTAAGTACAAAGATCTCCACCCCTACTGAGCTAGGATCAAACCAGAGCCTTAAAACGTTTGGAGTCTCAAAAAGGTATTATCATTTGCTTTAAATTATACAGCTATCAGATGGAGGAGCCAGAATTTGAATGTGGGTTTATCTACCTCCAAATGCTCATGCTTTTTCCATCACTACTACCAACTGCATTCCTTCAGAAAACCTAGAACTGAAGGCTTGGGAATACCATGACAGGCATTCCACAGTTTCCCCTGCCCCTCCTCACACATTAGTATGTGTATAGGTATTATTTTATACCTATAAGGCCAAATCAACAGTATATGCTACTAGATTAATTTAATAAACATTGGGTTTACTATGTGTTAGGCAGAGCCCCATTTAATCCTACAAAAGCCTAATGAGGCATATAGTCTCTTTATACCGTTTTTGTCAACTTATTTCCATTTTCTGTTTGAGAATCTGGGGAAGAACACCTTGAGACCACCCAGTGGTTTTCCTACCCATTCAGTGGCTAGGGCAGTGGAGCTGCAGCCCAGTCTCAGTGGCAGCTGGAGCTCCAGTCTTCAGTAGAAAACTGGTGGCCAGACACAGAGGTCACCCTCACACCTTCTGACCAGTCTGCCACCTGGGTTCAGTAGCAGTGAACTCAGGAGCTGGAGTGGTCCATTCACCCTGAAATGCCTCCTTGGTCACAGCCTCTCAGCAGCAGCCTGCTCTTCCTTTTCACGCCTCGTCAGGATCTCTGTAGAAGCAGAGATCAGGCCGTGACCTCCCACGGGTGACCATGGGAGATGTACCATTCAGAATTCCCAGGCCAGCATCCACCACATCAGACCCCCGAATGAGCTCCTTGTTGGGTGTGAGGATGGCAATGTCCACAGAGCACAGAGAGAGTTGGCTGCATGGAGCAGAGTGATGGTAGGCATGCTGACATGAGACGCTCCTGTGAGAGGCTGGTGGTCAGCCCTGGGTATCAGTGGCCACCAGGAGTCTCAGCTCCTGGAAGGCTGCCTGGATCTGCTTAGTGAGGTTTCCATGAGTAAAGTGACCAGCAGTAGGAGTGGCTCCAGGCAGCAGCACTTCAGCACAGCTCACTGGACAGTGTCCCTGGATGTGAGACACTGACATTGGCGGGGTTTTCAAGGGCAGCGATGGCACAGCTGCCAGCAGAAGCTCCCCCCGGGTTTTCTTAGATTTATGATGTACACGCCATCACTTTTCCTTTCCGTAAACATTTGGCTCCATTTGGAAGCCAAGGTTGGTGCCACCTAAGTGGGTTCCTGCTCCAAGGAATTTGAGGATATTTTCTTCCTTCAGCTGATATCAAGGGCTCTAGACACTGTGAAAGTTTTCCTTTCAGTTATGTGAGAACTGGGAACAACACTGTATGGGCCCCTCTCTGGGTAACACAGAAAAGCTCTTTATTTCTTTTTCAATGTTGGGTAACAGAGGCACAGAAATATATGTAATTTGACAAACATCTCCCAGCTAGTAAGGGGCAGTACAGGACAAACTCCAAAATGCTTTAATAACCTGCTGGTCCTTTGAAAAGAAAGGAATGAAGAGTCTGGTATTAAACAAGTATATTAGTCAGAGTTGTCTAGACAAACAGAACCAATAGATAGAAAATATCTCTCTATCTATCTCTCTATCAATCATCTATCCGTGTGTATATAGTGTGTGTATATATAGAGAGAGAGACCAAAAGGGGGGGGGGCAAGAGTAGGTTTACATTTGTGAGTATATAAAACAGTTTATTCTTGTATTATTATTTATTAATTATAACATTATTTTCCATACAACAACTCTAAACCTACTTTTGCCTCACCCTGTCTTATTTTAAGGCATTGTTCATGCTATTATGTTGGCTGGGAAACCCAAAATTCATAGGGCAGCTCAACAGTCTGGAAATTCAGGTTTATGTTGCAGTCTTTAGTCTAAAACTGCAAAGCAGGCCCAAAGACTAGAAACTCAGGCAGAATTTTTGTGTTGCAGTCTTGAGGCAAATTGCTATTTTCTTTGGACAAACTGTTCTTGTCTTTAAGGCCTTCAACAAGCAGATTGGATGAGGTCCACCAACCTTATGAGAATAATCTGTTTGACTCTAGTCTATTGACTTAAATGTTAATCACATCTGAAAAATACCTTCACAGCAATACCTGTCTAGTGTTTGACCAAATAACTGTGTGCCATATCTATCCACGTTAACACAAATTTAACCATCACTCAAAGGCACAAGAATAAGGCAAATGAAAGTGTATTTCTTGGCATCCATTGATTGCTCAAAGGGAAGCTGGCCCTTTCAATCCCAGCAGGAAGGAGGCACTGGGCTTGAACAAGAACATAGCAGTGAGAAAGCCACAAGAGGGTTAACACAGAGACCAGAGGGAATGTGTCAAAGCTGAGCATGTTTCTCACGGGAAAGTGGAGGGGAGCAATGGAGATGAGAAAGCTGCAGGAATCAGCACAGCAGTTCTGACTTCTTCCTTGAAATTCATGCTTGCAGATTAGATCTGACTTGTTTTAGATAAGTCTCCCTGTTAACAGATAAGATATGCCACAGTCATGAAATAATGGAATTTTCAAGAGCTCTGAAAATCTGCTACCCACCAAACTTCTTCTTCTATCATCCAAATAGCTTTTAAAAGCATTCATTAATGGAGTACAGTAAAATGCACTCAATCTCTTGTAACAGTCCATCTAGAGACAAGCATGTGGCACCAGAGCAAATGTTAACAAGCTGCCTCCGATAAGAAAGGGCCTCCACTGCTACACCCTGGCTGGTGCTGTCTTCCTCCTTGGCTTGGTTTCATAGGCTTCATGGTTTTTAACATGTTGTCCCCCTAATAGAAATGATTAGTGCAAGAGGTCCTGATGCTGCTAAGGAGGATACATCATAGGATGCAATATGTTAAAAACTGGTGTGGATGCAGGTGTCAGCTTCTTCTTATGACTTCAGCTCAGAGCCAGTTCTTATCTCTTTGCTATGTTCAGACAGACCTCTGGAGAGAAAAATGTCCACGTGAAGTACTTTCATGAGATGTTTAAATGATACCTGCCCCCCCCAAAAAAAACAAAAAACAAAGAGACAGGGAGATGACTCAGTTGTTCGGGAGAGAGATCATATACCTCTAAGATACATTCTCATTTGTCCTCCTTTGCTACCTGACCTTTGGTATTCGATACCTCAGTTTAGCTACCAGTAGTACTCAAATCATAAATTTGTCTGCCTTCTTTCCATGTAATAAGTAATAAATCAGGATGTTGGGACATTCTATAATCTTAAAGTATATAAATCAAGCACAGCAAAATATAGAAACCATCAATATCATCACCTTAGGTCAAAAACAAGATTTAAATTCCAAGCTCCAGTGATGAAAAGCTGGTGGGTGGAAATGTTGTCAGGTGGCCCATAGCTCTTGTCTCCATGTTTAACATGTTCGCCTTCAGATCAAGGAGTTGTTAGTGAAAGACGACCTCACCATACAGTTGCAGTGTTATAATAGCAGATTGACAAAAATGGAGACAGATGGCTGCTGAGCAGCAGGTTTTTAAAAAGAATTCACTGTTTATGAAATGTGCTAGATTGATGGCGCCAGTGACTGAATCTGCTGCTTAAAAGAAGAGATCAAGGGGAACAAGGACAACCATCTAGGAAGCCTCTCCTCAATTCCCCACAACCCAATCCCAGACAGAGGCTAGGGCTGCCTGCCAAGTCCCCAAAAGGGAAACAATATCTAGACTCATGGCAATACTCACTATAGAACAAGAGAACAGATGCGGCACCATTTATTTCTCACATGGCAGAGAAAATGCCAGTGAGTGACAGCTGTGAGAGGATAGGAGAAAGTTTGGGGCTCTTCTCCTGGTTATTTATTGCCTTGTGTTCATTTCTTGGGAAATAGCATGGGGCAGGGTAAAGATAATGCATTCCCTGAAATGAGAGCGCCAACTGAATCAGTAGGGCAAAACCCTTAAAGAGCTGGTGACAGGGGAAACAAAAGAAAAATAATCAAATGGGATTACATCAAACTAAAAAGTTTTTGCCCAGCAAAGGAAACCATCAATAAAACTAAAAGACAACCTACTGAGTGGGAGAAGTTGTTTGTCAATGATACATCCAATAAGGGGTTAACATCCCAAATTTATAAAGACCTAAAACAACTCAGAAAACAAACAACCCAATTAAAAAGTGGGCAGATGAACACTTCAGCCCACTAAATAAACATTTCTCCAAAGAGGACACAAAGATAGTCAATAGAAATGAAAAGATTCTCAACACCACTAATAATCAGGGAAATGCAAATGAAAACCAAAATGAGATTATCACCTCACACATGTCAGAATGGCTATCATCAATAAATCAGCAAACAAGTGTGGGTGAGGGTGTGGAGGAAAGGGAACCCTAGTATACTGTAGGTGGGAATGCAGACTGGTGCAGCCATTGTGGAAAACAGTGTGGAAATTCCTCAAAAAATTAAAAATGGATCTGCCTTATGACCCAGAGATTCCAATTCTGGAAACATATCTAAAGAAATCCAAAGCATGAATTCAAAAGAATATATGCACCCCTATGTTCATTGCTGTGTTACAACAGCCAGGATTTGGAAGCAGCCCAAGTGCCCATCAAAGATGAGTAGATAAAAAAGCTGTGGTACACATCCACAATGGAATACTACTCAGTCTTAAAAAAGAATGAAACCTTACCTTTTGATATAGCATGGACAGACCTACAGTTAGTATGTAAATAAAATGAGTCCAACAGAGAAAGATAAACACCATATGATTTCATTTATATGTAGAATCTCAAGAACAAAATAAGCAAACAAAGTAGAAACAGACTCATAGACACAGAGAACCGATTAATGGGTGTCAGAGAGGAGGGGTATGGGAGGTGCTGGGTAAGAAAGGTGGAGGGATTAAGAAATAAAAATTATTGGTTACATAATAGTCATAGAGATACAAATTATAGCATAGGGAATATAGTCAATAATATGTTAATAACTATGTATGGGCCAAGTGGGTACTTGAAATATCAGGGGAACCTCTCTGTAAAGTATATGACTATCTAACCAATATGTTGTACACCTGAAACTTATACAGAATAATACTGAATACAAACTGTAACTGAAAAAATGAAGAGGTGGTGATAGTTCTTGTGAAAACCCCTGAAGTTTGACAAATTCCCATCATAATTTCTTTCATTCATATAAGCTTTAGTAGTCCTCCCAGGCACAGTGAGTTTGATGATGTCCTTTCATAATGTCAAAGGATTTCTGCCTAATGACCTAATTCTGTTCTCTGAACCATTTTCTTTCTTTTTTCTGATCAACAGTTACTTTATTATTTTATTTTTTAAATTATTTTGTTGTTGTTCAGTTGCAGTTGTCTGCATTTTCCCCCACCACTGCCCACAACCCCAGCCAAACCCACCTCCCTCCCTTGTGTCTACCCTCCCCCTTGGTTTTGTCCATGTAATCAAAAAACTATGGTACATTTACACAATGGAATACTATGCAGCAGAGAGAAAGAAGGAGCTCCTACCCTTTGCAACAACATGGACGGAGCTGGAGAGCATTATGCTAAACGAACATTTTCTTGAAGGAGACTGAAACTTCAATAAAACACTCCAGTCTTGTGCTTTTCCTGAGCATGTTAGAGGCACTGCTAGCACCTTTTGGCAGTGATTGTGACTCAATGGCATGAAAAAAATCACACACAAGTAAAAGTGATTGTGAACCAAGAAAAACCAGGTTTCTATGACCTGCTAGTGCCCAGTGGTGGGAAGCTTCAGTGGTGCTCCCTCTACTGGTTGGTCTGTTCTATTGTCCTTTCACTGTGCTTTCACTACACGTTCAGTACCATACTGGCTTGGAACATGTACCAGAAAAGTATTCCTGAGACAAGCTGCATGAAATGGTTGAGCACTGAGTGGGATATGACCGTAACCATAAAAACATTCAGTTGACACCCAAGAAAAAGCAACAATTCTCCTGAGGCATGTAGGATATGATCTCTGACTACTTCCAGGAAGCCTCGAATACTTGCCTCCCAAAGTCCCTGTCTGAGGGGCTCACCATTTAAAAAGAACTGTTCCTGAGGCATCCAGGTACAAGGACTCTGCATACTGCAGTGGGGCCTCTGCTGAACACTACCTGCCAGCTCTCTAACAGCTGGACTGTGGGACCTAGAGATAGAGCCCCCAGGAAGGAGGAACTCCAGCAGCTGACAGATACTCTAAGAGCAGGTGCTAAACAGAAACTGCAAGGTTGGAGGACAGCAAAAAGTCAGTCAGTGGGAACAACAGAGGCCAACTGGAATCAGTGTCACCACCACGATAGTGCATAAATCAAGGAAAAAATCTCTTTCTCTCCTGAGTGGCCTGGCATGAGCTGGTTTCCAATCTCCCTGGCTTTCATTGAATGCTTTGTTTTTTAAGCTGGCTTAACTTGAGCATGCACCTGTTTCTTGAATCTCACAAGAGACTAACATAGGTATCATCTCACTGTACCCTGGGTCAGTGTACCCACCTTGATGTGGATTTATAATGGCTACTTTCAGCAACAGGATGAGTCTCTTAGGAAGCCTGCAGTTACAGGGGATTTATTTAGGGACATCTTGATTCAGACATTCAACAGGTGCTTGATAAATATCTATTATGTGCCAAACAATATGCCAGATCCAATGTAACTATAGATCCAATGTAACTTAATCTCAAGAGCATTCCAAGAACTGGAACTTCCAAGTCCTAACTGTCCAACAGCTTGCAGGAGCAAAAGCATCCCATCCTCAATATTTTCAGTCAAGATAATGAAACAAACACCACTGTTAAATAAACATCACCACTGCCAATGGATCAGGAAGAGCTTAGAAGGGCTTAGTTATATAGACAACTGTGAAGAGAAAGTTAAACACCTAAGGTAAGTGATTGAAGAGTTAGTTTTTCTACTCAAAAGAATCCCAACAAAATTAAAAGATCAGAAGGAAAAAAAAAGATGAACACACTATAATATTACAAAAACACTTTAATAGTACTTTTCTGATGCAAACGTAATTCCAACTTTACCAGGTTTGGTCAGCAGGTGGGAGAAAGAGGGCAATGGAGGTTTCTGTTGAGATTCGGAGGAAGCATGGGTCAAGAGAAAAATGCAAAATGACTGCTTGCCCTGGGAATAGTCTAGGGAAGGAAAAGCTGCTGTTAGCTCCAAAAATACTTTTGTGTAAATTAGAAAAAGATGCCTCCTCTGAGCCAACAAAACCCCATGCCAGCATTTACGCTTCAGCAAGCAGAGCGTAGGCTGGATTTCTGCCCTCATTTCTCCTCTTGGCAAGGTGCCCTTGCACAGGTCACAGCCTACAGACCCTTATGGCTCAGAGAAGGAAGCAGAAGAGAGAAGCAAAAGAATCATGCAGAGTAAAATGAAAACTTATATAAAGACAGGGAATGAGACCGAGAGGGAAGGTTGAACAAAGGAAAGAGAAGGAAAAGCAGAAGGGAAGCTCAGGAAGAAAGAAAGGAAGGAAGAAGGAAAGAAAGAAGGGAGAAAGGGAGGGAAAGAAAGGGGCCAGACATTTTAGAGTTGTTTGTCCATGGCCAATCAATGTTCAATAGTGATGGAGAGGCCAGCGGTGGTGACAACTCTAATAAAATTTTTAATTTAAAACAACACACCTGTCTCAAGAACTGACTTGTGATGCACAAAACGGAGCACAGTATGGGATTAAGAGCAACCAGCTTCCTGTCCTAAGAACACTGCTACCTGTGGGAAAGCAGAGAATGAAATACTAAAACCACCACCTGCTGCTGGGGAGAACCACGGCCCACGTGATGAATCCCGACTAGAAAGACCCATTTCAGACCAGGTAAATGAGGTCTCATGACTTTGCCAGTCAGTTAGTAAGTCAAACCTTGACCAGAAGTAAACAAACAACCAATTAACCTACCAACCGACCACCCACCCACCCACCAATCCATCTACCAATCAACTAGCCAAGAGCCTTTGACTGTAAGGTACACACTGAGGTATATAGTGGCTGGAGGCTTACTGAAAAATGCCAGATGTCTTGTCAGGCATTTTCAACTATCACAGTTGTCAACAAAAAGAAAAACTGACTCTCTGAAAATTTAAGAAAGAGTTATATTTGGGCTTTCCTGAGGACTATAACCCAGGAACACAGATTCCAGAAACCAAAGAATGCTCCAACCAAAGGGAGTGGTGCTCATGTAAGCAGAAGAATCAAAAGTTGCAATGAACATACATGCATGTCATAACTAACAGTCCTATAACAAAAGGAAAGAATGTATAAGAAGATAAGGTTGGGTCCTCCTGTCCCATGGTATCAGGGAACCTGGGAACAGGGTCTAGAAACAACTAATTATTTTTAAATTCTTTGAGATAATTTTTTTTATCTGGATCTAGAAAGAACAGGCCCTGTTTTCGGTAATCACTAACCTTTAGTGTGGAACTGCAGGAGGTGGCCTGACTAGCCCAGGCTTCCTGCCTTAATGACTTCAGGGAGGCTCATCTTCATTAGAGGTTACTATTTCAAAGGAGAAGCTTTAGGACCCTTTCCTTTCCTCACAATTATCTATTAAAAACAAAACCAGTTTATTTAATCCACTCCCTTCTCCTACCACCAACACAAAAAATCCCTCCCACCCCCACCTATCCTTATTTGCCATGTGGTCTGATTTTGGAGATTCCTTTAGCAGTTTAGGGAGAAACTCCTTATTGCATATGACATTTCCTAGATCAGCATCTTGGTTACCAATTTAGAACTTCCAAGCAGCTGGAACTTAGAAATATCTTCTTGTTTAAGATTCTCCAAAAATAGCTTAAATAGCCTTGGTCATTGTCATCTTAGTTCCTGACAATGAGAAAATACCTTAGAGACAACTGACAGCTAAGTCTATGCACATGAGCCCAGAATATGTGGAAGTTTGTTGCAAGAAGAAAGATGCTACAAGGGAGAGAAAATACTCTAAAAATAAAATTAAATTAAACCCACCTGTGGCATGCTTTTATCATAGCCAGTGCTCCAAAGGTCCTGTCCTAATTTTTGGTTCTTTCAATCATTAATTCAACATGCACACACTGAGCTCTTGTCTGAATTTTAAATACTGAGCCAGGCTTTGCAGATACAGTGGTGAAGAGAAAAGATTTCAATCTTGCCCTCAAATAACTTTCAATCTTACTAAACAAAAAACTATACAGTGAATGATTTAGTAAGCATTAGTAAATTGTAACCACAAGGGTAACTAAGTCCAAAGACAGGGTTCAAGGCAGGTGTTACTGGGACACCTGGTCAGGTCTGCAGGGCAAGACACTTAATTTGAGATCTGAAGGCTGAATAGAAGTCAGCTAGACAAAGAGTTAGGACAGAGCAGACCAGGAAGAGAACAGCCACACAGAAAACCTTGCGACCAGATCATGGGAAATGTTAGGGATCACTGGGCTCCAGAAAAACAAGTTAAGGGCAACCTCTGTTTACTGCTTTTTAGACTGAGTCATTGTTTTTCTCTTTGTCTCAACTGTCTAATCTAGAAATACCTGAAATAAAATAATATCCAGTGTGTGAGCCAGCTGCAATGTGTAGATTATCCATCCCAGAGATGCCAATATAAAAGATGTTAATCTTCGAGTTTCAAACCACAGAACTATACGAGACTCCACTAGCTCCTTCTCTACCTTCCCAGAACTAAGCATACCAGCTGCACCACCCAAGAGACCCCTCTTCTTCTCATGGAAACAGATTACATAGTTTCCAGTAACTTTCTATTAGCTTGAGCATCCCAACAGCTCCCTAAAGCTGCCTTGCCTCTCTGTGGGAACAGAACACAGCTTCTTAATGTTAACATTTCAGTTCCCTCTACGAAGGTTCAATAGCACAAACAGCTTTACTACATACTTGTTAAGTATATATTCTGGCTATTTGACCATTTTAATTTTTTAAATTCATTATAAAAGAGAAATTCTAGAAGAGGAGAATCCCATAATTCATAGAGTAATAGTCCTAAACATTGTATAATATATTTACTTCACTTCTCTTTCTCTGGTTGGGTTCAGTTAATGGCACACAATAGAGGACTCAAGGTATTCTCAAACATTTACAACATTCAATTTTGCAACCAGAATGAGAAATAAGTGGCAATCTTTCTGTTTCTGGGATTCCTAAAATTTGAGGTACAGTGTAGTCCAGACAGGGAAATGAGCTCTACCTTGCATTCAACTCTATTTAATTGACAGTGGCAGTTGGTGGCAGAGTCTTAATGATTCTGAGGCTATGTTGGTCTCAGAGGGAAGGTCTGTGTGGCCAGTCAATGATGTGACATAGGAGTGGTGGCTCACAGCAAGCATGCCACATGTTTCCCATCCCTGGCAGAGTGCTTAAGAAAAGTCATCGGCTTTTGAGTTTGACAGGCTACAGGTGAATTCCAGCTTAGCTACTTACCAAGTTGCAATCTTGAAGCTGAAAGGAGGAGGTCATAGAAGGGCATACATCAGATCTTCAAGACTTCATTGGATTAAGTTACTAACATCTGCTTTGACCAGGGCTATTTTTCCAGTCCTCTCTACCCATATGCACACAGATAGTCACCTGAACAGTATGATAGCTCACAATTGATTAGTCTATGGCCCCCATCTGCTACAGAATCACACAGACTTTGCCTTGTGAGATGCTAAGCAGAGAATGTAACCAAGCCTGCCTGACTTCTGACCTACAGAACTATGAGATCATGAATAGGTGCAGTTTTAAGCTGCTAAGTTTTAGTAATGTGTTATACAGAAACCAATTCATGGCCAAATGGGAGAAACAATTCTCTTTTCAACAGCCCCACAGCATGTTGTTTCAGCACCAATATTTTATAGTTCAGGAAAATGGATCTTTCTGATTTTATTTAGTCTTAATAAGTCTTAGTCTTAGGTCTGTTTGCCAAAGCTCAGACATGGGTCCAATGGGTTTGGGGCCTAAAGATAGTCATTACACAATTTTTAGAATCACTCTTCTCAGATCTTGGTTAAAACTCTTGCAGGCTCTATTTATTTATGAGACGTTCTTACAGGAGGCTCCCCAATTCCAACTTGCAGGGATGGATGAGGTCATCTCTATTTACTTTCTCATTCACTGAACAGTGAATACCTGTCACATGCCAAGCTCTGTCCCATATTCTGTTGTTACAGCAGGAATACAGCATAGTCCTATCTCTCACAGAGCTTACATTTTCTAAAGTTTAAAGAGGCAAATACAGATCTATGTCCAGTGATGCCAAGTGCCATGAAGAAAAACAGCAGAGTAAGGGCATCAAGAATAATCCAAGAGTGGACTAAGTCTTTTAGATACGGTGGTGAGCAATGACCTGTCTGATGGTGGTTCTGGGGGTGGGGGTAGGGGATTGGGAGGTGCATTCGCCAGTTAAACCATGCAGACATGTGAGGGAAGGCACACTGCAGGAGAGGGAGTCTGAGTTAGAAGACGCTGAGGGGGGGGCAGAGACTCAGCATGTTTCAGGATGCTGAGAGTTGGAGGGAGGGAGTGAGCGTGGAAGAAAAGAAGAGAGAAGAAAGAAGAAGAATATGAGGGGTCAGTGAAGCGAGCATCAGAGGCTACATTACCAGCACCCCTCCAAGATGGCAGGGACGCCTTCTCCTTCCCTACAGGCCTCACTCTCTTTTTCCACTGAGATGCGCCACAGGCAGGTAGAACTCCTGGAGCCTCTTATTCTCCATGTCTGAGACTCTTCTCCTCCACCAGAGACAAGATTTGTGGGAAAGAGGAAGAGAGAAAGGGAAGCTCCAACAATCAAGCTGACCAAATAACATGAAAAAATCTCATAAAATTAAAAAGCTGAAACAGAAAACTGTACTTGAACAACATTAAAATAAAATAAAATACTAAAACTTTAGTTCATAATTATTCTAATATTTTTGCAACTAAGGGAACATACATAAATTGGCATATATAATAGGGGTGAGTTCTAGGACCAATAAAATGTTCTCTGGGAAAGTTTTATCTAGAAATTGAGATGTCCCTGATAGGGTGCTAGCACTGAAAGCCCTTAACCTTAGCTTTATATTTTAAACACAGGCATATTAAGGTTAAAATAAAATATACAACTTTATTGGTATATAGGAAAGAAGAAAGAGAGATTGGTCTATTGAAGGCTCTAAACTAAAAGTTGATTTTCAGCTAAGGTTATTTGGGGGAATACCTATTTTTAAAACAAGCTTTAAGTAAATCAAAATATGCTTTGAGTGATAATTCAGGGTTGTAGACCTGCTGTATCAAGACAGCCTTTACTCTTGCAGGCCAAAGTTTTACATGAAAGCAGACTGTATCATTGAATTTGGGCAAAAGCCAGGGTCCTGAGGATATCAGGAAAATCTGAGGCCAAGATAAACAATGAAACCTTGGGAAAGTTCCTAAACCTCATATCTGAAGCAATACACAAAGTAAGTTCACTGTTTCTCTGAAACTAAGCTAAGGAAGAAAAAAAGGGTGATAGGGTGAATAAAAAAATTATTTAATCAATATTTCAAAGACAAAAGAAGCCAGATGCTATAGACTGAATGTTTCATGCCCCACCCCCAAACCATATGTGAAATTCTAACCCTCAATGTGATAGCATTAGGAGGTGAGGCCTTTGGGAACAGCCCTCATGAATGGGACTAGTGCCCTTATAAAATAAACTCCAGAAAGCACCCTAGCCTCTTCCTCTGTAAGGTATCACAGCAAAAGGACAGCCATTTATGAACCAAGAAGTGAGTTCTCACCAGACACCATATCTACCAGCATCTTGACCTTGGAACTTCCAGCCTATAGAACTATGGAAATACATGTTCATTATTTAAGGACCAAATCTGTGGTATTTTTGTTACAGTAGCCCAATTTAACAAGACATCAGATATGAGAAACCAGTTAAAGATTAATTTAAGAATGTGAAATAAAACATTTCATATGGAGATGCTGTTGTAACCAGTCAAGTAACCAAAATGACCCCTTTCAGCTTTCCTCTTTAAACGATTCTTCCACAAATGACCTGATGTTTTTATTTGTTTAATTTTTTATATACTGGATTACTTAAAATTTTTTTTGTTATTGACATTATTACAAATGTTCCCCAGTTTTAGTTCTCTACCAATCACCTGCCCCCCACCTCTGGCCTTCAACACATTGCTGTCTGTGTCCATAGGCTTCACATATATGCATATATGGTTTTTGGCTAATCCCTTCCAGTCCCCTCCCCCCACCTGAGATCTATCAGTCCTGTTCCATGTGTACATGCATCTGGTTTTATTTTGTTTGTCAGTTTATTTTGTTCATTAGATTCCATATATGAGTAAAATCATATGGTATTTGTCTTTCTCTGACTGGTTTATTTCACTTAGCATAATGTTCTCCAGGTTCATCATGTTTTCACAAAGGACAAACTGTCCTTCCTTTTTACTGCCATGTAGTATCCATTGTGTAAATGTACCACAACTTTTTATCCACTCATCTACTGATGAGAATTTAAGCCATTTCCAGATCTTGGCTATTGTAAGTAACACTGCAATGAACATAGGGATGTATATATCCCTCTGATTAGTGTTTGGGATTCTTAGGATAAATCCCCAGAAGTGAGATTGCTGAGTCAAAAGGCAGTTCCCTTTTTAATTTTTTGAGAAAACTGCATAATTTTTCCACAGTGGCTTCACCAGTCTGCATTCCCACCAATAGTGCACTAGGGCCCCCTTTTCTCCACGTCCTCACCAGCACTTGTTGCTTATTTATTGATGATAGACATTCTGACAGGTGTGAGGTGATATCTCATTGTGATTTTAATTTGCATTTTTCTGATGATTAGTAATGTGGAGCATCTTTTCATATGTCTATTGGCCATCTGTATGTCCTCTTTGAAGAAGTGTCTATTCAGGTCATTTTTTAATTACATTGTTTGTCCTCCTTGTGTTAAGTTGTGTAAGTTCTTTTTTTATTTTTAAGATTATTTATTTAGTTAGTTTAATTTTAGAGAAGGGAAAGGAGGAAGAGAGGGACAGAAACATCAATGTGCAGTTTCCTCTCAAACGTCCCCTACTGGGGTCTGGCCTGCAACCCAAGAATGTGCCCTGACTGGGAATTGAACCAGCAGCCTTTTGGTTTGCAGGCTGGCACTCAATCCACTGAGCCACACCAGCCAGAGCTGTGTAAATTCATTATATACAGGGTCCAGCAAAAGTAACACCATTGAGTATGGTGGGTAGGGTACATGAATACCTTGCATGAGACGTAGAGCAATTGAACATTTCACCTCAAATGTCATATGGTGTGCTTGAGTGTGATGTGTTACAGAATGACATGCTTATGATTTTGCAATAAAAGATTTTTTATGTAATAAAAAGGGTTTATTTGTGCTGGACACTATTTTGGAAATTAACCTCTTATCAAATATATCATTAGCAAATATGTTCTCCCATACAGTGAGTTCCATTTTCATTTTGTTGATGGTTTCTTTTGCTATGCAAAAGCTTTAGTTTCATGCAGTCTCATTTGTTTATTTTGTCCTTTATCTCCGTTGACCTAGGAGATGTTTCAGCAAACAAATTACTATGAGAACTGTCTGAGATTTTATTGTCTATATATATTTCTAGGATTTTTATGGTTTCATGACTTACATTTAAGTACTCTACCCATTTGAGTATATTCTTGTGTATGGTGTAAGTTCTTGGTATAGTTTCATTTTTTATAGGTACCTGTCCAATTTTTCCCTATACCATTTATTCAAGGGACTGTCTTTGCTCCATTGTATTCTCTTGCCCCCCTTGTCAAATATTAATTGACTGTAAAAACATGGATTGACTCTGGGTTCTCTGTTCTGTTCCATGGATCTATATGCTTGTTCTTATGCCAGTACCAGTCTATTTTGATTACAATGGCCTTATAAGATAGTTTTATATCAAGTGGAATTTAGTCTGGGGATACAACATTCACAAATCAATAAATGTGATACATCACATAAAAAAAATGAAAGTTAAAAATCACATAATCATATCAATAGATGAAGAAAAGGTATTTGATAAACTCCAGCACCCATTTATGATAAAAACACTCATCAAAGTGGGAATAAAGGGAGCATACTTCAACATAATAAAGTCCATATATGAAAAACCTACAGCTAACCTCATACTTAGTGGGAAAAAACTAAAAGCATTTCCCTTAAGATCAGAACCAAGACAGGGATGTCCAGTTTTACCATGCTTATCCAACATAGTACTGTAAGTCCTGGCCATGGCAATCAGACAAGAAGAAATAAAAGGTATCCAAATTGGAAAGGAGGAAGTAAAACTATCATTAATCACAGATGACAGGATAGTATACATAGAAAACCATAAAGGCTCCACCAAAAACCTGCTAGATCAAATAAATGAATTTGGCAAACTAGCAGGATACAAAATTAATATTCAGAAATTGGCAGCAGGTTCATTAATGGTATATATTCATTGTATATACCATTAATGAACCATCAGAAAGAGAATCTAAGAAAACAATCCCATTTGATAGTGTAACAAAAATAAGGTACCTAGAAATAAATTTAACCAAGGAGGTAAAAGACCTGTACTTGGAAAACTATAGGACATTGAAGAGACAAACTGAGGAAGACACAAATAAGTGGAAGCATATACAATGTTCATGGGTTGGAAGAAATAACATCATTAAAATGTCCATAGTAGTACTGCCCTTTCCAGCAGTACTGACCTTTCCAGTAGTACTGCCTCGGTTGGTTGGGCATTGTCCCATGAACCAAAATGTCCACAGTATCCAAAGCAATCAGCAGATTCAACACAATTCCTATTAAAATACCAACGACATATTTCACAGATCTAGAACAAATATTCAAAAATTTATATGGAACAAAAAAGACCCCAAATAGCCTCAGCAATCTTGAGAAATAAGGACAAAGTTAGAGAGATCACAATATTTAAATATTAAACTATATGACTTGCTGCTCTTAAAAACAAAATTTTTAGTTAATAGAGTCTGCTTGGATACATTCCCTTCTTAGTGAAAAGGACTTTAAAAATCTCTTCTACTTTTTTAGAATAAAAATATATTGATTCAATTAAAAAACTCTGAAGACCACCAAGGCTACAAGGGCTGAAAGTGCTGCCATCCACTGAACAGACAACCAGAGCCAGGGAGAGGCCTGCTCCTTGGAACAGCATGAAAATACTCAGTGTCGCCTCTCCAGCCAGCTCCTACATGGTGTCCTCCAGAGTTTTTGTCTTAATTTCTTAGTTTCTTAATTTCTTAGTGTGAAATAAATCTTTAAAAATGTAAGGACTTTCTAACTTGCTAAACATTTCATGTTAAAGGAACCGTTTATATAATCAGTGGATCAAAGATGCACCTGGGGATTACTTTTTTGTGACTCCTTTTCTTGATCAGAAAAATAGTATATAGTCAATATAAAATACTTTTGAAAATGAAAAAACATATAAAAAAGAAAATAAAATAAAAACACCTCTTGGAATGTAATGTATAACACAATGATTATAGTTAACATCATTGCATGGTATTTTTGAAAGCTGTTAAAGAGAATAAATCCTAAGAGTTATTATCATCACAAAAAAAATTGGATCTATATGAGATAATGGATGTCAACTAAACTTATTGTGGTAATCATTTAACAATATATAAAAGTCATTATGCTGTATACTTTAAACTTACACAATGCTGCAAGTCAATTATATCTTATTAAAACTGGTGGGGAATCTGGTAAAAATAATAACCTTAATCTTATCATTCAGAGTTAAGTACATTAAAAATTGCTTTATATCTTTCTGGCATTTTATCTCTGAAAAAAATGCCTATTTTTAAATTGAATCATGCCATATGAAACATACAATATTCTGTTTTCTCCTTTATTTATATGCTTTATTTTTCCATATCAGTAAATAACTTTCAAAACATGATTTTGAATCACCACACATTATTGTATCATATAGTTATACCATAATTTAATTATTATCCTTGTCATTAAATTGTCATCAAATATTTTTTACAACCATTTCTCTACTAAATATAGTACTGAATATTCTTATATATAAATATCTTTTCTGCATCTCTAATAATTGCCTTCTGATTTGTTCACAGAATTAGAATTGCTGAGTCAAAGGGAATTAGAAAATATAATTCTAAATATTCCAAGGATCAAATAAGTAATTACAATGGAAATTAGAACACATTTTGATCTGAATAGTATTAAAAACCATGTCAAAGTGTGTGTGTTGCAGTTAAAGCCTTGCTGAAAGGAAATTTATCACTTAGTAAATAAATTAGTAAAGAAGAAAAACTGAATTTATCTGAATATCCATCTCAAGAAGTTTTTCAAAAATAGCAAGTAAATAAGGAAAAAATTATAAAAGCAAGGAAAGATATTATTGAAATGAACATATAGACACAGAAGAAACAAAGACAACAGTTGGCTCCTTCAGTAGACTAATAGCATAGATCAGCAGTAAGAAAAATTTTCTGTAAGAGCCAGATAAATGCTTTTTAGTCTTTGCAGGCTTATGGTCTCTGCCTAACTATATGGCCTTGTGGTATGAAAGTAGCCATAGACAACAAATGAACAGGTGTGACTGTGTTCCTATAACACTTTATATATAAAAACAGGTGCAAGGCTACATTTGGCCCAAGGCTGTAGATGCCTAGACTGAAGAAGATGAGCTCCAGCAAGATAGGCAATACATATGTGTAAGAGAGAGAAAGAAAAGGGAAAGATAAAGGGGACACAAACAACTAAATTAGGAATTAAAAAAATATCATCACATTAGATCCTACATTAGAAAAATCTTAAGAGGTTATTATGAACAACTTGGAGCCCAATTAATTTAAAATTTTAGATGAAATGGACTTTAAGGAAAGCTCAACTTGCCAAAACCAAACAGAAATTCTAAACAGTTCTATAACTATTAAAGGATAAACCCATAATCAAAAGCTTTTCCTCACCCTGGCTGGTGTGGCTCAGTGGCTTGACCACCAGGCTGCAAACTAAAGGGTCACGGATTTGGTTCCCAGTCAGAATACATGCCTGGGTTTCAGACCATGTCCCCAGCAGGTCTCCTCCTAGAGAGGCAACCACACATTGGTATTTCCCTCTCTTTCTCCTTCTCTTCCCCTCTCTAAAAATAAATAAATAAAATCTTTGCAACGGATACGGGGCCAGCGGTATCCATCACGGCTGTGGACGCTTGTCAAAACACGAGAAAAACATACACATGGACAACCAAGTCCTGTGGGGAAGTATGTACGAAACGGCCACTCTCTCTAGTGGGGAGCACCATGGCCACCCTCCCTAGGGGAGAGCACCTCGTTCTCCCACCAGAGCAGGCTTTTATTGGGTTTGTTTGCATAAGAATTCAGGTAAAGCTCATTACTCATTGCCAGGAAGTAAGGATCAAACAATAGGTAACAAGGAAGTCTGAGAGCCTATTTTGAGTCATGGTCAAAGAGCTGTAAAACTTTAAGGAAAAAACTTACTTCTTCCTTGGACCCTTATCATTCAATTGAGAGCCTTCTAAACAAAGCAGGTTTCACAGGATTTTACATATTCTTTCTTAGGTCTGCTCACCCACGGAGCCCACCCTTTCCAGCACAGGGCTGCACCACCCTCTGTCATTGTTTCAGGCTTAGGTGGAGCAAGGGAAGTAAGACAGCCAAGATATAAGGAGATTTTCTCACAGACAATGAGGACTCAAGCTTTGTCAAAGCTGAGGGGCGAGGGTCCATCACCCCCTTTTGCTGTAACTCCCAAAGTCCTTCCTTGGGGGCCTCCCACATCATCATGCTTGTCTTAGATCATTCCCCCTTGGGAAATCTTACCTATCATTGGCTAACCAACCAAGCATTGGGGGCCAGTTATAGATGAAGTAAAAGGAGCAGAAGTGGTGCTCCTGCTAGGGAGTTAAGCTTTTGTCTCCTTGATGGCTTATGGTCCAAGGTCGTTCCCTCAGCCTTAGCCTAGGCAGGGGTTACAGCTTCTGATACCAGGCAGGGCGGTTCCCAACAAGTCTTTTTTTAAAAAAATCCTTCCTTCAGTGGAAATCCTAGATCCAGAAGAATTCACCAATCACTTCCATCAAATATTTAAAGAATTAATTACATCAAAATGACAAGTTCTGTAGAGTATTAAAAGAGGAAATACTTCCCATCTCATTTTGTGGGGAAAACATAACACCGAAACCAAAACATGTCAAGAATATTACAAGGGAAATTAGAGGTCCATCTCTCACATTTATAAACCTGTATTTTGCTGTGTATAATGTGCACTTTTTTGCCCAAATTCTTGAGGAAAAAATGAGGATGGTTATTATACATAGGTAGTACCTGAAATACCTCATATTTGTTCTTATGTTTTGTAATTGTTACACAAAATTTCTTGTGCCATAATATGTTAAAAAATAAATGCTAAATTTCCTTTATAATAGGAAAGAACAAGTATCTAAATATAAATAAATAAATAATTGAATTAAAAATTTAAAAGATTTTTTTCTCTGATAGTTTGGGCCAAAAACATGGGGGCGCATTATACACAGCAAAATACAGTATATGCAAAAATCTTACACAAAATTTTAGCAAATCAAATCCAGTAATATACAGAAAGGCTAACACATCATGATTGATTTAGGTTTAAGGGGGCGGGAGCGGAGCAAGTTTGATTTAATATTCAAAGCCTAATGTACATTTGACCATTGAACAAAGCAAGTTTGAACTGTGCAGGTCCATGTATATGCAGCTTTTTCCCATAAAAATACAGTCCATCCTCCTCACATTTAAAACGATGTATGTTCAATGTCCTTTAAGAATCCCCTATCCACAGGGCTTACCATATGCTTTGTTCTCTGCCATTTTATGTAAGGGATTGAACACTGGAATCCCCGGAATACAGCATCCTGCAGGGTCCTGAAACCAATTCCCTGCAGATACCGAGGGACGACTGTGTTCAGTTCAGGGAATCTAAAGTCACACCCCGATTTTCCATCGCTGGGGTTGGGGAGGGGTTGGTGCCTTAACCCCTGCCTTGTATAAACAATTTGCTTAAGAAGCAGTGGTGGCTGCCAGGGAGGAGGTGCTCGCCTTGCGCACTAAAATCACCCAGCATGAGAAGGATCTGAATTCCCTGAAGCACAGGCTGGTGGTGGCCCTTTTGGTAGAGCCGAAGATGAGGCAGGTGACCAAGCACAGCCATAGCATCAGCTTCTAGGGGTTGCCATCACCCAGAAAAGCCTCTGAATTTGGACTGCGCTGGGCCAACAGCTAGGGCAGACTGTGCCCGGCAGGCAGGCTGTGACGTCTGCTTAGAGACCACACTGTTCCACACTGACTGCAGTGAGTGAGTTGAGCTATGCGCTGGAGCAGTCCCGTAACTCCCTGCGTGGACAATCATGGCCTGATGACTACCAATTGAGTAAAGACGAGCAGCCTGGCTCAGGGCCACATGGTAAGGCCTTTCCCATTGCCACCCAGCCCTGGGCCTGGACTGCGTCCTATGCCAGCCACAGCTCTGGGCCTGGTCTGCCCCTAGGACCTGGTGGCCCACTGCTCAGACAGTGTGCTCGCTCACCTCCTGATTAATGCCACATACGTGCAGACTGGCCTCTCCCATTGGCCCACGCTTCCACAGTGAGATCACAACCTGCCATTGTAACAGTGGGCCTTGCCATCCCCGTGCCTTCCCCCAATTGCCTCTAGTGGAGACAGTGACCAACCGTGCAGATGGCCGGGTGCCCAGGGTCCACCATCATATCATGGGTGCTGGGCCGCCTGCAGATTGCCTTCAGCTGAAAGAGCTGAAGTTGACTGCGTGCTGGACCCTCGCAGTGGCAGCCTGTTGCTCTTAAATGCCTTCGGAGGCATTTCTGTAGAGTTCAGCACCTGAACAACAGGGCCAGCTCTGCAGCTTGGGAGGAGCAGCCCAGTATTACCTACCTGCAGCAGCCTTCTGTGGCTCCTAAACCACCAAAATGTGCTCCCTACAGTGGCTGAGTCCAAAGGTGCAGGCTTCTGTCACCAACTCTAAATGACTTCTGGATTCTGGGACGCCCCACCTATTGCTGGACTTCACACCTCAAGTGAGGATGGTGGCAAATCTGTGTTATGCCTCTGCCCTCCACATCGCTTTGAAATGTTATAGGACTGGAGGGATGAAAAATGGCCAGAAACTCCTAGAAGTTATCAGGAAAGGAAGCAAGGCAGAGATGAAAAGAGTTCTCCTCTTTTCATTTATGTAAGTTGAAAACTGAGCACTGACTCCCAGAAATCCATGAAACATCCTACAATCCTTAAAAGCAACCCAAGAGATAGACTCCTTGATAATTTAGGATGTTGTAAGGGGCCTCAACGGGCTGGGCTGCCAAACTGATAGGGTTGGTGTAGTCTCATCTGAGAAAGTTGTGGATTGCCATGTCACCTTCCTCAAATTAAAAAAAAAAAAAAACACTACAAGTTATTCATTTTGTGCTTGGAATTGATATAACCTTCATCTTACCAAATTGATCATAGATGATACACTTAAGGACAGTTTACTGTTTGGTAATATATTCTTTTGACCTGATTTCTACTTCAAATGATATGGTCTACAGAAATAGTGTTCTATATGTAAATCGTTTTAATTATCTCTATAGTGGTCATTCCATTAAATGCTTTGAATCTATATCAAAGTAAGATTTTCACATTTTATCAAGAAAGGAAGCCAGCCCTGGCCACTGTGGTTCAGTGAGTTGAGTGCTGGCCTGCAAACCAAAAGGTCACTGGTTCAATTCCTGGTCAGGGCACATGCCTGAGTTGCAGGCCAGATTCCAAGATAGGGGTGTACAAGAGGCAACCAATTAATGTTTCTCTTGTACATTGATGGTTCTCACCCTCTCTCTCACCCTCTTTTTCTCTCTAAGAAATAAACAAAATTTTTAAAAAAGAGAAAGAAAGAGCCATCTTTGTAGTCTGTCAGTCTCCCTTACAAATTGCTGATTTTTTTTTTTATGTTAGCTTCAGGATCCACCCTATGTTGTAGACATATACCATTCTCTAACTGTAAATTATCCAACCCCCCACACAAAACTTTTAATTTACCTTTTTTAATTTCGATTTAATATATTTTGTTCCAGCACTATACCAGTGTAAAATTTACATGTTTTTTGTTTACTTACTAAACATTTTCATAAATTGTCAGGTAGTCTGCTAAGATTACAAAATGTACAATAAAATTAAAAGTAGAAATTTGGTATGTTAGTACACATCAGTGGCAAACTAAAGAGCAATATGCCTTGTCTTGTCAAAATGGGTGTCTGTACTCTCCAGCTGAGTGTTTCATGGGGGCCCATTATTGTCAGATTTTTTAAAGAGAAGGCAGAAATGACAGATATAAGTGTAAAATCTTTGTATCTCCAGTGACAAATTGGGAGGGAGGATGGAGTTTAAAACCATTGTGAGCCAGACAAACCTCTGTGAGCCATATATATGTGTGTGTGTGTGTGTGTGTGTGTGTGTGTATGTATCCTCTCTATATGTGGTATGGACTCTTGTTTTATTATGAAATGCTGATAGTTTAACAATTGACTTCAAAATTAAGAGGTTGTCATTTTTGAATTGTGGAGTATATTATAACTCTTTGTAACTCTTTGAACAGGTATGCTTAAAGTATAGTATGCCCTTCTATGTTACAAAGATGTAACAGGCCTCTAATTATTGCTTCTTTCATAAAAAAGTGAAATACTTCATATCTTATTCCATCTTGTTGAAGTGTGTGCAGTTCCCATGGCCTTCAGGCTAATAGTTCCTGCTCCAGAGGAACATGCTAATCATCAGAGGAATTCTGCTTAGGGCTTGAATTTTTACAAAGCAGCCCTTCCCCTTTTCCCTTCCTTTGACATAAAAGAAGCTTCTAACCATTCTTAAAATGGATTTGAGAAAATACTAGTGTTCTCATCCTTTCAACATGTGCCTTCCTGATTAATAATCTATTTTATTCCAAACTCTGATGTTTTGAGTTTGGGCCTTTCATACAGACTTTGAACCATTAACATTTCCAAGGAGTTATAGAAATAAATGCCCGAGAACTGGAGTAGAAAATAACAATGACAATAACAAAATCAGTGTGGTTTACTACATAAACAGACCAAAAATAAAACATGATCATCTCAACAGATGCAAAAATTTAACATCCTTTAATGAAAAACAAACCTCTTTGTTAACAAAGAAGGGAATATCTTTTATTTATTAAAGACTATCAAAACCTACAACAATTATCACAATTAATGGTAAGTTGTTGAAAAAATTTTGCTGAGATATGAAATGAATCAAAGATTCTTGCTATATTTACATTTTAATAAACGTTCTAGCCAATACAAAGAAACCACCCAACCCCAAAACAAGAAATATATAAGAATTGGAGAAGAAGATATAAACACATTTCTTCTTTTTTCTTTTTTTCAGAAGATAAGATTATGTATGAATAAAGTTCAAAATACAAATATAAGATATTAAAATTTAAAATCATAATAAGGCTACAGGTTTCACAATAAATATACTTATTGTATTAGTTAATTTTATATATCAACTTAACAGGCTAAGGGACACCTGTATGACTGATAAAGGATGGCATTATGGCATTATTTCTGGAATGTCTACGAAGGTGCTTCCCAACAGATTAACATTTGAATCAGTAGACTGCTTAAAGATCTACCAATAGGGGTAGGCATCATGCAATCCCTTGAGGCCCTGAATAGAACAAAAAGGTGAATGGAGGGCAACTTTGCTCTTTTTTTTCAGCATAAATGTCCATCTTTTTCTCCCCTCAGACAATAGTGCTCCTGTCCTCAGGTCTACAGCCTCAGACTGAATTATATGACTGGCTTTCCTGGTTCTTTACCTTGCAGACCACAGATCAAGGGACTTCTTGGCCTTCATAACAGAACCTTGACTTACATACCAAACTTTAATGCTTTTTAAAAAATATATTTTATTGATTATGCTATTAGAGTGGTCCCATTTTTTTCTCCCTTTTATTCCCCTCCAACTGGCACCCCGTCTCCCACAAGAATTGCCCCTCCTTAGTTCATGTGCATTGGTCACACATATAAGTTCTTTGGCTTCTGATTTCAAATAATATTCTTAACCTCCCCCTGTCTATTTTGCACCCACCATGTATGCTTCTTATTCCCTGTAACTTTCTCTTATCCTCCCCCACCCCCTCCCTGCTGTTAACTCTCCATGTGATCTCCATTTCTGTGATTCTGTTCCTATTCTAGTTGTTTGCTTAGTTTGTTTTTGTTTTGCTTAGGCTCAGTTGTTGACAGTTGTGAGTTCATTGTCATTTTACTGCTCATAGTTTTGATCAAAATTCTTTTTCTTAGATAAGTACCTTTAACATTTCATATCACAAGGGCTTCATAAGGGTGAACTCCTTTAATTTGACCTTACCTGGATAGTACTTTATCTGCCCTTCCATTCTAAATGATGGCTTTGCTGGATAGAGTAATCTTGGATGTAGGTCCTTGCCTTTTATGACTTCGAATACTTCTTTCTAGCCTCTTCTTACCTGCAAGGTTTGTTTTCAGAAATCAGCTGCTGATCTTATGGGAACTCCTTAGTAGGTAACTGCCTCCTTTTGCTGCTTTTAAGATTCTCTCCTCATCTTTAATCTTGGGTAATGTAATTATGATGTGCTGTGGTGTATACTTCCCTGGGTCCAACTTCTTTGGGACTCTCTAGTTTCCTGGACTTCCTAGAAGTCTATTTCCTTGGTCAGATTGGGGAAGTTCTCCTTCATTATGTTTTCAAATAATTTTCAATTTCTTGCTCTTTCTCTTCTCCTTCTGGCACCTCTATGATTCAGATGTTGGAATGTTTAAAGTTGTCCTGGAGGTTCCTAAGCCTCTCCTCATTTTTTTGAATTCTTGTTTCTTCATTCTATTCTGGTTGAATGTTTGTTTCTTCCTTCTGCTCCAAATTGTTGATTTGAGTCCTGGTTTCCTTCCTTTCACTGTTGGTTCCTTGTATATTTTTCATTATTTCACTTTGCAGAACCTTTACTTTTTTCCTCTATTTTGTGACCATACTCAACCATTTCTGTGAGCATCCTGATTACCAGTGTTTTGAACTCTGCATCTAATGAGTTGGCTGTCTTTTCCTCTCTTAATTCTGTTTTTGGAGCTTTGATCTGTTCTTTCATTAGGGCCATATATATATATATATATATATATATATATATTTATCTTACTGCACCTGTTACATTGTGAGGGGCAGAGCCTTAGGTATTTACCAGGGCTAGGCAAACTACTTCTCTGTGTTGTGGCACTGTATGTAGGGGAGGGGTCTGAAAGGGAACAATGCTGCTTGCTTGGCTCTCAGCCTGCTTTCAGTGACTTCCACCAGTACCCATGAGCAAATTGGGCCCTTCTGGTGCTGATTCTGGGGTAGATGGCTTTGTGTACATTCTAGGACCCTGTGGGTCTCTAATGAACTCTCCTGTGAGTCTGGGAGTTTCTCCCACTGCCACAACCCTCTCAGGTTTTTACAGTCAGAGGTTTTGAGGCTTTATTTCCTGGTGCTAGAACCCTGGGTTAAATGGTCTGTCTTGCTCCCTGGTCATTCCTCTTGGTTTATTTGCTTGCAAATGTGGGACTGCCTGGTGTGCCAGCTGCTGCCTTGCCCTCCCCATCCTCCAGTTGTCACCTTTCCCTAAGTACTCCCCACCCTGTCTGTCTATCTCTGTTCCTCCTACCTGTCTGGATGAATGTTTCTTCTTTACCTCCTTGGTTGTTAGACTTCCATACAGTTTGATTTTGTGGCAATTCTGTTTGTTTTTTGTTTTTAAATTTGTTGTTGTCCTTCTTTTGGTTGTGCGAGGAGGCAAAGTGTATCTACCTACACCTCTGTCTTGGCTAGAAATAATACTTCTTTATATCAGATTTTTTAAAAAGAATTTTTTTGCAATAACATCCCAAAACATAAAATATCTATGGAAAAAAATTAGAAAAGATATGTAAGACTTTATATAAAAACTATAAAACATTATTGAATGAAATTAAAGAATATCTACATAAATAGATATACCTTACACATATATTGACTCAGTTTTGTCAAGATATCAATTTCCCTAAAATGATTTATTAATTCAATGCAACGTAAAAGGAAATCCCAACAGGCTTTTGCTGTTTTTATTGAGGAAATTAATAAAATGATTCTAAATGTTTTTCTAAATAAGAATTTTAAATATAGAAATACAAAAATCAAAGATCAATACAATCCTGAGGAACAAAAATATTAGAATACCTACTCCACTGGATATCAAGATTTAAAAATTAAGAGAGTGTGACATTGGAGCTAAGGTAGAAAACTCAATGGAACAAAATTTAGAAATAGACCTACATGTGTAAAGATGTTTGACCTGTGTTAACTATTCATTTCCATTCTTTGTTAGCAAATAGTTTTGTTGTTTTTTATGATAGTACATTGAATTTCTACATCTGTTGAGATAATCATATTTTTTTTACTTTTGAATTGACCTGAATTTTTGTAGGTTAGTAAGTTTCTTTACTATTCTAGAATTTTTGTCTATTCTAAGATCATGAAGATGCATTCCAATGTTCTAGCAACTTTATGATGCCATCTTTCACATTTAGATGTATGATCCATGAAGAAATTATTTTTGTATGGTGGGGGCAGAGTGAGTAAGAGTCGTATTATACTCTATGTGTACATTCTACTTTCCCAGCACTATTTATTGGGCCATTAAGCTAATTGAACAGAGACTTCAGGGACACACATAACCAAAAAAAAAAAAAAAAACATGGAGTTTACAAAATTAGATCAGAAAAGTCATGAAACAAATACACAACATCGATAACAAATAGCAGCAAGAAGTGGAAGGCAGATCTACTGGCAACAGATTCCCTTAGTTTTTAGCAGTCTATTAAAGTATTTGTTGCTCTCAAAAAAGTCTTCAAAAGTATTTGTTGCTCTCAAAAATTCTTCAAATTTTTGAAGAATAATTTTACAGCATACAAAATTCTAGTTTTTGTTTTTTATTCTTGCAACACTAAGTATTTTACCCCACTCATTTCCTGTTTGCATGGTTTCTAAAGAGAAACCAGATATAATACTTATTTTTGTTCCTCTACAAATAAGATTTCTTTTTTCATTTGCCTTCTTTCAGAACTTTTATTTTTTGATTTTTAACATGAAAATGATATGCCTTGTAAGTCACTGTCTAATATAAAAATTAAAAGACAAAATTATTTAAAATAACTATAGTTAGAATAGCAGCTGATTTCTCAATACAAGCACTACAAGCCAGAAGGGAATGGCAAGAAATATTCCAAGTAATGAAAAGCAAAGACCTGCAACCAAGACTACACAAGCCAGCAAGTCTCTCATTTAAAATGGAAGGTGAAATGAGTTCCCCAGACAAAAGGAGGTTAAGAGAATACATCTCCATGAAACCAGCATTGCAAGATATGCTAAAGGAACTGCTTTAAGAGGTTGGAAGTATAGAGTGAGAAAGAGAGAAGAAAAGTACAAAAGGAAAATGGTAATGAATAAGTACCTATCAATAGTGACCTTAAATATAAGTGAATTAAATGCTCCTATCAAAAGACATAGGATAGCTGAATGGATTGAAAAACATGATCCCCATATATGCTGTCTACAAAACACCCACCTCAGAACAAAAGATTTACACAGACTTAAAGTAAAGGGTTGCAAAAAAAATATCCCAAGCAAATGGACAG
Organism: Phyllostomus discolor; assembly: GCF_004126475.2. NCBI lineage: Eukaryota > Metazoa > Chordata > Mammalia > Chiroptera > Phyllostomidae > Phyllostomus > Phyllostomus discolor. Next base: position 44,314,192 of record NC_040913.2, on the reverse strand, counting down.
GGGTAAAAAAGCCAGGGTAGCAATACTTATATCAGACAAAATGTACTTCAAAACAAAGGCCATAAAAAAAGACAAGGTAATTTCATAATTCTGAAGGGAAGAATTTACTAGAAAGTTATAAATATTGAAAACATACATGCACCCAACATAGAAGCACCCAAATATATAAGGAAAATTCTGGAGGACTTCAAAAAAGAAATAGACAGCAACACACTTATAGTAGAGGATTGTAACACCTTACTGTCAACAATGAACAAATCTTTCAAACAAAAAATCAACAAGGACATTGTGGCATTGACTAACATGCTAGATCAAATGGGCTTAACTGATATATACAGAAACTTTCACCCCAAGAAGCAAAATATACATTAAAATGCACTTAGAACATTTTCAAAGATAGACCACATGATAGGACACAAAGCAAGCTTTAACAAATTCAAGAAAATTGAAATCATATCAAGCATTTTCTCAGATCACAAGGACTTAAAAATAGAAACCAACTTCAAGGAAAAAACTCAAAAGCATTCACACTAATGGAGACTGAATAGCATGCTATCAAACAATGAATGAATTAGTAATAAGATCAAGGAAGAAATCAAAAAATGTCTGGAAACAAATGAAAAAGAACACACAATAAACCAAAATGTATGGGACACAGCAAAAGCAGCCCTGAGTGGGAAATGCATAGCAATACAGGCCTACCTAAAAAAGAAAGAAAAATTTCAAATAAACAACCTAACCCTACATCTAGAAGAACTGGAGGAACAGCAATAAAGACAGTCCAGATCAAGTAGAAGGAAAGAAATAACCAAGATCAGAGCAAAATTAAACAACATAGAAACTAAAAGAGCAATAAATCCAGAACCTTGTTCTTTGAAAAGATAAACAAAATCGACAAGCCTTTAACCAGATTTATCAAGAAAAAAAGAGAGATGTAGGGTTACTAAATAAATTAAATAAATAAATAAAAATCAGATGAAAAAAGAAAAATTAAAAGTGATACCACAGAAATACAAAGGATTGTAAGAAATTACTCTGAAAAACTATATGCCAAGAAATTTGAAAATCTAGGTAAAATGGGCAAATTTCTAGAAACACATAATCCTCCAAAACAGTCAAGAATAAGCAGAAAAATAGACCAATATCAGGTAGTGAAAACCAAGCTGTAACCAAAAAACTCCTGGCACACAAAAGCCCTGGGTAGGATGGATTCACAGGAGAATTTACCAAATATTTAGAGAAGAGCTAACCTTGATTCTTCTCAAACTATTCCAAAAAATCCAAGAAGAGTGAAGTTCCCAAAGTATTTTTATAAGGCCAGTATTATCCTAATTCCAAAACCAGATAAAGACACAACAAAAGAAAAAAACCACAAGCCAATATTGCTGATGAACATGTATGCTATAATCCTCCAGAAAATATTGGCAAACCAGATCCAGTAATGCATTAAAGATATCATATACCATGATCAAGTGGGATTCATCCCAGGGATGCAAGGATGGTACAGTGTATACAAATCAATAAGTGTAATGCATCACAAAGAGAGTTTCCATAATGTAGTGGTTATCACATTCACCTCACATCATAAAAGCAGTAGAAAAGACAAAAAACTCATGATCATATCAATAGATGCTGAAAAGCATATGATTAAGTACAGCATCCATTTATGATAAAACACTCAACAAAGTGGTAACAGAAGGAGCATAACTCAACATAATAAAGGCCATATACGAGAAACTTACAGCCAACATCATACTCAATGGACGAAAACTAAAACTTTCCCCCTAAGATCAGGCACAAGACAAGGGTGTCTACTTTCACCACTTCTATTCAACATAGTATTGGAAGTCCTGGCCACAAAAATCATACAAGAAAAAGAAATAAAAAGCATCCAAATTGGAAAGGAGGAAGCAAAACTGCCATTGTTTGCAGATGACATGATAGTGTACATAGAAAACCCTGTAGACTCCACCAAAAAACTCTTTGACCTAATAAATGAATTTGTCAAAACAGCAGGATACACTGTCAACATTTAGAAACTGAAGGCATTTCTGTGTAAAAACAATAAAATATCAAAAACATCAATTAGGGAAAAATCCCATTTACTATAGTAACAAGAAAAATAAAATACTTAGGAAGAAACCTAACCAAGGAGGTAAAAGACTTGTACTGAGAAAACTACACAACACTGAAGAAAGAAATTAAGGAAGACATAAATAAATGGAAGCCTATACCGTATTTATGGACTGGAAGAATTAACCTCATTAAAATATCCATAGTACCCAAAGTGATCTATAGATTCAGTACAATCTCTCTTAAAGTACCAATGACATATTTCACAGATATATTTCACAAAACAAATATTTCAAAAATTTATATGGAACCATAAATAACCCCAAATAGCCTCAGCAATTTTGAAAAACAGTAACAAGAAGGATCACAATACCTGATATCCAACTATATTACAAGGCCACTGTAATCAAAACTGGCGTGAGAACAGACACACAGACCAATGGAACAGAATAGAGTCCAGAAATAAACTCATGTCAGTATAGTCAGTTAATATTTGACAAAGGGGGCAGGAACATAAAATGGAGTAAAAATAGCTTCCTCAACAAATGGTGTTGGCAGATCTGGACAAGCACATGCAAAAAAATGAAACTTGACCACCAACTTACACCATACATCAAAATAAACTCAAGATGGATAAAAGAATTAAACATTAGTCATGACACCATAAAAGTCCTACAGGAAACCATAGGCAGGAAAATTTCAGATATACCATTCAGTGATATTTTCACCAATATATCTCCCAGAGCAAAGGATATAAAGGAAAGTATGAAGAAATGGGACTACATCAAACTAAAAAGCTTTTGCCCTGGCTGGTGTGGCTCAGTGGATTTAGCACTGGCCTGAGAACCAAAAAGTTGCAGGTTCAATTCCAAGTCAGAGTACATGCCTGGAGTGCAGGCTAGGTTCTCCAGTTAGGGCCATGTGAGAGTCAACCATGTATCTCTTGAACATTGATGTTTCTCTCACCTTTTTTCTCCCTCCCTTCCCCCTCTCTAAAACGTAAATAAATAAAATCTTTAACAAAATGCTTCTGCATGGCTAAAGAAAGCATCAACAAAATGGAAAAGGAACTAACCATATGGGAAAATATATTCACCAATGATACCTCAGACACAGATTTGATCTCCAAAATATATAAAGAACTCACATTATTCCACACCAAGAAGACAAACAATTCAATTACAATATGGGCAAGGGACCTAAACAGATCTCCAAGGAGAACATACAAAAGGCCCAGAGACACATGAAAAAATGCTCAACATCACTAGCCATTAGAGAGATGCAAATTAAAACCACAATCACAAATAAGATGCCACTTCACACCAGTCAGAATGGCCATCATTAATAAATCAACAAACCATAAGTGCTGGCAAAGTTGTGGAGAAAAGGGAACCCTAGTACATTGTTGGTGGGAATGCACAAGGGTGCAGCCACTGTGGAAAACAGTATGAAATTTCCTCAAAAAAATTAAAGATGTTGCCCTTTTAATATTCATAGTTTTGATCTTCTTCTTTTTTAAAATAATCCCCTTTAAAATTGCATGTAATAATAGCTTGGTGATGATGTACTCCTTTAGCTTTACCTTGTCTGGGAAACACTTTATCTGGCCTTCCATTCTAAATGATGACTTTGCTGGATAGAGTAATCTAGGTTGTAGGCCCTTGAATTTCATCACTTTGAATACTTCTTGCCAGTCCCTTCTTGCCTGCATTTTTCTTTTGAGAAATCAGCTGAAAGTGTTATGGGAACTCCTTCGTAGGTAACTCTCTACTTTTCTCCTGTTGCTTTTAAGTTTCTCTTTATCTTTAACTCTTGGCATTTTAATTATGAGATGTCTTGGGGTGGTCCTCTTTGGGTCCAACTTGTTTTGGACTCTGCACTTCCTGGTCTTCTATGTCTACTTCCTTCACCAAATTAGGAAAATTTTCTTTATTTTTTCAAATAAGTTTTCAATTTCTTGCTCTTCCTGTTCTCCTTCTGGCACCCCTATGATTCAGATGTTGGTACATTTAAAGTTGTCCCAGAGATTCATAAGTCTATCCTCATTTTTTAAAATTGTTTTTTCTTCCTGCTGTTCTAATTGAATGCTTTTTCCTTCCTTGTGTTCCAAATTGTTGGTTTGATTTTCACTTTTTTCCTCTCCACTGTTGGTTTCTTGTAGATTTTTCTTTATTTCACTTAGCATGACCTTCATTTCTTCCCTTATGTTTTTGCCATATTCAATGAGTTCTTTGAGAATCCTGATCACCAGTGTTTTGAACTCTGCATCTGATATGTTATCTCTGTTTTGTTTAGTTCTTTTTCTTGGGGTTTCTTCTGTTCTTTCATTTGGCCATATTTCTTCATCTCCTCAATTTGGCTGCCTCCCTGTGTTTGTTTCTGTGTATTAGGTAGAGCTGCTTTGATTCCCTGTCTTAGAAAAGGCACTTGTAAATCATATGGGAAGGAGCCTTAGGTAATCATCAGGGCAGGGAAACCTGCTTCACTGCTCTGTGGTTCCATGGAGGGTAGGGCTTGGAGAGGAGACCATGCTGCTGCCTGGCTTCTGGAGGTTTGCCTAGCACTTGACCCATTTCCCATCACCTCACCCACTTCCTGTATGTGATGGCACCCTTCCAGGTGTTGCCCTGGTAATGAATCCTAGAGTGGGTAGGTTTGAGTATGTGCTAGAGTCTGTGTGGGCACTTTAAATGAACTCTCCTGAAAATCCAGCAGTTTCTTCTACCGTCCCAACCCCCACTGATTTTTACAGCCAGAAATTTTGGGGATTTATCTTCCTGGCACTGGAACCCTAGGCTGTGTGGTCTGGCCTGGGGCTGGGATCACTTGCTTCCAAGGTATCCCTCCCAATTTTTATCTACCACATGTGAGTGTGGGACCACCCATTCCTCTGCTGCCCTCACAGCCTCTCCTCAAATCTCCACAACACCACCCCTCTTACCCATCTGGATGAATGTGGCTTCTATAAATCCTTAGTTGTCAACCTTCCATCCAGGTCAATTTGATGACAGTTCTGGTTGTTATTTGTTTTGAGATATAGCTGTAATTGTCTCTGTGGTCACATGAGGAGGCAAAGCGTATCTACTTATGCCTCCATCTTGACTGGTAGTCCTAAAAAGTGGATACAACTTAAATGTACATCAGCTGATAGGTGGGTAAACAAATATGGTATATCCATACAATAGAATATTATTCAACCATAAGAAGAAATGAAATACTGATATATCCTATAAAATAGGTGAATTTAGAAAACACTTTGCTAAGTGATAGAAGCTAGACACATAATGTCTCATATTATTCAATTCTATTTATATAAAATGTCCAGAATAGACTAATAAAAAGGCATAGAGTAATTTATTGTTTCCAGTGACTATGGAGAGGAGAATATGAGGAGTGATTGCTAATGGGTATGAAGTTTCTTTTGGGATGATGTAAATATTCTGAAATCAGATAGTGGTGGTATTTGCAAAACATTGTGAATATACTAAAAATCACTGGATATCACTAAATTGTACAGTTTAAAATAGTGAGTTCTATGGTATGTGAATTATACCTAAAAATATATCTTTTTTTAGATGGTTATCAAACTCCTTATAAGATTTCTCCAGAGTAAACATGTCCAGTCCCTTCGATCATTCCCTATGCTATTAATTCAAGTCCCTACATATTGATGGCTATTTTTCTATAAGGATATTTCTAAAATTTAATCTGAGACAATGAGAGAATACAGTACTGGTCTGACCAGTGTTAAATAGCACGAAACTAATATTTATAGTTTCATACTCTGTATTTCTGTTAATATAGCTAAAGATTATTTTGTATATGTTCATCATTTTCTATTGGCCTTACTGTCATGTTAAAACTTAAAGTCATTTTTCACATATCATCCATTCTATACTTGTAATATTGGCTTTTTGAAGATAACTGTGTAGGAGTTTCCATTTATCCCTAAAGAAATTTACTTTTATTTTGGTCCATTATTTGAAATTTCTGAGTTATTTTTAGATTCTTATGTTATCAGGTACACAAGGTATCCCTTCCTGTCTCCTATCAGTTTCCCATTTGATCAGCATATACCAGTGTCCATATCTGGGTCATTAACAGGCAGATAGCAGAGCCTTGTCATAACCATTTACCACTTTCTCTAGGTGACCAGCAGCAGTTCACTGATTAGTGCTCTTTCATCATTTTTGTGCATAAGCTAGGCTATGATGTAACAAATAAGCCTCAAGTCTCAGTGACTCAAGATACAGAAGGGGGAAAGAAACATTATATCCTGAAATTAAACTTAAAATTTTTTTAATTACTCTCATTTGGGGCATTAATGGTATTTGGGCAGAAAATTTTTCTGTGACAGATACTGACCAGCAGTATCCATCGCTGCAGCTGCTTGTTGAAACATGAGAAAAACATACACACAGACAACCGAGTCCTGTGGAGAAATAGGTATGAAAACGGCCACTCTTTTTAGTGGAGAGCTTCTTAGCCACTCTCTCTAGTGGAGAGCACCTCATTTTTCCACCCAAGCAGGATTTTATTAAACATACCAATACAGTTTTCAACTACAGTCTGACAAGGCAGATAAAACAAGTAGTTAGCTTTGAAAGGGACTAGCCGATCTTCCACTGGGATTCTGAGATTTTGGGGTTTTATCATTTAAAAAGACTACAGGACCTAAAAGGCTAGTTTCATTTCCTGCTTGTGCCTTCATATTCTAATTAAAGAGCATCCTCCAGCAAGCAGATCTTACAGGATCTTTCATATTCTATGTTTCAGGTCTGATTACCCTGGGGGTCCGCCAACTCTGGTCTGAACTGCACCACCCCTGTTATTTCTACAGGACTGAGTCGAGCGGAGGAGACAAAGGCAGCTGGGAGACTTGGATTTCTCAATGACACAGCCTTTGACAAAGCCGAGGGGGCAGGGGTCGATGTCGATCACCCCTTCATTTCCACAGCCCCCCAAGTCCTTCCCTGAGGCCTCCACGTGATCATATCTGTCTTAGGCAATTCCCCCCCGTGGGAAATCTAACCCATCATTGGCTAACTGATCAAGCATTGGGGGCCGGCACAGAACAGGCAGCATTCATGCCAGGGAAATAAGTTTTGTCTCCTTAGTGTCTCCTGGTTCAGAGATCTCTTACTCAGCCTTAGCTATAGGAGGCTATAGATTTCTGAGACCAGGCAGGGTAGACCCCAACATTCTTCATCATGAGGGTTGACCCAAGCATTACAGAATGGTTGGTATCTTAAGAGCCCATCCATTAAGGGCCACTAGTTCTCTCTAGTCATGAAAAACACAGCTGCCCACATTTCAAACTGCCCCTAGGAAGGAACTGAGACCTACTTACAACTGAGATACTCACACATCTCCATCTTGACCAGCCTCAGGACATTCTTAGGTACCTCTTCTCCTATTTTGCCAACTGTTATATTTCCCTTCAACCTTCTGTTCAATTTTATGATTGGATTATTTATTGCTATATATTTTTATTATTTATTGCTATATGTATTGCCATTTTTGTGGAGGGGAGAATGAATAAATAAAGTGTAAGTTTTCTCAAATTCATCACTTACATGCAACACAAGAGATATAAAATAATCCAAACGAAATTAGGGAAGGTAAGCATTGTCATAGAGAAATCACTCAATTAAGAAAAAAAATAAAACTAAAATCTTTTTTTTCCTGTTGGGACAGGACAATTCATTTATTTAATTAACAAACCTATTAATTACTATATGCTAGGCATTGTGTTAGATGCCGGGTATATGGAGATAAATACAACACAATCTCTGCCTTCAAGGGGTGTTTGATCTAATTATAAAGATAGAAAAGTGACAAACCAATTACCAAGCAGTGTGTCAAAAGGTGGCCAAGAGCCTTAGGGACATGCCTGATAGGTCAGTGTGCTCCATTTCTGCAGCTATTTAGGGACATTTTGAAAGGCCTAGTAAATGATTGGCCCAAGTGTGGGCTTCCAGCAACTCCAAATCCCAGTCATGGAAGGGACCTTGGAGAGCAGAAGAAAGCTGCCAAGTTGCCGAAGGTCATGATCATACCTTACATTACAAACACAGGTTAATAAATTCAAGTCCTTGAACTGTGAGACCTAGAAACCAGCATGCAGCTGGTACCAAAGCACAATCTATTGTATGACTCAACAAGACGATCGTTGCTTGTCTTCCTTATTAGGCCAGCTGACACATTAGTATCCCTGTTGCTTAATGACACAGTTGCTATTGTTGCTTTCCAAAATGATGCATCACATGGAAATACAGACACATGTGCAGAAAATATTTACAGCCTCTCCCAATTTAATGTGTGTCAAGGCAAGCTTTTCCACTCAATGCATTCACTTATGTCACTCCACCCACGCACCTCCCATTTGCTAAGAAATAAGGGTCCAGGGATGGCAATGTGAGCCTATAAAGACATAAAATGCACACTATGAATACATCCTTAAAGATGAAAGGCTGTGTACTTACAAGTACTTAAATCTGTTCAAATTTCAGATTTCTCCTGCTTGAACTGTGGACGCTGACTGTGATTCTTCAGAGCCTTGATCTAGTTCAGGCTTCAGACATGCTGAGAAATGACCCAATAATCCAAGAGAAAGATGAGCCCATCTATTCTCTGAATTTTCAGAAACCAAATATGTGTATGCACTAAAAAAAAAAACAAGACTGTAAAAGCTCCTCATGGTGGCCTATGGTGTCAGGGGTTTCCAGCCCAGGATTTGGGATCAGTAGGCACCTTACCAATTACTTCATCTGTGGATTGATCCCTTGTCCCTCATGGAGCTTTATGTGAGTGTCACAGAGCCCATGCAAAGCAGGAAGCTGTGTGTATGTGCATATGTACTTATGTGTGCCCCTCCTCTGGTATGAAGCTTTTATTTGTAAACTCTCAGAGCATAAACAGAAAAGGAAATTTATTTAAATGCATATAAGGAATTTGAAAGTGCTTTGTAGACTATAAAACACATGATAATGATAGTTGTGAGTTGCCATTTTATTATTGATGTCAATTGAAATTTTTGCTTGTCACAATTAATTATCATCATCAACATGTAAAAAGGTGAATTTTTATTATTTAAAAAGCTGCAACTTGAGTTCCTCTTAGGTCAAGAGAACTATCTTTGTTAAAAATATATACCTTCTGGGAAATTTTGGTGTAGAAGGTAAAGCCCTAAGGAAACAAAGAAACAAAGATGAGGAGAGAAGCAATCAGAAAACCAAGATGGGGACAGGCATGAAGGCTGGGATCTGTGGAGTTCAAAGAACTTTTAAGAACTGGAACCTTATACTTAAATCTAATGTAGCACAAAACTTAGTGCTTATCCTGTAGCACTAAGTTTTGTAGTGCTACATTGTAAATCCTCCCATTGCCCTAAAACTTGAGGAAACCCTCTGCATACCCAACCATATAGATAGGAGGCAATTGGAGAAGAGAAGAAATCAGAATAACATTGAGTGTGGGGTGGCAATGTAGAAAAAAATGAGAAAGTGTGAGTTGATAAGACAGTCCATGGAACTGGACTTTTTTGGCTGAAGAAGAAATTCAGAACCAATAGTTACCAGGAGAAACATAAATTTACTCCACAGGGTCTTTTCTCCTCATGGGACAGAGCTAATGGTAACAGTGTGTGCCTGGCCCTGTTCTTAATGCTTTAACTGCAATAGTTCATTGAATCATCACCCAAATTTATGATGTTTGTGTGACTACTTTACAGACAAAGAAACAGATGTTAAGTCACCTGCGTCTGATCATGCAGTGAGTAAAAAGAATACCCAGGTGTGGAATCTGGGTAAATAGACTCTAGGGCCCATATTTTTGTTTGTATGCTCTGAAGCCAATGCCATTTGAATCTCTAAAGTAAAAAACAAAACACAAATACAAACAAACAAACAAACAAAAACAGGTGATACTGGGCTTCAAATTCTTCTGATTCACAATTTTCAAACTAGTGGATTCAGGACTGGGCCAAGTTTTGATGGTATTATGAGTCTATTGGAACTGTAAGAAACCAAATGTCAACCCATAGCTCACAAACAAGCCAGCAGCCCATGGAGAAGAGAGCCCACTGGGATGGCCTTGTTGTGAAAGGCATGCATCATTCCCACTTCTGGGAACAAGACTAGCACTGACCAGAGTATGAGGGGGAAACATAGGAATTGATCATGGCCCAGGAATGGTGCAGGCAAGATCCATAAATTTCCCAAGGAAGCTAATTCACATTTCAAGTAACCTCTAAACTTGAGTCCAGGAAGTGTTCACAATTAGGATCACTTTTCTGTGCTTGGAATGATAGACCTGAAAAACATCAGTGAGCCAGGCAGAGCAGTATGGGTGGCTAAGAGCATGGAGTGGTCAGTGGGGCCTCTGTGTGTGCCACCCCCCCAACATGAGGGAGCAAAGAAACAAATTGCATCAGAGAGATATGAGTCAGGTTGACAAACAATGAGTATTCAAGAAGGAAAGAGGAAAACCAGAGTAGTGGGTGAGATATGTAAGAGAGAAGTGTAGGGGGTACAGAAGTATGAGCTGCTGTCTGTGTTTGTATTCTCAGCCCTTTGACTTAGGAAGGCTGGACAAACTTATAGAACTCAGGCCAGAAATGACAATAATCATTACATGGCTACATTTGATTCTCCAAAGACCCCTGCTTTGCTCAGCCTCTTATATGTTCCGACTTTCCAGATTACACCTATGGGTTCACGATCAGCCATTAGCCAGGGCTTCTTCCAAAGAAAATGTCTTCTGGAAATAAAAGGAAATTTGCTTAAACCCTGTTAAGAATCCTGACATTAAGGAAATTGGGCAGATGAAATCATAGTGTGGTGAGACTAGTGTAGCCATTAAGGTGGATCAGCCTCTTTATTGAGAAGTTTTCAGGGGCATATGAAGGCACAGTGTTCTCCCATACTTCTAATTACTCACTGGTGGCTAAATTTGCTCCATCGACAATCTATTTCCTTTCCAATGGCCTTATTGAAAATTCTAGCACAAAGGTTTCCAGAACTTATCAGTCTCCCTACCTGTAGCCTTAGCTCCTACCTAGAAAAGAGTAAAGTACCCAGGGTTGCACGGGTGGTCTCATGATTATTCAGCACTGGGAAGAAGGGGGTGGTAGATTAGATTTGAGGTCATTTTCTTCCATTCTTCTATCCTGCCATTACTTCCTATCCTAGGGAACAATCAGATGCCATTAAATGAGTGATAGAAGCTAATACAGGTTTAATGAAATGAGGGCCTCGGATTGACCGTACTTGTTTTAAACACTCTTTAGGCTCTGGAAGCATAATTTATAACTTGCTGCTCCCCAGGAAAGTAAAATAGGTGGTTTATTTATTTCTAAGTTGGAGATTGAAGGACTAATATCAATAGGCATGCTCCCATGGCAAACACTGCTATCTGGCTATATGGACTTCAGATCCCCCTTTCCCTTTTCCATCCTCCCACTATGAAGAGTGAAAATGCTTAACACTCAGGTTTCAAGCCTCCTTAGCAACTGAAGGCTGTGCTAACAGAATTATGCTGAGAGCCCTCTGGGAAGTATTTTTCCTTCCTGATCAAAGGAAGGAGACCTACAGGAGAACACTTTTATGTGCCCCTTATTTCTGTCCTTTGGACATGGTGAGGTGAAGATATATAGTGCCTGGGTTGTGCCAGAAAAAGAAGGCCAAAAATGGCATGACATGAGAACCTGGTGTCTTGATGTCTTGGAAATGCTAAATTTACCTGGGAACCACATCAAGACTTCTTCTCCAGAGTAAACAAAAACATATTTATTGTTTCAGGACCTCTTGTTGAAGTTCTCTGCTACTTGTAGCTAAACACATTCTTTATGAATTTAGTTGTAGCAAATAAAGCAGGCCAGATAATGTATCTGGAAATATAGAATGGCTGAGTCCAAGGCAGAGGGCAGTGAGGACATGTATTATAGGCTGTGATATTGGTAATACATGCTAATTAGGTGATGATAAGACATTTGTTTTAGACTCTTGCCTGTCATGCACTGAGATTCAAATCACACACCTACTAAGGCTACAGTGTTAAGGTAAATGATGGGAAACCTTTAAGATGTTGGGTTATGCTGGCTATTTTTTGCAGCTTCTAGCAAGTTCCTACAATGAAAAAAAAAAAAGATAGAGTAGAGGAGATCTGTCAGTAGGGAGAGGAGAAAAAATTCTGAGATGCTCTCTGTTGGTAACCAGCAATCTAAACTAACTGAAAGTTCTGCAATTTGGAGACTATCTGGAATCAGAAGAAGGAAAGTGCAGACATAGTAAAAAATAAGACTGACAAAATTAGAACCCAAGCTCCCAAACTCCTCTCATCCATCATTCTTTCCCAGGCAAAGTGGACAAGTCTGCTGGCAAAGGTTTGATCACAATGGTGCTTCCCACTCAATCCTATTATTTCTAATTGCCTCAGAGTGACCATCATTAAACTTATGAAGACAGGAGAAGAACAAAGCTGGTAGACCAGATCCTTGACCATTACAGCTTGTTGAAGAGTGTCAGCTGACCATCTCTGAGCTGTTAGTTCCTTTGGAATCCTATTCAGCTTTAGAGCTAAGGCCATGCTCTTTCTGAGAAGCCTCTAGGCAATGACTGAGGGCAAAGAATACAAGGAGTGTACAGGAGTACAAGGCCTGGCTATTTCTACTCAATATGGGCTCTTCTAATGCAAATCTTTGCTCTGAATCTCCCTGTTGGGTTAGCAAAGACTTTCTTAAATTCGTATCATAGACTGAGGTCTTTCCTGCCCAATCCCACATCCTTCACTATTTCATTTTGCAGATGTTAGTTTGGTCTACATCATAGTCAGAAGGCTTTCCTTGCCCTGCCATTTCCCTATTCTTATACAGGTATTACCCCCTTAAAAAATCTCTTGCACTCTTAATTCTATCTCAGTATTCTGCTTCCCAAAGGACCCAAACTGACATATTTATTGGTTGCAGGAACTGTCTTGAGCACAGATATCAGGAAGCCCACTAAAATTTTGAGGGCACTGTATTTATTGCAAGATACTGTTGGGGGGCTCTGCTCCCAGGGCCCCCCTGGCCACCATGGATAAGAATAAGTCTACCAAGACATGATCTGCTTGGGAAGGAAAGGTGGTCGATATCTCAAAGGAGAAGGGCCAAAAGCCCTTTCCTCAATGGGCTTTTATTAGGTTTGTTTTGCACAGAAATACAGGTAAAGCTCATTAATCATTGTCAAGCAGTAAGGATCAAACAATAGATAAGATACAAAGAACTACTAGGGCTCATTCTGAGTCAGGGTCTGTTAACCAAAGGGTTACAAAACTTTGGGAAACAAACTCATTTCCTGCTCGAACCCTTATAATTTAATTAAGAGCATTCTTAGTAAAGCAGGTTTCACAGGATTTTATGCATTCTTTCTTAGGCCTGATCACCCTGGGGAACCCGCCCTTTCCAGCACAGGGCTGCACCACCCTCTGTCATTGTTTCAGGCTTAAGTCAGGCAGGGGAAGTAAGGCAGCCAAGAGATTAGGAGACCTGTCACAGGCAGAATGAGGACTCAGGCTATGTCAAAGCCAAGGGGTGAGGGTACATCACCCCCTTTCTCCATAGCCCCCCAAGTCCTTCCCTGGGGGCTCCCTGTGATCATGCCTGTCTTAGATCGTCCCTCCCTTGAGGAATCTTACCCATCATTGGCTAACTGATCGTGCATTGGAGACCAGGCAGGGTGGAGTAAAAGAGGCAGAGGTGGGGCCCCTACCATGGAGATAAGCTTTGCCTCCTCTGTGGCTTATGGTCCCAAGGTCTCTCACTCAGCCTTAGCCACAGGGCAGCTTACAGCTTCTGAAACCAGGCGGGGCAGTTCCCAACAAAATACAATGATCCCTCACCTATCTTGGGAGTTACGGACCCCAGCAATAGGTGAAAATCTGAGAAGTAGCAGTGTTATATTTATTTTATTATTTATATCTATTTTAAGGCTTTATAAACCCTTCCCACACTCCTATAAACCTTTTCCCACTCTCTTATTAACCTTTCCCACACTCTTATAAACACTTCATGTGCTCTTAAACACTTTCTACACTCTTAAACCTACATAATTTTAACAACGTATAAAATTCTATATATGTGAAGCTTTAAAAAAACCTCGATACAGTGAAGCCACAATAAGTGAACTGCGATATAGCAAGGGACAACTGACTGTACACCCTAAGGCTGGCCAACAACAAGCTATAACTTGAACTCTGTTGAACTCCTAAAAAAATACCAAGTTACCAGAACCTTGATCCAAAATGAAGTGAGCTAAACTAGTTGTGCAATTTCTAAGTAGAGAATGTTCCCTGATATCTCAGGCCATAAGGGAAATGAATACAGCATATTTTCCAAAGAATAGTCATAGGCTGTCAGATAGGCTAACCAAGGAATTAAATCCTCTCCCATTTTCATTATTCCAGATCAAAAGAACTAGATTTGTGCTAAAGACCAGTGCCTATTATTCTTTTTCTTTTTCTTTTTTGAAATCTGAATTACATTTATTTTCACAATATCAATGCTAAATTCAAAATAGCAACTTAATTGAGTTTAAGTGTTAAATGTTTCAAAAGTAAGAGGCAATCTTAATTTTTTTAACTTATGAGTTGGATCTGCAAAAAAAAAAAAAAGTAGGTTATTTTATTCTACTTTCATGGACAGCAGGTCTCAACCAGCACTTAAACGCCATGAGCAACCAAGTACAGCAAACAAGTGTTACTAAGCGTAATACCCGTACACATCAAAACACCTACTTATTTCTACTTATGTAGCAAGGCTATTATATTAAACACTCAGAATAATGGAAGCTTACATCTCATGTGACAGAATTACTAAATTAGCTATACATCCACTATAAATTTTCAAACCCCACTCCCCAAATATTTTAGCATATCTATTAAATACTGCAGGTCATTTAGAAAAACAGAAATAAAACACACACCCAGATTAGAAACTTTAAATTCTTTGCAATTAAAAGTTTTTGTAACACGTAAACAGTGTTCAGATATAAATTCTGAAATTCTGAACTAAACATGTTTTTTTCCAAATGTGGTTTATGTAATCAAGGTGTCTTAACCAAAGACAGGTCAAAGTTGTATGATCTGTACAAACTGACAGTAGTGTATATTCCAAATACAGACTTTCTTCCTATTATATGACAATATAACTCTTTTTTTGAGTGAACATATATTTGAAGGCTTAAGGTGTAAACAACCTTGTAAAGAAATTAATGTTCATTTAAAAATGTATCATCTCATAATAGGTCCCTGGGTTTTCAAATTTACAAGAGAGAATACATTTACATCTTAAATTTCTAGGAAAGGCACAGGCTTTATGTAAAAAAGAATGCAACAAAATTTTAAACCCACTAATTTACTGTAAAAGCCATTACTTTTATTAGAAACAAATAATGCTTTTCAAGATGTTGTCAACAGGTCACAGTATAGACGTACATTTCATACAGTGTACTTCTCCCTTTAATTATATTCCGGTAGGACGTGAAGTATCTCTTGGTTATGGGAAGCAGAAGTATTTGATAGACTGTGTAAGCTGGTCTCCTTGTACACAAACCATGCATATTTCTCCCCAAAGTATCATATTCAGAAAGCTGAAGATCACAGATACATTTAGAGATCCTATACTAGTCACAGAGCCAAAATAACACATCACTTCTTGAGAATTACAGGGTGCAAGTTCCTGGACAATATTGTGACCAGAAGCTATTTTAATATCTGTAAGAGCTTTAGCCCAGGCTGAAGTGCTCACCAGCCACAAGAAAATGGCAACAAGAATAACAACAATGTCAATCGTGAGAAGTTTCCAATTACCCCCATGCAGGTTTATGTAACCAACACAGAGCAGAAGAGCAGCAATGAGGTAGCAGAGGTCTCCAACCTGCAGACCAGGATGGCTATGAATGTGGCCCAACCCAAAATCATACATTTACTTAAAACATGAGATTTTCTTGTGATTACATGTCACAATGTATTTAATGTGTGTCCCAAGACAGCTCTTCTTCTTCCACTGTGGCCCAGAGACTCCAAAAGGTTGGACACCCCAGTTGGAAGAGAAAGGCTGCAAACCTAACACAGGATTGTGCAGAAGGGGAACCACACGCATTTACACTGGGAAGTGCCTGAAATGATACCTGATTCAACCTGAATGGATGACCAAAAAAGTACGTGTAACTGTGTTATTGTCAAGTTCTTTTTAGTCGAACATTTCACTAGAATTTTTATTTTGCTCTTAAAACCTCCACAGGTGGCAAAAGTAAAGATAGAAGCAATCCTCTAGAGGACCTTGATGAAGCTGAGTGGCTCCTTCAGTGGAATAAGGTTGAGCTGGGATGAGGACAACTTCTGAGGGAAGGAGAGAGCGACAACCAGGACTGTGGGGCAGAGGAGGAGGGAGACCGAGGCGAAAGAGCAGTCTCTTCCGGCAGGCAGTGAGGAATGGCTAGAGGGGCAGCTCTGGGAGGCTGGCCCAGGCGGCTGCCAGGCGGAGTGCACTCTTTTTTTCTAAATGAAAGTTTTTATTGATCCTTCTGCATTATATTGTTTGGAGCTGGCACACTGTTGTTTAGCTGTAGGCTGCTGTGCCATAAGAATCTACTCTGAGACTTGATGGAGAAAGTTACAAACCACCCAGAGATCAGAGATTTGGTGCTCACTATGGTAACCAGTGATCCTGTGGATTTGTTCTCTCTGAGGCAGTGGGTGAGAACATTTCACCTACAGTGTCTGTCAGGGAGGAACAGTGTCTGCAGATGGTGGGGGCCAAGGAGAGGTGCTCTGGCAAACACTCCAGCAGGCCATCCCCAGACAGCCCCAACTTTCTCCTACACCTTCCACAGTGAAGGCTGAAAACAACAACGGATTTTTGCTTTGTCGAGATCCTTTTCTGCTGAGACAAAGGGGAAGTCTTCTGGGGAAGCTCCTGAGATGTTTTCCTTTGTAATAAAAGGAGAGAGGAACACACAGAGAGGCCTATCCTACACCTCCACTTTCTGAGAATACAGTCATGTGAGGACTTGCTATCTGGAGCTGTAGTAGCTGTCTTGTGACTATGAGAAAGCAGGAGGATGGCAGAAACACAAATCCAGGCCCCAACATCTGGAACTACCCACTCCAGACATCTTGTAGGGTAAACAAAACTGTTTTTAGGATTTCAGTCATTGCCAGTTGAGTTTTCTGTTACCTGTAACCAAATGTGTGCTGACTGATCTAACCTCAGACTTCTTTAAAGAAGTATTTCAATAATCATTCTTACATGAATGTCTCTAGTTATTTTTGTTACTTATATACATGCATCCAATTTTTTAAAAAATTAAATATATCTCATAGTGATCACATAAAATACTAGAAAGTAAATAAAATGATTAGATTTTGAGCTCTATTTCCATAAAGTTTCATGATTACTAATTAAGAAATATATCATCTATTCCAAATCACTGGATCAGTTGAAAATGCTAATAAAGCATCCAGTCCTATGCATGAGATCCAATAGATTATGTCTTGAGATAGTTTTGAGATATGTTTCCAGCCTTGTAGATAGTGGAGGTAGCCAAAGCCCAGCAGTAGGATTTAGTAGTCCCTGGTACTGGAAGAGGACCTTCTATTTAATCTACTTGCCTCTGGATCCCTCTACCATTTGCCCAATGAGAGAGGATAAGGCTCTATAGGTACAAAAAAATGGTATAATATGTTCCTTCCAAGCATCTCTAGAGACTGGTGAGAGCCATCTCGGACACTGACTTTCTAATCCCTAATATTCATTTGGCATTATCCAGTGTGATACACTAATTCTACATATAATAATCTGGGGTCCAGAACTGTGGGGATGACTTTCTAAGTTCACTTTGCTACTTACTGACAGAGCAGGGGTGGGGAGTCAAACCCAGGTCTTTGCTATCTGTCAATACCTTATTTACTGAACTTTTCTTTCCAAATGTACAAGAACAAAAGTGATCTCTTCTTTTGTCTCACTCCTTACAAAATATCTAATCCAGAGCTGTCATGACCATATCTAACAGGTGCTCAAAAAGTTTGGGTTTTTTTTCTTTTGAAGAGACAAGGGGAAAAGGAAAGAAAGAAGGGAATGAGTAAGAACCATAATATGAAAATTGGAGACTTGCCTTGTGGCAGCTAAAATCAGAATTGGGAATCCAAACTTGTTAGAGATTTTTTAATCCCAAATTATCACACTGAAATGAAGCATTCTATTGCCATACTATGATCCTTGGACATCACAGACACTTGACACTTACTTAATTGGCTCTTTATGGGGTCAAGACTATCACAGACATACATATCTAAACTTCTTTGCTTTTGGACAGTCATTGGAAGTGAAGTTTTCTAAAAATATTGTTAGTGGGAGGAAATAAAGAATCTTACATTTCTCAAAAATACAAAAGAAAAGGAAATGTCATCAATAACTATTTATGCATGAGTTAATTAATTAATTCAATAAACATTATAGAGCATCTACTGCCTACAAGTGAATGATTAGCATTGTGGGGGACTCTAAGGTGAACCAGACACAATATCTTCCTGCTCTCAAAGAGAAAGAGAATAATGGATAAGGCTTGGATGTCTATATCTAACAAATAATTGCATTATAAAACTATATAGAGCTATAGATGATTGATAGATGGATGGATGGATAGATAGATGATAGATAGATAGATAGATAGATAGATAGATAGATAGATAGATATAGATACACACATACACTTGTGAGCTCCCAAGAGAGGGAAAGTTCACAGGCTTGGCATTGAACCTTGGAGGGTGAGTGTCTCTAGTTCCCTGTATCTTCCCTCACGCACCCCTGAGATTTTGATGGTGCTTACTAGGCTTATATTGCCAGCCTGTTTTGACTTGGTAGAGGTTCTATGATAGCAAATAAAAGACTCTGACCCAGCCTACAGATCTGAGGTTTGAAGGAGGGTGAGACATGAGAATGGTCAGGAAGAGCTTCCCTGAGAATGTGAAATTTGAGGTGACAAGAGGAAGATGAGCAGGAGATATAACCAGGTGAAAGAAGAGTGAAAAACATTCAACTCAGAGGAAGTATCAGAAGGGAAAATACCACATCTGACAAATTAAAAGCTAGGCAGCAGGACTGAGAGCAGAAGGGGAAGGGAATCTCGGGTAGGACAAACCTGGAGAGGTGGGCAGCATCCTCAGAAGACATGTGAACAACATCGGTCTTCATGAGAAAAGAGGTGGAAAGCCACTGAAGTATTTTATTTAGGTGGAGTTTTATGTGTATTTTAAAATGCTTGTTAATGAGTTAAGACAAATTATTTATTTAACCTCTAAGGAACACTAGTAATCAAATAGTTTTCAGAAGACCTTCCTTCTCCAGATTTGATGGTCATGAAAAATTCCTCAAGTCCCCTTTGGTGTTCATCATCAGCAAACACTTGAGGAGCACTGACAGTGATCTGATTTCTGATCTGGGCTGGATAAAAGTCCAGTGCTGTGTTTGTATAATGATAGACTTAATATATGCTGGTTCATGGCATTAATGCTTTATCAGGAAAGTTATTCTGGGCTAAGAGGGTAAAGGGATCAGTTTATGGAAAAGAGAGACTCCTTATGCACATATTCTATAAACTACAGATCAAAAGCCAGAAGAGGAGAACCAAGCATGAATAATGAAATCACACATCCAAAAGCCTGGATGGAGTCAAACATTCTGACAGTTTCTATTTAAGGAAAAGTTTACCTTGTGTTGAATGCTTTAAAGATAAGTGCTCTAAAAAAAAGAGAAAGATAGCTATCACATTCAGTGAGATAGGTGAACTTTCAAAATTGGGTTCATTTAAATAGCATGCCCTAGAGTGTTCCATCAGACAAGGAGGGTCATGATGGCTTCCACTGTATCTGAGGGGCACTTTAATCTCCAACAATTTACTTGTTCCTTGATATCTGGTGGTTAGGGACAGAGCTGACCTTACCTGAAGATTTTACTTTGGACAAAAAACCCAGGCCTACATTCTAACTAAGAAAATTCCCAATGTGGTGGAATTGTCAGGAAAGCCACAATTATGCCCAATTCACTTCCCAACACATTAAGCTTCACCCCTGCCTTCTCTCCACGCTCATTTCTAAATAACTGCTGATGCTGAGGTGGGGAGGTTTGTCTGATCTGATTGCTAAAACTATCCCAATTTCAGCACTGAAAATCCTGCATACAAGGCAACCCCCAACCCCCACAATCTTAAAACAGAAAAAGGCCAGCATTTGTGCTGCCTGTCACATACTAAACCCAATAAGCAGAGACAGAGATTGAATCTTTATGGGTGCTTTATTCAGATGACTGGCGAGCTAAGATAGTGGTTTCATACCCTAACAGACTGTCTTAAATTCCATTTTAAAGTGGCCCTTTTTATAAGGACAACAAAGTGTAGGTAAAGGGTTTGGAATTAAGGGAAAGTTAACTGAATTTAAAAAACTGCAGCATTCTCACCTGGGCTGTGGTGTTTAGCTGTGCCCCAGCCAATGGTCTTTAGCTGTGTCTTGGGCAGTGGTCATCTCAGTCTGGAATACAATGGGTCAGATGCCATCTTGAATTGCTTGCAGTCTTCCTGATGCACAAAGGTGAAACTGTTTATGATCTCCTAAAGTCAGGGCGGCTCATACCTTCAGTTCCTGGAATAATAGCTTTTACATGCATTGATTACTAAGCTATTAGTATTACTATTAGCCATTAGTTACTATTAGCTATTAAACTAAAATTTTCCAACTCTTGAGTCCCCTGTCAGTCTTAAGGAAAACTGACATGTTTTGTCTAACAAAGTGATGAGTACTCTCTGATAAACACATAAAGTGACCTGTTTGCATCCCTCACACTTGACCTCTTAGCAGGTATAGATATGGGTCAGCTCCTGTGCTTCCAGAACACTCTTCACCCCTTGGCTTGCTTTCCTCCTCCCTCTCCATTTCTTCTTCCTCTTCTAACCAAAGGTTACTGTTTCTCATGATTCTGTTCTTAGCTTTCTGTTTTTTTTTCTCTCTACCTTTATCCTTAGTGTGTTCCCAAATTCATGTCTTCTTGAAACCTCACAATGTGACTTTATATTTAGAACTGGGGTCTTGATAGATGTAATTAGTTAGGATGAAGTGGTACTGGATTAGGGTGTACCCTAAATCCAATAGGACTGGTGTCTTTATGAAAAAAGGAGAGGACACATGAAGATGGACAGAGACAGAGGGAAGAAGGCCATGTGACCACAGAGGCTAAGACTGGAGTGACATAACTACAAGCCAAGGAACTCCAACAATTGCCAGCAACTATCAGAAGGCCAGAAGAGGCAAGGAAGCGTTCTTCTTTAGAGCCGTCAGAGGGAGTATGGCCCTGATGACAACTTGATTTTGGACTTCTATCCTCCTGAACTGTGAGAGAACAAATTTCTGTTGTTTTATGCACCTCCAAGTTTGTGCTAATTTGTTACTATAGCTCTAGGAAATCAATACACTACCTACTTAAGTAATTTTATTTAATCCTGGTGGTTTCAATTCCATCTACCTGTGACATCTAGCTCTTAAGACCTGGCCTGGAGCTGTCTCCTACGTTGTAGATCTGTGTTTCCAAACACCTGCCAAAGCGGCAAGAGCAGTGGGTCTCAGTGTCCTACGTGTACTGTCTGTGTAATATCTTCTACTTTGTTGGGAACCACCCTGACTGGTATCAGAAGCTGAAACCCCCACCTAGGCTAAGGCTAAGGGAACGCCCTTGGAACCGTAAGCCAGCAAGGAGACAAAAGCTTATCTCCCTGGCAGGAATGCTGCTTCTGCTGCTTTATTCATAACTGAACCCCAAAAAGCTTGGTCGGTTAGCCAAAGACGGATAAGATTCCCCACGGGGGGAATGACCTAAGCCAGGAACGATCACTTTGGGGGGCCCCCCAAAAGAAGGATTTGGGGGGCTGCAGCAAAAGGGGGTGATGGACCCTCGCTCCTCGGCTTTGACATAGCCTGAGTTCTCATCATCTGGAGGAAAATCTCCTTATTGCCTTAGCTCCCTTGCTCCAGCTAAGCCTGAAACAATGACAGGGTGGTGTAGCTCTGTGCTGAAAAGGGCAGATTCCCCGGGTGATCAGGCCTAAGAAAGAACGTGTAAATTACTATGAAACCTTCTTTGTTTAGAATGCTCTCAGTTGAATGAGAAGGGTCCTAGGAGGAAGTTAGTTTGTTCCTCAAAGTCTTACAGCTCTTTGACCCCGACTCAAAATAGACCTGCAGAGTTCCTTGTTTTCTATGGTTCCTTACTTCCCCCAATGAGTACTGTACTTTACCTGAATTATTATGCAAAATGAGCCCAATAAAAGCAGGTATGGACAGTAAATCAGCGAGCTCCCCACTGGGGGGTGGCCATTTTGTCCCTACTTCCCCACAGAAACTAGTTTGTCTCTGTGCATGTGTTTTTTCTCGCGTGTTATTGTCAAGCCATCCACAGCGTTCCGTGGTCACTGCTGGCCGGTGACCCCCGTGCATCACTGCTTCAAATTTATCTCTTCCACACACCTGCTTTCCCCTCAGTAATTTTTTATCTAGGTTAGTAGCATCATAAAACAACTCCCCCCCAAACTCAAATCTTGACTATTTCTCCTCCTCCTCTTTGTACATTTATCTGCCCATTAAAACCTCAACATTTCTCCCTTAGAGACCTCTCTCTGCAGAATATTGGGTGAAGCAGAGGGTGTGTCCAACTAGAGCCAAGTGATCTTGACAGGTCAGTTTCAGGCTAAGGCACCGGGCAGGTGCAGGGAGATCCAACCCAGAGCCAGACTGAGTGATAGATTTGCATGAATTTCTGAGGGTATACCCTACATATCACTAGTTTTACCAGCCTATGATTACAGAAAAAGGTCACAATTCCCTTTTATAATCCAAATTATTATGGCAGGAGACCTCAGACCACTTGTCTACAGGAAACAGGTCTTTCTCAAAGTGTCTTTGTGTTATTTCCAAAAGTCCCTAGAGGTATGTCTCAACTGTATTCCAAATCAAACTGATACCTGCTGGCATCAGAATGTGCATTTTTCAGGGCCATTGTGGCCATGTGTGCTCACAGGCCATTATAAATTAGCTTATGCAAGAGAAGAGAATAATTGGCTCCCATTTTTAAGAGAGATGCTGAGGATTTTCATGTGTCTGAAGTAACAATGGAAGGGACAGGGCCTCAATGACCAGAACCACATCACTTCTGTCCTCCTGTCTCTCATTTCTGCTGTTTTTGCTCTTCTTTATGTACTGGCTTTCTTTTCTCTTTGTAATCACATGGCATGGAACATGTCTATCTAAATCAATCCTGGGGGAACTCAAATGAACTCTGTATGGGTCTCACACCCATGCCTGGGGCTGATCATTGGGTAAGAGGGTGCTATGACTAGCTAGAACAGGTTCATGTGCCCATTTCTGCAGCCAGGAGGCAAAGTCTGTTATAGGAGAAAGTGAGTGGCAGCCAAAATCAATGGTTACCACTAGCCCTTACACATGTGTCTTTCTCTGTTGCTCTCTCCTGTGTCCATTTCCACTGCCTCCAAAGTTACATGGTAAAGCCTTGTCACTGCCATGGAATAGAATATGATATAGCACAGAGGTACTGGTTAAGGCCCAAGTGAAAAAGTGCATCACCAAGTAGGCAAGAAGGGCATTATTTCCTGTGAAAATGCATAATCTAATGCCCAAAAGGCCCCTAGTGAACTCAGCAGTTATATCTGCTGCAGAATATGAGAGGAAGTAAGATGAAGTAAAATAGTGATCTTATCCAGGGTGTGATGAGAAAGTGAAAGTTATTAGAATCAGGAAGGTCAAGGACTGAATGCCAAGGCTGGCCTTCTGGACTGCTGTTCAGTTAGCACCAAGTGAAATAGAGAGTAGGGAATGCAGAGATCAAACCAGAAGGTGAGTCTTATTGGCCAGGATGTCTTTTAAAAGGTGAGTGTGTCCTTACAGGGCCAAATAATCCAAGTGAATAAGCCGGTTGGCTCTAAACAGATTCAAGATTCTGTAACTTTAGAAGCCCTGACTCCTTATGTCCTTCACAAAGCAGCAGGTCATGGGGCCTCCCCTGGAATCCCATTGCAAGTGTTTGCCTTCTGCATTCAGGTCCCATTGCCACTTCTTATCAGCAACAATAGGGCAACACAATGACCCACTGGATTAGGGACTTCAGAAGCCAGGTGGGTGGAAGTGGAGGTGTGAGCAGCACCGCTTGCTCATGGAATGGGAGCCCTGGGACCACACTTTGGCCTGGGTCAGCTGGCACAGAATGTAAGGCTGGTAGTTCTGCACAGTCCTTCTGGTCCAGTGAGGCTGAGACTGTTGGCCCAGCCTTTGCCTGAGCCGTGACTGCAGCATGTCAATGAAGCCAAAGTTAGCAGCCAAGGCTGCTTCAAGGGACCATTTAGACTTATACTCACTTGTGGTATGAAATACAAATGACTGTATTTGCTGAGAATGGCTCGGGGAATAGAAGTTTGTGGTTTGACCGAGCATAATTAACACATCATCTACACAAAACCCAAAGATGGACTCCACAGCACCAGTGTGATTACTCCCAGGAAATGCACTGTAATTGTATTGTCCCATGGAAATGCACTGGGACCAGTGTTTATGTGTCTGGATGAATGTCAAGGCAGATTAAGAAGTGCTTATGCCAGAGGTGGCTTCCCTGACCAACATGAAGAGGCAAGAGGTAGAGAAACTAGAAGGGGTTCTAGAAGGGGTTAAGTAATTCCTCAGCTATACAATAGAATATATACCAGAATATTATGAACAATTAGGAATTATATCACAGATCTGATAACATGGAAAAATTCCACAAAATAATATGAAAAGAGCAGAATATAAAAACTGAGGAAACATTGTAATTTTAGGACCCTCAAATATTTACTATTACTTTGTCAGCTTTTTTGGTATTTCCAAAATTTCTCTTTGAACCTGGGTTACTTGTATAAGAAGAAAATTTCAATTGCATTATTTGAAAAAAAAAAAACAACTAAAGGTCAGAAGGACATTTTCCAAGCTAAGAGATTTCTTTTTAATTATTCCTACCCTTTCCTCCTCATTTCCTGTCACTGAGTCCTTCCCAGAAATATGTCAAATCAGGAAATCCTTTCCCCTTTTCTGCCCCTATGAGAGGGCAGAAAGTCCCAGGGTCTAATCCCATGTGAGAGACACACACAGTAAAATCCCACACATATATACACAGTAAAGAGAGAATCATCTCAATGGGAACTTGAAAATAAACTCTTTAACTTAATGGTGTTCTATAAAAACTGATTATAAAAGAAATATGTGAATTATAACAAAAGCAATAGCACAGTGGCTGGCCATCTGTTATGAATGTTGTAGAGAAGATTTCTGGAAGGAAATTGACCTAAATTGTCTCTAAGAACTCCTCAAAATTCCAAATTCTGTGAAATACATGTGAGCCATAATAACGGGAAGTATGGGGGGGATGAGAAAACACTCTTTTAAATGGTTGGGACATGACATATATTTTTCTTCAACATACACTCTGTGACTTGTGGCACCTCTGCTAGTCTCACATTGGTAAACTGGTCCCTTTATTATGTTCTAAAAAACTCACCCTGTTCATAGTTCGTAGTTTCTTTCTCTCTGAAGAAAACCTGGCGCCTATCTATCTATCTATCTATCTATCTATCTAACTTTGTCCCTTGAACCATTCTGATGGTGACCCCTCCCTTCCCTTTGCCAGCCTGCACAGCCTGAATTGTGGTGAAGCTTCTGTTTAACCACCAGATGCTCAAAGGACAGCATCCTCTCTGAAAGGGGCTCAACGTCCCTCTATCTCTTTCTTCTTGTCTTCCTCCCCAGCGGAGGCATCAAATCCCATGTAGCCAAGGCAGCTTCTCAGTGCACAAAGCAATGGAAAAGAGAGCAAACTCTCACACCATACTGTGTAAGTCTATTTTAGGCCAAATATGTTCATGTATAGTATGTGTGGGTTTTAGGAGTTATTAATCCAAGCTAAACAAGATTATTTTTTCCTGGCATGTTTGTGGAAAAGGAAGAAAAAAGAGTGAACTGATATTGGCTGAAAGCCAAAAGGCACATTTTACCTCATTTCACTCTTCTTAAAAATTCCATTTTACAGAGCAAGGACAGTGACTCTCAAATATCTCGCCCAGGATTACCAAACAATAAGTGGCAAAGCAAGGGTTAGAATTATATTTTTCCATTTCTTACAGTTTATTTAGCCTTTTGGAAAATATAAGATTTAAAAATTTTCTTCCAAGTGTCAAATCACTTGAAAAAAGTGATGAGTGGATACAAAGGTTATACTTGTACCCCAACATGATTTCAGTTTAAATTTCAAGTTACATGTCATTAAATTGCATAATTTAGAATATGATCATACTTCTTTATTAGCAAGGTAGTCACACTCAGTAATGCTTACAAATGAACATAAACGAGCCATTCGATTTAAACAAGGTAATTCAAACATTTACTTTGCCTAAAGCTCATAAAATGCCATTTTATTAAATCATGTTTTTATTTATGTAAGATGACTATCATATCAAAGCTATTTTACTGTTACAGCAGTTAGAATGATATAATGTATTATTATCAAATTATAAACATAATGAAAAATACTTTTTAGAATATAGTACATTTGACTACATGACTTTTTTACTCATTTCATAAATACCAATGGAGCCTCCATTCAGTCCTAGGCATCTGGGAAGCAACAGATATTCTTTACTGAGCAGTTAAAGGGAGACAGAAATTATAGGAGGCTGGATAATGTCCCCCCAATGATATCAAGTCTTCATGCCTGGAAGTGGTAAATATCACCTTACCATTCACCTCCGAGAGAGGGACTTTGTAGATGTGATTAAGTTAAGAGTCTTGACATGGGAATATTATTCTTCTAAAAGGGAAGCAGAGGGAGATTTTGATCCAGTCACACTGAGGGGAAGGTGATGAAAAGATGAAGCAGACAGAGGTTGGCCTTGAAGATTGAAGTGAAGCAGCCCTTTATGCGTTACCCAGAGAGGGGCTCATATGGTGTTGTTCCCAGTTCTCACATAACTGAAAGGAAAACTTTCACAGTGTCTAGAGCCCTTGATATCAGCAAATGAAGGAAGAAAATATCCTCAAATTCCCTGGAGCAGGAACCCACTTAGGTGGCACCAACCTTGGCTTCCAAATGGAGCCAAATGTCTACGAAAGGAAAAGTGATGGCGTGTACATCATAAATCTGAAGAGAACCTGGGGGAAGCTTCTGCTGGCAGCTTGTGCCATCGCTGCCCTTGAAAACCCCGCCAATGTCAGTGTCTCACGTCCAGGGACACTGTCCAGTGAGCTGTGCTGAAGTGCTGCTGCCCTGGAGCCACTCCTACTGCTGGTCACTTTACTCATGGAAACCTCACTAAGCAGATCCAGGCAGCCTTCCAGGAGCTGAGACTCCTGGTGGCCACTGATCCCAGAGCTAACCACCAGCCTCTCACAGGAGCGTCTCATGTCAGCCTGCCTACCATCACTCTGCTCCATGCAGCCGACTCTCCTCTGTGCTCTGTGGACATTGCCATCCTCACACCACAACAAGGAGCTCATTCAGGGGTCTGATGTGGTGGATGCTGGCCTGGGAATTCTGAATGGTACCATCTCCCATGGTCACCCGTGGGAGGTCACGCCTGATCTCTGCTTCTACAGAGATCCTGACGAGGCTGAAAAGGAAGAGCAGGCTGCTGCTGAAGAGGCTGTGACCAAGGAAGCATTTCAGGGTGAATGGACCACTCCAGCTCCTGAGTTCACTGCTACTGAACCCAGGTGGCAGACTGGTCAGAAGGCGTGAGGGTGGCCTCTGTGTCTGGCCACCAGTTTTCTACTGAAGACTGGAGCTCCAGCTGCCACTGAGACTGGGCTGCAGCTCCACTGCCCTAGCCACTGAATGGGTAGGAACAACCACTGAGTGGTCTCAAGGTGTTCTTCCCCAGATTCTCAAACAGAAAATGAAAATAAGGTTGATGGGAAATAAACAGTTTTTAAAAGTTAAGAAAAAAAAGGAGAAGTGGTGCAGCCACAAGCCTAAGAATGCCAGCAACCACCAGAAGGTAAAAGAGGCAGGAACAGATTCTGTACAGTCTCTGGAGGGAGTGTGACACCTTGAATTTGGGCCAGTGATGCTGACTTTGAAGTCTGAGCCTGCATAACTGTGAGAGAAGAAATTTCTTTTGTTTGAAGTCATATGTGTGTGGTAATTTGTTTTAGCAGTAATAGAAAACTAATACATACGTACACTTAAATATTGTTACATCAGTGGTGATCGATAAAACTGGGAGGTGTGGTCAATGGTGACTGGAGGGGCCACTATAAAAGACACAGTTGAGGCAGACCTGTCTGCAAGTGAACATGTCAGCAGGGCCTGTGAGCCTGGAGCAGGAGCAATGTAGACAGGGTCTACTGGCTGGCACTCAGTGGCTTGCATGTAGACGGCAGAGCTGCATGAGTAAGGGGAACAAATGAAAAGCCAGAGATTGAAGCAAGGCAGACCAGGGCCAAGGGTCATGAGATGTTGTGAGGGAGACTGGTTGGAGCCACTTCATGTAAGGTTTGTTGGTCAGAGTAAGGCACATGGATTTTAGCAGGAAATTTATGGTCTGCTTTACATTATGTAGAGATCTCTGTGTAAAGGATGGATTATAAGGCACAAGGGGAAAAGAAGAAAAGCAGTGAGAAGGCTAGGGCAGGATTGCAGCAGCTCAGAGCAGAAATGCTGGTGGCTCTATCTTGTTCCAGACACCCGCTCCTTCTCTGGGCACCCCTACTTCAATGGTATGACCACTGTCCCCTAAATCCTTATGGCAATAAGTTGGGTGATCTTCTCCATGTTTCCCTGTCCTGATCCCTCTCTACCCCTTGCCATCACATAACAACAGCTGGCCTCTGATTCCATGACATTGAAACCCACCTTTGTCTTTCTAGTGCCACTGTCCCACTTTTGCTCAGGCCCTCATTGTGTTTTGCCTGGATGGATAGATTAGAGCACACAGTTGTACCCTGGGTCTTTCACTTACTAGTTCTGTGACCCTGGACAAGTTACTTAACTTCTCTGTTCCTTAGTTCCATTATCTGCTAAATGGTGAAAACAGTAGTATCCCCTCCCAGTAGTGTGATAACAGATGCAAAGTGTTTAAAATTGTGAATGTCATTATAAATCTCCCCTGACATCATCTTCATCACCACACCATCATCATCGTCATCCTAACTGGTACTCCACCAGCTTGTCCTACACAGTTTCATGGGATTAATCTTCCTAAAATACTACTTTGATCAGCTCACTCTCCTCTAACTCCTTCAGTAACTTCAGGAAGTTTGAACCCTACAGCCTGGTTTTCAGCCCCTTGTACTTTTCCAGTCTCCCCACCTCCCTAATTACTTCCTACCCCACAGCCAAAGGTGACCCTCCTGAGCACTTGCTGGATTAGCTTTTTCACCTCCAGTGCCTTGAACTTTCCTGCCTTCACCTGCCTCACCCTGAGCTGCCTCCAGGGCACAGCTGCTGGTGCTTGCCTACAGCTGAGTCTCCCTATCTTTGAAAGCTTTAGAGCTTTCCCAGCACTTCCATGGAGCTCTTACCTCTCTCTCCCCTAAGTAATCTCATTTATCAACATATCTATATTGGGGTGAACTAATGCCTGTTTTTAATAGAAGACCTAGATCAAAACAGAATAATGTGAGGCACTGCACAGGCTTGGAGCCGTGACTTCCTGCATGCCTGGTGCACAACAACGAGAAACTCCTGGTGGCCTTGTAAAGGCAGCAGGGCCTGGGAGGGGTGGGGCAGTGAGGCAGGGCCCAAAGCAGGCAAATTAGAAACCTACCCTTTTCCCCACGTAGGATTCTAGAATTGGGCTGTGCGGTCCCTGAGGAAAATCTATACCTGTCTTGCAAGTACCAACTTCATACATGACCAGTAAGGTGGTCAGCTGGCCCACCAGCTTTCCCTGGGTCACAGTCAGAAGTCCTCAGCCCACCCTGATTTGCAGCTAGGACAACTGAGCAGGAAGCATGATTGCATGGCAGGCAGGGGTATAGCTTACAGCATTCTAGAAGAAACCATTAGGAAGGCAGGATATTTTCCCAGTGTGGCTGTGGGGTCCTGGCACTAAGATCTGGGGCAATAGCTAGAGGGTGGATGACTAGAGGGAAGAGACATAAGGCCAGAGCTGAGGGTATGTGAGAGGACAACTGCCTTATGCAGGTCCAAGTCTGGAGGGTGTGGGAGTAGGAAATGTTTACCTAGAATTTCAACTCTGATCCTTCCTGCATTCTTAGAAATACCCTTTGGAGATTATGTGTTGTAGTTCTTCATCTTGCCTCATTGCTGGGAACAGCCTCACCTGCCTGTTCCCCACAATATGCATACACATGTATATGGAGGGAAAGGGATTTCTACTCAAAGATCAGAAAGAAGTATTGGAATGCATACTGTTGTCCCCTTTCTCACCTTCTCTTCACTCTTCCCAAAAGAGGAAGAACTGACCTGATTGTTAAGTCCAGAGAAAAAGAAATCCCTGGGATTTCTTTTGTATATGGGATGAGTCCCATATACAATGAGTAAGGGTTCTTGGCCTTAAAATTGGGGAAGAGACTCAGGCTCTCTCTTGCTCTCATGGTCCATCTGTGCTCAAGTTGATGTGTTCCCAGGCTCTGTGGGGTGGGGTTAAGGGGGAGGCGGGTCACAAACCAGACAGGCCTTCTATTGGGAGACCCAGTCAAGTGTCTGCCCTCTTTGTACCTTCTCCTCCATTTGTGACTCAGTGAGGTCAGCCGGGACTTCACTGGGGCCTCATAACTTTAATTCTGGGGAGGTAGTAAGAAGGCATATAGAAGAGTCCCCTTTCCTTGTGGGGGATATGCTCCAAGAGCCCCTGCAGAAACCTGAAACCACAAATAGTACTGAACTTTCACCTTTTCACCAAAATTAAGCACTTTACAACTTCTTTTTGGCATATCCAAATTGTCAGCATCAATACTCCTGCGTCTTGAGCTTCAGGGCCATTTTTAAGTAAAATAAGGGTTGCTTAAACACAAGCACTGCAATACTAAGTGACTAACATGTAGGAAGCAGATGCAACATGCATGTGCTGGACAAAAGGATGACTTATGTCCTGGCCAAGACAGAGAGGGATGGCAAAAGTTCATCATGCTACTCAGAAGAGTGCACAATTTAAAATTTATGAGTTGTTTATTTCCGGAATTTTTCATTTCATATTTTTGAACTGAGGTTGATGGCAAGTAGCTGAAAGTCTGGAAAGCAAAACTACAGATAAGGGAGGACCACTGTGTGCCCTCCATGAGTGACTACAACATGGATCCCCCCTGTTCCTTACCTCCGCTGGTTCTAGTTCAGGCCTGAACAACATATGCGTTTGTCCCTCTCAATGGAGTATCTGTTAAATTGCTATTGAGAAAGGAATCCATGGAAGAATAAAGAGCCAATGAGATTAACGCCCCACATCACTTCCACATCACTGGGTCCCTCCTGTCACAACCTCTTAGGCACACAACCATCATCCAGATGCCATCTCTTTCCTGAGGATTAAGAACCGGGTACGTTAAATAGATGATCTGAGATTCCACCTCGGGGCATTAACTTCAGTCAATTATTGAAGTTACTGCCAGTTTTGAAATAGTGTTTGCTTTAAATCTCTGATAATGTAAACCTCATAGGCAGGAAGAGTCCCATAGCAGCCATTACAGCTGTGGTGAAAAGCTGGAAAAAATGCTGAGAAGTTAAATGGTGGTAAAGAACAGGGTCTGTTATTTGACTAACACTACAATCATATTAAACATCCAGAGAGGGGATAAAGAATTTTGTTTTGGGGAGGTGCCTCCTCACAGAACCAAAAGAAGGACAACAACAAATTTAAAAATAAAAACAAAAGAAAAACAACCAGAAACGACAGACAATTGAACTTTATGGCAGTCTGACAACAAAGGAGTTAAAGAAGAAACATTCATTCAGACTGGTAGGAGGGGTGGAGACAGGCAGCCGGGGTGGAGAGGACTTGTGATGAAGTGACAGCTGGTGGACAGGGTGGTTCCACATTTCTGTGTGGATAAACTGGAAGGAACAACTGGGGAGCAAGACAGAGCAAGCAATCCAGGGTTCTAGTGTGGGAAATAAAGTCTCAAAACCTCTGACTGAAATAAACAGTGAGGGTTGAGGCCCCAGGAGAAACTGGGACTCAAAGTTTTGGAGCAGAAGGAAGAAAGAAACATTCAACCAGAACAGAATGAAAAAACAAGAACTCAAAAAAATGAGGAGAGGCTTACGAACTTCCAGGACAACTGTAAATGTCCCAGCATCTGAATCATAAGGATGCCAGAAGGAGAAGACAAAGAGCAAGAAATTGAAAACTTATTTGAAAACATAATGAAGGAGAACTTTCCCAATCTAGCAAAGGAAATAGACTTTCAGGAAGTCCAGGCAGCTCAGAGAGCCCTAAAGAAGTTGGACCAAGGAAACACACACCAAGGCACATCATAATTACATTACCCAAGATTAAAGATAAGGAGAGGATCTTAAAAGTAGCAAGAGAAAAGGAGACAGTTACCTACAAAGGAGTTCCTCAGCTGATTTCTCAAAAGAAACCCTTCAGGCAAGAATGGGCTGGAAAGAAGTATTTGAAGTCATAAAAGTCAAGGACCTACATCCAAGATTACTCTATGAAGCAAAGCTATCATTTAGAATAGAGGGGCAGATAAAGTACTTTCCAGATAAGATCAAGTTAAAGGAGTTCTTAATCATCAAACCCTTATTTTATGAAATGTTAAAGGGGCTTATCTAAGAAAAAGAAGATTAAAAATGTGAACAGTAAAATGACAACAAACTCACAGCTATTAGCAACTGAACCTAAAAAAAAAAAAAAAAAAAACTAAGCAAACACCTAGAACAGGAACAGAGTCACAGAAATGGAGATCACATGGAGGGTTATCAGCAGGGGAGTGGGATAGGGACAGAGGGGGAAAAGGTACAGAGAATAAGTAGCATAAATGATAGGTAGAAAATAGACAGGGGGAGGTTAAGAATAGTACAGGAAATGTAGAAGCCAAAGAACTTATATGTATGACCCATGGACATGAACTAAAGGGGAGGAATGTGGGTGGGAGGGGGTGTTCAGGGTGGAGGGGAGTAATAGGACAATTGTATTAGCATAATCAATAAAATATATTTAAAAAAAGAATTTTGTTTCATTCATGTTGCAGAAAAACATCACTGATTTGGGTTTCAAATTATAGCAAAATAGTTCAATTTGTGCAAATCATAAATGAAATTATATAATGTTGTTATGAGTAAAATACACACACCTATCTAACCAGGCATTTCTCCCTTGTTAATTCTTATCTTTGTTTGTATTTAATATACCATTAAGACCTAAACTCCTAAAATTTGTTCACTCAGCCAATATATACTACAAGGTACTGTGGTCCATGCTGGCTCCAGAGAACCTTAGGAAGCTCAAGTCCCCTGAGTGAGATCAGATATGCTCACAAGTAAATATGATTACAATCCTACTATAAAGGCCATTAGAAGGGGTATTCATTTGCTACAACTTCAGAAACAAAGTAGCAAAAGTTGGGAGACTTAAAACAACAGAAATATATTTTCTTACAATTCTGGCTGCTAGAAATCCATCCAGAATCAAGGTGGCCATAGACTCTCTGAAGCTCTAAGGGTGGATCCTTCTTCTTCTTCTCTCTCTAGTTTCTCTTTGTGTACAATCACTGCATCCTCTGCCTTTATTGCCTCATGGTGTTTTCCATGTGTGTTTCTGGGTACATGTAGCTCTCTTCTTTTAAGGATACCAGTCACATTGGATTAGGGGCCCACCCTACTCCAGTATGACCTTTTAAGAACTGATTACATCTGCAATGACCCTTTTTCCAAATAAGATCATATCTGAAGTATGGGAGTTAGGATTTCAACATATCTTTGAGGATGTATGTATGTGGGGGGCAATTCAACCCATGATAGAGGGATCTTTAAAACTTCATACCCTCTTGTGAATAAGAATGAAGCACGAAGGTTTAATTCTTATTCTGTGAGTAAATTCAAGGCACCAATATAACTTGGCTCATCTGGCCAAGGGGTGAGCACTTGACACTGGTCCCAGTCAGGCATTAGTCCTCTGAGTGTTGGGGCAGCCCTACCAGGAACACTCAGAGTCACTGAGGGCTAACCGCCAGGGAGCATGAGCCTCTCTTCTCTGTCTTCTTTATTCTCCAAGGCATCTTATTATGAATGCTGAAATATACTTCTAGGCATTATCCAACCGGTTCTAACCAGGTGACTTTGAAAATGTTCTATTTCAGTAGCTGCCAATTGTCTATGTATATTGAACGAAAGCCTTCTGTGAGCAGACTTCTTTGGCAGGCAACTGTAAGACAAAAAGATTTCCTATGTGAATTAAAGGACCATCTGGTCACCATACAAGGAAATACCTCAGGCTTACCTACTAGTATTCTAGGTGAAGCCCAAGTTTAGGCTCAGATCTGTAGAGCTTTCCTTGAGGGAAAACAATTCATGAGACCAGAAAAGAGAAATGCTCTTTGCAAACTCTGTATAACTAACAATGGATTATTGTGATGACCTTCATTTTCCATAGCATCCAGAACAGTGCTGTCAATATTCCTGAGTGAATACTCTAGTTGAAAGTACTCTCAGGGATCTAGCAGATGGCTAAGGTTGGCCTAGGCCACACAGATTCCCACAGCACAGGTAGATAAGATCTTTACTCCCCTTGGCTGCTCCTTGTCTCACTCCTAGCCCAGCTTGAACCCCAAGCAACAGAGCAGGTTGGGAGGGGACAAAAGTGTTTATGATTTCCTTTCCTGCAGGTTTCTGAACCAAGCCCAGCCTGAGATAGAGGGAGGAGAGAAGCTTTAAATGGGAATAATAAGAGATAACAGTTTTGGAGTTTTTAATGTCTGATCATAGAAAGATACATCATCACCTGGAAGAAACCAGAAAAGCTATGTGCTCTGCTCTGGATATTGTCCAAGGACTGGGAAGAGTGGGACTGAAAGACAATGGTAAGTAAAATTAAGTTACTTTCTGTTGGCACCCCACCTTGTCCAGCAGACAAGAGGATTGTGATGGAACTAGGAAAACGTTCTTTATTGAAGGGTCAGATGTATTGTAAAAAAAACATTGCTGTGAGGGAGAAATAGCAGTTCTAAGTGGATTTCATTTGACCACTGAGTTCTATCATGGAAGAAAAGACTTAGTGTTTTGAGCCTGTGAGGTGGTGATGGTAAAGGGGCTTTCCGTGAAGATGCTCCCTCCCTGTCTCCTTCTTCTCTCCTGCTCCCTGCTCTCCAGGTTGTCCCCACACAGTGTCCCCTTCCAAGTTTCCCAGTCCCTACACCCACCCTGATTCTAACTCAGAAAACTCCATCCCTCCTCAAAAGAGTTTCAACCCCTTGGTTTCTTGTATTGCAAACTTGAGTAGTCAGAGTTTGGCCAGATCCTAAAGGAGATGCTCAGCTCAGTCCTGTTGACACAAGAAAGAGAGGCTGGGTTCTTCTTCCTAAGAGTGAGTGAGAAGGTGGATCCTGTATGTGCTGCTGGAGCATCACCTGGGAGCTTGCTGGGAAGGAAGATTCTTGGGTCTCACATAAACCTACTTAACCAAAATCCACATTTTTAAAAGATCCTGTGGAGGATTCATATGTACATTAGTATTTGAGAAGGAACTGTTGAAATCTGGTTTAGTGCAGACCTTGGATGATGTCCATAACATTAGGAGAGGAGCGGCAGGCAGACGCCACTTCCTACATCCCATATGCTGAGTGCAAGCCTATGCATTTAAACTAGTTTTGCCCCTCTGGGTCATTCTCTGACTTACAACTTTTTCCTCTCCTTTTTTCTTCTCCCAGTTTCTAAGGTTTCTGTAATGTTGTGCCCTTATTTAACTTTGTAAAAGTTCATGGCTGCACCAGATATGTAACCAAGTCCTTGGAAGGGCTAACAGCCCACATTACCTCAGAGCAGCCTATCAAAATCTATTCTCTAGCAAGGTACTCAAACACCACATGGTCAGCTGCCTTTCTAGCTCGGGCCTTCAAAAGCAGCAGGCTGTGAGAAAGAAAGTTCTGGGCACAGTTGATACTTCCGAAGCAGTAGACATTTAAAATCTCTTTTTAAAAAGTTAATTATTATTTAAGACCTTTATTAACAGGTGCTTGTAGTTTGTTGATGTTTTTGAAAAAAATCAAGTTAGAAACTGTGGTGGGGGAGGGCTCTGCCCACAGGGTACCCCTGGCTGCCATGGATGAGAATAAGTCTACCAAGACATGATCTGCTTGGGAAGGAAAGGTGGTCGATCTCTCAAAGGAGAAGGGCCAAGAGCCTTTTCCTCAATGGGCTTTTATTGGGTTCAATTTGCACAGGAATACAGGTAAAGCTCATCAGTCATTGTCAGGGAGTAATGATCAAACAATAGGTAACATACATAGAGCTATGAGAGCTTCTTCTGAGTCAAGGTCAGTTAGCTAAAGGGCTATAAAACTGGGGAACAAACTCATTCTATGTTTGGACCCTTATCAGAAAACTGAGGACATTCTTTGCAAAGCAGGTTTCACAGGAGTTTATGTATTCTTTCTTAAGCCTGATCACCCCAGGGAATCTGCCCTTCCCAGCACAGGGCTGTACCACCCTCTGTCATTGTTTCAGGCTTAAGTCAGGCAGGGGAAGTAAGGCAGCCAAGAGATTAGGAGACCTGTCACAGGCAGAATGAGGACTCAGGCTATGTCAAAGCCAAGGGGCAAGGGTCCATCACCCCCTTTTTCTATAGCCCCCCAAGTCCTTCCATGGGGGCTCCCTGTGATCATGCCTGTCTTAGATTGTCCCTCCCATGAGGAATCTTACCCATCATTGGCTAACTGGTCATCCACTTGGGGCCAAGCAGAGTGAAGTAAAAGGGGGCAAAGTGGCCCCCTACCAGGGAGATAAGCTTTGTCTCCTTAGTGGTTTATGGTCCCAAGGTCTCTCACTCAGCCTCAGCTATGGAGGGTTACAGCTTCTGAAACCAGGCAGGGCAGGTCTCAATAATAAACTTTTATTACAAATTAAAAATGAGGTTCTTAAAGAAGATTAGGAAAATCAAGGAGATGAGACCCAAGGTCAGCAGCCACCTCAAGTCTCTACTTAATCAGATATGAAATAATTTAAAAACCTTTAAAGATGTAAAACAAAAAAAGACAAAAATAAGTATGTCATTACCAAAATGAAATATCTAAAAATAATAAAATAATAAAAATAATTAAAAAATAGGAAATACTCCATGCTGCATGGATAATGCAGATAGGTCTAGTTATTTGGTCAATAGCCAAAAAGCAAGCATTTAAGGTGTTCAGCTGCAATCTTTTGTTCATATTTTATTGCTGGAATTTCATATTCATTTCTTGCTGGATGACTAAACAAAATGATGGTAGAGATGGTAAACTGGCATTTACTCAAGCCCACTTTGCTCAGCCTCAGGAGCTGACAAATTCTCAGCTGCTGGACTGACTGCTTTTGTCTCTTTGCCATCTTGTGGGTTTAGGGTTTTCTGGGCATCTGTGCTGGTCTATAATTGAATTTACAGCAGTACCGACTTGAGGTGGCTGCTGACCCTGGGTCTCATTTCCTTCATTTTCCTAATCTTTTTCATTGCCACCCTCTCTAGGCTGTCTTTGGTGAGATGTACCCCTGTGGAATCATGGTCTGTAGCCCAGATACATATTATGCCTCATTGGTCTACCTTGTTCTCCTGGACACCAGTTGTCAGCACCTCTGTCACTTCTGACTGCACAGGAGGGTTACAATACTGTGGTTGATGCCCACAGGGTCTCCACATGTATTAAGGTGGGAACGGTCATCTGTGGTCTGGCAGGTGCCGTTGGGCCTGGCCTTTGGGAGCACTCGCTGATCCCTCATTGTTTTCTTCACTCTCACTATTCTGGTAATTCTGCTGGTAATTACATGGAGGACTCCTGCAACATGGATAGTGTCTATAATGGTTACAGTCTGCTGCATATTTACTGCCTTGCACTGTTAGGTCCACCAGGGCTTGTGACATTTGCTGCCTCTACACCCTGTTCTCCTTCAACAACATCAAACTCCATAGTCTCTCCACCTACCAATCTGCAGAGGTACTTCCTTGGGTCATTATTCTTTATGGAAGTCTGGTGGACAAATGCATCTTCCTTGGTTTCATTCCAGTTGATGAAACCATATCCATTTCTTACATTGAACCATTTTATTGTTCCCAAAATCTTCATT
Source organism: Phyllostomus discolor (assembly GCF_004126475.2). NCBI lineage: Eukaryota > Metazoa > Chordata > Mammalia > Chiroptera > Phyllostomidae > Phyllostomus > Phyllostomus discolor. The sequence continues at coordinate 44,275,785 of NC_040913.2, read as the reverse complement.
GCGATGGCCTTCTTGTCCTCACCAGCAGGTGCCACCAAATTGAGGACACCCAGACCACTGGCCCCTGGGCCACTGCTCCCTGTGCAGCTGCCTGTGATGCCGGGTTTGGGGTGGCGGCAGTTCGGAGGGTGGGGGCAGCTGCTGGGACTCACCTCGCTGCTCCTGGTTGTGGTGATGGTGGCGGCCAGCTGCAGGGGCAATGCTCCTTCTGGGGCAGCAGTGGTGGGCGGGCTGCTCAGGGCTCTCTGGGGTCCGTTCAAAACTTAAAATCTTCAAGTTTCTTTAAAATTCCTTAGAGAATGAATTTTACAAAATTTGGCTTTTTTAAGGGGGTGGGGGTTGGGGACAGACCTTTGGAGTAAAGTGTGACATTCTCCCAAATTCAAAATGTGCCAAAATATAAATCTCTGACTTTAATTTTTGGAGAGTTTTTTTCCTAGTAATTATCTATAAAATTCTCATGGTGGGAATTGAGAACTGTTTTCCATTTCCTCCCAGCATATTTTAACACTTTATTTTAAAATGCTGAACTTTGTTAGGGCTTCCTCCCTAGCAACATGTAGCATTAAATCAACAGTATCAGCAATCCAGACTCTACCCCTATTTGGGAAATACACAAAAACCTACTCCAAGATAGATTGTACACAAGAAACCCTTGAATAACCCACATTCTCATTCTCAAGATGGTCTCTAACAAAATGTAGTCCCAGATATAGCAAGCTCATTTTTCTAATCCAAATTGCAATTCAAGTCCCACAAGTATGTACATTTGCATGAAATATTCTTTTGAAGGAGTTCCTCCCAGGTGAGGAATTTTAAATGGGCTTCTCTCATCACTGGAGGCAGACAAATGGCATTGACTGGTCAAGGATTACATTTCTCACAACCAGGGTATTCCAAATGGTTTCTTATTCTGTGAGATCAATAAGTAGCCAGGCCCATATGCATAAAGCTGTCTTAACCTCACCAGTACTCACACAGACTATTTCTTGAGCTTCTCCCAGGGTGGAGACTTAAAAAATACTGACATCTCTGAAATATGTACAGTAACAAACACAATAAAAGGATGAAGATAGACAAACAACTGAGGGCCTGTTCCCAAGACAGTTATTTAATGCAGTTCAGGCTGTCTTCTTGTGCAGAAGAAAAACAGACCAAAATTTGTCAGTAGGAAGAAGCCCCAATTTCTGTCACAGTCATCTTCAGCCCAGGGGAGGACCTGTGAGAGGACCTGTAACACCTATAACGAAAACAGTCAATGTGAGATGAAAAAATGTGACGGGGTCATCACTGTTAGTCATAAAACCCCTTGAAGGACCTTACCACTTGCAGAAGAACACGGAGATCGAAAACATTTAAATGCTATAATCTCCATTTATAGACTTCCTTAGTGCTTGAGTTTCTGGTGGCTGGAGTTGCAGTCCAGGCAGCCTTCTCAGCCAGAGCCTGTGCTCAGGTGTTGACTGTCAGCTCCAAGACCTTTCATCCCCGAGGGCCAGAGTGCACATGGGCTCACACATGTCTCTTTTTACTCACACTTCCTTCTGGAAGCAGAATCATAGGAAAATTTGCTTGTCTACTTCCTAGAAGGTTCTGTGGGAATATGTGCTCTTTTCAAAAATAGGGTGACATTTTCTAAGAAGCTTTTATAAGAAGGTAGGTTCAAAACCAATCTGTCATCCTCTTTCATTGGCTTCTCCCAGCTCCTTCTCTTGGTATTTAATCCCTATATCACTGTGACTGAACGTACATTGGCCTTAAAATCCTAAATCCAGGAAGTTAAGCCTCCTATTGGGTTTGCTTCCCCCAAATCCTTGCGTCAAATCACAGAGAAGAGCAATTGAAAAGGTAGGCTTGGACTTCTGCAAATATAGCCATTTTAGCAACCGTGCTTGCCCAGTCAATTAATCATGAAAGAAACTTCTATCACTGTTGTTAGTGAACAGAGAAGTGCTCAGTGAAAACAGGCAAATATAAAACTCAGTGGAAAAAAAATAGTTAAGAATGCAGAACAATAAAACATACCCACATGACAGCATCCTTCAAGCTCCCTAAACAAATGGGAAAGGGAATTAGAAATAATAGTATTCAATAATAGGCATTTACTGAGATAATGTAAAATGTGCCAAGCAGTATTTATGGTTGTATAGGTAGAGAGGGACACACTTCTTGAAAAAAGACTGACACTGACCACTGACCTTGAGGATCTCAAGGATAAGTAGGGATGCAGAAAGGTGGGTATTTTTTACAGCACAGTGAGGGGGGTTCTACAACACAGTTAAGCAGAGAGAGGTACCTGATCTTTTTGAGAGCTACCAGAGACAGTGAATGTTTACAAAATAGGAATTTTAAGGGACAGGCCAGCCAGCCAAATAGCAACATCTGCAGCACAGCCAGCTCTGTGAATGGGTGGTAGTGTCACATGTCAGGCTAATCTGGGTTTGAACAGCCTGGTAGGCTGCATATTCCTGAGTAAATAGCCTTGGTTTTTGTATCTGCAAAATGGGAGAGTAATACCAATCTTATAAAATTCTTCTAAGGCTAAAACCCTAACCCTGAGCACTGTGGTACAAAATGTTTACCACAGTGCTCAGCACATTTTTGGTTTTCAATGCAAATTCCATTAGTTTTTCTAGTTCTCCGGTTTTTAAACTGAATGATGACCCACATTTAAGAGAAAGAGTCCCAGAGGACATAAGACTATTGTGACTTTATACCCTTTTAACTTTGCACTTAAAAAGAATGTAATGCAGATTCCCCAGGCATTGCATTAGTGAAAGGACAGAACTTTCCTTTCCTTGCTAGTTCTCCCTCTGAGGCCTCAGAGTGAGAGGGATATTTGAAGAGTCGTCTCATGAAAGGAAAGCCTGCTGACATCATCTGATTTCAGCATGCCTGCTTGGTTTATGAACAGCCCGCCTACATAATCAATACTGGCTCAGGGTAGCTGGTTATAAACCAGCCCACCCTGCATACTGCAACCACAGAGTCAGATTTGAGGAAGTGCAGCTGACCCTTCTGGAAGCAGCTGGGGGCCTGGCTGTTGTCACAAGTAACACAGACTGGAGCCATCAGCGAGCTGGGCCTGGGCAGGTACCCAAGGGTGACCAGGAAATGAGCTCCCTCAGGCAGGTTGATGTAACAGAGGGAGGGCTCTGCCCTGGAGTCCACAGCATCAGAAAGCAGCATTTGTTAAGCACCACTACTAGGGGTCCCAGACCTTGCAAATAAAACCCCCAATGTTCAGTTAAATGTGTACTTCATATAAACAATGTTTTTTTAGTGTGTTTCAAATGTTACATAGGCCACACTTATAATAAAAAAATTGTCTATTATTTATCTGAAATTCAAATTTACCTGGCTGTCCTGTACCTATGTTTCAAATATTTTATGGTACACACCTATACTGAAAAATGATCCTTTGTTTATCTGAACTCCAAATTTAACTGGATCTCCTGTATTTTACATCTGGCAAGATATATATATATATATATATATATATATATATATGAAACAAAACAAATGATTCTGTCTGCTATAATCCTGCCATCCAAAGTAGAGAATCACCTTCAGGAAAAGTCAGAACTTCTCAGCTTGGCATGCCAGGACCTCCACATCTGCCCCACTCTTTGCCAGCCCTTTCCCAGCACAGTCATCCCATCATAGCCTGGGAAACCTTCTTCCTGACCCCTGAGCATATCCAGATATCCTGCTGCCCTTCACACAGGCACATAGATTTGCAGTGCTCTCACTCCTCGTTTTCACGGACCCACTTCTCACCTAAGCTTCAAGACCAACTCACATCTGTATGGATTCTACAATGGCCCCTTCCCAAGGCCTCCCAGTAGTTCTGAGGTGACCCCTTCCTGCTAGGAGCTCTGGGAATATTTGATTTCTTCCTGACTCACTAGGGCCTTAAGCTTGGTAATTTTCATATGCTTCTTTGGAAAGCATGAACAAATATCATAACTTACAGGGGAAGAAATTACTCAATTTTTTATTCCTGTGCATCTGTGCAGAGCCCCCACCTGCCTGGCTAGTGGTTAAAGTAATTCCAATCATGTGACTGGGCTTTTGACTCCTGGGCTTGCAGCAGGTGTGCACTGGGGGACTGGACAGGACAAATGGTGGGGCAGGGAGCAAATGCTAACTCCATTCAGCCTTCAAGTCTGAAATACACCCTGGTACATGCACATGCCATCTCACAAATTACATGGTAGGTCTGGCAATGCCCCCTTCCATGGGAATGCAGACAAATGTTTTAACACTACTCAGCCTTTAGGATCTGGCTTCATTTTGATGAAGTCCCATTTGTTTATTCTTTCCTTTATGTCCCTTGATCTAGGAGACATATTGGTGTAATATTTCTGGGTGGAATATCAGATTTTCCTGCCTATCTTCTCCTCTAGGATTTTTATGGTATCACAACTTATATTTAAGTCCTTTATCCATCTTGAGTTTAGTTTTTTGTATGGTGTAAGTTGGTGGTCAAGTTTCATTTTTTTGCATGTAGCTGTCCTACGTGGCTAAAGATAACATTAGCAAAATGAAAAGGGAACCAACTATATGGGAAAATATATTCACTAATGATATCTCAGACAAGGGTTTAATCTCCAAAATATATAAAGAACTCACACAACTCCACACCAGAAAGACAAACAATCTAATTAAAAAGTGGGCAAAGAACCTGAACAGACACTTCTCCAAGGAGGATATATAGAGGGCCCAGAGACATAAGAAAAAATTGCTCAGCATCACTAGCCATCAGAGAGATGCATATTAAAACCACAATGAATATGCCACTTCACACTGCTCAGAATGGCCATAATAAACAAATCAACAAACAAGTGCTGTTGGGTTGGGGAGAAAAAGGAACCCTAGTGCACTTTTGGTGGGAATGTAAATTGGTGCAGCCACTGTGGAAAACAGTATGGAATTTTCTCAAAAATTAAAAATGGAATTGTCTTTTGACCCAGCAATTCCACTGCTGGGATTATACCCTAAGAATCCTGAAACACTAATTCAAAAGAACCTATGCACCCCAGTGTTCATAGCAGCACAATGTACACTAGCCACGTGTTGGAAACAGCCTAAGTGCCCATCAGTAAATGTGTGGGTCAATAAACTGTGATACATTTACACAATGGAATGCCACACAGTAGAAAGAAAGGAGGAGCTCCTACCCTTCATGACAACATGGATGGAAGTGGAGAGCATTATGCTAAATGAAGTAAGACAGGTGGTGAAAGACAAATACCATATGATCTCACCTATAATTGGAACCTAATCAACAAAACAAACAAGCAAGCAAAATATAACCAGAGACATTGAAATTAACAACAAACTGACAGTAACCCAAGGAGAGGGGAGAGGGAAATAATGTGGGAAGAAAGGAAAGGGTCATAAATGAACATGAATGAGGGACCCATGGACAAAGCCAAAGGGGTGTAGGATTGAGGGTGAAAGGTGGGGGTGGGTAGAGTTAGGGAAGGTGGTGGTGGGAAAATGGAGACAATTGTATTCAAACATCAATAAAAATTTTTTAATTAAAAAATAGAAGATCTAGCTCCAAAGTCATGTCTTTGATGAAGTCTATTCTGACTCCTGCAGAAAAAGCCAAAGTCTTCACCAGGGCCTCCAGATCCTCCCTGATACTCCTTCCTCCATTCTTCTTGGCTGCATCATCCATTGCTTCCCCTTGACTCAGTCTGCAGCAGCCATCCTGCCCTCCTTGCTGTTTCTTGAATGTGCACTCTCCCTCTGCATGGCCCCTACCTTTGCTGTTTCCTCTGCCTGGAATGTTCACCTCCCTCCCAACTCCCTCCCTCCCCCTGAATACAGCAAGTGACATTACTTGCCTTCAACAAGGTCAGCTGACTGCTATATTTATAGTTATAGTTTCCTTTCCAGCAACTTCTGTCCCTGTTCCTGCTTTATTTTTCTCCTTAGTACTTACAGGATATATATATATATATATATAGATAGATAGATAGATATAGATATAGATATATAGATATATATAGATATATTTACCAGCATTTCTTATTTATTGTCCATCAACCCTCGCACTGGAACATAAACTCCATAAGAGTAGGAATTTTTCAGCCTGGTTTGTTCCACTACTATAGCCCTAGTGCCCAAGACATGATAAACAATCAATAAATATTTGCTGAGTGAATAAATAAGTGAATGATTTTTCTCTTGTATTTCCACAAAACACTATACAAAAATCTGTAACTCTACCTACTTTATTTTCGGATGTCCACAGATCTGCCCCACCCTCCACCCAGGGAGATGTTCTAGTGAATGACAAATGAACATGCCAGGGGATCGCGGCAAAGAAGTATGTGCCAGTCCTTAATTCATTACAGGCTTTGAGTGAAAACATGCAATTCAAGGAAATGGGAAAATTCTAAAAACACACGTACAAACACCTCAGAGAGCATCAAGCAGGTAATCCTGGAGAAACCAGTACTGACTTCTGCAGAAGGTGAAGACACTGCAGGAAGTAGCTATTTCTTTAGTAGTGGTGGGTGATGGTCTGACCCCCCTCCCCCACCCAGTGCCCTCCGCCCAGCAGTACACACACAAGCCTCAGCCAGAGCACTCGGGTGCAGCCTCTGGCAATGGAGCAGAGTGAAGATAACTGGTCCCTGTGGGGACCGAACCCAGTCTTTGTCCTCATTATCACCAGCTGCAACCAAGCAGTCACACACAGACTCTACAAAACAGAGAGATCACAGGATGGCTGGGCCAGGCGCATGAATAAACCAACACACCCGTAAATAATGAAATGTTTATGTGAAGCACAGGGTTCAGCAGCACTTCGTGAAGAGGGCATTGAGCAGGAAAGCAAGAGCATCAGCTTTCTTTCTTCTAGGCCAGGGAAAGCAATGCCACCTCCTTGTGTTTTTAAGGTTGGCAGTAGGTCTCCTCAATCTGAAAAGAGCAATTTGGGACTCTTTGCCGCTATTGTTATTATACTTTTAATTTTTAAAAAAGAACTTTAAATTTTATTTTAAAATTATAGTTTACATTCAGTATTACTGCATATTAGTTTCAGGTGTTCAGTACAGTGGTCAGACAATCATATACTTTACAAGTGTTCCTCCAGATATTTCCAGCACTCACCTGACACCACACAGTTAGAATATTATTGACTACATTCCCTATGCTGTACTCTGCAGTCCCGTGACTATTTTTAACTCCCAATCTGTACTTCTTGATCCTTTCGCCCTTTTCACCCAGTCATCCAATGCTTCTCTCATCTGGAAACCATCAATCTAGTTTGCTCTCTGTATCTATGAGTCTGTTTCAACTTTGTTTGTTCATTTATTTTGTTCTTTAGATTCCACAGATAAGTGAAATCATGTGGTGTTTCTCTTTCTCTGTGTTGCAACCCTTCAAGGCCTGGCAGGTTCATGGTATTGGTTTAGACAGAAAATATCCACAGAGCAGTTGGGATGGCTGGTATGCCTTTATTCATGGGTAGGTGAGCCACGCACGCTGCAAGCTGTGTGTCTATCTGCATGTCTGCATGGCACATGTCACGGCCCTTGCTCCCCAGCATGGCACCCATCATGGCACCTGTCCCCTTGTGTGTCTCTCATCACCACCCCCAGCAGGGAGTCCCTACCTGTGTAAGTACTAGAGGGGAACAAAGTGAGAAAAATTCCAGAACATTACATAACACAACATAATTCTATGCATGTGAGCCCACTTTGTGTTATGGGAACAGTTTATCGGACCCAGTCTCAAGGCTATGAGAACACTGGTTATTGGGCCTTTCCACAGCTATGGGAACACGGCTTCCCTTAGCTACCCAGATATCTGGGTGAGGAAGCCAGACTGCCTCCACTTACCGTACATTCTCTGACTATCTTATCTCACTTAGCACAATACCCTCTAGGTCCATCCACACTAAAACACATGGTGAGATTTCATTCTTTTGAATGGTCAAGTTATATTTCATTGTATATATGTGCTACAGTTTTTTATCTACTTGGCTATTGATGGGCACTTGGGTTGCGTCCCTATCTTGGCAATTATAAATAATGCTGTCATGAACTCTTGTTCTTTAGACTATTAAAATAAATGTCTGTTTTAGGAGAAACTAATTGCAAACACCTTGGCTACAGGGAGGCTCAGCATTCTCCAAGTTTAACCCTTTGTTGTTGAATGAGAAAGGCAAATTATGCTTCTTCTTAAAAATGAAGCCCTTCCTCAAACTTTAGCCTTCCAGAAACTTGAAGCATCCAGAGGTGACTGTAGCAGAAACAGACTCATCTAGCAAATAAAGGGAGAGTCTTTGGATTGATTCAGAGAGAAGGGCCCTGCCTTTCACCACTCAGTCCTTTGTCTAAAATGCTGTTTAGAGAACACGGCCACAGCCCTGAGTGTGACTGCTCTAGGTAGTTTTCTCAGTACCAGTCCTCCATATAGATCCTCCACAAAGAGCCTGAGACAAGGATGAGAGTACCTCTACTTTATTTGGGGGACAAAACCCTGGAGGAGGGTGAGGGAGGGAAAGGGGAGAGAGATGAGGAAGACAAGAGACAATGTGATACAATGGTGCTGCCCTGGACTCTGCTTCTTCGTGAGCTGCCAAAGGTACAGGCTGCTCTGCAGGCATGTCCCCTCAGCCCAACAGACTTCTGCAGGAGGCTTGACAGGAGAAACTGAGCCTCAGGGTGAAGACAGAATGAATTCTCATGTAACTTGGTCCAGGTTCACTCCCAGGGATGCTACACCCCGCCCTCCTGAGTGTCTTCTGGCCCCTCAGAAGCCATTCAGGGAACAAGGTCCCATGCCTGTGGCTGTGGCTTTCATTGTACCCAAATTCTGGAGTAGAGAGCCTGGCAGTGAGGCTGGGAGGCTCAGGACCTTGACCTAGAGTTCAAGCAATTCCAGAACTTGTCAAAGACAACAAAACTGTTAGTGGGTGTGTGGGCATGGGCAGCATCTCCAAAAATAATGTGGTCTGTGGTCATGAAGGGAATATTAGGAGGTCTTGGATATTTGTGTCCAATACAATAGGGATTTCAAAGAGTTCTATTTCCAAACTTAGTACAAAGTTGCTTCTAATTGTAATAATTTTTGGCTAGTTTGTTGGCTTAAATCCAAATCAGGTCAAAGCTTCACCTGGAACAATGCTTCTGGATAGCTACCTTCCTGTCTTTAGCCCCACATTGTTTTTGCTCTTTTTAAATATATTCCCAGATTCTTCCTGCTTTGGCCCAAGTGCCAGCTTTATTCTTTCCTGCCTAGTTTCTTTTCTCAGCAGTGGAATGGAGTTCTCTGAGGTTACAGCTGAGGCCTCAGGTTTCCAGATTGTGACTTTGAGTGATACACAAGCCTTAAGAAACATTGTTCAACCTCCTGAGGTCGCAATTGCAGTTAAGTTGGGAAGATCCAAAGGGAAAAGGATGTCAGATGAGATCGGAAATGGAGAGAACAGGACACAGTGGTCACCCAGTCAAGTTACAGTTTGCCTTTCCTTGTCTCCATGTTCCTCAAGGCTTGCGTTCCACACTTTTTGCTGGCACAGACTGGCATGTGAAGTCAGGTCCAGAGCGTTAGCATAGCATCTCTGCCAGGGGCTGAAATACTTCAGTGATGTCTATAGCTTCCACAGAACATTAGATGTAAGGCAGAGGCGGTGGTTTGGGATCCATTTAGCGATTTCTTTCAAAATGATGATAGGACTTGTGTGTTTTTCCAGATAGAATATGCATTCTCCCCCTATTTTCTACAGTTCACTTAGTACTTTGGACTAGAACACGACTAAGGTGTATGTGTGGTGTGTGTGTGCATGACTTAGGGATTTGAAGTCAAAGAAAAAGCTAGAAATAAAATCTGAAAAAACTCTTTACCCCATGACAGCACAAAGCAAATCAATGCAGTGAGCTATTTCACAGGCAGCAGATGAATAGAAATCTCTCTGCCATTGCCTTATGCTCACAGGAGACAGGGGCTCTTCTTGCCCTTTAACTGTTCTACCTACAAGACCATTGTAATGTTTTTTTTAGGAGGAATTCAAAATTAATTTGGTTTCCCTGCATCTTGTCCTATTGTTAGCTAAGTGCTAAATCTTTGTTCAAAAATAAAAATAAAGGGTTATATAAGATGCATGCAATTGCCTTTCATACTTAAGGATGAAAAACTGGTTATGAAAGAGGTTAATGTTGTTATTCTAGAGAGATAACCCTGGTTGCTATGACAAGGAATCTTCTGTCAATCACCCCAGTGAGCTTGGCTCCTCTTGCAAGAACAGCCTCAATTAAAGCTGTGGTTTGAATATATTTGCCACTGAGCTTTGACTCAAATGTTTAACTTAGTGGACAGGTCTGTGTTTTATTAATTGAAGCATTGTGGACTTTAAATATGGTGCCCATTGAATGCAGCTGAGTGAAATTGCATGCTCTCAGAATGGCCAATTTAACCACCAAGCTAGGCATTCTTTATTCTCTAAAAATTATGGAAGAATTTGAGCAAAAATAGAACTAACCATGACCAGCAAAGGAAAGATCCAAAGAATATGATACAATATGTGGTACAATTGGTTTGTAAGTGGAAGTTCTTTTTGATGGATTAGTTAATTGATTGATTTTTTTTTTAATTCAATGGTTTTGATCTGTGGCATTCACAGCTTAATTAGCTGCCATTCCTGTTGAAATTTATTCAGGCAATATTCCACAAGAAATTGGTTGTTTTCAGGGGTTTATGACTTGTTATTTAACATTTAACAGAATGGCTATTTATTTTGGAAACAACCAATTGTGAGAGGTTTATTGCTATTGTAAACCATAATCAACTGCTTGTATCATTACTAGTTTTGCAAGAGATAAAATGGGCAGCTGCAAGGGGAAATTGCTGAGCAGCTTTCAACATTTGCATTTGCAATTGTGCAGGGGAGTGACTTCACCTTGCTATTCGCCTGCATTTACATCTACTATGCACTTGCCTTTGGTATGAAATACTCAGTGTTCTGTTTAAAATTGCCTCCAAATAAGATAATGCTTCAGAAAATCTCTGCAATTTTTTTTCAATTACTTACAGAGAAAAAGAAGGTATGATTTGGATGAGATGGACAATGCAGTAGATTACATTTTGTTTATCTCCATATCATACCAGGAATTAAATTTCACTGCTTTCAGAGAAACACAATTGTTTGAGTAATTTATTCCACCAAACGCTCAGAAAGCTCCTTCTGTCACCAGGGTCTCTGCTTTAGCAATTGCAGCTCCACTGTAAGATTCACTGCAGTGGACTAAGACCAAAACGGTGAATAGATCTCTCAGTGGCCATTCAGCAGGGAGCCCCAGTAAGTTTGTGCAGCCATGACCATGATTTTACAGAAGACACCATGTGTGTGAAAACCACATAGATTTTCCTGAGCAAGTTTTATCTCAGTTGTTTGGAATTTCTAATAGAAGTCAAAGTACTGAAGCTGATAGGGAAAATGAGGGGAAGGACAAGATATCACAGTCCCCAGCAAATGAGTACTCTGGGTCCTGGAGCAAAGAAGCTAACTCTGTGACAGTGTGCAAATCATCATGTTTCTCTGAACCTCAGTTTTCACTTTTAAAAATAGAGATGATAATAAAAATATCATCTCTCTTACTATAAAAAGTTTAACCTGAAAAACAACAAGAGTGGTATAATATATCCAAAAATAGATGAAAGGGTTAAGATAAAGGACAATGTTTTAATTACAAACATTTTATTCTTAGGTATTCCACATGTCTATGAGTGGACTAAATCAATCAAACAGCTACAGAAATCTTGTTCTAGATTCCAAGATGGCTGTAGAGTAGGTAGAAGCTACACTCACCTCCTCCCAAGACCAAGTTGAAATTACATCTAAACTATAGAACAATCAACTTGAATAACCAACTGAAGACTGGATGATGCTAATTCATAACCAAGGGTTTACATAAAAAGCCACAAGTCTGGTAAGAAAGACAGAAACACAAAAAAGTGGGCCCTATTCTTATGGGCGGTGGCTGAGGTTATGAGGGACATCTCAGTGCATGGTGTTCCTCGTGAGAAGTGTGGGGTCTAAGCCCCAAGCTGGGCTCTCCAGCCCGGAGAACCAGAGCTGGGAGGAGGCACGCATATACCATCTGCCTGTGAAAAGCAAGGGAGATTCTGAATGCCAGTGAGAAACAAGTGTCTGCTACAGACACAGACACCCTCTTAAAGGGCCAAAGCACAAAAATCTCATTCTTAACCACTTACCCTGGCTCAGGCAGAGGGAGGGCAGAGTGAACTGGAGTTGCATGGGGAGAGTCTGGGGTTTGTGGATCTGGGGAGAGAGCTGAGTGAACAGAAGCCAGGATCCCTGAGTTGGGTCCCTTTTCCTCACCAGAGATGCCATCTTTTTTGGGTAGAGCATTCCCCTCCAGGTTGCATCAGGCTGGAAGAAAGCAATAGTTCCACCTTCTGGACTCCCTCTCACCCCATCCTGCAGAGCTTATGCCAGCTGAGGAGTCGCCTGCCTTGGCCAGGGTATAGAGGTCTGAGCAGACTCAGACCAAAACTGGAACAGTCTGTCTTTGTTCAATTTTTCTGCCCATGTAGGGATTCTCTGTGGGCAGACCTGGACTGTGTTCCTATGTCCTTATGCAATCCTGATTTTCATAGCAGTTTGATTTTCTTTTGTTTCTATGTGTAAGTGACAAAAAGCAGAGTAGGAGAATATAGCATGCATCAGGCAGGTTTTCTTGCAAACAACTAGAACCAACTCAAGTTGATATAAGCAGAAAATAAACTTATTCAAGGATATTGAGAGGCACACAGAATCACGGAGAAGACAGATAAACCAGGTTCAGGGGCCTACAGCCAGGACAGTAGCTTGGGTTGATTGGTCACAGCCTACATTACTGATAGTGCTAACATCAGTTACTAGATGTCATTGATCAGTGCGGTTACCAGTACTGCCTTCAAAAGGTCATCTTTCTGCAGCCATTGCCAGCAACCTTCCTACCTGCTAGCTGCAAAAAGTCTGGCAAAGCAAGTAGCTGCCACTTTCAGCTTCAACAATGGGAGGTAGTGTCTACCTTAGCTCAGGGAATTCCACAAAGCTAGGAAGGTGGTTCAGCTGCCCAGTGATGAAAAGAATGAATATTCCTTCATGACCACCACATAACACTTATTCAAATCTTAATGGATACCAGCAAGATCTGCATTTCCTCTGGTTCAGTAAAGTATCTCTGTGAATCTAGCCAGGCCATTAGAAGTCTGTGTAGCCAAATCCCATTGTATTGGCTGCAGAATTGCCTTCCCTGAAGGGCACTGAAGTGCAATGCCATAAGTGGATAGTAAAGGGTGTTGCATGACACAGTACCATGAAATGTCCATTCTAAGGTCCATTCTTAGGTCCATTCTAAAGACATTGTTGAGCATGTTGTTCATGACTTCTCATGGAGTTGGGCTGGCAGCCAGAAAGCTTAGGACCAAAGCCATGTTCCATCTGAATCTTAGTTGAAGACCCCAGAGTATGTATTTTGTGCACAAACATCATTCCTTGTTTATTTTTCCTTACCTTTCTAACCCTTATTTCTCTTTGTCCTGATTTTGTCACCTCCTTTAAAGTTAAGTGGCTTATTTTACATCTTAATTGTATATTTGCAATTTACCTTACCTCCCTTTTAGAGTATGTCAAAACAAAAATATATAATAATATGAATCCAAAATTATAACAAGAAATCATTCAAACATCCTAAAGATGCACAAGAAAGGGCCAATGGGCTCTGCCTAGGAAGGTACACAGGGTGAGGCGGTGCTGGGGAAAGCTCCTGAGAGGGGAGTGACCTTTGGGGATAGAGAGGTAGACATTTAGTTACAAAGAGAACAAGGCAAGGGAGAGCCTTCCAGGCAACATGAACAGACCCAATATTCAATTTTGGTTTTCAGCTCTTTTTCTAAACAATCACTGTTGCTGTCTGAAGGTGAGTTTTTAATGTGCAGACTTCTGGATGGGTTTACTCTGACTTATGTACTTGCCTTCCACGATTTTCCTGTTTCCAAGAGGCCTGAGAGCAGAGCAGGAAAGGACTCCAAGGCTAAATTAAGAGGCAATTTGATGCCCCTGCTTGGATCCCATCTGCCCCATTTGGCTGTCATCCTCTTGACAGGTGGGCCTGGCATGGCATCTCAGGCCTTACAGCTGACTGTGGTCACTCTGAAAAGTCCCACTCACTCACTTTGGAAAGCAACACCCAAATAAATCCATCCTCTTGGTAGATTTAGCAGCCAAAGTAGCTTTCTGGAGAGCAAATGTTGTCAGACCAATTTAATTTCCTAGTCTGATAGAATGAAGAGCACACAGATAAGGAAACAAGCAATAGACTCAGTCTTCTAGGACAGCAGGGGAGCTTTTGACTCTTCCCTGTGTGATATTCTCATCAGCAGAGCAAAATGGCAAGGTCACATTGGAGCAAAAACTGGAGGGAGATGTGAAGTGGCACTTAAGCAACATGCTTGATGGCTTGGGAGTCCTGGGTAAAACCTAAGCTCTGGGGACGAGACAAAAGTAGGACCTTTCAAAGGCTCCACTGAGAATGAAAGTCTCCTTTATTTAGCAACTTGATGTCTTCCTCATGGGCTTCAAGCAGAGTACAGAGTCATCTCTTACGTGAGGGGCAGTATGTGTGCAGGTGCCCAGTGGTGGCTGGACACTGTCCTGAGCCAGTGAGCAGTAGCTCTGAAGAGCCAGGGCTTTTCTTTTCTGAGCCTAACATTTTTGTGGGTGATGATAGCCTGTGGTTAAAGAGCCTGCTTTTGTTGTCTTTGGTGCCAGGCAGAGAGACTCAGTTTCAGGTTCCAACTCTGCTCCTTCTTGCTAGTTGGGTAATCACAGGCCCTCTCTAAACTTCAGTTTCCTTGTCTATGAAATGGGCATGTTTTGACTTAACTTGTTTTGAACTAAAAATTAGAGGTTAAAATGAATGTAAAATGCATAGTACCCACACTCAAGAGGCACTCAATAAATGTTACTTTCTTTCCTCCTAACCCAAGGCTTCCCAGTGCTCTCCAAATGGCCTGTGCCCAGTGAACCAGCTCTACTTACATTAGCCTAGATACAACACTGTGGCAAAGGATCTGTAATGAGACAAAAATTTCTCAGGGTCCCAGAAACCCAGGCCAGGAGCCATGTAATGTGAGACATAATCAAATAGAAAATAAAGTACACAAGAACACAATCACAAATGAATACAGTCAATTGGACCTTATTTTTTGTTTGATTATGTTTAAATTATTTTGTTCCAGCTTTATTAAAATATAGTTGAGAAAGATCCAAAATGGTGGTAGAGTAGGTGGAAGCTACACTACCTCCTCCCAGAACCAAACTGGAATTACAACTAAATTATAGAAAAAAATCATCCTGAATAATCAGCTGAACACTAGCTGGAGAGAAGCCTTATAACCAAGAACCAATGGAAGAAAACACATTACCACAAGAAGACTGGTAGGAAGTGCAAAGGTGTGAGAGGGCTGGCTGGGCTCCCACAGGTGGCAGATGAAGTTCTGGAGGGATATTTTAGCAGCCAGAGGGGTTCCAGAGAAGTGTGGAATCTAAACCCTACACTGGGATTCCCAGCCTAGAGCACCAGAACTGGTAAGGAAACAAAAAAAACATCGAGCTGAGAAAAGCTCTGCAGGGTATCTGTCTACCAGGAGGCGATGGTTAGAGATGCAGAAAACCTTTTAAAGGGCCAAAACACAAAAATTTTGTTTGCCTTTTTCCCTGGGCTTGTGCAGAGGCAGAGCAGAGCAGACTAGAGCCACATGAGGAGAGTTTGGGGTTGGTGGCTCTGAGGAGAAAGCTGAAGGGCCAGTGACCAGGATCTATGTGCTGGGCATTCACCATACTACAGAAGCCATTTTTGTTGGACAGACCCCTCCCTTCAATGCAGCATCAGCCTGGGAAGAAGCAATAGTCCCACCCATTGGAATCCCTCTCACCCCACCCTGTAGATCTTAAGCCCAGCTGGTGGGGAGTACAGCTAGAGGCAGTTTCAGTGATTAAACCTAACAGAGAGCCTGCAAGCAGAGGTATATCTGGGAGGTCTGAGACTTTAACTGACTTTCCCCCAGGCCTGGTGCTAGTAATAACAGAAGTTGGTGCACAGCTTGGTTCTTTCTGCACACACCAAGGCCCAGTAGAGGGAGTCAGAAGATGGAGTTACAGCTCCAAACAGATTGCCCAGAGCCAGTCACAGGAAGTGTCTGACATAGGTCTGTATCAGGGTTTTTGCAGATCTACCTAATACATAGAAATAAATATGAAGAGGCAGCTAAACTAAGAAGACAAAAAAAAATTTATTGGCCCCAAATGAAAAAACAAAAGAATTTTCCAGAAGAAGAGCTAAATGAATGGAGACAGACAATTTATCAGATATAGAGTTCAAAGTAATGATTATAAGAATGTTCAACAGTATGACAAAAGATATAGAAACCACAAAAAAGTACCAGTCAGAAATAAAGAAGGCAGTATCTGAAATAAATTATTCACTGGAATAACAGTAGGTTAGATGAAGCAGAGGATCAAATCAGCAGTTTGGAAGCAGAAAAAACACTAAAGCAGAGCAATAAAAAGAATTTAGAAAAAGAGAAGAGTTGAAGGGACCTTTGTGGTGGCATGAAGCATAACAATATCCACATCATGGGAATACCAGAAGAAGAGAGTGAGCAGAGAATGTGTTTGAAAAAATAATGACTGAAAACTTCCCTAACCTGGTGAAAGAAAAAGACACACAAGTCCATGAAGCACAGAGTACCCAACAAGAAGGAAGCAAAGAGGCCCACACCAAGGCACATCATAATTAAAACAACAAAGGTTAAACATAAGGAGAGAGTTTTAAAATCACAAGCAAAATGCAGTTACCTACAAGGAAGTTCCCATAAGACTGTCATACAATTTCTCAATAGAAATATTTCAGGCCAGAAGTGATTGGCATGAAATATTCAAGGTGATAAGTAGCAAGGACCAACAACCAAGGCTACTTTACCCAACAAGGCTATCATTTAAGATTGAAGGAGGTGGGCGGAGGGGGCTTCACCCACAGAGTTCCCCTACCACTGCAAATGAGAATAAGTCTACCAAGACACAATCTGCTTGTGGAGAAAAAGCTGACCAGTTTCTCAGAGGAGAAAGGTGTTAAGCCTCTCTTACAATGGGCTTTTATTAAGTTTAGCTTGCATAGGGATGCACATCAAGGAAAGGAGGAATGGTTTACAGATAACATTTCTGGGATCACGGGGTGGGGGGGTCCTTTTGAGTCAGGGACTGGTAGACAGGGTGACGCCAATTGGCTGTAAAACCTTGGGAAACAAACTTATTTTATGCTTGGACCCTTAACATTTAAATTCAGGATATTCTTGGCAAAGCAGGTTTCACAGGATTTTGTGCATTCTTTCTTAGGCCTGATCATCCCCCACCTGGAACCGCTCATTCTGGCATAGGGCTGTACCTCCTGTCAGCATTGCTTCAGGCTTGAATGGTGGGGGTCAGGGAGCAAAGCAGCCAAGAGATTAGGAGACATTTTACAGATAGAATGAAGACTCGGGCTATGATAAAACCAAGGGGTGAGGGTCTTTTGTCCCTCCTCCACAATCTCCTAAGTCCTTCCCTGATGGCTCCTTCATGACTGTGCCTATCTTAGGATGTTCCTTCCTTGAGGAATCTTATGCATCATTGACTATCCAGCCATCCTCCAGGGGCCAAAGAGGGTGAAGTAAAGGGGGCAGAGGCTGTGCTGGGAGGATAAGTTTTGTCTCCTTAGTGGCTTATGGTCCCAAGGTCCCCTAGCTGTGGGACCTTTTTGCTTGTCGGCAGCATTACAGCTTCTGAAACCAGGCAGGATCATACCCAATAAAGGAGAAATAAAGAGCTTCCCAGACAAGAAAAAGCTGTAAGAGTTTGTTACCAACAAACTAGTAATGCAACAAATGTTAAAGCGCTTGCTAGAAGAAGAAGAAGAAGAAGAAGAAGAAGAAGAAGAAGAAGAAGAAGAAGAAGAAGAAATATATAACTATTTTTATTATAGTTAAAAATAAAATAGCAATAAATAAGTATCTATCAAAATCACTTTAAATGTAAATGGTTTAAATGCTCCAATCAGAAGACAATAGGGTAGCTGAATGTGTAAGAAAACAAGACCTATATATATGCTATCTCCAAGAGACCCACCTCAGAACTAAAGATATATAGACTAAAAGTAAAGGGATAGAAAAAGACACTTCAAGCAAATGGAAGGGAAAGGAAAGGTGGGGTAGCAATATTTATATCTGAAAAAATAGACTTTAAAACCAAGGCTATAGTTAGAGACCTAAAAAAGGACACCAGTGGAGTGAGGTGCCATATGTCCAGGCCTTCTTTGAGCTGTGCAGTTGCCCCTCCCTATGCCAGGCCTGTTCCACCTACCAAATCCTTCTCTGCCCTTCCCTTTCCCAGGAGCATCTGCCTATCCCCAGCACCCTGACAGAAACATCTTTTGATCCCTTTGAGGACTCTCTTCCTGCTTCCTATGCATCCCTTCCTTCTCCATCTGGGCATGACTGGGCTGGGACCACAGACTATGAATCTTCTACCTCTCCTGACTCCACCCCAGATCCTCTACCTTCCTCCCCTCACATGACCAGGTCCAACAGACCTCAGCCTGTCTTACCCCTCCAGTAGCTAGTAGGACCGGAAGGGCCCATCTGAGTCTATGTCCCCTTCTCCCTTTCTGATCTCTTCCAAATTGAACAACACCTAGGATCTTTTCCCTCTGACCCCATCCTATTTCTCAAAGAATGTCAGTATCTGACTGTCTCCTATGATTTCACTTGGCAAGACCTCTGTATCATACTCTCTACCTGTCTTTCCCCCAAGAAGAAGGAATGTGCTTGGCTGGTGGCCCAGGCTCATGTTGGCACCCTAAACAAGTAAGACCACACCAATGGCCCAGTAGGAGCTCCCACGGTCCCCCATGAAGACCCTAACTGTGTCTATCAGGATGGGAAACCAGGTTGGCAGTCCTGCCATTACATGATAACCTGCCTCGTGGCAGGATTGAAGGCTGCCACACACAGGGCAGTCAGCTATGATAAACTAAAGGAAATATCCCAGAGAGCACACAAGAATCCCACCATCTTTCTTGCAAGACTCGGGGAAGCCCTTCAATGTTTTACTAATCTGAACCCAGACTCCCTGGAGGGCACTGTACTCCTTCATATGCATTTTATCTCCCAGTTGGCTCCAGACTTATGCCAAAAGCTCCAAAAATTAGAGGCAGGTCCTCAAACTAGCCAGAACAAGTTAGTTAATCTAGCCTTTAAAGTTTTCAACAACAGAGATGGTGAGAAGGCCCATCAGGAAAGACAAAGGGAGGAAGCTAAGGCCAAGTCCCATAACCAAGCCTATCAGCAATTTGCCTCAGCATTAATAGAGACCTGAAATTTCCCCAGACAAAGGGAAAAACACTTCCAGGGACCTGTTTTAAATGTGGGAAGCCCAGGCACTGGGCCAAACAATGTCCAACCACCCCCCCCAAAGCCCTCCAAGGCCTTGCCCACTGTGCAAACTAGAGGGCCATTGGAAGTCCAACTGCCCCGAGGCCTCTCAAGGCAAGGGGTTATCGGTTACCCTCTCAGACTGGACCTCTGGTTTTGAACTCCCAGACCTTCTGGGATTAGTGGCAGAAGACTGACGGTGCCGGGGAATCACACAAGGCCCCACCATAATCAATAGAATGGAACCTCGGGTAACACTATCAGTAGCAGGTAAGCCAATCTATTTTCTGATGAACACAGGGGCCACTTAATCTGCCCTCCCTGAATACTCCAGGCCAACAATCCATTCCTCAGTCTCAATAGTAGGAGCTGATGGCATAGTCTCACAGACATTAGCCACCCCTCTGCTACCCTGTTCACTAGAGGACCACTTATTTACTCATTCATTCCTGGTCCTCCATTGCTGCCCTACACCAATTCTTGGAAGAGACATTCTTGCCAGGGTTAAGGCCCAAATACTCATTCCTTCTCATTGAAATTTATAGGGTAATTTCTTTCTCTTTCTAACAGATACACTCCTAGCCCACTCTGCCTCTTTCCTTTTCCCTCCCTACTCTGTTAACCTCTGTATGGGACACTGAAACCGCAGTCATTGCCAGCCACCATGAACCAGTCACTGTACATGTTAGGGATCCAACCCCTATACCTCTTGAACCACTGCGAAGAATTAAACCTACAATTACTCACCTCTTGCAGGCAGGACTTCTATGGCCAACTAATTCCCCATTAACACCCCAATTTTACCAGTAAAAAACCCTAATGGAATCTATCACTTAGTCCAAGAGCTATGAATCATTAACCAGGCTCTAATCCCTATACATCCAATAGTCCCAAACCCTACACCATTCTTTCCCTCATACCACTCTCTACCACCCACTACTCTGTCCTAGACCTTGAGGATGACTTCTTTACCATCCCCTTACACCCTGACTCCCAAAACCTATTTGCCTTTACCTGAACAGACCCAGACACCCATCATTCCCACACTTAACCTGGACTGATCTTCCCCAAGGGTTCCGAGACAGCCCTCACCTGTTTGGACAGGCACTGGCCCATGACCTGCACAACATTGATCTCTCCCCCTCTACTCTCCTACAATATGTAGATGGCCTCCTCCTATGTAGACCGTCCTTTTCAGACTCCCAAAAAAGTACCACTAAATTCCTAAATTATCTAAGACAACTAGGATATCAAGTCTCAGCCCCAAAGGCTCAAATATCACAAACCTCAGTCACCTACCTAGGCTTCACCTTAACACCCACTGAGAAGGGAACACACCAGATAGATGAGCACTAATCGCCTCAATGCCAATCCCTCCTACTAAAGAAGACCTCCTATCCCTTCTGGACCTAGCTAGATACTTTAGAAACTGGATTCCAAGCTTTGGCATTCTAGCCAAGCCATTATATGAGGCAATAAAAAGATGCCTCCAGGAACCACTACTGCCTGGGAAGCCCATCAAACGACCCTTTCGGGAGCTAAAGGAAGCTCTCAACAATGCCCTTGCTCTGGTCCTCCCCGATTTCAATAAACCCTTTATCCTATGCATGGATGAAAGACAGTACATTGACTGAGCCTGCGCTCAATCCACCGAGCTACGCCAGCCAGGGTATTTTTTTTTTAAATGTATTTTTTAATTACAATTTAATGTTTTTGTCCTTTAATGTTTTTACTAGAGTTAAGTGGTAACACACTGCCATTTTACAGTATTACCATATTCTGAATTTAATTATATACTCACCTTTACTAGTCAGTTGTATATTTTCATGTTACTAATTAGCATCCTTTCACTTCAGACTGAAGAGCTTCATGCAATCTTGTAAGATAGGTCTGGTAGTGATGAACTTTCTTAGCTTTTGTTTGTCTAGGAATGTTTAAAGAATTCTTGGTTGCCAGTTTTTTTTCCTTGCAGCACTTTGAATATATTATTCACTGCCGGGGTCCAGCCTCGGCGGGTCTCCAGGTCCCCGAAGGAGGAACGGCTCAGGCGAAACGAGACAGACAGCAGATGTGGTGCCGGAGGACAGCCAGGCTCTTTAGACCTGACTGACTCACCAAGAAAAATCAATCTTTATTTTTATAGGGGGGTTATACAACATTCAATACATAATACGATTATTAAAACAGAAACGGTTACCATAGAAATAACTTCGAAAAGTACAGGTTTTACGGATCAATCATGTTAAACAAAGAAATAACTGAAAAGTACAGGAAGTCTCACAGATCGACCATATTAAACAAAGATTATTTTGACCAATAGGGTCATTAATCAGATAGCCAACGAAGCTATATGAGCACAAACTTTTAAATGCTGATTATAATTAAATATCTACTAAATTTCTATAGCTTGGTCTAACTCAAAGGGGTACAAGGAGTGATTTAAAAATTAGTTATTGTTTATAGAAATTAGATTATCTAAATTAAATAAATGATTTTTTACCTAGATCTATTAACTACATATGGGGGGGCATATTATGTTTCTATGTACTAAGATTATTATATTTAAATTAAAACTTCTTCCTCCTCTATTTACCTAGTCCCATCAATAACCGTTCCTGCCCAGGGCATGGGAAAGGCAGTGGTTCTAATAAATCTTGAGCTTTTGAATGGTGACTCCTTAAACATTCCTAGCAATGGCCTCCTCCAGCGTTCTGGCAGCTAGTCTGCCCATAGTTTAAATCTATCCTTTACTTTCCAGGTGGGGGAGCAGGCAGCACCAGGGCTACCAGGGGCCCCCAGTTAGTGGTCAGCAAATCACTTCATGCAGAGCCAGAGGCATTGTTCAAGGTCCCTTGCTATAAAGCACAGGCATCCAAAATCCCACTACCTGATGTTAATAGGGACAGGCATAAGGGAAGAGATAGACAGGAGACCTGGCCACAGCCACTTCTGCTGTGCAGATGCGTCTCGCTGGACCCGACTATGTCAAAGGTCAGCTGTTGGTCAGCTCCCGACAATTCACTATCTCCTGATCTGTAAGGTTTCTTCTGTGAAATACACTGATGCCTTCTAGGGGGTTCCTTGTAAATGATAAGATTTTTTTCTCTGCTGCTTTTAAGATTCTGTCTGATTTCTAACAATTTTTTTTATAATGTGTCTTAGAGAAGATTTTTTTTCATTGAATTTATTTGGAGACCTATGAGCTTCATAAACTTGAATGGTCAAATCTCTCCCCAGATTTGGGAAGTTTTCAGCCGTTTATTCTTTAAATAGCTTTCTGTCCTCTTCTGCCTCTCTTCCTCTTCTGGAATGCAAATATTTCACAGATTGCTTCTCTTGATGCTATCCCATAGTTCACATATGTTTTCTTTACTCTTTATTCTTCTTTCTTTGTTCTTTGCTGACTGGATAATTTTGAAGATCCTTATTCTCTACTTCAGAAATTCTTCTGCTTAATCCATTCTGTTGTTGATGCTCTCTGTTGCACTTTATTTTTCATTTCATATATTGTATTTTTCAGCTCCAGAATTTCTATTTTGTTCTATTTTATGACTTCTACCACTGTTTTAAACTTCTCATTTTGGGGGGTATAGTTTCTTGGTTCCATTTAATTGTCTTTCTGTGTTTACTTATAGCTTATTGAATTTCCTTAAAACAGCTATTCTGTGTTTTTTATTAGGTAAATCACAGATTTCCATATGTTTGGGGTTAGTTACTGAAAGATTATTGTTGTCCTTTGATGGTGTCATGTCTCTTGATATTTCATGTACCTTGAAGTCTTGCATTGCTGTTTGCATTTGAGGTAGCAGTTCCTCTTCTGGTCTTTACTGACTGACTTTGGGAGAAAATACCTTTTGTCAGTCAGCCCTGCTATGGATGCTGAGGTAATCTCAAATCTCTTGTGGATATGCCTACTCCACACTTCTTTCTCTCTCCTGTGGCAGAGTCTTAAGCTTGTATATCTTCTCTTGCAGGAGCAATGTACCAGGCCAAGTCCTAACAATTACCTTTTTGCTTCCCCAAGGACAGTGCTATATGCTTGTTTCTGGTATGTCTCATACATGCAGATGCAGTCTGGCTTTCTGCATGTGCTTACTAGCTATCTGCCAAAACTTAAAGCACTTGGAATTGGGAGTGCACATAGGGAGCTGGCAACAGATTGGGTGTTTGTGTGGGTAAGGTACCCAGAGTGCTAGAGGTGCCCATGGTCCATTTGGGGGATCTGTAGGCTAAGCTCTCCAGCAGGCTAAGCTCTCCAGCTAATGGGTGAGCCTGCTAATGGAGTCCATAACATGGTTAGTAGAATCTACATCCCTTTCATAAGTTGCATTCCAAGCCCTGGATGTTGTCCTCCCAGTTGCTCACTGTCTCCAGTCATGAAACTTACAACTCAGTACTCTGGATGGAATGAGAGAGAACTGAGCCTCTTTAGCATCATCCTACATAGCTGGGGAAGCCAGGTACTCCGTCATATGCTCTCACTTTCCCTTGTTAGAAAAATCACAGGCTGAAAAAGGCTCTTTTGGACCCAAGCTGTGCCACCCTGAAGTGGGGAGAGGGTGGTTGACAAGTGTAAAGTCAAACTGTTCCTCTTACTTCCTCTAATGCACCCAATCTCAGGTCTCTTTTCTCCAATGGTGTCCTGAAACATCTCCACTGGACTTCCACAAAGGCTCACTTGCCTAGGGGAGATTTTCTAAATCAGTGTTCTTTAGGGTTTTCTAGATTGTGGCTGAGAGGCCCAGTTCATGGGCCTCTTCAGGGTCTGCAGGTGAGACCAAGGTCTGTATACTTATCACCTGGTGCATAGCATGAGCAAGATCTTCCTGGAACTCTTGGTGTATGATGCTGGATCTCACACCTCTTAAAAAAGCAATTTTGTCCATGGATAGATGCTAAATTGTTGTTGTTGTAAGGGAGAATATAATTGAGGGATATCTTATTAAGCTGCCTTGTTCCTGTTGGACTTTGTATTAGTCAGGTTTCTTCTAAAAAGCAGAACCAATAGGAGATATGTGTATGTGTGTGTACATATATATGTAGTTTTACATATGTATATACACAAACATATATACACACATATGTATGTATATGTGTATACACACACGCACACACACACACACAGAGAAGGAAATTTATTTTAAGTATAGCTCACAGGATTATGGTGACTTGCAAGTCCAGAATCTGATGGGTGGACCAGCAAACTAGAGGGAAGAGTCAATATTGCAGTTTAATCTGAATGCTGTCTGGGGAAGAATTCCTTCTTGCTCAGGAGAAGTCAATCTTTGTACTATTTTTTCAACTGATTAGATGAGGCCCACCCACATTATCAAGAACAATCTGCTTTACTTAAAGTACATCAGTTTAAATGTTATACTCAGCTAAATCCACCATCACAGAAATATTCAGAATAATGTTTTACCAAATATTCAGGTACTGTGGCCCAGATAAGTTGACACAAAATTAACCATTACAGACTTTGCACTGTACCCAAAGTACCCTCATTTCTATTTCTATTGAGTACCCTCAAGGGACCTTCATTTCTATTTCCACCTCCTGCCCCTGTTTGATTAGGCATATTCTTTTATTATTTCTAGAGCCCATAATGTTTTCTTATAGGCAGGGCCAGCATAGAGCCAGGCTGATAGTAAGTGCTTGATAAATATCTGTTGAATATATAAAAACTAAGAAAATATCGGTTGGCTTAGTGAGCCAACTGATATTACCTCTGTTACCTCCTTCAATCAGGAGGATGCAGGGACCCTTCATCTGTGCACCCACCTCAAGATGTAGGAACATGTAGGACTGTGTAGAAGTTGAACACCAGTTTTCCCATTGCTAGTTGTGTAATACTAGATAGCTCACTTCACCTCTCTGGCACAGAGCAGGACCTCAATAAGCAGTAACCCTTATTCAGTGAAACCAGGACTAGCCAGACAAATGCCTGGAGGTAAAGTTGACTAGACACAGTGTACATTCTGATTACTGCTAGAAAGGGCGGGAGAATCATCTGGTTCAGGTTTTGCATAAAGCATGATGATGCTGAGCAGGGCGGTCAGGATGGTGTTATGGGCATCTCTGCCTGCAAAGTGTTAGACACATTTGATTCTGTAGTTTAATCACCATGACAACTTGCAGTGCAAAAGATGGGTTCTTAAACATTTTTTGGCTATGAATCTCTGGACCCCTTTTCAGAATAAAGTTTTCAAATCTGTACAATAAAAAATAAAGTTATAAATGAAACCAATTAGCTTAAAATACAGTTTCATAAAACTGAAAAACATTCATGATCAAGTAATGTATGTACCTCGATGTTAACACATTAAAGATTGAGATCTAGCAGCAAGTCTAAAAACTATTTTTGAAGTAGAGATATTGGCAATAACTGTAACACGATATGCAAATGTCTGTGATGTCTACTGCTGACAAGGGTACAG
Source organism: Phyllostomus discolor (assembly GCF_004126475.2). Classification (NCBI taxonomy): domain Eukaryota; kingdom Metazoa; phylum Chordata; class Mammalia; order Chiroptera; family Phyllostomidae; genus Phyllostomus; species Phyllostomus discolor. The sequence continues at coordinate 44,249,848 of NC_040913.2, read as the reverse complement.
GTTGCTAACACTGCAGTGTGATTTGTTGCCCACGTTCATAGTTGAAGAGCATGTTAAATTTTCATTAGAGATTAGTAAAAATACAATGATTATTTCCCTATTCAAGAATACAGACCCCCCATATTCCATCCACAATACACTTGGCAGTCTATTATTGAAGTAAATGTTTTTTTTTAAATCTCGAATTTATAGACGAGGAAACAGGAATTCAGAGCAATTAAGTAACTTTTCAAAGATCACACTGTAAAAGAGCCAGGATTCAAAGTCAGAAACATTGTTCACCCCTAAAGTGCTTCAATTTTACTTTGTATTGGTTTCACAATATACTTTACAAAGTGTTCTCCTTGATATTTCCATATCCCAACTGCCACCATACACAGTTATTATAACCTTATTGACTATATTCCTTATGCTGTACTTTACAGTCCTGTGACTATTTTGTATCTAACAATCTGTGCTTTTTAATCCTTTCTTCATCTCTTTCACCCACGTCAACTCTCCTCCCCTCTGGCAAGCACTGGTTCTCTCTCTGTGTCTATGGGTCTGTTTCAATTTTGTTTGTTTGTTTATTTTGCTCTTTAGATTCCACATATAAGTGAGATCACATGGTATTTGTCTTTCTCTGTTGGACTTCTTTCACTCAGCACAAAACCCTCCAGGTCCATCCACACTGTCAGTGCTTCTCAATCTTTAATGAGCTTGCTAGTCACTTGGGAACCTTTTTAAAATGCATATTCCTAAGCTCCACCCTTAGCAATTCTGACTCAGTAGGTTTGTGTGGGAGTCTGAGATTCTGTGTTTCTGCTGTTGGTCCCGGGAGTGACCCCACTGCACTTCTGAATAGTGATTTGGGAAAACCCCATTTAAAGTACACAGTCTGTTGGTCCTTGACTCCTGGGGGGAGAAAGAGATGATCTCGCTGAGAATCCTATACTGAAAGTCAGAGTGCCATCATGGTCAGGGCCCTGGGTAGAGGCTTCCTCTCACCATATCCTCTCGCTATCTTTTCTGCCCCCTTTTTTACCATCCTTTCTTAAGCTGCCCTCTTTGGTCATGATTATTCTCCAGGCTCCCCTCCGTTTTAAGCTGGTTTCACTAGGATAAAAACGCTGCTGAGGAAGAGAAGCCCAGGGTGATTAACTTCCATCAGGCCCTTGTGTCAGCCCTGCACACAGCTCCCAGCAAATGCTGACAGTCCCTCCCACACCTCCCCTCTGGCCTCAGTCGGAGCTGCTTCTGGACCTGTGCTCCCACACACCCACTCAGCCAGGCACAGCCTGTGCACGTGGTGGGACACACAGCCTGCTTCCGTTCCGGGAAGCTCAACCTTGGCAGGACGGGGAGTACCAGGGGGGCTTTGAAAAATACTGTTGTCTGGCTCCCACTCCCGAAATTCTGATAGTTTGGGGTGCTGCCCTGAGCATTAGCAGTTGTGAAAGCTACAGAGGTGACTCCAAGAAATGGCCAAAGTAGAGAATCACTGGCTGAATGAAAGGAAATCATTTGTGAACACAGGTATAGACCAGGCACTATGTTCAATGTTTTACACACATCACTTTATGTCCTCCTGGCGGCAATCCTGTGAACTGGATGCTGTCATCGCCATTTTAGAGGTAAGGAAACAGGGGGCTCATAAGAGGTTAAGTAATTTTTCCAAAGCTACACAGTAAGTATATGAGCCAGAATTTAAACCCACGTTAGTCTGTCTCCAAAGCCTGACTTTTTAGAATCTTGCTGTTTCCCACTGGAGGGAACATAAAAGTGATAACATTCTCTCTTGCCTCCAGACCTGATGCTGTTCCTTTTACCTCACAGTGTTTGTCCCCTTTGCTATAATCAAGTGCATAAATCTGGAAATTCATCAGATGGTAAAGGTGGTCTGGAAATCCACAATGTTTTTTCCAGTTCCAGCCCCAGCTTCTTAAGTGTGTCTCAAAGGTGATTATAGTTCATGTTACTAACTGCCTCCTCTGGTGTCCTACATGCAATGTGACAAGTGACAGATGTTCTGAGGGGTAGTGAGGTCCTTGGACTCATGTTGGAATGCATGACCGTTCAAGAAGACACTAAAATTCGGGGCATTTACTTTAAGCCAGGTGTGAAATTTTTAGAGACATAGACTGAGAATCTTAAGGGCAAGTTTGAACTCAGCTGGGAGTGTTCCCTGGGAGGCAGCAGGATAAGGGGACAGAGGACAGACCTCTGGACTTCAGGGCAAGACAACCTGGGAGCAGATCCAACCCCATCCCTTCCTAACTTTGATTCTGAGAAAGGTGCTTAAGCTTTTGAACCCACTCTTCATGGAAGAAATGGGAATACTTCCATGCCATATGATTTGTTGCCCCTCCTGCTCTGGAAGCACTTTCGATGGGTGGGTAGTTTCCTGAGAGTCAATTTGTGTAAATATTAGCACCAGGAAGAGAAGCACTAGGCACCACCTCCCTCCAAACGCAGATCAAGTTGGTAACGTGTAGGTGTGTCTGCCTAATGGAGTGGGTGGAGAACAGAACCAAAGGTGACTCTGTCTCAAGTGAAAAACATCTTCATATACAGCCAAACATATGCAGATCCCATTAGAACAATGCCCATCACTTGCAGATGCTACCTAGCAGCTTTGCACCTGGCTCTGTGAAAAACGCTAATTAGCTTAAAGGTACAGTTGAACACCTGTTGGTCTGGGTTGCAAAGAAAAATTTTAAAACCATTGGTGTGGTAAGTTGCAGCTTGGATCCTGCATAATGGAGTATGTGCCCAACATTGGCTGACTCATACACCCAGACCCAGACAGAAAACAAAATAATGCAGAATTATGCAAGATAGATTTAAACAAAGACAAGCTCTCCTAGCCACCTACCTGAAAAATGCAGCAAAGATTCATGCTTGGAGCTGGAAAAAAAATGCCAAGATCAAAGTCTTTGCTATTAGGTCATGGGTGAGGCACTTCCCCCATTGATAAAAGAGGAAGGTTCAACACTCTAGTGACTGAAAATGCAGAATGGTTCTCAGATGAGAAATTGATGTTGCTGTTCCTTGCAAAAATATTAGTAATGCCTTGAACAAACACGTCTCCTCAAAAACTCCAGAACATTTGATGCATTTCTCATTATTTCCCCACTCCTTTCTCATTAGTCTTACCATCTTACTCTGTGGGCAAGAAGGCATGTGGTATTGCAGAAGGAGAAAGCAAGGGGAGGCAAATTGAACAGCTGAGCCATGGTCCCTGAGCTTACCCATGGCCCAGCAGGAATCACCCCCAGCACCCCAACACAGATAGAGGTGTGACTGGTGCAAAAGTGGAAAGAGGTAGACTCAGAGAGGACAAAGGCAGATGACTTACTAGGGCTTATTAGGAGAAAGAGAAACTTCCCCTGTCATTGTGGACTTATTTTTTTTCTTCTAATACATATTATTTAATTTATATTTTTATTGTTGTTCAAGTACAGTTGTCTCCATTTTCACGGCACCATTCCCCCTGCCCCATCCATCTCTGCCTCCCACCCTCTAACCTACTACCTTTGGCTTTGTCCTTGTGTCCTTTATGCATGCTCTTTGATGGCCCTTCCCCTATAACTCCAAGACAGCAAAGACTGAAAGCTGTTGTAGGCTAAGCAGCCTTGAGAACAAAAATGGTTGCTGTAGGGAGCTGAGGAGGGGAACATAAAACTTTAGAGCCGCAGGCCATGCGTTTCCTCATTGAGTCCAAAAAGTTAGAACCCTAGCTATAATCTGAACACTAAAACTCTTTAAAACTTTTTGGGTTGATCAATGTTTTCCCTAGAACCAACTTATAGTATGGGAATTCCATTGCTGCTAGTGAATGAGGCTCACAATTACCCACCTGACCTCCTGCTAGCCTTCACTAAAGAGCTGTCCGTGGCTTCAGTTATTTCAGTCAGTTAGATCAGTGACAAATTTGTCAGCCAGATTGTTCTTCCCCCAGAGTAACTAACTGTCAGTCAGGCTTTAGGGGAAAACAACTAGTCCCTTGATACTAACAAATGTGAGGCCCTCAGGCCTCCTGACACCAGACACTGTGCTTGGAGCCCCAAGGTTAGAAGCTGTAACTGACTGAGAACATCACTGAGCCACACACCAGACCCTTTAGGCATTTTCTCGATTAAAAAATCCATTAAAACAATAACAGTTTTGTTTTCTCCTTTCTGATTTGGATGTGTTTTATTTCCTTTTCTTGTCTGATTGCTGTGGCTAAAACTTTCAATACTATATTGAATAGAAGTGGTGAAAGTGGATAACCTTGTCTTGTTCCTGATCTTAGTGGAAAAGATTTTAGTTTTTGCCCATTGAGTATGATGTTGGCTGTAGGTGTCTCATATATGGCCTTCATTATGTTTAGGAATGCTCCCTCTATATTCCCACTTTGCTCAGTTTTTTTGTCATAAATGGGTGCTGCATCATAAACAAAACAACAAACAACAAGTGTTGGAGAGGTTGTGGAGAAAAGGGGACCCTAGTGCACTGTTGGTGGGATTGCAGACTGGTACAACCACTATGGAAAACAGTATGGAATTTTTCTCAGAAAACTAAAAATGGATCTGTCTTTTGACCCAGCAATTCCACTGCTAAGATTATATCCTAAGAACCCTGAAACACCAATCCAAAAGAACCTATGCACCCCAATGTTCATAACAGCACAATTTACAATAGCCAAGTGTTGGAAGCAACCTAGGTGCCCATCAGTAAATGAATGGATCAAAAAACTATGGTACATTAACACAATGGAATTCAACACAGCAGAAGGAAAGAAGGAGCTCCTACCCTTTGCAACAGCATGGATGGAATTGGAAAGCATTATGCTAAGTAAAAGAAGCCAGGCAGTGAAAGACAAATACCATATGACGTCACCTTTAACAGGAACCTAAACAACAAAACAAACAAGCAAGCAAATTATAACCAAAGACACTGAAATAGAGAATGGGCTGACAGTGACCAGAGGGGAGAGGGAATTTCAGGGGAAAAGAGGAAGGGTTTACAGGAGGAACAAGTATAAGAGACACATGGACAAAAACTAGAGGTGGGGATTGAAATGGGAAGGAGGTGGGGAGGACTAGGAGTAAAAGACAGAAACTACTTGGACAACAATTAAAATTTTTTTTAAAAATCCATTGAAAAAAGCTGGTAACAATCTTAAACCATCTATTTGTCTTTGTATTGCTACATAGAAAATATGTAGGGAACAGCTCCTTTGCATATATTTTGAGCAAAAAAATCAAAGGAATGATTTTATCAGTTGCATACTTTCAGGTTTTCTCTGATTTTCCCCTTCATTAGATTTGTTAAAATTTAACATCCCACACACCATACATATTCTTGCAGTTTCATATCATGGTAATATGTACTCAATTATGTCTGTAAAGAAAATTGATATTCCATATACAAATCCCATCAACAGAGTCAAAGATAACACGTTCATCATGTGATCCTGTATATTGTTCTTAATTCACCAGACTGCTGTGAGAAACACATTCCCCCCTTGACAAAACAAAATTCAAACTTGTATTTTGTGGTAGATAGGCCCTTTATGTTATGTTAACCCAACATCGCAGTCCTCCTTTCTCTGTTGGTTTGAAAGCAGATCATAGGGTGGAGTGTCAAGGCAAAAAGAGATCCTCCCAGACCAGTGCAGTGCCAACCCACAGTATCCACTGAATGTCTAACTGGCCTTGGCAGATCTTTAAGACTTGACCATTTCATGGGCACGGTGTGGGAATAGTGGGGGGAGGAAGATGATGAAAGGGCAAGAGAGAAGCACAGGGCCTAACTGCCTGTCCTGTTCTGTTAGAAGCTGGACACTGAAGAATAAGCAGTCTTATTCTTCCTGTACACAAAGTATGGGATCCAGGCACTTATGCAGACATACTCAATAATATACGTTAGGGGTGACAGTTCAGTTGTGTCAGTGTTTATATTACCAAGGCCTGTCAAAAGTGCTGCAAGACAGAACTTGATATGAAGATACCTGAGGCAAGAACTAAGTAAACAAACCAAGGAACCTGGCACTTTCTTTGGTGTTTGCATCACAAAATAAATACAAAAGTCAATTTTAGCCCTGGCTGGTGTGGCTCAGTGGATTGAGCACTGGCCTGGGAACCAAAGGGTCTCTGGTTGGATTCCCAGTCTAGGGCGCTTGCCAGAGTTGCAGACCAGGTCCCCATAGAAGGCCAGAGAGAGGCAATCACACATTGGTGTTTCTCTCCCTCCCCTCTCTAAAAATAAATTTATATATTTTTTAAAAAGTCAATTTTAAAGTATTATTGGGCTGATTTCTACTTTTGCCATTGCTTCTCTTGGTATGAGGAGTAAAACCAAAGTTTCATTAGTTCTTTCTGAGAAAATCTGCATGTAAAGATTGTGGTTTCTTTTTTCTTTTTTTCTCAAAGATCATATATTTTATTTTCATTGTTTTTCAAGTACAGTTTTCTGTCTTTTACTCCCATCCCAGCCCACCCCCCAGTCCTCCCCACCTCCCTCCCATTTCCATTCCCACCTCTAGTTTTTGTCCATGTGTCCCTTATACTTGTTCCTCCTGTAAACCCTTCCTCTTTTCCCCTGAAATTCCCCTGAAATTCCCTCTCCTCTCCCCTCTCTCCTCTGGTCACTGTCAGCCCATTCTCTATTTCAGTGTCTTTGGTTATAATTTGCTTGCTTGTTTGTTTTGTTGTTTAGGTTCCTGTTAAAGGTGACGTCATATGGTATTTGTCTTTCACTGCCTGGCTTCTTTTACTTAGCATAATGCTTTCCAATTCCATCCATGCTGTTGCAAAGGGTAGGAGCTCCTTCTTTCCTTCTGCTGTGTTGAATTCCATTGTGTTAATGTACCATAGTTTTTTGATCCATTCATTTACTGATGGGCACCTAGGTTGCTTCCAACACTTGGCTATTGTAAATTGTGCTGTTATGAACATTGGGGTGCATAGGTTCTTTTGGATTGGTGTTTCAGGGTTCTTAGGATATAATCTTAGCAGTGGAATTGCTGGGTCAAAAGACAGATCCATTTTTAGTTTTCTGAGAAAAATTCCATACTGTTTTCCATAGTGGTTGTACCAGTCTGCAATCCCACCAACAGTGCACTAGGGTCCCCTTTTCTCCACAACCTCTCCAACACTTGTTGTTTGTTGTTTTGTTTATGATGGCCATTCTGACTGGTGTGAAGTGGTATCTCATTGTGGTTTTAATCTGCATCTCTCTGATGGCTAGCGATACTGAGCATCTTTTTATGTGTCTCTGAATCCTCTGTATGTCCTCCTTGGAGAAATGTCTTCAAGTCCTTTGTCCATTTTTTAAAAAATATTCTTGCTTCTTAAGGTTTTTTTTAAAAAAGATTTTATTTTATTTTTATATTTAGAGAGGGAAGGGAGGGAGAAAGAGACAGAGAGAGAGAAACATCAATGTGGGGTTGCTGGGGGGTCATGGCCTGCAACCCAGGCATGTACCCTGACTGGGAATTGAACCTGCAACACTTTGGTTCACAGCCCGTGCTCAGTCCATTGAGCTAAGCAAGCCAGGGCTCTTTGCCCATTTTTTAATTGGGTTGTTTGTCTTCTCAGAGTGGAGTCACTCTGTTTATATATTTTGGAGATGAAACCCTTGCCTGAGGTATCATTGGCAAATATGTTATCCCATACAGTTGATTCTCTTTTTATTTTAATACTGTTTTCTTTAGCTGTGCAGAAGCTTTTTTATTTTGATGAGATCCTATTTGTCTATTCTTTATGTCCCTTGCTCTAGGGGAAATATCAGTAAAAATGTTGCTGTGTGAAATATCTGCGATTTTCCTGCCTATGTTCTCTTCTAGGGCTTTAATGGTGTCACGGCTTATATTTAAATCTTTTATCCACCTTGAATTTATTTTCGTGTATGGTGTAAGTTGGTGCTTGAGTTTCATTTTTTTTGCATGTAGCTGTCCAGTTCTCCCAACACCATTTGTTGAAGAGGCTATTGTTATTCCATTTTATGTTGCTGCCCTCTTTGTTGAATATTGACCGTAGAGACTTGGGTTTATTTCTGGGCTCTCTGTTCTGTTCCATTGGTCCACGTGCCTGTTTTTATGCCAGTACCAGGCTGTTTAGATTACAGTGGCCTTGTAATACAGTTGGTATCAGGTATTGTGACCCCTCCTACTTTGCTTTCTTTCTCAAAATTACAGCAGCTATTGGGGTCATTTATGGTTCCATATAAATTTTTGAAGTGTTTGTTCTATGTCTGTGAAATATACCATTGGTACTTTAATAAGTATTGCATTGAATCTGTAAATTGATTGTGGTTTCTGATAGTTGCCTTTTGAAGTGAACAATCAATAGTGTGTCCTGAGGTATGACTAGGCTAAACAGCTCTTGAAGTAAGGAGAAAAAAGTCTGGGAGCTCACAGTGTAGATGACATTACACAAAGTTAGCATCATTTTTTAAGAGTTGTACAATGGAAAAAATCAAGTGTAAATTCAATTTTTTTTCAAGTCAGGTTTAACTTTAACTGTATTGGGAAAACTGGAAAGATAAAATTATCTTACAGTTTATCTTTTACAATTTTAAAGCAAAACAAATACAACAGTATTTACTTTCATATAGCGGGTTAAAAAAATCTGTTTACAAATGGCAGAAAGCCCAAACAAGCACACAGTATGAGTATAAAATGGAATAGACTAGAATGCAAACGGAATACCTAAGTACTTAGAAGCTGAGGAGCAAAGTATAAGTCAGATCTGAGTGAGGTTAATTAGGGGTGTTGCATTTTTGTGTGTACATGCTGCTATTTCTGCAACACTGCACTCTCCAACACTCTGGGACAGCCCGGGAGACGCACACTTTGCAGATACAGTCTGACATCTTACCACCAGAGGACAGACATTGTTAGATACTTTCATCCTACCCTGGAGGCATAGAAACTGCAATGTTAACACTTCTGAAGTCAACTCTTGCTTTTCCACATTCATAGAAGAAAGAGCAAAGGCACTGAAAATCCAAAATAGTAGATAAATGGAAAGATGATTAAGTTGGCTTTTGAATGTACTTATTGTTGAATATAGGCCTAGTTAATGTTCAAGAAACTCACAAGTCAACTATGAGCATTATAGTCATGAGGTGTTAGAACTCTTCTCTAGGAGCTGGAACTTTTTCAACTACTTGATTAGAGCAGCTGAAAGCATTAAAGGGGTAATTTCAAAGACTTTCATAGGTGGTGACTAAAGTTCTATGGGTTCTACTAGACACCCTATAACTACAAAATACAATTTTGAAATTTGGTATGAAAGCATGGCATGAATAACCCAGTTCATGGTTGAGAACTTTGGAAAGCAATTTTCAAAAATTCAACTGAACACTGTAATTTCCTTTCAAATACTGCAAATTATCTTTTCTTGTTTGTTTCTCTTTTTAACCTTATTTTTTTCATTGCCCTTCTGCTCCTTTCAATAAGTTCAGCATTCTTATTCCCATCTTTCTTTTATTGCACAATTTCTTCTTTTCTTTCCCAAGTTCCACTGCTTCATTTCATGAGCTGAACTTGCTCCAGATGTTCTCCTTGGAAGCTCTTGCCCATGAATGTTTCAAATAAAATCTCATCAATTTCCTCCATTCCCACACTAAGTCAGAGAAACCCACACCGAAAACTTTGCAATTGAATTTGTGCAAAATGCAGTCGGATGAACATCATAAGCTTGTGGGGCAGAATTAAAGACATTAGGCACTCCTTGCCTGTAACACCAATGACACTGGATCCTTCCATACATCTACTTCACAATCTATACCCAAGCGTCACAACCACCAAAGAATGAGCCAAAAGCCCAGCAAGCCCTTTTATTCCATGTATGATTCCCATGTATACAGATTTGTACAATATAATGGAAAAGAGCATGTGCTTCAGTCAAGCCAAATTAGATTTAGATCCTAGTTCCACCACTGACTAGCTATGCAATGTTGGCAAAGTTCCTAAACTCTGCTGAGCCTTTGTTTCTTCACCTGAAAAATGGAGACAGTCATATTACCAATCTCTTAGGGGCGCTATGAAAATTAAGAGAGAACATAGATAGGAAGCTTGGCACAAAATATTTAACAAGTATTAGCTATTATTATTTTGGATTATGAAAATGAGCTGATTCTAATTTCTTGGTCTTTAGAAGTATAGCTCAGATGTCACTATTGAAGAAGTATGTCAACGCGATTTTCCTCCTGTCGAAATCAAGTTACATTTCACACCGTTGATTTAATTTTCCAGGGGCATTTCCTTCCTCGAAGTTGAGGTGCAAATTTGAAGTTTTGGGCTAACATCTAGCCTGAGTGATCATAACCAGATAATGTGAAATTACACTCACTCCTACTGATAGAGATTGCATATCTACAGCTATATAATCTCTTGTTCAGACTCCAAATGTTGACCAGTGCTCCTAGGCACTACTCAAAAGAGCAGAGGGGAAAAGGGTTATTTATGGCAGGAAGAGAAATGAACAGTATTTAATGAACTTGCATTTCAATTGAGCAGGAGTTTTAACAATTTTTTCCAGAAAAGCTTTTTATAAATTCTTTTGCTCAGCAACAGTAAAATAGGAAAAAGAGCACTCAGCTGGGAACAATAGCAACTCAGCTCATAAAAATCATTAGAAGGAACATTTCCTTTGTCTACTGTGCCTAGCAATTATACTGGTAGGCAATAATCCAGCTCACTTAGATTCCACTTTTAAAAAAATGAGTTCAGAAAACCTCAACATTTCCAGCTAATAAATTATTCTAACAAAATTCCAATTTCCTAATATGTTTAACTGTACCATAAATGAAATATTAGCTCGTAACTCAGAATATTTTTTGGCAAGTACATGATACTGATCTGGAGTTAACATGATATGCTCTTCAGGTTGCCTTTCCATTAGGAGGGAGGTGTGATGCTGACACATTTACTCACTGCCATCAAACGCCTTTTGTAGCAAGAAGCCTTATTGCAGGAGGTGACTGTTGAGCAAGGTGCAGAGTGCCTGCGGATAGCGCGTTCCCTCTGGGTGAGATGAGCTGGCCTACTTGGGTATTTAAATTTCACCACAGCCTCTGTAGATCGTCCAAAGTGGTGGGTCAGAGAAACTTGACAGTTTTGACATTAAGGGCCTGGCTAATTCATCTTCTCCCACAAATGTCATTAAACTACCTTAAACTAATTGTCAAATGTGTTGAAGATGTCATTAAAAGCTCTTTTCTACATTCAAGGTTTCCCATGACAACCAAAGTATTCCTGTACTTGGATAAAATGTGTTATTTCAAATGACCCTGCTGGAGCATAAGCGTGTTTCTTAACGCAGAAGTATAAGGAAAAAAGTTCTTTAAGGATTTTTTTTTCTATTTAGTTTGAGCATACATTTTAAGAATGAATTTATTTTATATCTTTACTGCATGATGTGGTAAGTGCACATACTTGCTGAATGACTAACATGCATTTCAAACTAATTAAAGGAAATGGTTTGAGAACTAAATAAAACACTGTCTTCCACAATTGACACACCTTTTCCTTAATAACTTCTCTCCACTTTTGACTTCATGCTGGAGATTGGCACCATTGACTATGGTCTTAAATGGCATTCTGGGTTCCCCTTTAATTAACTGTCCATTTGACTTACACTTTCTCTGGAATCTGAGAAGTAACTGTTTTGTTTTTAAAGTCTTTCCTGCTCCCTCAGGTTGCATCTAAGATACAAGAATAAACAGAAATTGCAATATCAACAAAGAACTTAAGAAAAACATGCAATGACAGCAAATATGGAAAAGCAATCTTTATTAAAGATAGATAACCATTCAAATAAGCTGTTACAGGTAATAAGGAGTTGAGGGTGGGTAGCTGTTTAAGATCCAGTTTTGTGAAGACACTGCCATTTAGAGAATGACTGGTAAATTGATATGTACCTAAAATAGTAGTCATACCACCTGAAACTGCTTCAGCTAGTTGTACTTAAAATTCTACATTCCTGACATTTTTTAAAACAATGCCTTAAGTGATTCAACTGGGGTGGGGGGAGACCCAAATCCTGCCCTGCTACATAGTAAAGACAACCACTAATTATTTCACTTGAAGAGAGAAGTACTGCAAAAATGAGGAATAAAATGGTATGGAAAATTTTAGATTCACAACAAAATAGAGTTGAAAATACAGAGAGTTCCTACAAATGCCATCTCCCCCACCAAATACCCACAACCTACCCCATTATCAATCTCCTGTACCACAGCGGTACATTTGTTATAATCAATGAACTACATTGATACAGCATTCAATGTTCACAGCTTACATTAAGGTGCTGTACAATTTATAGATTTAGACAAATGTCTAGAAACATTTATTCACCATTATAGTATCATACAGAACAGTTTCTGTGCCCTAAAAATCCTCTGTGCTTTGCCTATTCACTCCTTCCTCCCCATTAACCCTTGACAGCTGATACTTTTACCATCTCCATAATTTTGCCTTTTCCAGAATGTCATGTAGTTAGAATCGTATAGTAGGCCGCATTTTTATATTAGTTCCTTTCATTAAGTAAGATGCATTTAAGTTTCCATGTTTCTTCACAGTTTGGTAGCTTATTTCTTTTTAGTGCTGAATAATATTCCATTGTCTGGGTGTACCATTGTTTATTTATACACTCACCAACTGAAGGGCACCTTGGTTGCTTCCAAGTTTTAGTAAAAATGAATAAAGCTGCTATAAACATCTGTAAAAAGGGCTTTGTGTGGATATGTTTTTAAATTCCTTTGACTGAATACCAAGCAGTACAACTGCTAGATTGTTATGTTAAAAGTATGTTTAATTTTGTGTGAAACTGCCAAACTGTCTTCCAAAGTGGCTGTACCATTTTGTATTTCCATATTATTAAATTAGAGTTCCCGTTGCTCCACATTATTACTAAAAAAAAAATGGTATGGGAATTTATTCATTCATTCAACAAATATTTATTGGATGCCAATGTAGCAGTAAACAAGACAAATACGGTCCCTGCTCCCAGAGCGCTGATTCACATTACTTTCACTGGAAGCACAAGAAAAGGAGGGTCACATTTTAGCTTGACCTTCACTGACCTCTACGCTTTGAGCATGTGAAGATCTGAGGATTAGAAGGGCATCTGAGACACAGAGATAATAAAGAGCAGAAAAATGAAAATCACTAAAGCACAATAAAATTAGGACATACAAGGAGACTTTAAAGCCAGAACAATATTTAACTAACTCTAAAATTCAATCAGTTTTGAGTTAGGCCATTATTTTATGTGCCTAAAGAAAAAATACTAAACATTTACACCATGGCCCTCAACCAGGGACAATTTTGCCCTCCAAGGGACATTTGGCAATGTCTATAAACATTTTTAGTTGTCCCAAGTGAGTGGGTGCTACTGGCCTTCAGGAGGTACAGGTATGCATGTTGCCAGTCATCCTACATTGCACAGGAGAACTCCCACAAAAAGGAATTATTCAACTCAATACTGATAATATTGTCAACACTGAAAACTCTCCACCTAAGGGAGACAATAAACTGAAAGATGCATCTAGAATATTAAAAAGTATTTTAAGATAGATGAAGTAAGTTCAGTTTACTGGGGATGAACCCAGAATTTGTAAAGCGGTATTGGAAAATAATGCTGGTACTCTGTATCTGAATCTGTTTGCTCACCCTTGAAATAGTAAAGTGATGAAGACCAGGGGCTGCTTTGAGAATATAATTTAATCACTCTAATTACAGTAATTAATACCCCATTTCTGCTATTCTGACTGCTCTCAGAAGAAACACAGACTCACCAATCATATGCTCTCTCTCTCATTGTTAAAAGTCCAGCTCTATGCCCCTTACCCTATGAAGTTCCCCCAATGCTATCAATTCTAAATATTCCTTTCTTCTTTTGAATTTCTTTAGCATATCATCTATGCATCTCTACTAGTATTTATGTGATTTATCTTTCTTTTAAATGTAAGTTCCTTTAACTACATCTATAACTCTCAGAGGGGTCACTATAGCACCTTACACATTTGAAGTGGTCAATAAATATTTGGAATGAATAACTGAATAAATATACAGTACAAAACACTGTAATTAAATACAAACTCCTCAGACTTCTCATAGCTCTTTTCATCCTTTCCTTGTAAGGGCTCATTTTGTAAATCTTTAATCATTTTACTAGCTCTCCAAGTTCTCATGCTTCAGCTATAGGGTCTCAGAGAGAGCAGAGTTCTTCAACAAGTCCTAAGTACTACTTTAAAAAACACCATTTTGTAAATTCCATTAAGTTTCAGGTCATTTCCCCATTGGGTGGCAGTCAGTGTTTGGTCTCAAAACATTTCAAGCCCTTTACAGAGGCAGCATACTAAATTCTTCCAAGGAAACAGGGACAATGTGAATATAAACATGGGGAGCAGTGGCAAAAGTAGGTTTCCAGTTGTTCATATGGGAAAGACATACAGGTTCTTATTGATTACAACAGCTTTATCAACGCAAAAGAATGTCACAATGCAACTGTAAACCTACTTTTGCCTGCCCCTGTATAAGCAGTGAAAGTATTTCTACTCATTGCTCACCAACACCAATGACATTACTGATGATCATACTTTTTGGATACTTTTGTGTGGGGGAGGAGAGTGTGGAAGGTTTAAAACAGAACAGAAATATTAAAAGGTATGACTATCACAGAGAAAGTAAGAAAATAAGAAAAAAATCAGTTATAAAATTGTAAGGTATTCCTTTAAAAGATAATGAGCAGGGAGATTATTAATCTTTTATTATACCACTTAGCAGAGAATAAATTATTTATCGTTAGCACGTGTATGAAAATTATGACAGTGGTGGTTTTGATGAAATTTGCTAGACTTTGTTTTTAACCCCCCTGCTTTTTCCCTTCAGAGCAGTCCTTGAGCCTCAGTGTTTGGAGGTTTCTTCTAGCAGGTCTTTTGCTTCGTTTATTTTGGTTGCTAAGTACGGAGATCCACCTGAGAACAAAGAAAAATAAGTGGGTTAAAACACACTTTATTATTGATATTTTTAAAAGTCTCAAAGTAAAACACTCTTAATTATAATTCTCTGATATTTTTCCACACATTCATCCTCAAACATTGCACTGATGAGATATTACCATTCAAATATTTAACCAGCAAATTCCGTAGTAGATGGTTAGGTAAATAAAATGATGGTCCTTCTGCAGGACAGTTTTTTAAGAGGGAAGACTATCTTTTGAAGGATATTTCTCTGAAGGAAGTAAATATATTTGAGGGCTTTCTCAGTCTAAGTAAACCTTTTAATTTCACAAAAATAAAATACATGTTAGAAAGGCAACTATGTACTTCCCAGTTCTAAAAATTGTATTTACTAATACAGATGAGCAAACTAATACATGAATGATAAAAATGTTAAATAAAATTCTCCCTGTCCTCTGAAATGAACCTATTAGAATACTTATGAAATATAGTCTTACATTCACTGTGCCCTAAAATAAAATCAAGTCAGTTCTTTCTTAGAGTTCTTTAAAATGAATTCTTTCTAATGCAAACCACAAGAGAAAAATTGAGGTGAATTTCAAATTCAGAATCATCATAAATCACAAACAGAACCTATTTGACATACAGAAATACTATTGTCACATAAAACCTATTTAAGCATCATATGCCTTCTAACATCTAGGCCTGAACATTTCAATTGCTTAACAGTCAGCCTAACAATCACATTACAGTTCACCAGTTCCTTTGTGTTTGTTTTTATTTTTGTATTCTCCCCTTGAGTACAAACCATCTATAGCTGTTGAAAACATCATAGGACATCAGTAGCTTACAACAAACCAAAAAACATACAGATAGTATTGGCACAAACTGTCCTGACTTTATTCAAGCATTCTATTGATTGAACAAAAAGAAAGAAGGCAAAACAGATCAACAAACATGGTACTGCAGCAAAAAAGGCAATGTGGGAGGAAGCTATATTTAGCATTTTGTCCTTGAGTATATCAGTGACATTTTCACATGAAGATATGAATTGCTAAACTTATGGAATATATCAGAATGTCCTTCAATATACAGAAAGAATTATAGATGAAGTTGATGAAGTTTTCATATATACTTGATTATGAAACAAATTGATTTCATGATTATGTTTGAAAATAATCTTGGAATTAGGTTAATGTCAATTTTGATAGGCTGTTTAAACTTTTAGAGCTACCAAGGTAATGCCAGAAATATTAAAAGGTATGACTATCATCTTGTATGTCCTAAGTATTAAAATATTAACTTAAACACAATCTTTAATTGACTGATATGCATTTTGGATATTTAAATCACAGGCCGTAATATGATCATTTAGAAAACAAAATAAAGCAAAGGTACAGAAGACTGAAAAGCTTCTTCAAACACTATATTTATTGATGGCAATGTTAGAGGGACAGTGAGCTTCTAATTGATGTGCACAGTAGAAACTTTGACTTGGCTCTCATTCTACCCTCGTAAGATTTGGAAAAGTCTCTAAGCCAAAAACTATAATTCCTATATTCCCTTCAAGTAGTGTTTGATTCAAATTGTGAAATTTGAAAGGCTGAAGTGAGGAAAAGGCTTTCTTGCTGGGTGTCTTTGTTACTGCTGTTAGCAAGCGAGACTGTGGTGAGCAGTGACAGCCACTGTGCCATTGTACAGCTCTGGTGGCAGTCTATGAGGTGGTGTCTTTGCTGACAGAGCAGCTTGCTTGGGGAGTCATTCTTATAGGCCTAGTCTAGAATTTATTACTTCAGACCTTCCAGCAATGTGTAACCACTAATTACCTCTACTAAATGCTCCCCTGCCTAAGGCATGTAGTTTCTGGCATGGAATCTTGACTGATATAACATTATAAGATACATATCCTATATTTAATGGGAAAAATATGCTTGAATCTTTCAATCCTGCTCAAATTTCTTGTGGGAATCATCCAGATTCCATTTTATTAGAATACTCACCCTCACCCTTGACCTCTGTACCACTTGTACCTCCACTAAATACGGCTGAAGCTTTTTTGCTTTTGGCAATCATGAACTATCATATTTTAGACCAATCCTCCTATTGAAACCAATTAGAAGAGTTGAATAAAATACAAACACATCAATATGAAAGAAGAGGGTCTACCAAGTCAGCCAACTCTTGAGGATTAAGATCCTGGAGGTAAGGAAAACGCATTGTGATGAGGACAACATTCTGTATTGCTTTTTCCCTTCAAAGAAGCCAAATACCAGACAAGATCTACTATACAATTCCACTTATATAAAATGCTAGAAAAGAAGTATCTAATCCATTGTGGCAGAAAGTGGAACAACAATTATGCAAATTGGGATAGGGGTGGGCAATGGGAAGGAACACTAGGGAACTTTTTTGAGTTTTGATAAACTAATATTGTTTGTTTTTGCATCTATGTATATCTTGTGAGATCTTTCTTCATCAGTGCTTGTAATGAAAGAGACACTATCCCCATAAAAAGAATCAAAATGCCTTTTCTTTTTCTTCTCTCTTTTTTTTTTTTTTTTGAAAAATTCACTTATAAAACCATCCTGGCCAATCTTTTTATTCATTAGGAAGGTGTTTAACTACAGATTAAATTTCTCAAATAGAATTCTTTGAAATGTTTTTCCTAGAATTAATTTATTCTAAATTTTAAATGTTTTAGTATGAAGTTGATCAGTTTTTTTCTTTTTTTTTCTTAACAAACTAACCTTTGACTATGTTAGTTCTCTTGAATGCTAATTTCTATCGTGGTATTTTCTTTGATGCATGGGTTATTTAGAAGTATACTGATAAATTTCCAAACACTAGGATCCCTTTGATGTGTTTATTGTTTTCTAATTTAATTAGGTTTATGTCAGGAATCCAGGATTGGCTTTAACATCACAAAATTTATCAAAGTGATTCACCACATTAACAGAATAAAGAATAAATGTCATATAATCATCTCAATAGATGCAGAAAATTCAATGCAAATTCATAATAAAAAAGCTTAAGTAAACCAAAAATAAAACTATGTCATTGAAGTTATCAAAAAATATAGCAAACATTATACTTAATAGTAAAATGTTGAAACTTTTGGCTCTGAGATCAGCAACAAGGACAGGATATCTACTATTGTCATTTTATTTAACACCATAAGGGTTCTAGACATTGTAATGAATGCCCTCCTCTATCCCCAATTAAAAAAAGAAAGATTGGAAAGAAATGATCATTCTTCATAAATGACATAATTGAGTTTATAGAAAATCTCAGGATCTAAAAGATAAAAGGATCTTTTAGACAAAAAGATCTAAAAGGATCTAAAGACAAAAATCAAATTAATAAATACATTTAATGAGTTCCTGCATACAATAGCAATATATAGAGAAACCATTTTTATGTCCTAGAAATAAGTAACTATATGATATAAATTTAAAAAACAATACAATTTATAATAACATTAAAAAATCAATACCTAGGGGTAAACGGAACAAATTATATATGACCCAGAAAACTGAAAAGCCTTACTGAAATAAAGATGACCTAAATAAAAGAAAGAATATGTCTTCTTCATAGAAAATTCAATATTGTAAAGATGTCAAAGCTCCCTAAATAGATCTACAGATTCACAGTAATTCCAATCATAACCCAGGAGATGTGTGTGTCTGTGAATGTGTGTGTTTGCACATGTGCACATACAAACTGACATGATGATCCCTAATTTATAAAAAAAAATGTAAAGGGGCAAACACAGCATAAAAACCTTATATAACAAAAAATTGAAAGCTTTATACTATCAGAAAAAAATACTCATTGCAAAGCTATGCAAATTAAAAAAGTGTGGCACTGGCACAACAAGGCCCTGACTGGTGTGGCTCAGTTAGCTGGGTGTTGTCCCTCAAAGCAAAGGGTTGCTGGTTTGGTTCCTAGTCAGGGCATATGTCTGGGTGCAGGTCTGGTCCCTGGTTGAGGCAACTGATCGTATTTCTCTTCATCCCCAACCCCAAAACAAAAAATTAATTAAAAAAAATTAATCAATGAAGAAAGAGAAAGGAAAAAGTATTTCCATAAATACCTGGTCACTTCATTAGTAACAGGGTTACAACACTGTGGGTCACTGGGGAATCAATGCCCTTTTCAATAAATAATGCTGGATCACTTGGATATCTGTATGCAAGTAACTGAAGCTTTAGTCTTGCCTCTCACCATATACAAAAATCAGTTCCAGTTTATTACAGATATAGTTATGTAAAATAAAGGTTCCAAAAATTATCTTTATGAGCTTTTTATGAACTTGAGAAAGGCACAAATTTCCTAAACAAAAAAAGCAGTAACTATAAAGCGAAAGTTTGACAAACTGGGTTATATTAAAATTAAAGAATTTCCATTCATGAATGGACACTGTTAAGCATACGCAAAAGCAAGCTACAGAAAAAAGATATTTACAATACAAAGAACTCATATCTAGAATACTAGAACATGCAGGTTGGGGGCAAAAGTGGTTTACAGTTGTGAGCACACAGAACATAGCTTCTTCTTGTATTATTACTTATTAATTATTGCATTATTTTTCATACAAACAAATGCAAACCTACTTTTGCATCATCCTCTATGCTCTTACCAGAAGCAAGTCAGAAAGAGACAACACAACAGAAAAAATAGATAAGCAAAGCTAATCTATGGTGATAGAAGTCAGGATAGTTGTCAACTTTGGGGCATGGGGAGTCACTAGAAAAGTACATGAGCAAAGTTTTTGTATAGTTTCATTTTTTTAGAAGATTTAATTTTTCTAGAGAGAGGGAAAGAAAGGGAGAAAGAGAGGGAGAGAAATATCAATGTGTGAGATAAACATCCATCAGCTGCGTCTTGCACATGCCCCATCTGGGACTGGGCCCTCAACCCAGGCATGTGCCCTGACCGAGAATCTATCTGGCAATTCTTCACTTCACAGAATGACACCCAACCAACTGAGTCACGCTGGTCTGGGCATATGGTTTCATTTTTAATCTGAGTACTGCCTACATAAGCAGGGTCACTTAGTAACAATTTATTGAGTTGTACTTTTATGAACTTATATTTCAATTTTTAAAAGTTTATTGAAACACTAATATTAGAGATGTGTTGACCTCCTTGTCATTTGAAGACACTACAAATTCATACTGTCTGAAAATCATTGGGATCAGCAAACTTATGATCAAGACCATGATGATGAAGATAATGACCAACCATTTTTCTAAAATAGTATTTCATTTGGTTTTTCCAACCATCCCTTATAGTTGACTCAATTCTTTTGTCATTATATAAAGAAACTGAATCACAAAAAAGTTTAGTAAGAAGCTGCACACGTCTTAATCACTACACCATACAGCCTCTCATTTTGTTACTAGAATTTATTAAGTATGTGATTATGGTAAACCTTTTTTTCTTTCTTCAAACCTGTGATCACATCCCAGATCCTTTTCCTTCTTGAAAGAATTGAAATCATGCCTTGTGATTCATATTTTAAAATACACATTTACCCATTAGATAATAAATATCTTGAACAATCATGTCTTAGATTTTTCTGTATTATCAACACAGCTCTGAGTACACAAATGGGATTCAAGACATGTTTTTGATGATGATAAGAAAAAGTTATTTTCTTCCATCAAGTACCAGCTTCATAGTAGTAAAACCACTCTAGAGACAGAGAAAACAGGTAAAACAAGTGTGTTAGGAGACAGTGCTTTAAAAATAAATGTCTACAAAATATCTATGTAAGAAATACTGGCACAAGAGAAAATAAGTAAACATTCTACAATTAACATTATTTCAAAGTTAGGTATAATTTATTGCTTCAGTACATTTCATAATGAGTATACTAACCTGAGGATTAAGAAGATACGTGTTCCCTTTAAATCCTTTGGTCTTACTTAGGGACATTCCCTAACTCTCATTGAAACTTAATATCTACATTCCAAATCTGTAAGAAAGAAATAAAGTACTGCCATTTGCTGATTATAAGGGTTCTTAAAGGCTACCTACCTTTCTAAAAAGAAAGATGTTACGATCATGTAGAAGCAGATAGGAGTTTGACTTCTAGCATGAGGAGTTCCACTGTTCTGTTCCCCAGAAATTAGTGAAAACTATTAAAAAGCCCCAACTATCTGAAGCCTCAGGAAATGGTCTTAAAAGCAAAAATAAAAAAGAAACATCTATTAAAGAAAACCTATGAACATTTAGTAAAAAAAGTAGGAATCTGTGGTATTTGAACCAGAATGGTTCTTTCCTTCCCCCTGCCCAGCTCAGCTAGGCAGAGGCTCCAACCTGGACTGAAGCAGCCAAGAACACAGAGTTCCCTTTCTATCCAGCTCCAGGAGAGAGGGCTTTATTTCTGGGAGGGGCAAAACCTCCATATTTCTCTTCCTGCCCCCAGCTACCTGATGC
Source organism: Phyllostomus discolor (assembly GCF_004126475.2). Taxonomy (NCBI): domain Eukaryota; kingdom Metazoa; phylum Chordata; class Mammalia; order Chiroptera; family Phyllostomidae; genus Phyllostomus; species Phyllostomus discolor. The sequence goes on along the minus strand of NC_040913.2, from coordinate 44,228,464 downwards.
TAAAGCTAAGTCTCAGACAAGTGGAATAACGGCTCTACCTTAGGTGTAATTCCCCTAGAATACTGGGACCTCAAGAGCCCTTCTCCCAGTCCATAAGGCATGGTGATTCCATATGAGAAGTACACCAAGAAGACCCCTTCTATCGCACACTTAGCTACTACAGTGGGGGTTCTGCTCAGGAGTAGCTTGCCATAGTTTCCATCCCCAACTCCAGAGCCCTGGCACAGAGATTTTGCCTGTGGAATAAATCTCCCAAAGGAACTGACTTCATTTCAAACAGTGTGAAGGGCACTTTCATAGACAGTTCAAGAATGGTAGAGGTTTTGATAAAAGGCAATTGGAAGGAGATTCATGAATCTACTTAAGATATAGTTTAGACTGTTAACCAGTTCATAGGGGAGAACCAGGGAATAAGGGAGTAGAATAGGAGCCTTCCTGGAGTAAGAACAAATATCAAACACCTCAGAAACTATTCCATCAAAGAAGCTACAGTCTGCTATTATGAGTTTGTAGAGAAATTTATGTCCCATGGCATTGCTGAAAACAACCAAGCAATTGGTCAGGAATTAATGGAGTTTAGCAGTTGGGTGTGATCAAGAAATAAGAGAAAGAGAGTCTGACCACTGTCATCCCAGGGTGACTATGGGCAGACCTAAAGCTATGCCTCCCTGAGAAGCCGTGCAAGAGGCTTGACACTATGGGGGATGACAATGTAGAGTATAGGCTTCACGAAAATAATCCAGCCAGTGCCCAACAAATATTACAAGGTATGCAAAGAAACAGGAAAGTATGACAGTATGACCCACATATACATCTTGAAAAAAGCAATTATCTGTGAGAGTGACCAGGTGTTAAACTTATGGAAAAAGATTTCAAAGTGGCTATTAAACATAAAATAATGGGAAGAAAATCACTAGAGGGGCTCAAGAATAGATCTGAACTTGCATAAGAAAAACTTAATAAACTTGGAGACACAGTGATTGAGATTATGCAAGCCAAAGATCAGAGAGAAAGAAGAATAAAGAAAAAGAGCCTCAGAGAAATGTATGAAACATCATTACCTCTATCAATCTATGTGTAATGGGACTAGCAAAAGGAGAGGAAAGGAGAAGGAAAAAATAAATACATAATGGTTTTTCAAAAACTTTCAAGTTTACTGAAAAACAATAACCCACATATCCAAGAAGCTCAACAAACTCCAAATAGGATGACTAAAAAGGGGCCCCAAAACAGACACATCAGAGTAAAACTATTTTAAAAAAATTACTAATGTTGGTAGGAGAAAATCTGGAAGTAGTATTAAATTAAATAAGGAGGCCATTAGAATGATGTGACTTTAATGCCTTAGTAGTATATATAACCAAAATCTAAGCCTACAAATCCCTCAATATTAAGAAATCAAATCCTGAGAAACACTAATTACAATGAGCAACTAAGCTTTTCCAAACAATGCAAATGCAAATGCTACAGCCTATCAAAAGATTTCCTTGCTTTGCCTTATTTCCTCTTTATAAAAGGCTTTCCCCTAGCTCCTGTCAGTGGAGTGCTCCTAACCATTTCTGATGTGGTACTGCTGAATTTGAATAGATTTTTGTTCATATAAACTCTTAATTTTTTTATCTTCACTGAAGAACATTTTTTTAATTGCTTCCTTTAAAAAACTTTTTAGAGAGAGAAAGGAGGAGGAAGGGAGAGAAACCTCAATCATCTGCCTTCTGTATATACCCAGGCCAGGGATTGACACCCAGAACTAGGACTGGCATCCAGACCGGGAATCATATGTATCAAAAAATAGGTTGCATGCACCCATGCGTGAACCAGAGATTGAACCACAGTCTAGGAATGTGGTCTGACTGCAAATCTAACCTATAACCTTTCAGTTACGGGATGACACTCCAACCATCCGAGCCACACCTGCCAGGGCTTAAAATTTTTTAATATGTCTCAGTTTATCTTTTGACAGTAGAAAGAGAAAAAAAATGTATTACTTATAAAGGAACCCCAATGAGGTTAACACCTAACTTAGCAGAAATAATGAAAGCCATGAAACATTGGGATAACACGTTCAAACTCCTCAAAGAAAAAACTGTCAACCAAGAATTCTGTATCAGCATAGCTGTCATTCAGAAATAAAGGTGAAACAAATACTAACCAAGATAAATAAAAACTGAAAGGATTTGTTGTTAGTAGACCCACTTCAGAAGAAATACTACAGGAAATTATTGAGAAAGTAAGTGGTCTCAGATGGTAATTCAAATTCACACCCACAAAGAGCACTGGTAAAGGCCACCATGTAATTATGAAAGACAATAATTATGCAAAGTTTTCCCCTTTCTTCTCTTGACTGATAGAAACAGCAATTATATATAAAATAATATGTACACAATGCACTGTTGAGTGTATAAGGTAGAAATATATGTACAATATATTTGCTAATAATAGCACAAAGGAGGTAGGTGGGAGTGAAGCTGTTATGAACTAAGGAAATAGGAAATGGCAGAGTATAACAATGCATTCTAATTCTAACAATGCATTATTAGGTTTGTAACATACGTCTAACAATAATACCACAAAAATGGGGAAATGAGAATAGTACTACACAGGAGATATGTTTCTATACATTATTGGAATTAAGCTAGTGTAAACCTGAAGCTGATTCTGATAAATTAAGATAGGCAAACACTGGAGCAATCATTTAAAAAAAGACAAAAACAACAACAATAAAAACCCCCTCAAATATAGGGGAAAATAATTAATGAAATTAATATTCAGTGCAAAACAGAGAATAGAGAAACAAAAATGAACTGAGACACAGAAAACAAAAGCAAACATAAACCCAACTATAACAATATAATAAATTCACATTAAATGTGAATGAATGAATCCAATCAATCAAAAGGCTGTCTGATTAAATTACAAAAACATGATCTGTGCTTGCTTAGGCAGCACATATACTAAAATTAGAATAATACAGAGAAGATTAGCATGACTCATATACAAGGATAAGACACAAATTTGTAATGTATTCCATATTTTTATGATATCCCAAAAGAAACTGAAGAAACAAAAACTTATGGCCTGGGTGTAAATTCATATAAAATAGATATTAATAAAAGTTTTTTAAAAAATTAAAAAGAAACATTATCCAACTATATGCTGTCTACAGGATATAAATTTTGGATTCAAAAACACAGATTAAAATTAAAATGATAGAGGGAGGGAAGAAGATGGCAGAGGAGTAAATAGAAGTCACACTAATCTCCTCCCAGGGCCAATCTGGAATTACAATTCAATTGAGGAGAAACCACCCAGACAAACAAGTGAGCAACAGCAAGGGAGAAGCCTTACAACCTTAGACAGGCAGAAGAATCAGCCTCAGCACAACCTATCTGAACCTGTACAGTAGCACACAAGACATGCTGGGCAGAGTGACCCTCAGTTACCCAGCTGGAAGGAAGGACCCACAAAAGAAAGACCCTACAACAATCAAAACCCAATTATATCCAGAGAACCAACATAAACGGCATAAAGGGCATCCCAAGAACATCTAGTTCAGGTGATTTAAGGAGACTGTACCACTGAATCTCACAGGTCTCCTACCATAGAAGTTCCTACCACAAACACTGGGAGTCAAAACAGATCAATTTAAGAAGCAGACACAAACAAGAAGAATTTCACAAGTAATGGGCAAAGAAAGAACTCCCAATCTAAAGGAAAGGAGGAATCCTTAGAAAGAGTGCTAAATGAAATAGAGACAAGTCAACTATCAGATATTTAGTTCAAAACAATGGTTATAAGGAAGCTCAATGAGCTCACTGAGAATTACCAAAAACTATAGGGGAACTATGAAAAACTTACTGCAAACTCTATCAGCCTAAAAAAGGACACAGAAACAATCAACAAGGGCCAAGAGGAAATGAAGAATACAATTTCTGAACTGAAAAACACAGTAGAAGGAATCAAAAGCAAGCAAGATGAAGCAGAGGACTGAATCAGCGAGCTGGAGGACAAGGTAGAAAAAAAACTTCAAGAAGAGCAAGAAAAGGAAAAAAGACTCAGAAAGAACAAAGAGGGGTTAAGGGAACAGCAGGACAACATGAAACAATAATATCTGTATAATAGGGATACCAGAAAGAGAAGAAGAGGAGCAAGGTATAGAAAACTCATTTGAAAAAGAAATGATGGAAAACTTCCCTAATCTGAAGACAGAAAAAGCCACACAAGTCCAGGAAGCAGAGAAGGTCCCAGTTAAGAGGAACACAAAGTGGCCCACTGCAAGACACATCATAATTACAATGGCAAAATTTAAAGACAAAGAAAGAATGTGAAAGGCAGCAAGGGAGAAAAAGGAAATAACATATAAAGGAGCCCCGATAAGGCCAACAGCTGACTTCTCAACAGAAACATTATAAGCCAGAAGGGACTGGCCAGAAATATCCTAAGAAATGAAAAGCAAAGGCCTGCAACCAAGACTACTCTACCCAGCAAGGCTCTCAATTAATATGGAAGGCAAAATAAGAAGTTCCCCAGACAAAAGAAGGCTAAACTAATACACCTCCACCAAACCAGCATTGCAAGATATGCTGAAGGGACTGCTTTAAGAGGAAGAAAAAGAGTGAGAGAGAGAGGAACACAGGTATGAAGGGAGTAAAATGACAATGAATAAGAACTTATCAATAATAACCTTAAATGCAAATGGATTAAATGCTCCAATCAAAAGACACACAGTAGCTAAATGGATAAGAAAACATGACCCACACATATGCTGCCTACAGGAGACCCACCTCAGAACAAAAGACCTACACAGACCTGAAAATGAAGGGCTGGAAAAAAATATGCCAAGCAAATGGACAGGAAAAAAAGCCAGGGTAGCAATACTTATATTAGATAAAACATACCTCAAAACAAAGTGCATAAAAAAAGACACAGAAGGACATTTCATAATACTCAAGGGAAGAATCCATCAAGAAGACATAAATATTCTAAACATGTATGCACCCAACATAGGAGCACCCAAATATATAAGAAACATCTTGGAGGACTTCAAGAAAAACACAGATAGCAATACACTTATACTATGAGATTTTAACACCCCACATCAACAATGGATAGATCTTCCAAACAAAATGTAAACAATGATATTGTGAACTGAACGATGCCCTAGATAAAATGGACTTAACTGATAAATATATATATATATATATTTAATCAGCAAAACAAGAAAGGAAAATACAACCAGAGATGTTGAAATAAAGAACAAACTGAAAGTAACTAGAGAGGAGAGGGAGATAATGGGGAAAGAAGGGATAGGGTTGTCAAGGAACATGTATAAAAGACCCATGAACAAAGACAGAGGGGAAGTATGGAAGGTGGGATGGGGGAAAGTGGTAGTATGAAAATGGAGACAACTCTATTTGAACAAGAATAAAAAAATGATAAAAAATAAAGTAAAAGGATAGAAAAGTGTATATTATGAAAAGGGAAACCAAAAAAAGCTAGAGGGGCTATACTTATGAGACAAAGTAGACTTTGAAACAAAAAAAAGTTACTAGAGACAAAAAAATTGAATGATAAAAGGGCCGATTCATTAAGATGATATAACAATTGTAAACATACATGTGCCTAACAACAGAACATCAACATATAAGAAATAAAAACAAAAATAAAGAAGATAATTCAATAAGTTAATGCCCCACTTTCAATAACAGATAGAACTAGACATGAGATGAGTAAGTAAATGGAAGACTTGAACAACACTTTAAATCACTAGACATAACAGACATTTATTGAACATTCCACCCAACAACAGAATATAGATTCTTCTCAAGTATGCATGGAACGTTTTCCAGGACAGACTATGTGCTAGGCCAAAAACAACCATAAATAAATTAAAAGGATAAAAATATTACATTATGTTCTCTAATCACATTAGACTAAAATCAGAAATCAATAACAAGAAAAATCTGGGAAACAAATATGTATGTGGAAATTAAGCAACATATTCTTGAATAATAAATGAATTAAAAGGGAAAAAATAAAAAAGGAAATTAGAAAATACTTTGAGAGAAATAGAGATACAACATTCCCAAACTTATGGGGCACAGCTAAAACAGTACTTAGAGGTCAATTACAGTGTAAATGTCTGTGTTAAGGAAGAGCAAACATCTCAAATCAATATTCTAAACTTCAAAATCAGGACATTAAAAAAAAGAACAAACTAAACCTAAAGTAAGTAAAAGGAAACAGTAAAGATTAAAACATAAATTAATAAAAGAGACTAGAAAAACAATAGAGAAAATCAATGAAACCAAAAGCTGGTTCTTTGAAAAGAAGCTTTTAAAACCTGATCAGCAATACAAACCTTAGCTTGTCTGACAAAGATAAAAAAGAACAGATCAAAATTACTAGAATCAGAAATCAAAAACAGGACATTGCTACCAATCTTACAGAAATTAAAAAGATTATAAAAAATACTATGACTAATTGTATTTCAAAAAATTAGATAACAAAGATAAAATGGACAAACTCAATTAAAGATACAAATTACTGAAAATGACTCAAGAGAGAAATCATCTATATAGACCTATAACAAGTAAAGAGACTGAATCAGTAATCAAAAACTATTCACAAAGAAAAGCCCAGAACTAGATGATTTATAGAAGAAGAAGGAATACTTCCTAACTCATTTTATGAGGCCCATATTATCTTGGTATCAAAACCAGACAAAGACAACTGTAGAAAACTACAGACCAGTCTATTTCTTATGAATATGAATGCAAAAAAACTCAAGAAAATACTAGCAAACTGAATCTAGCAACATATAAAAAGTTATACACCATGACCAAGTGGGATTTATCCTAGGGATGAAAGGTTAGTTTAATTGCCAAATATCAATTAATGTAATCCATTACATTAACAGAATAAAAGCAAGAATTACATAATGACTTTAATAAATACATAGAAAGTATCTGATAAAATTTAATACCTCTGCATGATAAAAATAATCAACAAACTAGAATTAGACGGGAACTTCCTAATCCAATAAAGACGGGATGCATTTCCCTACGATCAGAAAGAAGACAAGATGTCTGTTCTTGTAACTTCTATTCAACATTGTACAGGAGGTCCTTGCCAGGGTAATTAGGTAATAAAAAGAATAAAAAGACATCCAGATTTAAATAAAGAACTGAAACTATCTCTATTCACAGATAATGGGATCTTATACATACAGAAAATCCTAATGAACCCACTAAAAGTAACTGGAAGTAATAAGTCCATCAAGGTTGATTATAGAAAACTCAGTGATATTCCTAAACATTTGCAATAGCCTCATCCCCCCAAAATTAAAAAAGTAATTTTGTCCATAATAGCATCAAATAGAATAAAATACTTAAGAATAAATTTAAAGGCAAAACTTATATTCTTAGAACTATAAAACATTGTTGAAAGAAATTGACGCTCTAAATAAAGGAGAAAACATCACATGACTCATGGAGCAACAACACTCCCTAAACTAAATTACAGATTTAACACAATCTCTTGGAATTCCAGCTGCCCTTGAGAAAATCGACAAGCTAATCCTAAAATTCTAAAAAGCTTATATAATTGCAAGAGATCCAGAATAGCCCAAATAATCCTACAAAGAAGAATAAACTAGGTCTCACACTTCATGAAATTAAAAGATTAAAAAGCAAAAGTCATCAAGACTTTGATACCGGCACAAGGACAGACATATAAATTGATGAAACAGAACTGAGAATTTGGAGACAGGGATGAGGGTTAATAACTAAAGGACACGAGGTTTCTTTTGGAGGTGATGAAAATCTTCCAAAATTGTCATAGCTGCACTTAAACATACCAAAAACTACTGAATTGTACAACATAAATGGATTAACTGTATGGTACATAAATTGTATCTCAATATGGCTTAAAAATATCAAGTAGAGATAGAAGGATCTGAAGAATACTTTGAGTCTGATTTAGTTTATCAGATTACTAGAGAATCATAAAAACCTAGAGCTGGAAGGGTCTTAAAGGTTTCTACATATTACTACGTAAGTATCTCCTATGACATCTCTAACAAATTGCCCTCCGGCAGTTTCCTATCTCAAATTACCTTCACTGCTGTGCCTGAACATCACTTTTTCCACTGCTGCAGCTTCAGTATTTAGAACAGGGCCTTGCTTCCAGAAGGTACTCATATTTACTAGCTGATTGATGTGAAGGGAAACTAAGGTAGGTCCAACTATAAGAACAGCCACCTTAACAGAAGTCCAATCTTTGCTGCTCATAGTTGCTTCTCTGTGAACATAATCCTGCCCCCACAAAGGCATAGAAGAGAGACTTCATATATATAGGTCACATTTTAAGTATTAGATGTTACATAGAACTCCTCTAATTTTCTTACTATAGCAAGGTTTCTTGTTCTTATTGCTTTGGCCAAAAACCTAAGAATCCTTCCTCATTTTTCCTCACTCTTCATCCATCAGCTTTCCTGAATTAGGCCATTCTTCACCTCCTTAATTACAAAACCCTAGTATCAACCAGTATTCTTGGGTTACAATTTTCTGTTCTAATTTCTGTGCTTTCGCTGTTTACTCTCTATTTTCTCTATAGCTGCCAAAGTGGTCTTTCTAATATTGTAAAGCAGATAATATAATTTCCGTAACATCTACAAAATAAAAGCCAAAGTTCTTAGCATACCTCGCAAGCTGCTCCAGCATTTGGCCCTGGGCATCCTCTCCAATCATATTTCCTACCACTCTTCCCCTTGCTCACTATGCTCTAGCACATCTCCTTACAATTCCAGACACACAAAATATGTTCTCATCTTCAAGACCTTCACACTTGACTTTCCTTCTGCTTGAGATACCTTTTCTTGATATTTTTGTGACTTACTCCCTCAGGCCTCTGTTCCAATATTATCTCCTTGCAGAGAATTTCTAAGATGGCTACAAACTGACACTGCAACTGCCTCCCCTTCAGCTGCCAATCTCTATCCTCCCTACTCTGCTTATTTTTATTAAAAGTACTTATCATCATGGGACATTTCCTATATCACCCTTTTCAGTATAACTACCCCAAAACTTAGTGATGAAAAACATTTTTTATTCTCACTACTCTGTGGACTAGCTGGTGGTTCTTCTGAGCTGCGTCAGGTCAACTAGGGCTGGATGGTCCAGGTGGCCTCACTGGGACCTCAGCTGGGATGGCTAGGCCTCTCTCTCTCTGCTCAGTCTTTAATCCTTCAGGAGGTGAGCCTGGTCTTCTTCACCTGGTCTCTGGGTTTTCTGAGAGTAAAAGCTAAAGCTTTTTCAGGCCTAGGCTCTGAATTCACACAATATCACTTCTGTTGTATTCTACTGGTCAAAGCAAGTGACAAGGCCAGTCTAAATATAAAAGGTGAGGAATGCACCACCTCTTCATGAGAGTTGCTGTGAAGAATTGTGGCCATTTTCAATTTATTGAATTACTACCTATTATCTGTCTCCTAGTGGAATACAAGATCCATGAAGAGGATGTATTTGCTTTCTTCTTCATGTTAGTACACACTGCCTGGCTTGCATTAGGTACTAACTATCTGCTGAATGAATGACTCACTACTCATATGACACTGCTTCCAGCTGTTCATCATCCTGTTTGGTTTCCTCTGAATACTACTCAGTTTGTCAGTGTCCTTCACAATTTGGCACCCAAAAAGGAAACAAAATTCTAGATAAGGTCTAACTCCCTAGTTCAGCATAGCTGTGTAATAAATATTAGTTAATGAATGATGACAAGCAGAAAAAAGTGGTAATGTACAGTCCTATAATACAGATACTGTGGGTTCTCAACAGGCCATCAGACTGCACTCACTTATTTTTAGCAGCTTTTTTTTAAAAGATTTTATTTATTTATTTTTTTTAGAGAGGGAAGGGAGGGAAGGAGGGAGAGAGAGAGAGAGAGAGAAACATCAATGTGCGGTTGCTGGGGGTTATGGCCTGCAACCCAGGAATGTACCCTGGCTGGGAATCGAACCTGGGACACTTTGGTTCCCAGCCCGTGCTCAATCCACAGAGCTACGCCAGCCAGGGCTTTATTTTTGGCAGCTTTTACACTGTTGAATCTTATAGGCTTTGAGATCAAACACACCCTCCAAGGATCTTTTCCATGATAAACACTGGCAAGTTTCTGTCCTATATTCACACAATAGACTTTTAGGACCTAAAATAACATTGTATTTATCTCTGTTCAAGTTTTTCATGTTTTTTTTATCCCTCTTTAATTTAAATTTAATTTCTTCTACTGAGCAATTTAGTTGATCATTTCTATTGACACATAAACATGCTTGAAAGTATTCAATAAGTTTCCATATTAAAGCATATTTTCAAAGTAAACAATAAAAGAAAGCAAAAACATTTTATCCTTTAATGTCATATCCCCCTCCTCCAGCTACTAACATATTTCCTTCCTTCCCACAAAACTCAGAAAAGTTGTCTATAAGAGCTAACTCAAATTCCTTATCTTCCTTTCACTCCTCAACACCCTACCAAGTACAATTGGTTTTAGAGTCATCAAAATCTACCAATGTTGCAAAACTACTATGAGTCCTCCTCTTTGTCCTCATCTTAACCTTTCACAGCAGCACAGCACAGTTGATCATGATTGCCTTAAATATAGTCCTGTCTTGCCTTACATGGCACCATTCTCTCCATTTTCCGCTCTACACATTATTTGTTTTTAGATTTTGTTTTGCAAAATACGAATTTTTGTCAAGATTGTGATATTTATATTAATATGTAGCAAGATTAATATTTTTAAATGAGGCAATATCTTTAAAACTTTCTAGTTTTAATTTCTACTATTATAAATTTTGATAGACATAATCCACATAAAGTCATTTTGTGTCTGAGACCAAAAAGTTTGAATACTATTCCTTTCATAAAAAATGACAGTCAAAAAAATCAAATCAACAAACCAACAAAAACCAAACTGATAGATACAGAGCAAAACAGTGGTTGCCAGAGGGGAAGGAGGTGGGAAAAAGACAAAGATTGTAAAGGAGGTCAAATATACAGCAATGGATGGAAACGAGACTTCAGGTGGTAAGCACGCAATTGAGTACACAAATGTCTTATCAGAATGTTATACACCTGAAATTTATATAATATTATAAACCAATATTAGCCCAATAAATTTAACTCAAAATTAATTTGCATACACAAAGAAGACCTGACAACTAAAAGGGGAAAAATGCAACGGAAAGAGAAACAGAGATGAGCCAAATATCACAGGTATCAGACAAGGGCTCTCAAATAACTATGAGTAATATATTCAAGAAAACAGAGTAAAAATAGAAAAGATAAATAAACATATAGACATTTCAAAAAGATTTAGATTCCATAAAAAAGAACTGGCAATTTTTCAAAAATAATTATGAAATTAAAAAATATATAGGTTTAAGAGCAGATTAGACACTTTTGTAAAATGACAAACTGAAAAACTTAACTAAATATATCTATATAAAAAATTATGAAAATACCTAAGACAGCATAAAAGGCATACGAGACACAGTGGAAAAGGTGGGAACCAAAAATGCATGAAATTTGAGCTTCAGGAGAAGAAAAAAGAGGCAATATTTAAACAGATTATAAATAATGGAGCAGAAACCTCAAAAACTGATGAAAGATCATTCCATAGATTCAAGAAGCTCTATAAATCCAAGAAGGATGTGTGCAGAGAAACCTACACCAAGTTGTATCACAACACAATTGCTGAAAATCAGAGAAAAATCTTAAAGGCATTCTAAAGTCTCAGCATTGCCTGAGGAGTGGCTAAAGCAACATTTTATTTTAGACTGTTTTAAGTCAAAAAAGTATGTTCTATTCTTTAATCATTATGAAATAGTTCTTAAAGTTTATCAAGTTACTAAAAGAAAAAGATAAACAGTTTTTTATATAATTTTCAATGAACCAAAAGAAGAAAAAGAAATATAAACAGGTAAGACAAATGGTAACATGCTATATCCAGATATCAATAAGTACACTACATATAAAAATTAAGTACTTGTATTAACAGTCTAAAATTATCACTCATTAAAAGAACATATAATCCAACCACATGGTGCTTAAAAGAGACAAACTTCAAACTTCAAAAATAAAGTACAAAAAGACTGAAAAAGAAAAGACAGAAAAAGATACCATGTAAACACAAACCTAAAGAAACCTAATGTGCCTATAAATAACTTGAGGTACATCAGACTTTATGGCAAAAAGTATTACTAGATATAAAGAAGGATATTTAAAAATGAGGGGTCAATCAAAAGGAAATATAATATTCTAATTTATTTGCTCCCAAATTATACTGTTACAATCAGAAAAAGAAAACCAGAACTAAATGGAGAAATAGATAAATCCACCATCATAGCAGGTAAACAAGAAATCAGTAAGAATATATAGGAAACCTGGTCAACACAATAAACTATACCTTACATATTTAGAATATTGCATCCAAGAGTTACAGAAGATACATTCTGCTCACAGACTATTTACCAAAATTGACTATATGCTGGAACATAAAGGTACAACAAATTTCAAAGAACTGAAATCAGTATATTCTTTTCTCAAATGCAATTAAGAAATAAGTCAATAATATAGAGAAAACTAGAAAATCTTCAATTGCCAGGAAATTTGGCAATACATGTAAAATAATATGGGCCAAAGAAAAAAATCATAATGGAAATTACAGCATTATGAGCTGAATAACTGAAACAAATGATGTCAGTATTCATTTTTAAAGATTAGAAAAAGAAAAGCAAGTTAAACACAAAGATAGTAGAAGAGATAACAAAAATAATAATATAAAGAATTAACTTACAAATGGACTATAACAAATTAGATGCAAATACATTGTAAAAATACATTGACCTCTAGTAAGACTTGCCAAGAAAAAAAGAATACAAATTAATAAATTACCAATATTAGGAATGAAAAAGTAGTGAACACTATAGCAACTACAGATATTTATAAAGTAATGAAAGGATATTAAGAACAAGTTTATGCCAATTAACCTAAAATTTTATGTGAAATGGACAAATTCCTGGGAAAAAATTAACCAAAGCTAAAATAAGGAAAAACAAAAAATCTGAAGAGATGTATATCTTTTAAATAAATTGAGTCTATAATTTTAAACTTTCTGCAAAGAAGTCTCGAAGCCCAGATGGTTTCACTGGTGAATTCTTACAAATATTAAATAACATGTTGTACAAATTTATTTAAGAAATAAAGGAAAACACTGCCTACCTCCTTTTAAGACTCTAGAGTAACCTTGACAACAAAATCTATCCACTTTTCAAAACAGCAAAATTGCAGGCTAATTTTTCTTATTATACAGAGACATATTTTAATTCCTTTAAATTAGTAAGTACTTTTCAATGCCCTGTTTTAGAAATCTTTGCCTATTCTATGTTTTTTTGTTGTTGTTTTTTAAGAACAGCATTATTGTTTTATTTTTCCCAGTTAGGTTAAAGTCCATTAAGAATTAATTTTCCAATCAGTGTGAGATAGGGTCAAGATTTAATTTCTCTATATCACCACATGGTGCCATTGCTTTTATTATTGCGAAGGCACCAGTACTTTTACCTGCTGATGCTTTTGCGCCAATAGTGCAAAATGTCAACAGAATAAAAGGACAATTGTTTTCACCTCACAGAGTTCCTAAAAGGGTCTCAGGAACCCCTGGTTGTCCACGGAGCACACTTTGTTATGGCTTCTATATACCAATGAGAATGAACAAACTATTGTTCCATATTACAACAGGAGGAATCTCACAAGAATAATACTGACTAAAAGCACCCAAATACAAACAACTACATGCATTTAAGAGGCAAAACTAGTCTATGATGATATAAATCAAGACAGTGGTTGCTTTTAAGGGTATGGTAGACTGGGAGTAATCTTGAGGGGGTTTTAGAGGTGTGGTGATGTTCTAGTTCTTGATCTGGGAGCTGGTTATACAAGTATATTTGTAAAAATTTGCTAAGATATATACTTATGATTTGTACAATGTTCTACCTGTACACATTTCAATATAAAATATAATTAAGAATAAGATGGGTCCTACACTTACCAGAGGAATCACTTTGTGAGTTATATAAATGTCTAACCACCTGAAACTAATATAATATTGAATGTTAGCTGTAATTTAAAAGTAACTTTTAAAAAATCTTCTAATACAATACTGAATATAAACTGTAACTGAAAAATAAAATTAAAAAATGAAGTGACAAGATAGCAAAAAAGTCAAGATTGTGAGAAAAGTGATTATTTAAAAATTAAATTAAATTATATCACTCCAAAGCTGAAAGTAACTTCTTAGACTAAGTCCAAATGTTATACAGAACTTATAGCATTTCATTATCATAAAATATACCTACAGTTTTTGAAATCTGGGTACCACCTCATGTCATACTACCTCTTCCCTTGCTTATTATACCCCTATCCCACTATTTGTTCTAAAGATTCATTCATTCATTCATTCATTCATTCATTTATAGAAAGAGGGTAAGGGAGGGAAAAAGAGAGGGAAACATCAATAGGTTGTCTCTCACACATGCCCGAACTGGGGACTAAACCTGCAACGCAGGCATGTGCCCTGAGAATTGGACCAGCAACCTCTTTCTCACTTTGCAATGCTCAACCAACTGAACCACACCAGTCAGGCCTTCCACTGTTTGGTTTTTTTTTCCCAAGTCTTTAGGCACCCTAAATTCCTTCCTCCCATAAAGCCTTCACACATGCTAATGCCTTGACTTTCCAACCACTACAACACAACTAGTTTCTTTTCATCCTTTAGGGTTCCTCAGAGAAGCCTTCCCAAAATCACCTTATGTAAAGCTGCCTCTTTCCCATAATCTGTATCTCGGTCCACTGTACCCTTTATTGCACTTACAACTTGAAATAGGCTTACTTGTTCTTTGTCTGTCCCTCCATTAGAATTTATGTTCAATGTGAACAAGAATCTAGTTAACTTGTTTTACAGTCAAAGTCCCAAGATTTAGTACAATGTCTGGTGCACTGTAGAAGTTGAATAAATAATCTGAATGAATAAAAGAATAGTTCCAAAAAGTCTTTTAAAATTTTGATATGATCATTCTGTATTAGCTATCACTCACAAATTCTTTTTTTGTCTATAAATTTTATTTGTATACCTCCTTTTTAACCATTTGCTTATTCATTCACTTTTGAAAAAAGACATTGGTAGTATACTAAATGTCAGCCACACAGGTTATAAATGGAATAAGTCATGTTCTTTACTCCTAAACATCTTACCCTTTATTAAGGAAAAATCAATGTGATAAGATAAAATGATCTTTTTATCAAAAGAAATAATGAGCCTTGGCTGGTGTGGCTCAGAGGATTGAGCGCCAGCCTGTGAACCAAAGGGTTCCTGGTTCAATTCCCAGTCAGGGCATGTGCCTGGGTTACAGGCCAGGTCCCCAGTGGGGGGCATGTGATGTGTAACCACACACTGATGTTTCCCTCTTTCTCTTTCTCCCTCCCTTTCCTTCTCTCTAAAATGAATAAATAAAATCTTTAAAAAAATAATGAACTCAAATACAATGCCTTCAATCTAATTAACATATTGCAATGAAGGGAAAGATGACCCACTGAAAGAAATAAAAGACTACTCATCTATCAAAAGACAAAATTGAGCTAATTATGTATCACTTTTTCTTAGTGAATCCATTTTGACTCTTGGTGATCCTTTTTTCTAAATGTTTACAATTTATTTTTTAAGTGTAATATACTGCAATAAATTATAATATATTATACCAGGTCTTCATGTCAAATTTAGCTTCTTTTATAATGAGAGTAATCAGGGAAAATCCATTCTACAGTATGATTACTTTGATTTATTTTTAATCTCAATATTTAATCTTATTTTGATTTAAATACTGTTAAAGAAGAGTAAGAATATTATGTTTATTGAAAGGGGAAAAAGACTGAGAGTAGGCAGGCAGATATTAGCAGAATGAAAGGAAGAAGTTTTTGGTAGTTAGAGCTGCCTACCAGTGTTTTGCCTTGCAAACAGGGAGCTCTCCATCCCTAGAAATCTTTAAGGACAGCTATCCAGCCATATTTACCAGGACAGCAGAAACAATCTTGATTTAGGAGGAAGTACTGATTTAGATCAGTGTCTCTCAAACTATGGTGAAGAAGCAAAAAAACCCCAAAATTTCCAACTCTTTAGTAGACCAATTTACAAAATAAAAATGTATCACACATTTAGATGTCATGGCAATGTCAAACTGCTACAAATTTTTCTAAGTCAATGATTTTCCACTTTTTTTATCTTGTGGCAAACATAAACTAATTACTAAAATTCTGTGGCACACCCAAAAATATATTTTTGCCAACCTGACAAAAAATAAGTATAATTTTGATTTACAAAATAGTAATAACAATAGTAATTACCAACTTTTTGGCTCCAAAGTGATTTTTTAAAATATCAGGTGCTTAGATCTTCATATAATACAGTAAAAAAAAAAAAAAAGGTTCTTGCACTACCTCTTTTACTGCATTCAACTTTTATAAAATGAAATAGCACAATTTCCCTTTTTTACCAAAACACATATGAATGCTCATTTAAAATTTACAAAAAATTTTATTTTAAGCCATTTCTCACACATAATTCTCTAGGGTCACTTTCTTTGCACAAGCTGATAATGAAATCTGTAATAAATCATGGTTGAACACACAATTAAAGTTCTTTCTTTTATCAGCAGGTAGCAAAACCAACAGAAAAGTAACTTTGGGGTGGGGTAAAGGTGGTAGACCACATTAATTTCAGAAACATTGGGTGGATGATTTAAGTTTTTGGAATCACCTATAACAGTGTTGATTTGGCCAAAGCAAACATGGTGAAAAATTATAAAAAGAGGCAGAATTAAGAGCTGGCCATTCTCATGGACCTACAGGATAGTATGCTAAGTAAAATAACAGACAGAGACAAATACCATATATTTCACTTATATGTTAAATTGAAAGAACAAAGTAAACAAATAAAACAGGAACGAACTGAGATATAGAGAACAAAATGATGGTTGCCAGATAGTGGGAGGGAGTCTGAGGAGCTGAATGAAAAGAGTATAGGGATTAAGAAGTACAAATTGGCAGTTATAAAGGAGTCACAGGATATCAAATACAGCATGGGAAATATAATCAATAATATTATAATAACTATGCATGGTGCCACGTAGGTACTAGAATTATCAGGGGTACCACTTCATAAGTTATATAAATGTCTAACCATTATGTTATATACCTGAAACTAATATAATATTGAATGTCAACTGCATTTGTAAAATTTAAAACAAATTTTTAAAAAGTTGGCCATTCTCATACTTCCCCAAATGCTCTTGGCTTTCTTTCCAAGGAAAATCAGACATATTTTTGTTAAAAATCGGTTATCTTCTTTCCATTAAAAACAAAACAAAATGAAACAAACTTCCTTCTTAAGAGACAATTTATAGATTTCTAAGCTGTCATCTCCCAACACTATTATATATGAGTTCTTTCCCTGCAGTAGTGCCAACATTCCTTAATTCCCCATGCTTTCACTAGAGCAGGAATTCTTAAGTATGAGTATACAAAAAGATTTTAGGAAGTTAAGTTTAGGAAGTTTGTGAACTCTCTGAAAATTCAAATATTTTAAATTTTGAGTGGATAAGCAATTTATATGGATAAAATTTCCACAGTTCCCAACACATTCTTAGAGGGAACAATAATCTATAAAAGTTAAAAGCATTTTTATTAAATGAAAAATGTGATCTGAATAGAAATATAGGGTATAGGTTCTTTATTAATTAAATAGGCATATAAAGATATTATATTACCTCATATATATCAAAAAGAGCTTTAGAAATAAATTCCTTCAGTTTATAGATGATAAAACTGACATTCGGAGATGTTAAGGAGAGTGGCCAGGCCCTTGCTAACTAGAAGACAGGAGCCAGAGAAAACTGCTGGCCGCCTGCTTCCAGGTCTGCACCCACCCTCACACCCTGCTACCCACATGGGGACAGACAGGAGGATAATAGTAAGCACACTGCCGTCAGTCAACGATCCTCCTCTGCTATGTATACAATCTCAGAATAAATCAGGTTGTTAATTATTTAAACACTACTGGCTCATAAGACATATAAACATTTTCTTTTTTTTTACTGAAGATACCTAAAAATACATATTCTCTTAGACACATTAGAACTCGCTTCCTTGCCAGCAGGCACAATCGATAACCTGTCAGTCATCTAAAAGACATGAGTATTTGATCCCACTGCAATCAATAAGAGCAGGGCGTACACCAGGCCTGGAAGGGGCAGCAGATGTTTAGGAGACAGAAGGCTTCAAGGAGGCACTTAAACATGTTTCTTTCTGAGGCAATTACTCTGAAAGCCCACAATACAAAGTTAATTAGCTGAGTGTATCTTTCAGTTAACTGTTGAAGTTGTTTAGAAATTTTAAGGAAAAACTCATTTAAAAGGTGATTCCCTTGTTTATTCACACTAAAAAACAACAAGTTCAAAAACCAAAGGAGATAACGGTTAGTAAAAAGAATTGTTATAGTAATTAAGTGATAAAATTGAAAAAAAGTTTCATTTTGTTGTCAGTTAAGATGGGTATGAATTCAAATCTTGTTTTAAATTTTTTCAAAATAATTATAAAACAAAAATCTATAAATAAGAATCCAAGGGACACTTACCTCTCCCCCCCCCCGCCCCCACCACCTTAACTTCTGAAATACAGCACAACTTTCTACCATCTGTTATTTTAGAGCAGAAACAGTAAGGAACATATGGGCTTTCTCTCTCAAGCAGCTGTAGTGTAGTTAAAGTTATAATAATTGTCTTTCTGTAAAATACATTTCATTAAAAACCTGGCCAGTTAAAAATAAATGGCTCAGCCTCAGAGCCTTCCAGAATAACATTAAGACATTCAGAATCTTCGATGACATACTATATTCGGAGATTTGGAGAACAGCCTCTAAATCTTGTGCTTCTCTATTTAAGCTTAAATAAATATAATTCATGGTGCACAATCAGTTTTTTTTTAATTTTTATTTTTGATCAGTTAGTTGTCCCCATTGCTCACCACAACCCAGCCTCCCCAATTCTCACACAGTCAATCCCTGCCCCCCTCTTGTCTGTGCCCATGAGTACTCTATTCATGTTCCTTTGTTTGCCCCTTCCCCTTCTTTCACCTGTTATTCCCTTCCCCTCTCCCCTCTGGTTACTGCCAGTTTGTTCTTTATTTCAATGCCTCTGGTTATATTTTGCTTGCTTCTTTGTTTTGTTGATTAGGATACACTTATAGGTGAGATCATACGGCATTTGTCTTTCACTGCCTGGCTTATTTCACTTAGCATAATACTCTCCAGTTCCATCCATGCTGTTGCAAAGGATAGGAGCTCCTTTTCTTTCTGCTGTGTAGAATTCCATTGTGTAAATGTACCATAGTTTTTTGATCCACTCATTTGCTGATGGGCACTTAGATTGCTTCCAGCACTGGGCTATTGTAAATTGTGGTGCTATGAACATAGGGGTGCATAGGCTCTTTTGAATTGGTGATTCAGTATTCTTAAGGTACAGTAGTGGGACTGTAGTTTCTCAGTCAAAAATCCAGCAACCCCAAATAAGGGTGAGGTACTCCCATATAAAAGTCAGTAACTAAGTTCTTAAAAGCTGATAATATAAATCTACCACTGCTGTGGGTCACACACTGAACTTCAACCTAAAGCCTCATTTGTTATAAGAAAACATCACAATACATTGGCATATGTACTTTCATTTCAACTACGAATCATTTATCATGAGTTTAAGTAAACTGAAAGCAACTCAGAGTAGATTCTGAACCATATATTAGGAAAAATAAGAATTTCACTTACCTTTATCGGGGTGATTCAGAATCATGATTCTTCTGTGAGCGGTTCGAATCTTGGCCTTAGTAGCAGATGGGCTGTACAAAGAAATAAAGAGCTTATAATAAATTATATCAAATGCAGATTATAAATTAATGGTTTATATGGGTTTCAAGAAATTAAAAACTAATGAGAATTTCACCATCTTGTGGATAAATATGAAATTACAGCCTATCACTTAATTCTAGTAACCACCAAAATGAATCACTGATTATTCAATGCTGCATGTATTTTTCTTCAGTCCTTTGTAATATCAGTCTTTATTTTCAATCAATTTAAAAAAATAAAACAATACAGAGGGTAGGAGAGTCATAGTTTATAGATTATACTGTAAGTTTCAAAACTTATGCTTCAAATTATTTGGGGGGAAAGTCAGTATATAGAGTTTAGCAGACAGGTTCTTGGGCTCCAGAGCTACTCCACTGCTGTGTTTTAATCCCACTGCCATGTAGAATGGTAACCTTTATCAATCTGTCAACCTCCCTATGCTTCAGTTTCCCCATTATACACCACAGTTAGGAAAGACATATTCCTAATAGAGTAACTGCAGGTATTAAATTAGTTAATGTCAACAAAGTGCTAACAGTACCTGTTGTATAACCAGTATTCCCTAATAGTCAGTTAGCTCTATTATTATTATTACTATTTTTTTCAATAGAGCATCTCAGTATTTCATAACTTATAATTAATTTAACTTTGTAAGAATACTATAGAAAAAGCTTGTCTGCTAGAATCTATGCTCTAAACAAAAATTTTAAAAAGTTAAATAAACCTAAAACTACATTGGTAAAACCTAATTTATCTAGTATTAGAAATGCTTCTCATTAGTACATTTTTAGGCAAATAAAAAAATACAGTAACACTAACAACAAAATCTTAGTATTGCTACTTAGATCTTATTTAAAGTACTGAGCTTATCTGGGCCTCAAATGGAAATAACTGTACCTCACAAAGTTTGGAGTGGTTTGTGAAGCTCAACAAAATTTAATCTGGATGATTCATGGTGTAGTAGACAAAAGCATGTACTTTTAGAGATAGTCAGATATAGGTTCAGAATCTTGATTCCACCATTCATTAGCCACACAATTAATTTTGCATATTTAAACTCCAAGTTATAATTTTCTCATATGTAAATTGTAAATAATAAAACAACTTCCCAGGATTATTTTAAGGACACATTACATAAGTAAAAAAATTAGTATGACTAATATATAGTGTTCAGAGAATTGTAGTTACTGTGGATATAAAGGATGCTAATAAAAATATATACTTCCTACTTTTAAAGTGGAGTATAAATAACCTAATTTAACATTCCTTGAATGACTCAAAGCATTATCATAACTATTAATTAAGTACAAATAATGGTTACAGTCTGCAGAGGTTTGCTTGCCCTTCTACTAAATGGTCAAATACTACTACTCATTTATGTTTTTCCATCGGTTTTGAACACTGCCTCCCTCACTATCAGCTGTCAATCCTTGATTCTGCCAGTGTTTCAGTCCATTGCCAGTTATTTGCTACTTCTAATCTCCTAGGGTTAAATGACCAAACATGTTAAAATGCACTATCAATTGCTGGAAAAGCATGTAAAATATTTTTCTATGAATAAAATAAATGCCTTGAGTTAAAGAAGAAATCAAAAGAGAAATCAAAAATACTTTGAGACCAATGAAAATGGGACTACAACATATCAAAAGTTATGATACAGCCAAAGCAGTTCTAAGAGGAAAGTTTGTAGCAATAAACTACAACATTAAGAAAAAAGAAAGAGCTCATATAACCAAACTTTATACTTCAGGGAACTAGAAAAAAAAGAACAAACTAAGTAGAAGGAAGTAAATAACAAATATCAGACTGAAAATAAATGACACAGAAGCTGAAGAGACAATAGAAAAGACCAGTGATATTAAGAACTATTTTATTGAAAAGATAAACAAAATAGACAAACCATGAGCTAGACTCACCAAGGAAAAAAGAGGACTCAAATTAATAAAATCAGAAATAAAAGAGGAGACATTAAAATAATACCAGAAAAATACAAAGCATCCCAAGAGACTACTATGAAAAACTACACAACAAATTGGAAAATCTAAAAAGATGGAAAAAATTCCTAGAAACAACATACAGAAACTGAATTATAAAGAAACAGAAACTCAGCACAGACCAATTACTAGTAATGTAATTAAATCAGTAATTAAGAATCTCCCAACATGGGATGCAAGGCTGGTTCAATATCCACAAGTCAATTAAGATGATACACCATGTAGACAAAATGAACCATAAAAATAATATGAACATATTGGTAGATGCAGAAAAAATATTTGACATAATCTAGCATCAATTTATGATGAAAACTCTTAGCAAAGTGAGGATAGAGGAAACATAATTCAATGTAATAAACACCAAAATGATGAACCCACAGCAAACTCTTTTATTTAACATACTAGAAGTCCTAGCCATAACAATCAGATAAAAAAAATAAATAAAAGGCATCCTAATTCAAAAGAAGTAAAACTGTCACTATTTGCAGTTAACATAATATAAATACAATATATAGAGAACCGTAAAGATTCCGCTAAAAAACTATTAGAATCAAAAAATGAATTCAGTAAAGTAGCAGAATATTAATATTCAGAAACAGGTTGCATTTATATAAAAACTATATATCAATCTATCAGGAAGAGAAGTTAAGAAAATAATCCACTTACAATTGTATCAACAAAAAAACCCCTAGCAACAAATTTAACCAAGAAGGTAAAATGCCTGCACTTGGAAAATTATAAGACATAGAAAAAAAATACTGAAGATACAAATAAATGAAATCATATACCATGTCATGGATAGGAAAAATTAACATCATTAAAAAGTTGATTACCCAAAGCAATACAGATTCAATGCAATCTCTATCAAAATGCCAATGACATTTTTCAAAGAACTAGGACAAATAATTCTAAAATTTATATGGAATCACAGAAGACCTTGAATAGCCACTGCAATCTTGAGAAAGAACAAAGTTGAAGGCATCATTGCTACCTGATATCAAACTATTCAAGAATCCAGTAATCAAAGTAGCATGGTACTGGCATAAAAATAGACACAGAGATCAATGAAACAGAATAGAGGGCCCAGAAATAAACCCACACCTACATGGTCAATTAATCTATGACCAAAGAGGCAAGAATATACAATGGAGTAAAGACAGTCTACTTAATACATAGTGCTTAATACATTGTACAGATACAAGAAAAAAGTCAAACTACCAGTAAACTAGTTAAAAGTAAAACTAGACTACCTTCTTAAACCATATATAGAAATAAACTCAAAATGAATTAAAGACCTAAATTTTAAGACCCAAAACCACAAAACACCTAGAAGAAAACATCAGGAGTAACCTCTCAGACATTGTTTTTAGTAATATTTTTTCTGATATATCTCTTCGGGCAAGGGAAACAAAAGAAAAATGAATGGAACTACATCAAACTAGAAAGTTTTTGCACACCAAAGGAAACTGTCAATAAAACAAAAAGACAACCTATCAATTAGGAGAAGACAATCACCAATGATACATCCAATATAGGGATAATACCCAACATTTATAAAGAATTCTTATGACTTAACACGAAAACAAACAAACAATCCATTTAAAAATGGGAAAAGGCCCTGAATAGATACTTCTCCAAAGAGGACATACAGATGGCCAATAGACATGTGAAAAAATGCTCAATTTCACTCATTGTCAGAGAAATGCAAATTAAAACCATGAGATATCATCTCACTACTGTCAGAATGGCTATTAACAAATTAACAAACAAGAGCTGGTGAGGATGTGGAGAAGAGAGAACCCCCTGTGCATTTTTGGTAGGACTGCTACCATGGAAAACAGTATGGAGGTTCCTAAAGCATTAAAAATAGAACTATGTTATGACCCAGTAATTCCACTTCTGGGTATTTGTTTGAAGAAATCCAAAACAGTAATTCAAAAAGATATATGAACTCCTATGTTCATTGCAGCATTATTTACAATAGCCATGATATAGAGGCAATCTAAGTTCCCATCAATAGATGACTGGATAAAGAGGTAGTCGTACGTATATACAAGGGAATATCACTCAGCTATAAAAAGAATGAAATCTTACCATTTGCAACAACAGAGATGGACTTAGAGGATAGTACTCTACCTAAAATAAATCAGATAGAGGGAGACAAATACCACATGACTTCACTTATATGTGGAATCTAAAGAGCTGTAATTGAACAAATAAATCAGAAATAGACTCACAGATATGGAGAACAAACTGAGGGTTTCCAGATGGCAGGGGGTTTGGAGGACCGGGTGAAAAAGGTGAAAGGATTAATAAGTACAAATTGGTAGTTACAAAGTAGTCACAGGGCTGCAAAGTACAACATAATGAATATAGTCAATTAATATTATAATAACTATGTATGGTACACCAGGTGAGTAACAGACTTATCAGGGGATCACTCTGTAAATTATATAAATGTCTAACCACTATTCTGTTATTCTGAAACTAATATAAAGTAAAAACAAATGCCAACTGTAATTGAAAAATTAAAATAAAAAAGAACTTCCCAAGAAAGGTAAGTCCAGGACAAGATGACTTAATTTAATTTTACCAAACATTTAAAGAGGAATTAATGTCAATTCTCCTCAACACTTCCAAAAATAGAAGGGGAGAGAGAGAACACTTCCAAACTCATTTTACAAGGCCAACATTATCCTGATACCAAAACCAGAAAAGGATACCAAAAAATCACAAATTCTCCTGAGGAACACAGATTTTAAAAAGTCCTCAGCAAAATATTAGCAAACAAAATCCAACAATACATTGAAAGGATAACACACCATAGTCAAAGTGGGATTTATTCCAGGCATGCAAGAATAGTTTAAATATGCAAATCAATCAATGAGATATATCACACTACCAAAATGTAGGACAATAATCATACCAGCATTTGATGAAATTTAACATCGGTTTATAATATAAACTCTCAGCAAAGTGGACATAGAAAGAATATACCTCAACATAATGAAGGCCATAAATGACAAACCCACAACTAACTTCATACCCAATGGTGAAAAGCTTTTCCTCTAAGAGAAGGAACAAAACAATGCAGCCCATCTAGTCTCATTAAGTTTATGCAACACAGTATTGGAAGTCGTAGCCATACCAATCAAGCAAGAAAAATAAAATAAACAGAAATTGAAAAGTAAGAAATAAAACTGTCACTATTTGTAGACTGCGTAACAATAAAAAAGAAAAACCTTAAAGGCTTCACTAAAAAGCTATGAGAATAAATAAATTCAGTAAATTACAGAATAGAAAATTAATATACAGAAATCCGCCATTTCTATATACTATCAGAAATAGAAATTAATAAAACAATCCCATTACAATTGTATCAAAATGAATAATGTACCTAAGAAGAAAATTTAACCATTAAGGTGAAAGAATTGTATTCTGAAAACTATAAGATAATGATTAAAACAAATTTGAAGACAATACAAATAAATGAAAAGATATACCATATCTTGGGTTAGAATATTATTATTAAAATATCCATACTACACACAATAATCTACAGGTTCACTGTAATACCCATAAAAATACTAATGGCATTTTTCATAGACTAAAACAAAGAATTCTAAAATTTGCATGGAAGCACAAAAGACCTCAAATATCCAAAGCAATTCTGAGAAAAAAGAACAAAGCTGGAGGTACCACACTCCTTGATTTCAAACTATACTACAAATCCATAGTAATCAAAACAGTACTGTACTGGCACAAAAACAGACACAGATGAGTGGAACAGAATAGAGAAACTAGAAACAAACCCATAGATATATGGTCAATTATTCTATGGCAAAGGAGGCCAGAATATACAATGGAGAAAGACAGATTCTGATAGCTACATGCAAAAGAGTAAAACTGGACTGCTATCTTACACAACTTACAAAAAATAAATCCAAATGGATTAAAGACTTGAACATAACTGAAACCATAAAAATTCCTAGAAAAAAAGTATACACAGTAAGCTCTCTGACGTGGGTTTTAGCAATATTTTTTTTTGGACCAGTCTCCTTAGGACAGAACAAAAGTAAAAATAAATAAATGGGATTACATCCAACTAAAAAGATTTTGCACAGCAAAAAAAAACCATTCACAAAATAAAAAAACCTACTGAATAGGAGAAGGTATTTGCAAATCATATATCCAATAAGGAGTAAATATTCAAAATATATAAATAACATATGCAATTAAATATCAGAAAAACAAACAAGCCAATTAAAAAATTGGCAGACAACCTGAACAGAAATCTTCCCAAATAAAACATACAGAAAGCCAACAAGTACATGAAAGATACTCAACATCACTAATTAGCAGGGAAATGCAAATCAAAACCACCATGAGATATCACCTCATATTTGTTACAATGACTATCATCAAAAAGACAAATTTATTCCCAAGTATTTTATTGTTTTTTGAAGCAATTGTGAATGGGACTGTTTTCTTGATTTCCCTTTCTGATGGTTCATTATTGGCATATAAAAATGCAACTAATTTCTGAGTATTAATTTTGTTATCTCCTACTTTACTGAATTCATTTATCAGTTGTAGGAGTTTCTTGTTGGAATCTTTGGGGCTCCCTGTGAACATCATCATGTTATCTGCAAATAAAGTCATTTTTACTCTTCCTTTCCAATTTGTATGCCTTTTACTTCTTCTTCTTGTCTGATTGCTGTGGCCTGGACTTCCAGCACTATGTTGAATAGTGAAAGCAGAAAACCCTATTTTGTTCCTGATCTTAAGGAGAACACTTGTAGTTCTTGCCCACTGAGTATGATGCTGGCAGTGGGTTTGTCCTATATGACTTTTATTATGTTTAAGTATATTCCCTCCATTCCTACTCTGCTCAGAATTTTCATCATAAATGGGTGCTGGATTTTATCAAATGTTTTTCTGTATCTATTGATATGATTATGTAGTTCTTGTCCTTCATTTTGTTTATATAGTATACCATATTTATTAATTTGCAAATGTTGAACCAATCTTGCATCCCAGAATAAATCCTACTTGACTGTGGTGTATGATCTTTCTGAGGTATTGCTGTTTGGTTTACAATTTTGTTCAAGATTTAGCATCTATGTTCATCAGGGATATTGCCCTGTAATTTTCTTTTTTGTAGTGTCTCGAAAAAGTAAAAATGGAACTGCCTTATGACTCAGTGACTCCATTTCTGGGAATTTATCCAACAAAACACTAGTTCAAAAGAATATAAATGCCCTTATGTTCATTGTAGTGTGTTAATTACAATAGCCAAGATTTGGAAGCAGCCCAAGTGTCCATCAGTAGATGAGTGGATAAAATAACTACGGTACATTTATACAATGTGAAATAAACCAGTCAGAGAAAGACAAATACATGATTTCACCCATATGTGGAATCTAATGAACAAGCTGAACTATCCGGCAAAATAGGGACAGACTCATAGACAGAGTAGGCTGACAGCTGTGGTGGTCTGGTTGGGGGTTGATGGACCAAGAACCAAAGAAAAAAGCTCATGGACATGGACAACAGTGTGGTGATTGTAGGGAGGAGGGGGAAGGTAGAAGAGAGTATAAGGGAGATAAATGGTTTTGGAAAAATACAATAAAAATTTTAAAAAGATACAAGGTGTTGATAGGTGTTGATGAGACATGGAGATAAGGAAACCCTTTTACACTGTTGGTGGGAATGTAAATTGTTAAAATCACTATGGAAGAAGTATGGAGGTCCCTCAAAAAATCAAACATAGAATTACCATGTGATCCAGCAATTCTATGTCTTGGTATACAAGTATAGCCAAAGGAAATGAAATCACTATCTTAAAGAGATATCATCATCCCCATGTTCATTCCTGCATTATTTACAATAGCCAAGATATGAAAACAACCTATGTATCCATTGACAGGTGAAGAAAATGTGAGATTTTATATATATATGCACATGCTTAAGTATATGTATATAAGTAAAATGAAGTATTATTTTTCAATGTTACATTTAAATATTTAAAAAGAAATATTAGTCATAAAAAAGGAAATCTTCTCATTTGCGACAACATGAATAGAACTTAAGGGCATTAAGCTAAGTGAAATAAGTCAGACAGAGAAAGACAAATACTGTATGATCTCACCTATATGTGGAATCTAAAAAAAGCTGAATTTATAGAAACAAAGAACATACTGGTAGAAGCCAGAGGTGGGGGAGTGGGAGCAAAACAGATGAAGGTGGTCCAAAGGTACAACTTCCAGTAAGATAATTAAGTGCTGGGGATGGAACGTATAGCATAATGACTATAGTTAATAATACTGTCTTGCATATTTCAAAGTTCCTAAGAGAGTAAATCATAAACACTCTTCCATCACTAGAAAAAAATCTGTAACTATATTAGGTGTAGGATGTCCATGAAACATACTGTGGTAAACATTTTGCAATATATACATAAATATAATCATGTTGTTCACCTTAAACTAAGATAAAATGTTATGTGTCAATTATATTTCAGAAAAACGGGGGGGTATTTAAATTTTTTAAAATAAAATATAAATATGTAATAAGTATTTTAGTATAAAAACTTAAGAATATTCCTTTCAGCTGTCTACATAAGTCTTTCAGGGACCATGTCTAACTTGCTTTGATTTTTAGATTCCTCCCCAGAAAAACAGACATTGTTTGAATACACAGACTAGCAAATTTTGAGAAAAAAATCAATACTCTACCAGGGCTATGAACATTTTATTGTTTAATTGCCTATTAAGAATAAAAAACCTGTTGCTAAGAAAAATTCCTGTATGATTTAGTTACATTTATTATTCCCCTCCCATTTTTTGGTGCTCTATAACACTTATTTCATTTATTAGTTACATTTTCTAGTTTTGTGTATATAGTTGACATGTCTCCTTAGGTAGATACTAAACTACTTAAGGACAGAAGCTGTGATTTGGATCTTAAAATACTATCTAGTATTAAATATGCAACAGGTGCTTAATGCATTTTATACCACCCTCCATATGTAAATAAAGGGTTGTAAAAAGTTAAACTCCTTCAAAGAATAAAAGCTCTGTATTAGTAAATACTAACAATTTAAAAGATTATTGTATAATAGAAAATCTTCAAATAAAAAAGGGGGAGTTTTAAAAACTTTATAAATCCAACCAAATAATATTTACTCATCCAAACTTGCATCTGATTTTGGACATTAAGCTTTAATTTAGCACAAAGGACAAAATTTAGCACTTCAGTCAAGATTATCCTTGAAAATCACTTGTATTGCCTATAAGTAACAATGCACATGGTTTTGTATATAAAACTCCCTAAGTATTACATACCCTGAGGTCTGACAACAAATGAACTAGATTCAAGTCAGTAGAAAGTTCTTTCACACAAGTATAGCCACTCAAAATATTCTACCTTGGACTTCCGGCCAAGATGGAGGTGAAGGCAGACACACTGTGCCTCTTCCCACAACCAAAAGGACAACAACAAATCTAAAAACAAAAACCAAACAGAACTGCCAGGAAATGAAACTGTATGGAAGTCTGACAACCAAGGAGTTAAAGAAGAATGTTTCTTCATCCAGACCAATAGGAGGGACAGAGATGGGCAGCCGGGGCAAGGTGGCAACTGGAGGACCAGTGTGGGCAAAGCAGCAGCTGGCAGACTGGGCGATACCACATTTGCATGCAGACAAACCAGAAGGAACAACTGGGGATCAAGACAGACCACGAAACCCAGGGTTCCAGTGCGGGATATAAAGCTTCAAAACCTCTGACTAAAAACACCTGTGGGGGTTGAGGCACCAGCAGGAGAAACTCCCAGCCTCACAGGAGAGTTCGCTGGAGAGACCTACAGAGTTCTAGAACATACACAAACCCACGCACCTGGGAATCAGCACTAGAAGGGCCCAATTTGCTTGTGGGTGGAGGGGGAAGTGACTGAAAACTGGCAGAGAGCACAGTAAATGGCACTGTTCCTTCTCAGACTCCTCCCCCCATACGGCATCACAATGCAGCGATGTAGGTGGCCCCACTCCGTGAACACCTAAGGTTCCGCCCCTTACTATATAACAGGCACGCTGAGACTCAAAACATAGCCCAAATGAAAGAACAGATCAAAACTCCAGAAAAAATACAACTAAGCAACGAAGAGATAGTCAACCCATCAGATGCACAGTTCAAAACACTGGTTATCAGGATGCTCAAGGAACTCTCTGGGTGTTTCAACAGCATAAAAAAAGACCCAGGCAGCAAGAAGGTTGCATTATATGAAATAAAGAAAAATCTACGGGGAACCAACAGTGGCGGGAAGGAAACTGGGACTCAAATCAACAGTTTGGAGCAGAAGAAACAAACATTCAACCAGAACAGAATGAAAAAAAAAGAATTTAAAAATATGAGGAGAGGCTTAGGATCCTCCAGGACATCTTTAAACATTCCAACATCCAAATAATAGGGATGTCAGAAGAAGAAGAGGAAGACCAAGAAATTGAAAACTTATTTGAACAAATAATGAAGGAGAACTCCCCCAATCTGGCAAAAGAAACAGACTTCCAGGAAGTCCAGAAAGCTCAGAGAGTCCCAAAGAAGCTGGACCCAAGGAAGCACACATCAAAACCCATCATAATTACATTACCCAAGATTAAAGATAAGGAGAGAATCTTAAAAGCAGCAAGAGAAAAGGAGACAGTTACCTACAAAGGAGTTCCCATTAGACTATCAACTGATTTCTCAAAAGAAACCCTTCAGGCAAGAAGGAGCTGGAAAGAAGTATTCAAAGTCATGAAAGTCAAGGACCTACATCCAAGATTACTCTATCCAACATAATGATCATTTAGAATGGAAGGGCAAATAAAGTACTTCCCGGATAAGGGCAAGTTAAGGAAGTTCATCATCACCAATCCCTTATTATATGAAATGTTAAAGGGACTTATCTAAGAAAAAGAAGATCAAAGAGTATGAACAGTAAAATGACAACAAACTCATAGCTGTTAACCACCGAACCTAAAAAAAAAAACCAAACTAAACAAACAACTAGAACAGGAAAAGAATCACAGAAATGGAAATCACATGGAAGGTTATCTGTGGAGGAATAGGAGGGGGAGAGAGCGGGAAAAGGTACAGAGAATAAATAGCATAAATGTTAGGTAGAAAATAGGGAGAGGTTAAGAATAGTATAGGAAATATAGAAGCCAAAGAACTTATATGTACAACCCATGGACATGTACTAAAGGGGGAATGTGGGTTGTGCAGGGTGGAGGGGGATAATGGAGGGAAAATGGGAGAAGTGTAATAGCATAAGCAATAAAATATATTTAAAAAAACAATTAAAAATAAAAATTAAAAAAATATTCTACCTTTAAGAAAATAATTATAAGACTCCTAGTGATCAGCTTTGGGGATAAAGAAAGTACTATCCTTTGCCTACAGAGTTTGTCCCCTTTAAGTCCCTTACACCTTAATATATTTTAATACATTTACCTGTTGTAAAGATTATACAAGATGGGAGAATCCTAGTTCTTAAATATAGTATAAACATTAAATATAGTTCTAATTTATTTCCAGTGTAGATAATTTCACCACGAAACTGAACATGTAACTTTAAATAGCATGTTGCCTAGATTAGCCATTTCAAATCGTGCTCCCTGGAACAGGATCCAGACTCATCTTTTTTACTGCTGGTTTTTTGAATAACACTTAAACAGAGTTCCATAGAAGCTTGTAGAAGGTTTGAAAGTCACAAATGTGCATCATTTCAGAAAATATCAGGTATTATTGTGACAGGACATAACTGAACTGTAGCCATTCTTAGCAATAGTCTCAAGGTCCCACACTAACCCCCGCATTCTGCTTCTGTAAACCCGCTCCCCGCCAGAGACTGCGCCCCTCCCCTTTCCTGCTTCCGCCTTTGCAGCAAGAATATAAGCAAGCCCCTGCCTGAGAATTTGGAGACTGCCTCCTCTGGGTCTGCATGCATGAATAAAACTCCACTTCATAAACCCCGAAGCTGTCTGAGTCACCTTTTCTGTAACATTATAACAATTTTTCTGGACAGTAAAATATTTTAGGCTTTGTAAGAATGTACAGTACAGAATCATCTAATAGCACACAGAGTATTTTTTAAATAAATCAACAGTCTGCTCCAAAAGGTAGGTAAATTACCTTTACCTACTTGTTCTATAGTGTAAGTAGTTTAGATTCATTGGCCACAGAAAATGGAATCACAACAATATACTGACATCTTGAAGAATCTCCTCAAAATCAACATTACCCAAATGAAAGAAGAGGCTAGAGGAAAGCAAATTAGTTTTACCCTTCTATTTAATGGTTAAGAGCAAATATTTAGCTCCTGCATTCATAAATAAGATGGGAAGAAAGAGGAGCCAACATTTATTCACCACCTGTTATTTCACAGGCGCTTTTATAAAAAGGTATTGGCCTATCAATTTATATTATTCCAATAAGGCTACATATTAATTCCAATTCAAAATTGAAGAGACTGAAGTGTAGAAAAGCTAAAAACAACTTCACCAAGATCATACAATGCAGTGCCTCAGTGATAGAATAAGAATCTGTTTTTGTTTATATGGCATTTATTGAGTAGTTAATAAGTGCCATGTTTATGTCAAGAATTTTTTAAATTTTTATTTAATGATTTTAGAGAGAAGGGAGAGAGACACTGATATGTTGTTCCACTTATTTATGCATTCACTGGTTGATTTTTGTATGTGTCCTGACCTGGGATGGAATCTGCAATCGTGGCCTATCAGATTGATGAGCTAACCAATCGAGCTACACAGCTAGGGTGATGTTAAGAATGTCATACGCAGTAGAAATTAATATTACCTGTGCTCTGAACTTTATAACTGTGTACCCAACGTACCTTAAGTCAATTTCTATTTATCTGTCCTAATATGAGTGCCATGGCTGATATGAAGGGATATTCTCAAAAACCCTTGTGTTTGGCTTATAATGTGTTTCATATTCACATTTCAAGTCTATGAATGGGATGTTATGGGGGACCCAATAGAAGTTAAAAGAAAATAACAAGGCTATTCTGAATAATATTAAAGCAAATAATAGTCAGCAATGTACGTAACTTGCTAATTTGGTACCCCTCTTTAAAATCATTTTTCTTTTTTTATTTTCAGATTAAGACAGGGCTCATCTATTATTTAAATAAAGCACCAAGCTAAAATGAGCCATTTTCTCTCCTCCCTCTCCCTTTTTGTTTTTTTTCTAAGTTTTAAGAAACAATAAATGTTTTGGGCTTAAAAATCTGCTAGTCTACAGGACATTGTAAAAATTATGCCAATATATTGTCCTGATTGGTGTGGCTCAGTGGGTTGGGCATCATCCCACAAGCTGAAAGGTTACTGCTTCAATTCCCAGTCAGGGCACATGCCTGGGTTGTGGGCCAGGTCCTTGGTTGGGGGCATGCAAGAAGCAGTCAATCAATGTTTCCCTCAAACATCACTGTTTCTCTCCCTCTCTCCCTCCCCCTAAAAATAAATAAAATCTTAAAAATACTATGCCAATATAGAACTTTATGATCTATTTGCTTAATTATGTTGCTCACATCACCAGGGAATTTTGATGTAGATGACATATTATATACTATAAACAACCCCCACAAAAATTACATGAGCTCTAAGGGAACTTCGGGTAAAAACCTGAATGCAGCTATTGGTAAATCTATAGTAGGAAATTATTAACTTTAAGTGTTAAATGATATCACACAGCAATCATACAATATCATTAACTTTCTCCTATACCGTCTTAACGTTAGACAATAGATGCATACTGTGAAAGAAGCATAATATGCTAGATGTCAAATTATAGAACTAGAACTGTGAAAGAGCCCATATTATAACTGAAAATATAATACATATCAAAATATAAAACTGAATCCAGAAAGAGTTCAGTGTCACAATAAGGAATATTATAATTGCTTTGAAACTTTAGCATTGAATATAACTCCTTGTTAGGGAATAAATACACATCACAACTTTGCCTGATTTTTTTTATGGGCGTGTGAGATACTCTCTAAGATATGAGGTTTTAAAATGTAAAAATCTGACATTTTCTCCTCTGCCTCCTACTCATAATTTAAAACATAAGGACAACTTTATCGTAACATTTTCTCCATTTCCAATACAAACTTGGCCACAGAGCAAAATAATACTTATGCAGCACACCTACCTTACACCCAAAATAAGACTAGCTTCTCGCCTACTCATTTTCTGTTCAAATCCTCCTTTATAGTAGGATGAAAGACTCTGTACAGGTAAAAAGAACAGAAATAATTAGTTCCAGGTATGAGGTGGCATGACCTCAATCTCATCACATAGTTGCAGTAATTTATTTTACTAGAAGTCATTTTGAAATTCCAGGGGCAAAGAAAGCACTAAAAAATGATCCTTTACTAATACCAAGATGAACACTTAAAAAAATTACCATTTTTTTTTTACTTTCAAATATAATATTTCTACACTGAGATATAAATAAAAGAATAAGAGGTCAATAAAAGCAAATAACGAACTTTTTCTAAGTCCTGAAGTAATTTTCTCATTGCATTACCTTGACCAAGTCATTTAATGTGATATGACCAACATTGTTCTAATCCATTAGACTGAGAAGAAATATGAGGAGAAATTGACAAAGTGGGGAGGATGTCAGAAGAGTAGATAGGCAGGCCAACAGAGACCAGAAAACTAGATTGAAAAGTCAATGTGGCTGGAGAGGCATGAGCAAGGACAGTAGTAGGGAAGTAATTAGAACCAGATTGTGGAGAGCCTTGTAAGCAACTGAAACAATTTAGAATTTTATTCTCAGAAGCCAGAGTCCTGGAGTAACATAACTTGACTTTGTTTTGGAAGGATTACTGTAACTCCTATGTAGAGAACAGAAGAAAGATGCAACAGTGGAAGCAGGAGACCAGTTAAGAGAGCATAACAATAATCTAGGCAAGAGATAAGGATGGTATGGACCAACATGGTAGTAAAGGAGGAAGTGAAAAGTGGTCAGATTCTGGGTGTATTTTGAAAATAGAACTAACATTTGCTTGGTGGGATATGAGAAAAGGAAAGGAATTAAAGAAATGTAGTAAACATTACACTGTGCAGATTCTCCTTCAAAGTGAAGGATTTACTCCTTAGACATAGGGGGCTGCTGGCAGACAGCACTCAGCTATCAAATTCTTTAGGAATTGCCTTGGCTGAAGAAAGTCAAGCTCACGCCCCTTCTCAGGGAAATCCCTTACAACTGGTTGACATGGTGATTTAGCCAGTGTGGTTACCTATGGCTCTGTTCTTGGACTTCCTATCTTTATTCACTTCCCAGGTGATGTCATTTAGTCTCAAGACTCCTTGCCTGAACTTCGCACAACCACAATGAGCCACCTGAACTTCCAAACTCTCCATGGCACAGGCTGAGGAGTTTGTTAAGACTGCACTGCAGACTAAATGGTCCCCCCATCCTTTGTCTTTCTCTTTCCTCCTAGAATGCTGATCCTAAGAACACTCCCTAATAAACTAACTGTTTACTAATCTGTCTCAGTCTGCCTTCCAGAGAACTTAAACTGCAAATGGCTTTAAAGTCTCTGCTTAAACTGCCACTTAAAGATTTAGAGAAGGAGCAGTTGTCTGTTGTGGGTAATGATATCAGGAGAACGGTTCTGGCTAGATTAAGTTTGAAGTGTCTATAAAATGGAGAAGTCTGACCTAGAGATAACATTTGAGAGCCATGAGTGTACAGACAGTATGTAAACCCATCAGACTGACTGGGGTCACTTTTCTTCTTTCTTTTTTAAAATTTATTTTTTTATTGTATTTCTTTTCCATTACCATTTAGTCCCCTTATACACCCCTCCCCCCAGCAATCACTACACTGTTGTCCGTATCCATGAGTCCTTTATTCTTTTTGCTCCATCCCTCCACTCCCTCACCCCCCACGCCCACTTGCTGTCATCTGCTCTCCATCAATGAGTCTGGCCCAATTTTCCTTGTTAGTTCAGTTTGTTCACTTGATTTCACATATGAAGGAAATCATGTGGTATTTGTATTTCTCTGAATGGCTCATTTCACTTAGCATAATGTTCTCCATGTCCATCCATATGATCCCAAAGGGTAAAACTTTCTTCTTTTCTATAGCTAAGTAGTATTCCATTGTGTAAATGTCCCATAGTTGCTTTATCCACTCATCTATTAATGGCTATTTGGGCTTCTTCCATATCTTGGCAATTGTAAATAATGCTGAAATGATCATAGAGATGCTTATGTTCTTTCAAATTGGTATTTTGAGTTCCTTTGGATATATTCCCAGAATTGGGATTGCTGGGTCAAAAGTTATCCATTTTTAACTTTTTCAGGTATTTCCATACTGCTTTCCACAGTGGCTGCACCAATCTGCACTCCCACCAACAGTGCAAAAGGGTTCCCCTTTCTCCACACCCTCGTCAGCACTTGTTTGTTGATTTACTGATGACAGCCATTCTGACAGGTGTGACATGGTATCTCCTTGTAAGAGTGAGCACAGAAAAGAAGTCCAAAGACTGAATCCTAGAGACTATGATGTTCAGTGGCATAGAAATGGAAAGGAAACAGCAAAGGAAACTGAGAAGACCCAACAGTGAGGTAGGAGGAAAAGCAGAAGTCAAAAAGTGATGAAGTAAAAAACAGTTTCAAACACTTCTGATAGATCAAGTAAGATTTGAGCTGAGAAATGACTACTGAATTTAGCAGTCAAAAAATTTTGACAGGAGTGGGAATGACAGTCTGATTAGTGATTTTATGAGAAAACAGGTGGAAGGGAATGAGAGACAGCAAGTAAAGAGAACCCCTTAATAGAGAAACAGGATCCACTAACTCAATTTTTAGAAAGGAAAAAATGCACTACATTATTGAATGAAACATTTTTCTAAAACATGAATCCATATTTTTCTAAGAAGAGTAAAATGTATGTTTGCATAAAATAAAGTCTGAAAGTACATATACCAAAATATTGTTTTGGGGTGGTGGGGTTTTATGAATAGTTTTTTTCTGTTTATTTTAACTTTCTACATTTTCAACAGTGAACGTAGGCTACTTATAAATTTTTTTTTAAGGACTAAATAAAAGAAAACAAGGAACAAATCAGAGCTTTGAAAAAAAAATGAGCCCTGTGCCCTGGCTGCTGTGGCTTAAATGGATTGAGTGCCAACCTGTGAACAAAAGCATCACTGGTTCAATTCCCAGTGAGGGTACATGCCTGGGCTGGGGGCCAGGTCCCCAGCTGGAGGCAAAGAGACAATCACACATTGACCTTTCTCTCCTCTCTCCCTCCCTTCCCCTCTCTCTAAAAATAAATAAATAAAATCTTTTAAAAAATGAGTCCCAGGGAGCCAGATCTATTATTAATTTATATAAGCTGCTCTTTTTGAACATCCTGTTATAAATTTCTAATTGGTAATAATTCACTCAACAAACATGCTAGCACTTACTATGTGCTGGGAACTTTTCAAATGAGACAGGCCAAGTTCTGTCCTTCATCACTTAATCTATCAATGTACTCAACTGTGAGGAATATGATGTACTATTCCAAGTTTCAATTTAAAATTTACAATTTAGTCAGAGAACAAACAAAAAAATCCTTCATGCCAAGTAGTGAGGGGGAAAAAGGAATCAAATGGTTTAAGTAATCATATTTTCATGGACGAATTTCACACACACACACACAGGGAAATATAAAAAGGAGTAAGGGATACACAGAAAATATATATGAATGGGTATTTACAATAGCAGCTGGTGTTAAGGTTTCTCTCAGAAGACCCAAATTTTTCCTAGGTGTGTAACATACGCCCTGATATTCTGATGAGTTCCTTAAGGAGCTCCAAATTTCAAATGTTCAGCATAATAAACATAACTTGATGATGTTTCATGAACTGTCATTTCTACTATCATCACAAAACTTATTAACCCTAAAAGAAAGTACTTTACCTGAGCTTTTTTTTTTAATACTTTCAGTTTGCCCAGGTAGAAAGAAAAACTCAGAAAAGGCTCAACGCTCGCATATGGATGAGGCTCATAATGCTAAAACACAGACCTACTTATGATGAAGTCAATCCATACACATACAATCATTACAACCTTCCTAACATAACTATATCATTTTGAGGATAGGAATTTAATATTTGGGGGTTGTATACAGAAAGGCAGACAGAGGGGAAAAAACCGCTTATGTTACTCAGCACATTTCTTCAGAAAAAATCATGCATTCTAAACTATATATTTAGGTTTTATATTGCATAATTTTAAATATATTAAAAACTTTACCAGTTCTTAAAATATATTAGTTTTCTTCTTTTAAATATGTTATTGATTATGCAATTAAAATTGTCCCATTTCCCACCCTTTATTTACCTCTGCCCTGCAACCCCTTCGACCTGCATTCTCCCCACTTAGTTCATGTTCATGGGTTGTACATTTAAGTTCTTTGGCTTCTACATTTCCAATACTATTCTTAACCTCCCCCTGATCTATTTTGTACCTACCATTTATGCTTCTTATTCCCTGTACCTTTTTCCCTGTTCTCTCCCACCCACTCTCCCCACCCTCTTCAGTGATAACCCTCCATGTAATCTCCATTTCTGTGATTCTCTTCCTGATCTAGTTGTTTACTTAGTTTTTGTTTTTTTAGGTTTGGCTGTTAATAGCTGTGAGTTTGTTGTCATTTTAATGTTCATATTTTTGATCATCTTCTTTTTCTTAGATAAGTCCCTTTAACATTTCATATAATAAGGGCTGGGTGATGATGAACTCCTTTAACTTTACATTATCTGGGAAGTACTTTATCTGCCTTCCATTCTAAATGATAGTTTTGATGGATAGAGTAATCTTGGATATAGGTCCTTGCCTTTCATGACTTTGAACACTTATTTCCAGCCCCTTCTTGCCTGCAAAGTTTCTTTTGAGAAGTCAGGTGACAGTCTTACGGGAACTCCTTTGTAGGTAACTGTCTCCTTTTCTCTTGCTGCTTTTAAGATTCTCTCCTTATCTTTAATCTTGGGTAATGTAATTATGATGGGCCTTGGTGTGCACTTCCTTGGGTCCAACTTCTTTGGGATTCTCTGAGGTTCCTGCACTTCCTAGAAGTCTGTTTCTTTTGCCAGATTGGGGGAGTTCTCCTTCATTATTTGTTCAAATAAGTTTTCAATTTCGTGTTCTTCCTCTTCTTCTGGAACCCCTGATTCAGATGTTGGAACATTTAAAGATGTCTCAGAGGCTCCTAAGCTTCTCCTCATATTTTTGAATTCTTGTTTCTTCATTCTGTTCTGGTTCAATGTTTCTTTCTTTCTTCTGTTCCACATCATTGAGTCCCAGTTTCCTTCCCATCACTGTTGGTTCCCTATATATTTTCCTTTATTTCACTTTTCATAGCCTTCACTTTTTCCTCTATTTTGTGACTATACTCAATCATTTCTGTGAGCATCCTGATTACCAGTGTTTTGAACTCTGCATCTGACAGGCTGGCTATCTCTTCATTACTTAGTTGTATTTTTTCTGGAGCTTTGATCTGTTCTTTCTTTCTGGCCATTTCTTTTATCTCTGCAAACCTGTTATATAGTAAGGCATGGAGCCTTAGGTATTCACCAGGGTGGGGCAACCCACGATGCTATTTTGTGGCTCTGTATGTGGAGGAGGGGTCCAAGATGGAACAATGCTGCTTGCTCAGCTCTTGGCTGGCTTTCAGTCACTTCTCCTGCTACCACAAGCAAATTAGGCCCTTCTGGTGCTGATTCCCGGGTCGGTGGTTTTGTGTATGTTCTAGGATCCTGTGGGTCTCTCCAGCAACCTCCCCTGTGAGGCTGGGAATTTCTCCTGCCACCCAATCCCCACAGGTTTTTTTCAGTCAGAGGTTTTGTTGCCTTATTTCCCCACATTGGAATCCTGGGTTGTGCGGTCTGTCTCACTCCCCAGTTGTTCCTCCCAGTTTATCTGCAATGCAAATGTGCGACTGCGTGCTTTCCCAGCAGACACTCACCCCAGTCCTCGAGTCACCACCTTGCCACAAGTCCTTTCTGCCCTGGCTGCACATCTGTCCCTCCTACTAGTCTGGATGAATGTTTCTTCTTTAACTCCATGGTTGTCAGACTTCCATACAGTTCAATTTTCTGTCAGTTCTGGTTGTTTTTTGTTTTTAAATTTGTTGTCCTTCTCTTGGTTGTATGAGGAGGCACAGTGCCATCTTGGCCCGAAGTCCAAAATACATATTGTTTAAATTAGTATCTGTGTAATGAGCAAGCACAAAATTATAACTCTATACTCTTTGACCCCCCAAAAAATATAACTATTGATAAAAGGCCCTTTCAAGCTTATAAATAATATACCAATATTACATTACATTAGGATCTATAACCAATATTATATTATATTAAGATGTAGAGGTATAATGCAATACAGAACCATTTTGATGAAGG
This sequence comes from Phyllostomus discolor, assembly GCF_004126475.2. NCBI lineage: Eukaryota > Metazoa > Chordata > Mammalia > Chiroptera > Phyllostomidae > Phyllostomus > Phyllostomus discolor. The sequence goes on along the minus strand of NC_040913.2, from coordinate 44,187,998 downwards.
TCATGTTTAGACCCATAAAATGAGATTATTGTAATAAGGAACAGCAATATTATCAAAACAACAAAGCAAGTGGTCATATTTTTCTCTTTTTTTAAAGATTTTATTTTATTTTATTTTTAGAGAGGGAAGGGAGAGAGAAAGAGAGAGAGAGAGAGAAACATCAATGTGCGGTTGCTGGGGGCCATGGCCTGCAACCCAGGCATGTGCCCTGACTGGGAACCAAACCTGCGATGCTTTGGTTCGAAGTCCGCACTCAATCCACTGAGCTATGCCAGCCCAGGCTGCAAGTGGTCATATTTTTCTAACAGAATTTCCAACAAAAGAAACAATAGGATTCCACTAGTTTTATTATACTATTTGATATACTCTCTGATCCTTACACATTATTTGCATTTTTCTCTACTTTAATTTTTATTGTTTATTCTATTACAGTTGTCCCAATTTTTTTCCCTTTGGCATCCCTCCATCCAGCCCACCTCTCTTGCAAAAAGTCAATCCCTCCTCCATTGTCCATGTCCATGAGCCATTCACACATATTTGTTGACTTATCCCTTCTGATTCCTTCTACCATTTCCCCCCTTACCCTCCTACAGCTATTAATCTGTTCCATACTTCCATGTCTCTGGTTCTATTTTTCTCATTAGTTTATTTTGTTCATTAGATTCCAGTGATAAATAAGGTCATGTGGTATTTGTCTTTCACCAACTGGCTTATTTCACTTAGCATAATTGTCCCCAGTTCCATCCATACTATAGTAAAAGGTAGGAGGAACTCCTTTTTTCTTTCTGCTGTGTAATATTTCATTGTGTAAATGTATCATACTTTTTTAATCCACTCATATACTGATGGGCACTTGGGCTGTTTCCAACTTGATACTGTAATGACTATTGTAAATAGTGCTGCTATGAACACTGGGGTGCATAAATTATTTTGAATTGGTGTTTCAGGATTCTTAGGGCATACTGTATTTTTCAGACTATAAGACGCACCCCCCTCCCCCATTTGGGAGGAAAATGCATAAATGACCCTGCTCCAGCGCCTCCCTACAGCACAGCGAGCCAGGTAAACTTTATTCAGACTATAAGACGCACTCCCCTTTCCCTTCCCAAATTGGGGGAGGTGCATCTTATAGTCTGAAAAATACAGTACTTCCAGCAGTGGAATTGCTGGGTCATAAGACAGTTCCATTTTTAATTTTTTGAGGAAATTCCACACTATTTTCCACAGATGCTGCGCAAGTCTGCATTCCCACCAACAATGCACTAGGATTCCCTTTTCTCCACATCCTCACCAGCATGTTTGTTGACTTACTAATGATAGCCATCCTGACAGGTGTGAGGTGATATTTCATTGTGGTTTTAACTTGCATCTCTCTGCTGGCTAATGATGTGGAGCATTTTTTCATATGTCTATGAGCCACACATATGTTCTCCTTAGACAAGTGTCTATTCAGGTCCTTTGCCCATTTCTTAATTGGGTTGTTTGTTTCCCTGGTGTTAAGTCATATGAGTTCTTTATATTTTTGAATATTAATCCCTTATCAGTTATATTATTAGCAAACTGATATAGCATCAGTTATATCATTAATCTCTTATCAGTTATTATCTCCCATATGGTGGGGTTCCCTTTTCCAATTTGATGGTTACTTTAGCCACACAGAAACTTAATTTGATGTAGTCCCATTTGTTTATTTTTTCCTTTATTTCTCTTGCCTTAGGAGATATATTGGCATAAATATTGTTATATGGGATGTCTGAAATTTTACTGCCTATGTTTTCTGCTAGGACTTTCATGTTATCATGACTTATATTGAGTTTATTTTGGTGGATGATGTAAGTTGGCGATCTAGTTTCATTTTTTTTCATGTACCAGCCCAGTTCCCCCAACACTATTTATTGAACTGTTTTTGCTCCATTGTATGCTTGTACCCTCTCTGATAAATATTATTTGACAATAGAGACCTGGGTTTATTTCTGGGCTCTCTATTCTGTTCCATTGATCTATATGTCTGTTCTTCTGTCTGTACAGGACTGTCTTGATTACAGTGGCCTTATAGAATACTTTAATATCAGGTATTGTGGTCCCAACTTTGTTCTTTTTTCTCAGGATTGCTGGGGCTATTTGGGATCCTTTTTGGTTCCACATAAAATTTTTAAAATATTTGTTCTAGATCTGTGAAATATGCCATTGGTATTTTAATAGGAATTTCATTGAATCTATAGAGTGCTTTGGTTAGTATGGACAGTTTCCTGATGTTAATTCTTCCAATTCATGAACACAGTCTATTCTTCCATTTATTTGTATCTTTGTCAATTTCTTTCTTCAGTGTTCTATAATTTTCCAAGACTTTTAAAACCTTGGTTAAATTTATTCCTAGGTACTTCATTTTTCTTGTTGTCATAGTAATTTGGATTTTTCTTATTAGTTTCTCTTTCTAATACTTCATTCTTGATGTACATGAGTGCCATCAATTTCTGAATATTGACTTGGTATCCTGTTACTTTGCCAAATTTACTTATTAAGTAAAGTAGTTTTTTGGTGTAGACTACAGGATTTTCTGTGTATTCTATTATATTGTCTGTGAATAATGATAGTTTTCCTTCCGCCTTTCCAATTTGGATGCTTTTTCTGTCTTCTGCTTGTCTAACTGCTGTGGCTAGAACTTCCAGGACTATGATGAATCAGAGTGGTGAATATGGGCACCCTTGTCTTGTTCCTGATCTTAAGGAAAATGTTTTTAGTTTTTGCCCATTGAGTATGATGTTGGTAGCAGGTTTCTCATATATGGCCTTTATTAAGTTGGGGTTTGCTCTCTCTATTACCACTTTGCTGAGTGTGTTTATCACAAATGGTGCTGGATTTTATCAAATGGTTTTTTAGCATCTATTGATATGATGTGATTTTTTTCTTTCATTTTGTTTATGTGAAGTATTATATTTATTGATTTGTGAATGTTATACCATTCTTGCATCCCTGGGTTAAATCCCATTTAATTGTGGTGTATGATCTGTTTAATGTACTGCTGGATGTGGTTTGCCAATATTTTGTTGAGGATTTTATCATCTATGTTCATCAGAGATACTGGCCTGTAATTTTCTTTCTTTATTGTATCTTTTCCTGGTTTTGGAATTAGGGTAATACAGGCCTCATAAAAACAGTTTGGGAATCTTCCCTCTTCTTAAATTTTTTGGAATAGTTTGAGAAGGATAGGTGTTATTTCTTCTTTGAATGTGTGGGAAAATCTGCCTGTGAAGCCATCCAGTCCAGGGCTTTTGTGTCCTGGGAGTTTTTTGATTACTGCTTCAAATTTGCTAGGTTTTATCAGTCTATTCAGGCTTTCTCCCTCTTCTTGATTCAGTTTTGGGAGACTGCATGTTTCCAGAAATTTGTTCATTTCACCTAGGTTATCCAGTTGCTTGGCATATAGTTGTTCATAGTAATTTCTCAACAATCCTTTGCATTTCTGTGGTATCAGTTGTTACTTCTCCTTTTTTGATTCTAATTTTATTTGGGTCCTCTTTTTTTTCTTGATGAGTCTGGTTAAAGGCTTGTCAATTTTGTTTATCTTTTCAAGAACAAGCTCCAACATTTATTGATTCTTTGGATTTTCTTTTAGTCTGCCACTTAATTGATCTTGATTATTTCCTCCTTCTCACTCTGGGCTTTGTTTATTGTTGTTCCTCTAGTTCTTTTAGATGTAAGGTTAGGTTGTTTATCTCAGTTTTTCTATCTTCTTTACGTAGGCTTTACTGCTATGAGCTACACTCTCAGGACTGTCTTCTCTATGTCCCATAGATTTTGTCGTGTTGTTCATTTTCATTTGTTTCTAGATACTTTGTGGCTTCTTTCTTGATCTCATTGTTAACCCATTCATTATTTAATAACATGTTTGTTATTCAGTCTCCATATATTTGAAGGTTTTTGAGTTTTTTCCTTGAGGTTGATTTCTAGTTTCAAGCCATTGTGATCTAAGAAGATGCTTGATATGATTTCAATTTTCTTGAATTTGTTAAGGCTTGATTGGTGACCTACCATGCAGTCTATCTTTGAAAATGATACAAGTGCATTTGAAAAGAATGTATACTTTGCTTCTTTGAGGTTAAAAGTTCTGTATATATTAGTTAAGCCCATTTGATCTAGCATGTCATTCAGTGCCACAAGGTCCTTGTTGATTCTTTAGGAGATCTACCTGTTGTTGACAATGGGGTGTTAAAATCCCCTACAACGACTGTATTGCTGTCAATCTCCTTTAAGTCCTCCAAGCTTTTGCCTTACATATCAGGTGCTCTTATTTTGGGTGCATATATGTTCATAAGGGTATCCTCTTGTTGAACAACTCCTGTAAGTATTATGTAGCCACCTTCTTTGTCTCTTGTTATGGCCTTTGTTTTGATGTCTATTTTGTCTGATATAAGTATTCTGCCCCAGTTTATATTTCATGCCCATTTGCTTGCGGTACTTTTTTCCATGCCTTCACTTTCAGCCTGTGTAGATCTCTTGTTCTGTGGGTTTCTTGTACACAGCATGTATGTGAATCATGTTCATATTTGTATTTTCTATTCATAAAATATATATGGGGTGGGCAAAAGTAGGTTTACAGTTGTTCATATGGAAAAACATATAATAAAAGAATCAATAATATAAGAATAAACTATGTTTTGCACACTCATAACTGTAAACCTACTTTTGCCCACCCCTGTATATATACAACAGAACTCAAAATCATTTTCCTTCTAAAATTAGCAGTAAATTTTTTAGTGTCATATATTATCAAAGGGTATGTATATGAAATGAAACAAGTTACACAAAAGTCATTAGCTAATTTACTTAGTCAGTAGCTTGAAATATGAAAGTCCCTCCAGACAGCCTATATCATTCCGCAATCTTAGGAGATAAAATACATTTACCATAAACTGTAATTTTTTATTATGTACAATAATCTATTTGATTTATAGAGCCACAGAAGGATGATTTTAATTAATGTTATTTCCATGAATTTCCTTTAACCATAAACAACAGAAGTTTAATTAAAAAGAAAAAAAACTATATTCAAGTAGAAGGACAAATTCACATAAAGGAAAGTAGAATTCTCAAAAGAAGATCAATGACTTGGGTTATTCCCCCAGGAAAAACATTAGGAGTAATTAGACATTAGCTGAGTCAATAATATACATTAACACTTTAAAAAGCCAAGCAAAAGGGTACTGGTTCAAAACAACAGACTAAATAATACAGGTCTTTTGTTTTCCAAAATGACCTTGAAATGAGAAAACAATAAATTTTTTTTTTACTTTTTACATATTTTATTTTAAACAATAAAAATCCATAATAGGCCTAGAAAACAAGAAATGGGGCAAGTAGCAAACCTGAAAGTTTAGAGAAACCCCGGAAGACTGAAAACAGATAAGACTGCACATACAGAAAAGTCATAAGAGCCCCAATCACCAGAGGAAAGAAAGACACACTTCTCAGAAATAAAAAAACAAACAAAAAACACTGAATTCAGAGTTAACAAACAGAAAGAATAGTATCAGGGTACTTAATTAAATCAGAACAGCAGAGACAGACCATTCCTAACTCATCAATACAGATCATAAGGATCCTGCCACATGCTGCTTTAACCCTCAGGTTTAAACAGAATTATATGCCTGTGATACATCTTATTCCAGGTGGCACAGGTCCCAAAAGAAACAAAGAGTACCAACAGATCACATTTCAGAAATCAGAAGGCTAATGAGGGTGACACCAAGTACTCTACTCCTGGACTCTGGTCCCAAGCCTGCCTCTGGGCTCCTTGCTTTGGAAGACATGGTTACTGACATAGTCCATCTATGTATCCACAGACCACTGTAAATACTCTTATTCAATTAAAGTGTTGAAGCAAGCCTACCAAACTGCTGAGGAAGGACATGCATATTAATGAACTTGTTCCTCATAAACATAAATCAAAAACCAAGGATCATCAGACATTTAAATAAATACAGTATCATGGCAGTGGTGGTTGAGAAGGGAATAGAACCAAGATGAACAATCAGGTCATGTGTTGGACCAGGCCATGTCTTGGTACTAGCAGATGTCTGTGACCTATAAATTGGGTACTTGGACCATGTTGGGCTTCTTGTTATTTTTTGGCTGGAAAAAGAACAAGCCATTAGGTGATGAAATTAAACAAAAAGGTGTCTCAACAAATAAAATCCCTGAGTCAACTGGTGAATTAGAGCAAAAGGATGAAATAACGGAGTCCCCGAAAGGGTTCTATATAGGAAACAACTGTCACATATAAAGATTTTGTTACAGTTACTGACAAAAATCCTCAACTATTGAAAATCATGTACTGATGGCCCTGGACCAGAATAATGATTGACTACTGAATTCTAAAAACCAGGACTTTGGTTCACCATATAAATTTAATAGATGTCTTTATTTCCATTTTAAAATGGAAATAAATGTATTTATTTGTGAAAAATGTATACATTAAATTTTGCTATAAAATATGATCACTAATAATATGCAATAAATATATCTTTCTGGAAAAAAGATAATTAATAACTGACTTTGAAGGATGGAGATAAATTAGGAAACAGAAGAGAACTTAAAGTGTGAATTAATGTCCTTACAGATATTCAAATGAATAACATCCATAAAAGAATTAGTTGCTATGAGAAAGAAACAAGAAAAATTCTTGAATATTAAAAAATCATTGATGCACCCTGGCTGGCGTAGCTCAGTGGATTGAGTGCGGGCTGCGAACCAAAGTGTCGCAGGTTTGATTCCCAGCCAGGGCACATACCTGGGTTGCAGGCCACTGCCCCCAGCAACCGCACATTGATGTTTCTCTCTCTCTGTTTCTCCCTCCCTTCCCTCTCTAAATAAATAAATAAAATCTTTAAAAAAAATCATAAATGCAAAAATTTAGTGGATAGACTGAATAACCACTTAGACCATTTCTAAGGGCCAGTCTGGTGATCTGGAAAATAACCTCTGGAAATGTTGTGGAATATAGAATGGAAAGATAAAGGAGATAGAAAAGAAGAGATAAAATGTTGAGAAACATAAGAGACAGACTTAGGGGCCCAATATCTTTGTAATAAAGAGTTCCAGGAACAGAGAAGAAACACAATAGAAGAAAATATCTATGGTACATTTATGCAATGGAATAGTACATAGCCATAAAAAAGAAGAAAAATTTTACCCTTTGCAACAGCATGGATAGACCTGGAAAACATTATGCTAAGTGAAATAAGCCAGTCAGAGAAAGACAAATAATATATGATTTCACTCATATGTGGAGTCCACTGAACTAACAAGCAAAACAGAGAGCAGACTAACAACTCTGGGGTAGGGGATAAGGGGTGGGGAAATTGAGTAAAAGAAGGACTCATGAACACAGACAACAGTGTGGTGATTGCAGGGGCACAGGTGTGGGAGGAGGTAGAAGAGAGTATAAGGGTGATAAATAGTAATGGAAAAAATACTATAAAAACAAACTTGAAAAAAAAAGAAAATCATTAAAGGAAAAACATAAAGACAATTTCATATAATTAAGGCTAAGAACTTCTGTGAAATATCAGAACATCAAAAATAAAGAGAAAATTCCCCAAATTTCCAGAACTAAACAAACAAAAATCATCAAAACCTAAAACCAAAAGCACAAGCAACAAAAGAAAAATTAAAAGAGGCTGCATACAAAGAAGTAAGAACACCAGGAAATCTGGCTGAGAGTCTGGTAGTACCAAAAAAAATCTGGCTGTGAATATACGAGAAAGGACACACAAGGGCATGAAGATTCAGTCTGAGCAGAGATGACTGTACTTCTCTAATACTGGTTCCACCAGATTCCAAGGAGCTAGCAGCTCAAATGATAATTAACAGTAAGGGCTAAAGAATACAAATTATTTAACAAAGAACTTAAAGCATTTATCAGCTACACATCCCCTATGAAAAAATCCATGTATCCTATATGAAAAATTACTCTAGGCAGTATTCCAGCAAAATGGAAAAAGAAAAAAATGTATGAGAAAAAGAAAAATGAGATTTAAGAACAAGATGATGTTCAAGTATAGAGGAAGCAAATAACATTTTAAGAAAAAATTGATAAAGATATTCTAAGATATTTCACTGCAAACTGCAAGAATTTTGTGAAAAGGCAAAATACATCAAGAGTCATATTTCTTAACTTGAAGCCCAGAAGGAAAGAGATGGGGCAAGTATTTCTCTCTCCTTAAGAAATGGAGGTGCCAGGTTCGGTATACCCAGGACAATCTCTTGAACTACTCAACCTTATCTGTAAGCCTCCACAAAGCAGTGAAAATTTTCATATTTTCTTGCTTTCTCACCCTTTACAATGTTAAATAATGCAGTTCTACAAAACTTAGGAGTCTTCTATTTATGCTATAAATATATCTACTGAAGATGACGCTAACAGAAAATAAATTTCTTAAATTTTCTACATTTATTATACATAAACATATGGAAAGGCATAAATAATGTTCATTTAAAGAACTAGATCATGCAGGTAGCTCAGTTGGTTAGAGCATCGTCCCAATACACCAAGGTTGTGGGTTAGATCCCTAGTCAGGGCACATACAAAAATCAACCAATGAATGCATAAATAAGTGAAACAACAAATTGATGTTCCTTTCTCTCTCCTTCTCCCTCCCCTGCCTCCTTTCTCTATAAAATCAGTATTTTTTTAAAATAAAGAATTAAGAAAAAAAATTAAAGAACTATGTAACCATTTCCTTTCCTATGAACTCTATTTCAAGTTTCCATCATTTATTACCTGGACTATCTCAATGCCTTGTAACCAGTTTCACAGCTTCTACTCTGGTTCATTCTAGTCAATATTCTATGCAGCAGGCAGAGTAATAACCTAAAATAAAAAAATCACATTGCCCCCATGCTCAAAACCTTCCATAGACTTTCCATCATACGTAAAAGAAAATTTGCAGTTTTTATCATTGCCATTAGGCCCTAAGTGATCTGGGCCCAAATTACCATTATTCCCTTCACATACTTCATTGGAGTTACTCTTGATACTAAACTCATTTCCACCTCAGGACCTTTGCAGTTTTTTTATTGCCTAGAAAACTCTTTCTTGGTATGTTCACAGGGCCTGCTCTCTCATCTCCTCAGAGAGGCCTTCCCGACCTACTAACAGAGATTCCTCTCTGCTGTTATTCTTTGACCACTTACTCTTTAGTTTTCTTAAAAGCATTCAACATTTAGGTATTATATACCTTACTTACTCATTTGTCAATTGTCTCCTAAAAATGTAGGCTCCCAGAGGGCAGTGTCTTTGATTCATTGCCATATCCCACTGTACACAATAATGCCTAGTAGGTAGTATATGTTTAATGATTATTTATTGAATGAATGCTAAATACCTATTAATACTTCACCCAAATAAAATATAAATAAGAAAACAGAAAATAAACACATGTTCCCTTTTATCAGAGACATGCATTTATAGATCTAGAAAACTTCTTGTAGTTCTTCTGAACCTGAGTTTAATTATTTGTCACTATGCTATCCTTTGAAAGTGAGGTTATTGTTTATGGCTAACAAAGCCTCACAAATTTGTAGTGCTTTTGCTAAAATAATACATTCTCAAATTGCTGCAAGCCAAGCAGATCTATGCTAGACCTGCTTTTATTTCCCAGCAGTCGATGGTTACACTGCACTGCTTCAGTGGATTCTCTTCATTGTCTCCAGTGGTCACAAACCACAGTTGACCACACTCTAGTTTTTAGATGCCGCTATCATTCATTCTTCACTTGCATTCGGCTCAGCAGAGTAACTACAATGCTGGCAGACAAATGTATTAGCCCTATAGAATTTCAAGGTTGGAATGCTAAAATTTCATGTTTGAGATGGCCAGTAATGCTGGTATAAGGGAGCTAGTTTCAAATTTCCAGATGAAATAAACATTTGGGTAAGCACCACTAGACCACAGACCGTATCTGTTTGTTCACCAGCCATACCCAGCTCTGGGCACAGTGACTGGTTTATAGCCACCAGTCACAGAGTGAATGAATATTAATTAAACAGTGAAAATACCTCAAAGTTGATGTAATACTACCAAAGGAATAGTAAGAAATAAATGTCAAAACCAAGAAAAAGGTTAGATATAAAAACAACATAATCGAGAAGCTTAAAAAAAATATAAATCAATAAATGAGACAAATTCTCTGATGACACAATTAAGTAAAACTTATACAAAGTTGGAAAATTCAAGACATTTTTCTGAATTACTATCAAATATGATATTTAAAAATCAAAATGAGCTTTCCAATGAAAGTTATCATTAACTTACAGGAGTTGAAATCTTCTTTGCAGTTTCTGTGATGACTTGTTGTACAGGTTTCCAGATCTGAAATACATAGCGACCTAAATAGTAACAAGGACAGAAGCAAACATAACATATTGTCTGTAATCAAAGTCAATACTCACAAGGTGCTTACCATAGTATTTATTAATTTAATTTATTTTATATATATTATTTTGGTAACTATTTCAAAATTTACCACAAAGTCATATTTTTCCAAATTTCTGATTTATTATTATCATAGCTATTAAATTATCAGGTTCTAGTTCTTAATTATAAAGTCAACAAAAGACCAATGTTACATTTCTATACAATGTTATAGGTCACAAAAAAGTCTTGGTGCTCTTTCCACACCACACTGCAGATGAAGTCCTTTCACATAAAGATACTTATGAATCTAAAATGATTATTTATGACTTTTCACAGCGGTAATCACTTTGAAATATATAGAAAACAAATACAGTTTAGAAGCTATACAACATAGGAGTAATTTTAATGGAGTTAGCTCTAAAGTAAAAGCACAATTGTATAGAAAATATTTAAAAATATTTTATTACCAACAACCAATAGCAATTTCTTACTGAAGAGGACCAATCTCTCAAAAATTCCTTTTATTTTAGTGCTTTTCTTTCTTAGACATCCTAATAATAAAAATTCTTGAATCCTGACAACTAAGAATCAGTAACAAAAGAGGGCCTAAATTGTTTTGGGGGCATAAAATAAAATATTATCTGAGTAGTTTATCTTTTGTACCCTAATCAGAATGACTGACCACTAATATTAGTGTCTCTCTTCCCAAAAGCCTTGGTAGAAAACCAGTTTTGACACTCTGAACTTCAACTTCTAACCATAACCTTATTTGCAAATCTAGGTTTCTACTGGGAAAATTCAACTACATAGATCTTTTAGAAGGAGTTACCTGCCTGAATACACTGCTATTCCTTTGCAAACATGCTATAGTGAAAAACAGGGTGCTAGATGTGACATGTGAAGCATCTAATCTAATTAGGAGATAAAAAGCTCTTGAGATTAAGGAGAACATTAAGTAAAATTACAAAAGGTTGAAGCCCTAGCTCATCCAAGTCTCTTATCATATAGATGTCAACTTCTATTTGATATGAAATTAAATACCACACGAAACAAAACAAAAATCTTTTTCTACTCATTTTTCTACTGGATCTTACTAAACTCCATATAACCACAATGGAATGTAGCTTCACCTAAAAAGAAGATTCAGTTAACAAGGTCAATTCCATGAAACTTAGAGACACAAATGCTAAATTAAAATAAAAAAATGTAAATCTAACATTAAATGTAAAAGGCAATTTAAAACTCAGTTGATGACTGAAAACTGTAAGTTGAAGAAATAGCAATTTTCCTTCAAATCTCTGTAACTATTCTTTCTAAAAATGCAACTTTGGCAGTTTATCAAAGACATTACACCAACATGTTAAAATGAAGTAATAAATACACTACAGGGAACAACAGCTATGCTCATCAGAAAAAACTGACAGTGGGGGTGGGGGTAGGACTAGTGGTGTGGAAGGATTGAGCAACAAAGAGGGAAAAAACTCATGAACACAGACAACGGTGTGGTGATGGCAGGGGGGTGGAAGTGGGGGAGGTGGAGGATAAATGGTGATGGAAGGAGACTTGACTTGGGGTGGTTAACACACTATACAGTGTATACATGATATGTTATATAATTGTGCACCTAAATCCTATATAATTTTGTTAACCAGTGTAAGCCAAAAAAAGTTCAATGTAAAGGAAAAAAAAAAACAACGAATGAACTGACAGCTCAGGAAATGTGCAATCCTACCTACAAGAAGAAATACATATGAGAAAATAAAGGAACCCCATATCTGCACACACTCCCTCCTGGAGCATGCCCTGCCTCTTTCCCTTCCTCTTCTTTCCCCACAGGCCAGCATCATCTAAACTCTAAGGGACCCCAGAGACTTGCAACCAGGGAAGCTATGGGCAATGCTGGTTAGTCCTGGGCTGACCCCTAAAACTGCCCCCAAGGCCTCCTCTGACTCTCCTGTGAGTTGACAGCAACCCTGTCTAAGCTCGCTTTCTTCCCCATAATGTTTCTAGAGAGCCAAAGCAGCCCCGCCTAGTCTCTCCCTTGGTGCTTCCTCTATCCTAGGCCCTTCCTTCTTTCATTGTCCCTCGCTTTAATAAATGTACTCTTTTATTTTTTTATTTTTAATTTTCATTTACACTACTTCATAGTGTAAATCACACTACTTCATAGTAAAGATTTTTTTTTTTATAGTACACTATGGTCCAGACTAAAAAATTGCCAGGAAGATCCACTAGTATTGGGGCTAATTTTCCTAACTTTTCCATCACTACTTTTCTTCACCACAAATTTTATCTAGATTTTGCTACACTGACAAATATAAATGGTTCAGTGAATATAAACGGTAGAGAGAATAGAAATGCACAATGTCTTAAAGCCAAAAACCTCAGAATATTAAGAGTCTGCTTATGAGTCACTATAGGAGCAATTTGGAAATATGTCGTAACATTTATTGATATGTATCCTTCAATTATCTTACCTGCAAATGCAAAAGCTGCAACACCCAGTCCAACAGCTATCAGGCTTCTTGCCTATGGAAGAAAAAATAATTACTTATAGTGTTACACACTGGGTTTTTTAAGTAAGTCATTTTTAATAACGTGAATAACTATGTTAAATAGTTTTCTTCAAGCTCTACTGTGAATAGAACTTAAAAAAATCTTCAGTGTCTATGAGATTTTATCTGCTGTGCACTATATCACTTAATTTTCAGTGAACTAAAATAATTCTAGATTGTCATTTGTCTTCCATATATTTGGATTCATTCTAACCTACAGCTTTTGTATTACCTATTGGTAAATGTTTTCTATAGACTATTTTTAATAGTGGGTTTAATATATTTGTCTTCTATAAATATAAAAGGCACATATTTCATCTTCCATCACACTTGTGATATTCAATGGCACTTGCTATATGTAAAAATTTAGTAAAACATTAGATGAGGATTTAGTATATAGGTCAAAATCCAAAAATTGTTAAAAATGATAAATAATCTAAAAGTTATTCTATTTCTACCTTTTTAGAACAAGAGAAATTTTAAAACAAGAATCAAGAATTCAAGATCTAAAGTTATGAGCTAATCTGGATAAAAATTTATTTTAAATTGGTACACACTCCATTTTATTATGTGCTTTTCAGTCTCAGTCCTCTATCTCACTTCTGCAACAATGTGAAATGAATCCCTAGTGAGGGATTCTGTTCCCTAGTGAGATTATTCTAGCTCTAAAAAAAATTCTGCTGGATTTTATGGATTCACCTCTCACACCATGCTAATCACTTCAGGAGAGTATGTAAATCACAACAGAAAAAGGTTTATGTAGCAGAGATCAATGGTGGTTCCCCAATATCATCTCCCTTTTTCCTATGGGATCAAAAGTTCCATTTTACCAGCCATCTATTTCCAAGCCTCCCTTAGACTTACCTATGGATATAGAATTAAGGAGAGACATCACAGAAATGCTTCTGTCTGATTAACAGTGTGAAAGGTAAATCCCTAAGAGCCAGAAAAGCTTTTTTTTAAAAGCTAGAATAATCTCAGTAGGGAACAGAATGGATTCATTTCCCATTGTTGCAGGAGTTCCAAGATGAAGGGCTGAGACTGAATGAATTGCTGAAACCAAAAAGCCCTTCAGACATCAGTCTTCAAGTTCTGCAAAGGCCATAAGTCCAAGCCCCAAATCGTCAAGGGGAGACTCTACAATGAGAAACATCAGGTCACGAAGGACATGTTTGATGGTGCTATAACTTTACTATCCAGTAAGAAAGTGAGTACTGACATAAAGATGTTCTGTTGAGATATATTTCTGCTCTTTTCTAGAGCTTCCCTGGTGCTAACATATTTTGAGTTCTCTAGTCTTATCTTCCATTGGTTCATGTTAAGGACCCTCAGTCTAACCAATGACTCAACTGTGTCACGGGTGAATTTACTTTACTTCACTACAAACTTGTTTATTTTTTCATCTGACTAGAAATATTTATTTTTGCCTCTCAGATCTAACCAATGTTTAATATTTCAGCTTGGCTCTGCCACAGAATGGGAGAAGTCATCTGTAATATGTAACAATGAGCATATACCCCAAAATATATAGAATTCAGTAACATTAAAAATAAAATGAGAGACAACCCAATAAAAAAAGACAAAGACTAGGTCAGGGACCTCATAGAAAAAATCTAAATGGCTAATAAACATATGAAAAGGTGCTCAACTTCAAAAGTAACTAGGGACTACCAACAATAATAACAAATACAAAAACGGTACAGAACTATTCATACCAGAATATAACCATCTCTGGCCTTTATGTAACGTATTCTGTCCATGAATGGATCTTAAACACCAAACAACAGTATCTACACTTCCCAGGATTACTGTGAGGATAAAATGTAATAATTATGTAAAAGACTTAGCATAGTGGCTTGGCACATGGTAAAAACAACTAGCCATTAATAAATATAAGTGGCATAACAGAAATATGCCACTTATACATTTAAATAGTTTTAATATTTAAATATATCTAAGGGAATTCATAAAAGTGGTTTTTGAGGTAGGCCCTAGAAAATGAATTATCTTCTCTAGATTAAGTAATCCAAATTTCCTCATGAAAAAAATGCATATTTAAAAAATACCAAGTCTTAAAAAGTTGAGTTATCCTAATTTCACATTTTTATAGATTAATAATTATTGCATCATTTTTACTATTTTTCAACTATTCAAAACACATGAGACAAATAGTTACCTCTATAATTACAAAGGAATTTTTACTTTAAGGTATTTATATCAGAAACATTAAACTATGAGGTATTTTCCATTTTAATCTAATAATATGTAAGGCCAAATTGTGTTTAACAATAAAAATTCAATTTAAATTAACAAATAAGAATTAAACACTCTGCTGATTATTTTCCATTTGTCCCTCTGGACATATTCTATACCCTCCTTTGCCTTATTCTGCACCTCTGCCTCCCCTGGTCTCTAAGGATTACATTATCTAGTCCTCAGCTTCCCTCTAGCTTCTGGTTGGGTTTTGCCAGAGGACCTGTGGAACAAAACACTATACTCAGGTCACCAATCCCAGGGGAGGACTCCAAACACTTCTGTCCACTGCATCTTGGTGTCCAAGTTGCCAAGGAAACACAACATAGTCCAGTACTAGATAGAACAATGCTTTAATCACATAGAGAAGAGACAGAGTAACATCAGCTCCAACTGTGTGCATGCGTCCCTTATAGCTTAGTGGGTGTCCCAAGTCGGGATCAAAAGGAACAGGACCAGGAGCAAGCTCTAGTGCTGCAGCAGAAGGACCCCACTCACCTCTTCTCCACCCTGTTCCACCCCACACTCCACCCTACACTGGAGTCTTAAGTACTGAAAGCTGGGGGCATGCCTGAGGGCCACTGATTACCCTTAAACAGAACAAAGACCACTCACAGAACCTGAACAAGGAGTTGACAGTCCCACAAAGGTGACAAGGCCAGTACAGTCAGTGTGGCTCCTCATCTCTCAGTAAGGAAGTGCTGGAAGCCAAAGTGGGCAGAGAGGGGTCAAAAATCTGTGCACATAACATTGCCTTTCCCAACAGGAAAAACCAGCAGAAAAGCAAAAGGTGGAAGGAGACAGAAATAATAGTACAATTTATTACCAAGTACATTTCCTTTTTGGCTACACCTCCTGTTTATGTGGCTCCTCTTCCATGCCTACAACTCTTGAGTTCTGAAACATAATTCCCATCCTCTTCCTTGCCCTTTGCCTGGGTGGATAGCAGTTTCCAATTGTTGCTGTTCCCTGACAGATTCATCATCTCTTTTGATTACCTATGCCCATACCTCTGCAAATAGTCCCTTCATTAAACTTATCTTCAAAAAAGCCACCCACCTATTACTACCATGGCCAGCACCAATACAAGCATTACACTTTATATGGGTCACTATACTATGTACAAAAGATATAGCAACATGGAATAAGACAAAGGCTTACATCAAATAAGCCTTATGTAGGCCTTAAATATAGTTGGCCTCCAATGTTTATTCTAATCTCCCAAAGATCTTTACTTCTTTTTATCTTTATTATAACATTTATTGCAGTATATTATACAAGAGCCCCCCCAGAAAAACACCAAAAATTTATAAAAAAATTGTGTATTTATTTGTACATGTTTAAATTTTAGTCACTTTCAAAGTACTCTCCATTTCATACAATACACCTACCAAGATGTCCCCACTGCTCAAAACAGTTTTGAGCTACTCAATTTTGAGTAGCCTTTTGAGATGCCTTTTAAGGCTTCTTCTGCCATGTTTCACATCTTCCACTTGGCAAAAAGTTTTCCTTTAAGGACTTTTTTATCTAGGGAAACAAAACAAAGGGTTGCTCGGAGAGAGATGGGATGAATGGGGGTATGGTGCACAGAGCACGGGGGTCACGCTGTTTTGGTCAAAAACTGCTCAACACTAAGTGTGGAGGGTGTGGGCAAGTGCTCTCTGCAAATCCCCCATTGTGAAAAGGACAAAAGCATTGAAAGAGTCTTCAAAAAACATTCACTAAAGCCAAATGCAGCCTCTCACAACAACGCCAGCTGGTGCACTGATACAGATAGGTTCTTAGAACACTCATCTAGTGGGGGAAGCCTATACAAGGGGCCTCCCTCCAGAACATAATTCTTGTTTTGGGGGGAGTCCCCCCTCACAGTTTAGTGTTCTGTCTCCTTTAGCTTTTCTAGATATCAAGAACCTTTTAAAAATATGATGAAATCTATAACTCATCACCACTGAAAACCACAAACATATATGTACACACACACACATACACGCCCCACTAAAGTCCTTCAGTTGACAAGCCCCAACATAAAAAACATCGAAATAAACAAATAAGCAAGCGAGTGAGCTCACTGAAGTCTAGGAGGGTATCTCATTCACCTTTGAGCTCTTAGAGCAAGACCTGCCACATATATTAGTTTCCCATTCATTCAAAAATTCAAGAAAAATAATGTTGATTCCAGAACTAACCTCTACTTCTAAAGACTAACTTTATAGAAAAATAAACACAGAAGGCCTTGCCACCTTTAAAAACAACAAAAAGAAACTCAAATTAGATGGATCACTAGAGCAAAAAAGGATGTTCAATAAATGACTAAAAACTATGCAATCAAAATCTTATGTATTCACATGAGAAGACAAAATATAGCACAGGTAATCAAAAACTCAATTCTTTATTGCAATTAAAATTCCTTATTGAAATGATAGTGTACCTAATCTCTTTCTTCAATTGTATTTTTAATTAACTTGACATTAAAAGTTTATATTTTTTAGCATGAACAATTGATAACAAAAATATATTATTGGAAACTGAGCCCAAATTGAAATTAAAAAAAAAATATGTTCTACACAACCAGATTTTGTACTCTGAAATAAGAGTAATGGTCCTCATAAGGGTTTCTATAAAAATACTAAAGCTCTTAGACATGAGCAATTAACTTAAGACTTTAACCCTAACTAGTCTAGAACAGGGATATGATGTTACCCAAAAAGAAAAAAAAAATATGTAATACTATCTTTTTTTCATTAACTAAAAAGTCATTGGCTTGTGTTTCTATTTTTTCAGATACAAATTTCGAGAGTTCTAAAACAAGTTCCCCCAACCCACCATGTATGTGAATGACCCAAACAGAGAAAACAAACCAATTGCAAATGCAGAAAATAAGCAGTACAGAACAGTTAATCTGAAACCTGAGTAAGTAGTCCACACAGAACTCTTGACCTAAACTTTACTTGAATTTTGAATTTTAAAAAGTATAACATCTAAAAACACAGTGGGGCTTTTAAATAGCCTATAGCTCATTTGTCATTGCTGTGTTAATAGAGAATTCCATCAACATCTTCTCTATTTTACTTCTGTTGAAAAAAAATTCACATGTGCTATATCATCATGCTATTTCACATTTATTTAAACTTCAGTATTGTATCTTCAGCTGGTTTTTTTCTTTTATAATGCAACACAGTATTTGACTTGGCAAGCACAAAGATGTGCTTCAATTTTTACTTTGAATGTTTTTTAAACAATGATGTTTTAAAATTCAATTGTAACAGAATGACAAAAATGACATTGGAAAGGCAGTTTAAAAGCAAAATGGTGACTCAGGCATAGTGTTAATACCCCAAGTGTGGTCATTTTCTACTAACTAGGCAATAACCAGGTTAAAGGTCTAAAATTGCTCAAGCAACTAGACTAACATCATGGTACATCTGTGAATTGACATAAAGTAGACAAATGCTGTGATTTCTTTGACTAGAAAAATTAGAAAGTGTGCCAAAAATAAAATCAGGCAGTGTGACTTAAGCAGCAAGATATGTGAACACCTGGCACACTGGTGTAAGCTACGACTGCCGCAGGTGCCACACACACACAGGACACAGGGAATGGTAAGCATGGATGCACACCAGGGGCTGTTCTTTTCTTTCTCCCTTTTAAAAAATGTTTATGAGACTGCCTTGGGCAAGTTTTATTTTTGAAAGATTTCCTCTGAATTCAGATGTATATGTGTTAGAAAAATAGCTAACATTTTGTAGGCCTGCAGAAGATCTAAATAAGTTGATACTCACACACACGCAAAGTTAGACTAGCACATACTTAGAACAATCTGATCTTTATGGAAATATGTGTACATATATACCCCAAAAAATAAATGTTACAAATCAGTTAAAAATTCCACCAACCAATTCTTTAATAATTGGTTCAAATTAGGGTTTGGGAATGAACAGTGGTCTATAATAAGAAAAATAGAAACAATGAATTTATACCAAATCTGTAAATTCAGTTTTTAATAATCTCATCATGGTCACTATGGAAACAATGATATATATATGTATATATGCATAACAAATTTAATATTGATCAATGATTTAAGTTTTTAAAAATACATGACTTTATATTAGTTATTAACTGCCAAAAATATAGTTTCCACTGCATTCCCTTTGACCATACACAATGCATGAATAATTCAGATTTAAATATTTCCAGGCATATGCATAACAGCACTATAGCAATCATCAAAGGGTAAATTCTCAATAGCATCCATTGGTTGGTTCTAAAATGGTGGGAGAGTTACCACAGAGAATCCTCTTCTAAGACCACCAAGTCTGTTTGCTCTGCTAGGTCCTCCTAGAAAATTCCCACTTACTTATCAAGAAACAGTTTCAAGGTCATCTCTCGGTAAAGCTTTCCCTGACCACTTCCTCACCTAGGTAAAACTCTTCACTGCCCCATAGTACTTAGCAGACCTATTATAATATACAGCATGTTATTTAATAATGTTTTACCTATTTCAAATCCATTCTAAAATGTGACTTTCTAGACATAGGGACTGTGTTTATTTCTCTGGATTTCCAAAATCTAGCAAAGTACCTGCCACAGAGTGTGTTTTCAGAAAGTTTGTATGATGGAATAAAAACAGTTTTAAAAATCTTCCCTACCATCCAGATGCCTCTGTGTACTGTATTGGTGTCTGCCAGTTACTGGAATGATGTTTTGAAGTGGAAAAATTATAAAGGACAGTGATAGTAAAAATTAAGAGACTAACATGTAATCATGCCTCAAAATATCCTGGACCAGGTAAATATACCCAAAAGTCTTATGGAAGACAAAGAAAATGATATTAAAGGCCTTGTGTCAGGTAAATTTTATTATAAAAATGAAACAAATATAATCCACTGTACAAAAGCATAAAGGAATGGTTGATTTGCTAAACAATCAAAGAAAAATAAAGCAGCTTCCAATAAAAAGAGTTAGGTAATTTATTGAGCAGCCATTTGGAGGCTATCTCCTATCTGATTGGTTGACTGATTTCAATCAACACTCAGCGAATATCCATGTGCCAATCACAATTCTAAACCCTGGGGATACATCACACCAAATCCCTATCCTTGTGAGGCTACATTTTAACACGAGACAGAAAACAAACAATATACGTGAGGAAGTATACAATAGAGAGTGGACTATGGAGAAAAATTAAGCAAGTGAAGGAAGGCCGGTGGGCTTAGGCACAGCCAGGAGGCTAGTGTGCATAGAGCAGAATGTGAGAAGGGGTAAAAAAGAACAGGAAATCAGGTCAGAAGAGTAACACAGGCAGCAGACCATGTCCGGCCTTAGGGATCAATATGAAGACTTCAGTTGTTTTTTTTTCTTCTGAGTGAAATGAGACATTACTGTTTTGAGCACAGGCTTTAGATGATCTTATTTAGAATTCTAAAATGGTCCCTAGTTGTCATGTTGAGAATACACATGTCAAAGGAAAAGGAATGGAGGGGAGTTAGAAATCTATTAAAATAATCTAAGAAAGATAATGTTACAACAGTTTGGACCAGAAGGATTGATTAGTGATGGAGAGAGAGGAAAGTGATCAGATTTGGGATATATTCAAGATAAAGCCAAGATTTGTTGAGAGACTAGATACGAGGTACGAGAGAAAAAGAAAAATTGGTGTTCATTAACAGATGAATGGATAAAATGTAGAGCATAGTGAAACTCATAGAAGCAGAGAGTAGAATGGTGGTTGCTGGGGCTGGGGGTAGGGAAAGTGGGGCAATGCTGGTCAAACTTTTTGTTATGAGAAAATAAGTTTTGTATTTGAAATTTGCTAAGAAACTAGATCTTAAGTGATTTTACCACATGCAAACACACACACAGTAACTGTGAGGTGATGGACTTGTTAATTAGTGTGACTGTGGTAAATACTTCACAATGTATATGTCAAATCACATTGTACACCTCAAATACACAGAATTTGTCAACTATACTTCAGTAAAGCCAGGGGGAGAAAAAGGATGCCACGGTTACTGCCTTAATGGAGCTGCCTTTTGCTGAAAGGAAAGACTACAAGAGGAAGGGGGTGGGGGCAGAAGGGATGTCATAAGCTCTCTTTTGGACTTCTTTTTCTAAAAACATGCCATTATGAGATGATAAATAAAAGTCCAAGCACAGCATTATTTTTTAAAAAAAAGGTCTCATGTACTAGCATAAAAGAAGAATGAGCAGGTTGTTTCAAAAAACATTCTTTATCTAACAGTGACTCAATTCTCAGGGGTTAATCACAAGCAAATCGCTTTCTGCTGAACTCAGTGTTTTATGCTGCCTTATTATTTGGTTCAATTTCTACAAAGAAAGCTCTATGAATTTAAACAACAAGTGGAAGAGAGAAAAGAAATGAAATAAGAAAGACTGCCAGCAAATCAGCAAAATTTGGGAGAAGTATTACACATGGAGATCAAAAGGAGGGGAAGGGAATAAATACTCAAGAAAAAGTATCAGAAATGGTAAAATGACTTTAGAAAAAAAATATTTACCATTATCCTTCCATGCAATTTTCAAGACAAGCTAACATGACTTTCACAGATCTTCATATCTAAACTGGACCAATTCATATTAATCTACCTGGCCCTTACCATTATTACTCTTTTGGCAAAACAAATACACCTGAACTTCTCTCAAAACACCAATTCCCATTAAAACATTAAATTAAGTAAAAAGGAAAGACAACACTAAATAACTTGTATTTTCTCCACTTCAAAGTCACTTCATTTATTTTATGAACCACAGGCAAGCATTAATTTCTACAGCAACACTAAAGAGTGAGAAGGAGAATAAAACAAAAACAATGCAAATCAACCCAAAGTCAAACACCATAAGAAACAAAAGTCTTAGGCTTATGACAAATTAGTACTTCTCCACTCTCTAATATACTTAAGAAATTCTCCAAACTTAAGTCCTTGTTATACATTATGATTTCTTAAGAATAATCTTTTAAGTACTACTTTGCATTTATTTAGCAACGTGCCAATGTAACTACAATTTCAACATATTATCCTAAGAAATTAATGAGAGGAGCATAAACTTATACATGAGGATATCATCACTGCATTACATATAATATAAAAACAGGAAATAATCTGAATACCCAAAAGTAGGAAAATAAGTAAATAATTTGGGCCCTAAATGAAATATACACAGACAATTAACTAATATATTGGGGAATGTTTACAGACAATATGTTAAATAGAGAATAAGAACAGATTATATAACAAAAATGTACAGCATATAAATACAGAAAAAAAGTGATATACACCAAAATGTTAACAATAATTACAGTCTTAGTACCTACCTTTTATCATTAGAACAATGTCTTTGTATTACATATCAAAGAAATATGGCTTGAAATTTGACTCCCTACTTGTCAGCTCCATGACCTTGGCCAAGTTACTTAACTTCTAGACTAGTGGTTCCTTACCTGTAAAATGAGGGTAATAAGTATACCTACTTCCTTAGGTTGGTGTGAATTTTTATAAGTTAGGACATCCAACCATATCACCTAGTATTTTACATGTGATAAACATTCAATAAATTGTAGCTATTACAATTAGGATATGATATTATCATACAATTGTTTCTTTTAAAAACAGGAGAAAAATAGAAGTTATTAGAAAAATCTTGTGAAGATCCTACCTGGTCAACAGTTAATGACTTTTAATTTGTAAGTCAGAAGAAGTTCTGACCTGTGTACTTTAAAATAAACTTTAAAAACAAATTCTTCCCTGACCTGATAGAACAGCTGGTTAAAGCATCATCTGGATACACCAAGTCGTCAGGTTCAACCCCCAGTCAGGGCACATACAAGAATCAACGAATAAATGCATAAGTGGAACAACAAATGGATGTTTCTCTCTCTCCCCCTGCCTCCCTCCCTCCCTTCCTCACTCTCTAAAATCAATCAACAAAACTTTACTGAAAATAAATACAGAGGACTTCCCTTTAAAAAAAAAAAAAGCCCTGGCTGGCGTAGCTCAGTGGATTGAGCACAGGCAGACACACTGTGCCTCCTCACACAACCAAGATAGGGACAACAACAATTTAAAAACAGAGTAACAACCAGAACTAACAGAAAATTGAACTGTATGGAAGTCGGACAACCAAGAAGTTAAAATGGACACGTTCATCCAGACAGATAGGAGGGGTGGAGTTGGGCAGCCGGGGGCGCATCACAGCGCAGAGAGCAGAGAACATTGGGACTGGGCACATAAGACAACTGGGGTGCACAAGACTGCAGCAGGCGGACCCTGAGCGTGCAAGCGGCAGCTGCCAGATCCCGGCTGAGGATTGGCAACCAGCAGACCCAGTGAGGCGGTGATTGTGAAGCAAGGCACTGCACGCAAGGTGGCTGGCTAACCAGGCAGTCCCAGAGTCCCAGCACCAGGAAATAGAGCCTTGGGGCACTGACTGAAAACACCTGTGGGGGAGGGGTTGAGGTGCAGGGAGAGACCCCTAGCCTCACAGGAGAGGTCACTGGAAAGTCCCACGGGGTGCACAAGCCCACCCACATGGGAATTGGCACCAGAGGGGACCAGTTTGCTCCGGGGGGGGGGGGGGGGGGGAGCAGCAGAAGGGACTGAGGTCTGATGGAGAGTGGAGCAAGCACCATTGTTCCCTCTCAGACCCCGCCCCCACATACAGCATAACAACACAGCAACTGGGGTGTCCCACCCTGGTGAACACCTAAGGCTCTGCCCCTCACATGTAACAGGCGCGACCAGACCAAAGGAAAAAAAAAAAGATGGCTCAAACAGAATTGAAAGCCCCACTATCAGTACTTTTAAGCGATATCAGATGCACAGCTCAAAGCACTGGTGATCAGGATGCTCACAGAATTGGCTGATTTTGGTCACAAATTAGATGAAAAAATGAAGGCTACAATAAGTGAAATGAAGAAAAATGCACAGGTAACCAATAGTGATGGAATGAAAGCTGGGTCTCACATCAATGGAGTGGACCAGAAGGAAGAAAAAAACATACAATCAGCAAAGAATGAAGAAATAAGAATTCAAAAAAATGAGGAGAAGCTTAGGAACTCCCAGGACATCTTTAAATGTTCCAACATCGAATTATGGGGGTACTGTAACAGGGTACAGCCAAGAGCGGGGCCCCAAATAGGGATTTGGAATGGGGTCCAGAACTCAAGGTGTTCAGGAAATATTAGGATGTCCTCACCAACCCCCATAGGTGTGGGTTAGGGGAAGGGACAAATGGAGCAGGGCCACTGAGAGCTGTTTGCACAGCAACAGCTTTGCAGCTAACCTTTGGTGTGGTCATTTAACATATCTGTAACCTTTAACTGGTTACATAAATATGTTAAATAGCTGTGGCCATGCTCTGAGCCAGGGGAATGGAAGTAACTTCCCCACCAAGATGTAACTGGGGGGCAGATCCCCCGAGTTATAGTGCCTGCGTAAGAGCTTGGAGAAGACTGGCTCCATGACATGGGGCCACACCTGCCCAGACTCACGATGGCAGCCCAGTAAAGCTGGAAGAATATGAGAGGGCTAGCAAGTATAACTGACAGTGGGAGGAGTCGGAAATGGGGCTGCAGAGGAAGACTGGCGCAGAGATTTAAACTGAGCCGCGGCAGCCACTGAGGAGGGAGAATCACCATGCAGCTTTAGCAGAGAACTGCCACTCAGCTTTGGCAGAGTGGCAGCCCCCGCTTCCTTGCAACCATTGAGGAGGGAGAACCATGCGGTTTTGGCTGAGTGGAGACTCCCGTGGCCCTGGGAGAGAGAACCACAGGCTTTGCTAGAATGGGGACTCCCTGAGCCCTAGGAGGAGAACCACATGGTTATGGCTGAGTGGAGACTCTCAATGGCCATTGTGTAGAGAGGACCACACGGCTGAGGAAGCGGAGAGAGAACCTCGAGGCTTTGCCAGACTGGGGACCCCCACAGCTTTAGTAGGGGGAACTACCACCCAGCTTTAGCAGAGATCCTGGCAACACAGCTGATGGTGCCAGGAACCCAGGGAGGCCTGCCAGCCAAGGAGGATTACTGGGAAGAACCGGGGGCTGCCTGAGCCTGAGCCATGGACTTCCATTTCTTTTCCTGAGATACGGTACCCCAGACTGGGCAAAGGGGGAAGGAAGGACTGTGTGTGTTTGTGGGTGTTTTAAGGAACTTTGGGATTTTGGTGAAAACATTAGGTCACTACTTTAAGTCTGTATAGTATTAAATAAGCATTTCCTTTCCTTTTCACGAATCTCTGGCATTGAGAGACGTCTTTCCTCTGGCGGCAGGCATAACAGACCTGGGGGGTTCCTTTCAGTAATAGTATATCGTCCCAGGCCCCCCCTTGGCCCCTGTTGTTCTGTAACAGTACCAGAAAGAGAAGAGGAAGAGCAACAAGTGGAAAACTTATTTGAACAAATAATAAAGGAGAACTTTCCCATTCTGGCAAAGAAAATAGACTTCCAGGAAGTCCAGAAAGCTCAGAGTCCCAAAGAAGTTGGATCCAAGAAGGGACACACCAAGGCACATCATAATTACATTAGCCAAGGTAAAAATGAAGGAGAGAATCCTAGAAGCAGCAAGAGATAAGTAACCTACAAAGGAGTTCCCATCAGACTGTCAGCTGATTTCTCAAAAGAGACCTTGCAGGCAAGAAGGGGCTGGAAAGAAGTATTCCAAGTTATGAAAGGCAAGGACCTACATCCCAGATTGTTCTATCCAGCAAAGCTTTCATTTAGAATGGAAGGGCAGATAAAGTGCTTATCAGATAAGGTCAAGTGAAAGGAGTTCATCATCACCAAGCCCTTATTTTATGAAATATTAAAGGGGCTTATCTAAGAAAAAGAAGATTAAAAAAAACTTGTATAGTAAAATGCCAGTAAACTCACAATTATTAACAACCACACCTAAAACAAAAACAAAAACAAACTAAGCAAACCACTACAACAGGAACAGAACCACAGAAATGGAGATCACATGGAGGGTTAGCAACAGGGAAGTGGGAGGAGGAGAGAAGGGGAAAAGGTGCAGAGAATAAGTAGCATAGATGGTAGATAGAAAATAGACAGGGGGAGGGCAAGAATAGTATGGGAAATGTAGAAGCTAAAGAACTTATGACACATGGACATGAACTAAAAGGGGGGAATGTAAGTGGGAGAGGGTGTGCAGGGTGGAGGGGAATGAAGGGGGGGGTAATGGGACAACTGTAATAGCATAATCAATAAAATATATTTAAAAAAGAATAAATATAAATTCTTCCTAGCACTCTTCAATAAAAACAAATGCATTTATCTTTGCTATCCCCCTTTTTAACTTTGCATCCTGAGCATAAAAATGATCTGGCTGTGTCTCTAGCGAGCCCCACTATCATGCATTTCCACAGACTTACCACACTGACTCTGAAATCCCTGGCAAGTACCCCTTAAACTCTCTTGGCCTTCACCTGATCTACACTTACCTGCAACACCCTGTAGCTTTGCTAATTCTTCTTGCTTGGGAAATCATCCTATTTTCTGAAAGCTACTTTTATTCTCCTACAAAAGACTATTTTATTTACTTTTATTAAGGCAGCAATTTCTTAAAATGGTAATTCTTACAGCTTAAATCTCATTCCATTCTTTCCCCCTTTTTTCAGTTAAGGTAAAATAAAATGAACTCTGCTTTGAAATTTAAAAATTTTAGAACTTATCTCGAGGCATTTAAAGACTCTGAAAATTACCACAAAAAGACTATAAATCATTCCTTTAAGTTGAAGTTCATCAATTTCTGATATCTATGTAAATGATGGAGCAGCAATATGGTGCAGTTAAAAAGTTAAGAACTTTGGGAGTCAAAATTGGTTTCATATTCTAGACCTGCCACTTACTAGGTATATATCCTTGAGACAGTTAATTAACTTTTTGGAACCTCAGTTTTCTTATATGTGAAATAGTGAAAAGTAACAACGAACTTCACAAAACCATTATGAGAAATAGAAAAATATAATCATAGTGTCTGGAATGTAGTAGACATACAGTCAGTGCTGGTTCACTTCCTCCTTAATGGACTCGGTACATTCACATGTATCATTAATTTTTATCTGATTTCTATACAATCAATGAATAAAAATTGAAAACACTACTAACATTATGGAGCAGGAGACAGTTATGAAAATTTTCAGACCTTATATTTGAAAAGATTGGGAAACTGTTTTAGGCCAAATAAAGGCAAAAATACATGTGTCCACAAGTGAATTTTTACTATAAGGACCTAAATCACAGGTGGCAAACACCAGGCCTGTGGGTGGAATCTGGCCCTCCACCTTGTTTTATCTGGCCTGGTACCTTGTTTCTACCCAGAGGCAATGCCAAGCTCCTTGCCCCTAGTTAAGAAGTAATTACATTTATACAGTCCTAAAATTACATTCGGCCCTTTGAAGGCAACCTCAAGGCTGATGTGGCACCTGGTGAAAATGAGTTTGACAGCTTTGATGTAAAAGATCCTTTTCTACAAAAACCTCAGGAAAAAAATCTCATCACATTGATAAAACAGACAATAAATTTAGTGTTAGAAATAAATCTGTTGACACTTAAAAATGAAAATGAATGAGTCAACAATTCTAAACTGCATGATATTCCAACTGTTTCTAAATTACAGACCAGAGATGTCCCAACTCAAGGCCCAGGATGATTATGAATGCAGCCCAACACAAACTGTAAATTTACTTAAAACATTAGTTTTATTACTTAGATATGTACATTTCCTACATTAGTGATCACAAATGTGGGACCTGCTCAATGATTTTAAAAGATTATCGAAAGGCCTTCTGAATAATTAGGATTATTATGTGAGGACTTTTTCCCTCATCTGTGGTGGCAGATATCAAGAAAATTATGCATGGACCTTTTTTTTTGCTCATCAGTTCTCATTAGTGTGAGTGTATTTAATATGTGGCTCAAGACAGTTTTTCTTCTCCTAGTGTGGCCCAGACACTGAAAGGTTAGACACCCCTATGTCTAGAAAACCATCACAAGTTTTCTAGAATGGAAAGAAAGGCTGAAATGGGTTACCACAAATCAATTAAAGAGAATATACAAATTAAGTATCAATTCATGGCACTTATTAAAACTTCTACTTAAAATACTTTACAAAATCATATAATATATTTGGAAATGTTTTAAGTTCTATGTATTGGGTTGGCCAAATAGTTCACTTGCTTCTTTCTGTAAGATGGCTCTATTAATGCTTAACTGTCTTTAACTTCATTTGAAATGATTTTGTTAGACTGTATTGTGACAGCTGTCACAGCAACATGCATTTAAAAAAATCAAAATTGGTGTGTTTTTGTGTAGCTATTTTAATATTGAATATGGAAGAAAATTATGCATGGACCTTTTCAGTAACATTTTCTGCATATTAAGCTTTATTATTTCAAGAAATGTGAAAACGCAACCAAAATGCAAAAAGAGATGTGTGCAGTGTATGGAGAAGGTACTGAGACTGATCGAACATGTCAAAAGTGGTTTGCACACAGGAGATTTCTTATTGGATAATGCTCCATAATTGGGGAAGACTAGTTGAAGGTGATAATGATAAAATCAAGACATTAACTGAGAACAACCTATATTATACCACGTGGGAGGATCACCAACATACTCAAAATATCCAAATCAATAAAGTTATTGGTAAAAATGTAAAATGTCATTGATTGTTCTCAATTAATGGTCTCGATTTAATCATTATAACTTCAGCTGGTCTACCCCAACTGTGGAGCTTTTTCCAGTGAGAAATCTCCAGCGTGAACCTTTGCCAATCCACTTGACATATTTGATCAGTCTCAGTACCTTCTCCATATACTGCACACGTCTTTTTGTGTTTCAGTTGCATTTTTACCTTTCTTGAAATAATAAAGCATAATATGCCAAAAACGTTACATATTTTCTTCCATCTTCAGCATTAAAATGGCTACACAAAAACTCACCAATTTTGGTAAGTTTTTCTTAATGCATGTTGCTGTGACAGTTGTCACAAAACAATCTAACAAAATCATTTCAAATGAAGTTAAAGACAACTAAGCACTACTAGAGCCATCTTACAGAAAAAAAAACAAACTTAAAAGTATGAATACAGGCGGCATACTTTATTTTATTGTGGTTCTCTTTATTGCACTTCACAGGTGTTATGTTTTTTACAAATTGAAGGCAAGACCCTCCACCAGCAAAAAGATTATGACTCGCTTTATTGTGATACTCACTTTACTACAGTGGTCTAGACCTGAACCCACAATATCTCTGAAGTATGCCTATAGAAGACTGATAAGTCCCTCCTTCCTTTCACATTCCCCTGGCACCTTCCATTAGCAGTCCCTAACACCAGATATTAAAAAAAAAATAAAAATAAAGACAAAACTAATCAACCAAAAGACAGGGTTACTGAAGCTGCAGGAGTAATTTCACTTTCCCTGGTGGACTGAAAGCCAAAATCACTGACTCCAAGACAAGGAAATCTTTTACTTTCATACCTCATTAGCTATACAGGGTGAAGAGCTGGGTAAAAAGATAAAAATGGGATTATTAAGATGCAGAGTCATGACCCAGAATGAAGTTTCCCATAAGATATTATACACATGGAATTAAAAAATGGGCAAAAGACCTGAACAGATGCTTCTCCAAAGAGGACACACAGAGGGCCCAGAGACATATGAAAAGATGCTGAGCATCACTAGCCACAGAGACGCAAATCAAAACCACAGTGAGATACCACTTTACATCAGTGAGAATGGCCATATCATAAACAAATCAACAAACAACCAGTGTTGGAGAGGATATGGAGAAAAGGGAACCCTAGCGCACTGTTGGTGGGAATGCAGACTGGTGCAGCCACTGTGGGAAAACAGTATAGAATTTCCTCAGAAAACTAAAAATGGAACTGCTTTTTGACCTGCCAATTCCACTGCTGGGATTATATCCTAAGAACCCTGAAACACTATCCAAAAGAACCTATGCACCCCAATGTTCATAGCAGCACAATTTACAATAGACAAGTGCTGGAAGCAACCTAAGTGCCCATCAGCAAATGAGTGGATCAAAAAACTAAGGTACATTTACACAATGGAATACTATCCAACAGAAAGAAAGAAGGAGCTCTTACCCTTCGTGACAGCATGGATGGAACTAGAGAACATTATGCTAAGTGAAATAAGGCAATGAAAGACAAATACCATATGATCTCACCTTTAAGTGGAACCTAATCAATAAAACAAATAAACAAGCAAGCAAAACAGAACCAGAGACACTGAAATTAAGAACAATCTGACAGTAACCAGAGGAGAGGTGGGAGGGGATAATGGGGGGAAAGGGGAGAAGGGTTTTCAGGAACTATAAAGGACACACAGACAAATGGGATAATGGGTGGGATCAGGGGAGGGAGGTGTGGATGGCTGGGGTGAGTGGGAAAATGAAGGCAACTGTACTTGAACAACAATTAAAAAAAAAATCTGATTTGCCCTGGCCGGGTAGCTCAGTTGGTTAGAGTGTCATCCTGATAAACCAAGGTTGCAGGTTCAACCGCCAGTCAGAGCACATATAAGATTCAACCAATGAATGTACATAAAAGCAGAACACCACATCAATGTTTCTCTCTCTCTCTTCTCTCCAAAAATCAATAAATTAAAAAAAACTAATTTTAGTTAAAAATACATATCTCAAGCAGGAAAACAAGCACTATTTAAACAATGCCAGCAAATCAACAAGTAGGCCAAGTCAGATATCTGTTAACTGCCCCCTAGTTTCAAATATCCACCTGGAAAAAAATGGAAAAATTACTTTAAATGTTCCAATACCATGAATCAAAGAATTTCTGAAAACTAGTATAAAAATCTACTCCACCAAAGCTGATACTGCTGAGGGGGGAAAAAAAAGACATCAAAATTGTTTACAAATTCCCTAAGGCATTTTATTCTTCCAAAACAGCATAAGCAGTAAATAACTTTCTAGATAAATATAAATTGCCTCAAAGTGTTATAAAATGCTAAAACTTCTATCTTGAGACTGCAACACGTAAGTTCAAGATAGACAACAGTTATACCGGAGGGAAATTAACAAGGAAAAGAATTATTCCTCTGCCTCGAAAAGCGAAGTGGTGATTGTAATAGAGAGGAAAGATGGAGACTATTCTCTCACTCAACAAACATTTATTTATAACACTTAGAACATTTGCCATATAAATATACAAACATTATTTAGCATACACCAGGCCTTGGTGTATGCTAGACCATGTTAAGTTCTAGACAGAGAGCAGTGAGCAAGACAGACCCAGAGTTTACTGTTCTCCCTTAGAAGCTAACATAAAGGAGAAACCCTACAGAAAAATAGTAAGTGCATCAGTATGTTAGAACCAAAAATCCATATTTTTTCATTAAGTTACTCAATAGTAATAAAAGTTAATAGCTGTTTATATAATAAATAAGTGAATACTATGTGCCAATTATAATGTCAATCACAGCAATAAAAGGTCTTACCTTAAAGATTTCACAACCTAGGTTCTTAGGTAAATATATTTTTATACAAGAAATACTACAGTAAAAAATTGTATGACTTTCCAAGGAAATACATAGGATAAAACAACTTAATTCTACTACGGAGAGGGAAGTGCAGTCAGGGAAAGCTTCACATCAGTAAGCTGACCCTTAAAAAAAATAAACAGCCTGGCTGGCATAGCTCAGTGGATTGAGCACGGGCTGGGAACCAAAGTGTCCCAGGTTCGATTCCCAGCCAGGGTACATTCCTGGGTTGCAGGCCATAACCCCCAGCAATCGCACATTAATGTTTCTCTCCCTCTCCCTCTCCCTCTCCCTCTCCCTCTTCTCCCTCTCCCTCTCCCTCCCTCTCCCTCCCTCCCTTCCCTCTCTAAAAAAATATAAAAAAAAATAAACAGGAGTTTGCCAGGCAAAGTTTTAAACAGAGGAGAAAACTAAGTCACAACACAGAATGCAGTACAGTATAGAGGATGGAAGATGGTGCTGGTAAGTGATTTGTGGGTCAGTTCATGAAGGTTCCAGGATACTGCCTCGAGGAAAGTTTGAACTATGGTAAATTTATAAAAAGCAATGATACCATTATTAGGTCAGGATTATAGAAAAATAACTGACAGCAGTATGGTGATTGAAAAAGGTAAAACATCAGAAGCAAAGAGACTAGTTTTTAAAGGCTACTACTGTAAGCCAGAGGAGAGGTGATATACTAACAGAACAGCAGTGGGAAGGGAGGGAGAAGGAAATCACAGAGAGCAGGGTAAGTGGCTGAAGAACTGGATGCTGGAGGTATAGGAGAGGTGGAGTTGAGTATGGAATTATTCAAGATAAGGGAAATAAGAAGTGAATCAGCATGTTTGGCAAGAA
The DNA here is from genome assembly GCF_004126475.2 of Phyllostomus discolor. Lineage (NCBI taxonomy): Eukaryota > Metazoa > Chordata > Mammalia > Chiroptera > Phyllostomidae > Phyllostomus > Phyllostomus discolor. Next base: position 44,155,397 of record NC_040913.2, on the reverse strand, counting down.
GATATAATGAGTTACATTTTAGATAAGCTGAATTTTATATTTTGAATTTATTCACTCTACTCACTGAAAGAATAGCTCTTCTCATTCATTCCCATTCCAGAATAATATTTATTCATTCAACAATTTCTTTTTGGAATGTTGATCACATATCAAGCACCATTATAAATGCTGGAAATCAGAGAGCAAACAAAGTTCCTGTCTTCTGTTTTAACCTCTTCTTATGATATAAAGACTAGCAAGGAAAAAAATCAAAGTTAAAAATATGGATATATAATACATAATCCATGTGATTTCTTCAAATGGAAGCTTCCGGGTAATATGGTAAAACATGTTTTATATCAAACTAGAATTGAAAAATTGTAGAATTGGTCTCTTTTTTTCTGATAATGAATACTTGATAATTTATATGTTTGACAGGTTTTAGCTTTCATACATAAGGTTTGTTCATATTGAAACATATTGGTGGCTAATTTTCTTATGTTACACTATCCCAGCGATTTTCAATGTTTTTCACCTCACAACACATATAAACTAACTGCTAAAATTCTGTGGCACATCAAAAAATATATTTTTTGCCAATCTGACAAAAACAAGAGGTATAATTTTGATTCATTCACAACAGACAGCTGTTGTTGTATAATGGAAATGAGGTCAGTGTTCCTGACTAAACAGTCAGGTATCACATGTTTTAAAAATTCTTGCAGCAAATCAGTTGAAAATTGCTACACTATCCTAATGACACTAGGGAGTTACACTATCAAGAAAATACTGGAAACTAAAAGGCTACCCCTCACACAAACTGAGTTTTGTTCAAACTGCTTTAAAATTTGATGATATTCTTCTCTTTTTAACTTTAAAGTTTCTTTCCTACTTTTCAATGAGACCCAGCTTTGCTAAAGCAAAGTTTTACTATGACCTCTAATTATTAAACAATTAATTCTGTGTTACTATTTCACTCAAGGTACTACACAGATATTTTTACCTACATTTTTCTTTTTAATCTCTTAAACATGCTAATAAACAATCTTAGTTCCCAAAGAGCTTATTTAAGAGAGAGAGTTATTTAACTCTACTACCACTTGTTGGAGAGGAAGTCATCTAACAACTAGCAGACACATTTTTTCTTCTACTCCTTGAGAAACATTTTATTTTCTATTATTTTCAAAAAGATTACTAAATATGACCCACACCTAGGTCATTTATTCTTTCTTAACACCATTTGTCAGTTTCCCATCACTTTTAGTACTTCCAAGTTCCCCAAAGTTATTGTCAACTCTCTTATTTTCTACCTCTTCATTGGTCATTACTTGGACCAATGGTTCCCAACAAGGGCAGAACAGGCCTTTAGGGACACTTCGAAAATCTGTATTCCTTTTGGTTGTCACAATAATTTGGGTAAGAGAAAAGATAATTGGTAAATGGAGGACTATGGATCCTAGAAGTCCTAATAAGTGAGACAGACAACCCTGTAATCAAAGAACTGTCTGCATCCCTCAAAATTTTAAGACTCTACTGGACACTAAGTAGACAAGATACATCACTGTCAGCTGGAGTAGCAGGGAACGTGGTGTAGAAAAGAGATAAAACGTTTCTGGACTTCCCCCATCTAATTCATTCTTCCTACAAGTAGCCAGAGAGAATCTTGCCATGGCCCTACTATCACTCGTTTACTTAAAACTCATCAAAATAGCACCACTGCCCTGAGACTATCCCAACTCTTTCACGTGGCTTACCACGATTGAAATATTATGGTGGCTATAATGAATAAAATACACTGTTTTCTTTCCAAAACTGGACTGGGATCTCCTAGGTAATAAAGAGAATCCATCCTACAGCACTTAGGACACTCGGTCTCCAAAGGGCTGTTCTGGTCCGTGTCCCCGACAAGACTGCAAGCTCCTTGAGGGGACAGAAATTCTCTAAACACGCCTCGTTGTAGCTCCAGGCACAGCGCAGCGTTGGGGCTGAAGGAATTAACCGTGGATCGAGGACGACGACGATGAAGAATGAAATCCGCAACCAGGGTTTCAGGGAAAAGGAGGTATACAGAGGTGAGGCAGGATTAGGAAGGACTCCCGGCGGCTAAGAGCTGGAGAGAGGTGGGAGCGCGGCAGGACTCACCACTCCATTGTCGATCTCCGAGTCCGGCCGTTTGCGCGAGGGCGGCGAGTACTCTGCGTACCGCAGGCCCTCGCAGGCTGAGCTGCCGCCACCACCCGCAGCCATAACAACGTGGCTGAGAGACGCGCTGAGCCTCGGTGCCGCCTACGGGAGGGCCGCAGGGACAAACTAGGCGGGTTGCTTCGAGGGTTTAGTGGAGGTTGCACCTGCGCTAGTGGAGGGCGGGTCACTGGAAGATCTCACCTAGGCTGGAGCCAGCCTGTTCGATTAAAGCCTAGAGTCACACTCGGAGCTGAGTAGGGTGTTTTGTTTGTCTCAAGGATTTGTTTGGTGTGATCATTCTGCTTCCTGGGTGTAGAGCTAAAATACAGTGAGGCCAAGATGTTATCTTTAGTTAGATTGGAACTCTGTCTCTGTAATCAATAGAGCCAGGACCTTGTTCCTAAGACTACTGGATGCTGACCAGAATCCCATTGTCCTGAAGGCTTAATGATGCAGCAAGGGAAACTACTGGGTGAGTCAGTGTTCTGGGTGAGGACAGTTTCAGGTAAAGGAAAAGAATCAAAATAAAAGCCCAGGTTAAATAAAATAAGTTTCTGTGTGTTACATCTGAGTAAGAAATGTTGAGGTCTAAACTAAGGCAATGGCAAGGACAAGGCAAGGACATGGCAAGGAGAGGTGTAGTAACCGTTATTGGTTTCCTCTCCACATTTAATTTCTCTTGCCCTCACTTAACAAGTAACCAAGGATTGACTTTGTCCCCTAATCTCAGGTTGAGCCATGCTTTACATAAGTTAGCCAATGTATCCCATCATTCTATCCATAATATTTGTTTTATGGATGGGCACATAGCCCTTCCAGAAAATTGGAATGATATGAAAGGTTTGCTGGGTGCTTCTGGAAAAAGCAGCTTCATCTCTCTTCAGAGGTGTACACAAACAAGGTAGTGTGAAGATGTAATTATGGTGGGCAATCATTTGTCAACCATGGGCTAAGGTGACTTAATTTATCATCCAAAACTTGTTCACATTTAAATAAAACATAGTGCTATAAATAATCATGTTAGGGCAATAAATATAACTGGAACTGCCCTGGCAAACTAGGATATATGGTGCCCCTACCTTAGAAGAAGTGTCCTTAGATGAAGTAAATACCATTGAAAGCCAAAGAGATTAAAAAGAAATTATGAAGTAAAAATTCCCTTATTTTAATTTCTCTTTAACTTTGTATTTAAAACTTTAGGCATTTAAAAAATAAAGAATAGCATTTAATAAGCATTTAAAAAATAAACAATGAACATTCACACACCAAAATCCATATTAAACAATTGTGAAGATTCTGCCATAATTCTATTTTCTTTCTTTTTGTTGAGTATTTTAAAGCAAAGCAAGACAGGATGTTATTTCACCAAGTATTTCAGTATGTGTTCCTGCTAAATATGGACATTTTCTAACATATCACACCACTATGACACCTATTAAAAAACGAAATTCAACTGAATAAATTTGAAGACCTAATTGGCTTTATTAAGTGATTAATGAATTGGGCAGCATCCCATCTAGAAACTAGAAGCATCCTCTCAGGGGTTGTACAAAATTGAAGGCTTTTATAGGCAGAAAGAGAATGGAACTAAGAAGTTAAAAGGGTGGTTTATTTCTGGCAAGGACACCTTCCCTTAGGAGAAGGCAGTGGGTCTTATCAGGCAGATTACTGGTACTTCATTCTCATGGATCAGGAAATTCCAGACTGAGTGGCTTAAAATTCTACTTCCAGGAGAAGCAGAAACTGTAATGAGGGTTGGTATCACTGGCTTTTAGGACAAGTGACACCATTTTGGGCCTGTGGCTTTTCTTTTTAATATACCTTACAAAAACTATTAACTTTTTGTGTCACTTAATATCCAATTCTTATCTAAATTTCCCTGATTATTAATAAAAATACTTAAATATCTGGTTTGTTCATATAAGGTTCCAAATCCACAAACAGCAGTTAATGTTTATGTCACATCAGTCTTCATTTAATCACGGAAATTGCTTTCTTCACATTTTTTCGTGCTATTGACTTGTTGAAGAAACTGTTGCCCTAAATTTAAACTAGGTTTTAGTTGAGTTTTCTATTTTTGCAAACAAAGCATTGCAGACATCGAGAAGAGATAGAAGTCAGGTGAGTGGGTTCATGACAACCAAGGAAATTTCTAGAACAGAACAGTGAAAAATGCTAGACACCTACAGACAAACCAAGTAAGATAAGGATAAAATATACCCACTGAATCTGGCAAGTAGGTGGTCACTGGAAACTTGAACAAAAGAAGTTTCATCAATACTAGGGAGATAGTGAGCATCACTCAGCCCACATTCTAGAATATTCTTGAATATATTCTTTTTAAAAATGTATAAGGAGAGTAATGTGTAATTCTATGTCTCCATGTACAGATATCAGAGAGTTTACATAGCAGGAAGAGAAGGGAAAACTAGCTAATTTGGATTTTATCACCAATCAGATTGTTGTCAGTGGAAGTGGGGTTTTTGTGATGTCATGAGGAAAGCATTCTAGGAGATTCACAAGGGAGGATGAAGCCTGGTGATAATATTTATTTGTGGCACCTGACGTAAAAATCAAAGGAGTTTTCCTGGGTTTCCGGTGTCCCATTTTTGTTGGTCTGCTGTGGAAAAAGTCTAAGCTTGCCTCCATCGGGCCCAGAAATAGGACCAGTGTTTAGAGATTCTCTGCCATGCCAAGGCTAGTCCATATTAAACCTTAGTCCAGTCCAGCCTTTATCACCATTCTGCTAGTGTAGCTTTGCAGCCTTTCCAGGCTTGGGCCACCTTAGGAGTCCCTGTAGCCACCAAGGCGACAGGCAGCTGTTAGTCTCACATAGCTGCTATGGAGAGAATGAGGGGACAAATGGGGCGAATACATGTTACTGGGAGAGAGAGAAGGAAGGGCTTTGTTATCTGGGATTGTATTATTTTGGGCTTGGGAAGGACCAGAAGCTTTTTCAAAATAACCAATCAAAGTTATTTTGAGAGGTATACCTCTCAAGGTATAGTTGAGAGGTCTTTTGTGGGCTTCTGATGGGTTTGATGAGGGACTTGGAAGTTGGAATATTTTAGTCTAATTAATAGCACATAAAAACTATTGTTCCAGGAACCGAAGGTATGACCCACCCTGACTCCAGGACACCATTAACACCTTTGTGCCTCAGAAGGACTGCAAACAATTCGAGATGGTAAATGAGCCATTGTACTCCAGAGTGAGATAACCAACTGCTCAGGACACAACTAAAGACTACTGACCAGGGAGAGAATGCTATAGTTTTTTAATCCAATTAACTTTTTCCTGAATTCCAAACCCCTTACCTACACTTTGTTTTCCTTATAAAGGCCATTTTAAAGTGGAATTTAAGACAATCTGTTAAGGTACAAACTTGCCATCTTCTTAGGTCGCTGACCACCTGAACAATGTGTCCATAAAGATTTAATCCCTGTCTCTGCTTACTGAGTCTGGTAGTGACAGGCAGCATGAACACCGGCTTTTCGGGCTACAGGCTCACCCCCTAACAAATCTATTTCCTAGATCTTACAGGGTTCCATCTCTTATCCAATCCAATCCTTTCCCCAGGCTACACTGACAGGCCTCTATGATCAACATCTTGGCCTCTGCTACACTTGTGTTTACCTCTCCCTTTCTTGTTCTATCTTTTCTGATCTGCAGGGAATGGACCAGTGGTTCCTGGGGGAGTATGTGAACCTGTAACTTTCCAGGGAAGCAAGCCAACTTATGCTTCCTAATTGATTATGCTTAATAATGTCAGATTTCCTTTACTCCTTTCCTTTATTAATATCTAGCCACCTACACTGACAAGATGATTAGGTTTTGAAAATTACTATTTCTCACTCTTGCCTAATTGCTAAATGTTCATCCACTGGAACTTAAAGTAGGAAAACAGTGAAATGCTTTGCCTTGTTCCTCCTAATATTTCACTAAACTACCTACAATAAGGAAATGCAAGCTGAGGAGCTGTTTCAGGCAGAACTTTATTTATAGTCTTATAGGAGATTTAAAAGACAAAAAAAGGAACTTCAAGGAAGTCACTATGGGATAAGCCAACAAACAAACAAACAAACACAACAAAAAAAAACCCCACCTGTTTTCATGTTTAACTTCAACATGTAATTTCAGTTGCAGTTGCCTTACTGCCAATAGTTGGCAAGTTGGCTTTGGCCTATGTCAAAGGTAGTAAATAGCTGCCATTTGTGGAGTTGTCATGGAAAATGGGTATCTGCATTGTGTAGATGTGTCTAATGGTCATCCAGAGCAGCATCTGCTGCTCAGGTGCCAGCTAGAGATAATCCCCTGAAAGAAAAGCTGGCACTAGTGCACATCTGTGATTTTCTGGAGCCAATTTACATTTTGTGCTTTTGTCTATCTGAGCCAAAACAGCATTAACAATGCCAAAGCCCAGTTTTCTGATTATTTTCAGGCTGATTGAATCTGGCACATGACATGGTTTTATCTAATTAACCCATATGTGGTACAAAACAAAACAAATTTGAAATGGAAAGCTCTTCCTGCCTTTATTGAAAGACTAAGGTGAATATATAATTATTTTGTCCTTATTTCTCAGCCAAACTTATAGTTGAGAGGTCTTTTTCACTAGACACTAAAACAAGTTCTATATATTACCTGCTTATTATAATTAAAATTTGTTTTATATTTTCCAAAGTCCAGTTATTCCTTTTCTTTGTCCCAAAAGGAGGAAAAATGTGTGGGAGCTTTGTTCCAAATTACAGTATAAGAAATATATTTGGTCTTTGTCCCTGGTTCCTGGCACAAAACTCCTAAAACCTTTGGAATTTCCAGAGTGATATGAGTATCATTTGTTACTCATAAAAAGCTTCTTTTGAGCAGAGTCTGAGTTAATGCTAATGAGTGGTTTATGGAGGAGTCCCTACATAGCCTTAGGATCCAGCTGGTGGCCAGAAAGACTTAAGTGATTAGAAAGTTGGAACGAGGTAGAGTTTGTGTGTTGCTCACACTACCTGTTGCACATATTTAAACACTTCAGGAGTGGAGACCTAATTAGAAAAGGTCATTCAACAAGGGAAGTGGCTATAAGAAATAAGAAAAGATGGCCCACTACATGACTTGTTTAGCTGGCCACCTTCAGGGTTAGGAACTTTGTTTTCATCTGTTACAGATTGTTACTATGATATTGTCAGGCTTGCTGATCTTTTGTTGTAGCATTCAAACTCATAGTCTATCATCTTTTCCACTGCTTGAATTTAGATGCTCATACTAAAATAATGGTGGTGTTACAGAACAGAACTGGCGGTGGCGGGCATACGATATACTATTACCGAACGGAGCTACTCTTGTGCTCTGGGGATCCACCCCCCCACAGTAGGTTCACCTTGCCTGCCACCAGGGAAAGATGTCTCTCAATGCCAAAGATTGTTGAAAAGGAAAGGGCTTATTTATTTAAAAAGTTATACAGATTTAGAGTAATGACTTAATGTCTTCATTAAAAATACTAAAGTCCTTTAGAATACCCACAAACTAATAGTCCTTCCTTCTCCCCTTTGCCCAGTCCAGGGTACCGTATCTCAGGAAAAGAAGTAGAAGTCTGTGGTTCAGACAGCCCCTCAGTTCCGGCACCATCTGCTGGGTTACCACTGTGATCTCTAGTTAATCCAAAACCATGTGGCACCTTCTCATGGCTGACCAATAAGAGTCCTTTCACCCCTTTTCTTCCAGGCAAAGTCTCTCCTGCTTCCTAAGCCATGTAGCAAAAAGGGAGCACCCTAAAACTGCACAGTCCCATCTTTTGCCAAAGCCGCATGGCCCCAAAAAGCTCCAGCATGGCTGCTGAAACTGGGTTTAAATCCCAGCACCAATATTCCTCTGCAGCACTATTTCTGACTCCTCCCACAATCAGTTACACCTGCCAGCATTCCCGTATTTTTTACTGGGCTGCCATAGTAAATCTGGGCAGGCATAGCCCCATGGTGTGGAGCCAATCATCTCCAAGTTCTCACTCAGGCACTGTAACCAAGGGGAGTTGCCTTCCAGTTGCATCCTGGGTTGAAGTCACTCCCATCCCCCTGGCTCAAAGAAGGCCACAGCTATTTAACATAACATATCTATGAAACCACTTAAAGGTTATAGATATGCCAAATGACCATTCTAGAGGTTAGCTGCAAAGCTGTTGCTATTCAAAACAACTCTCAATGGCCTTACTCCATGTGTCCCATCCCCCAGCTCAGACTTGTGGGGATGAGGACATCCTATATATATATTTTTTTCTAATATTTAGTGGACACCTTGAGTTCTGGACCCCATTACAAATCCCCATTTGAGCTTTCCCCCTCCCCCTGCCAGCTTTGCTGCACCGTTACAATGACACAAAGAATAGAAATGATCTACCAAACCCTACCTCCTTTTAATTCAAAATGATTTGAACTCTGTTTCTACTATACATAAATTGCTTGCATATCCATTTGGATCAAGAAGATAAAGACTAATGAGATTCATAAGTCTGATTGTCTTTTGCCAACTATACTTGATTTATTAATTAATGCCTGTACCTTAACTCAACAAGGTCTGTTATCCATGTTAATACAAGTGAAACCTGAAATGGCTATAAAACTATGGCCAACAGTTGGCAGTGGTAAGTCAGACAGCAGGTGTTAGACCGGTGGGGTCAGATGGGACCTTGGTTCAGCAACCTCAGTACTTGAGGTCTGACTAGGAAAGAATTTGGAGCCAAGGATCAAACTGTAAGAGAAAGTTTGTATAGAAAGCAGAAGATGGGCTCATGAAACAGGTTACAAATGCAAAAGGGTCCTTGGAGCTTAGGAAAGAGAAGGGTAAGCTAACATGCCTGGATGGGGTCAGTGGAGGGCGAGGCAAAAAGCCCACGGATGCTTCTGGGAGGGAGAGTATGCTGGGTCTGCTGTCCTAAGGGCTTTTAAGGGTGGAGATTTCAGGGAAGGTCTCAAGGGAGGATCCCCAAAAATATTCATCAGCTTTTCAGGTGTGTCCTTTCAAGGTTGTGGTCTCTACTGATTGGTTGATGCCAGGGCAGGGGTCATAAGTCATTGCAGCTGGTCCTGATGTCAGCTGTGGCATCACTTACCTGGTTTTGTTGCTTTTCTGGACCTGGAGATGAAACACAACTGAGGCCTAGATGTATTTGATGGGGGTCAGAACCTTGTTGTCCTGGGGGGCTTAATGATTAAAGACTATTCTTTGGCCCCCCGTTCATTCATTCCCCCTCTAAGGGGGTCTAACCTGTATGACTAGCAACATGAGAGGGGAGGAAAGGTCAGGGGAGGATCTGAACTACATGACCAACAATATGAAAAGTCAGGGGGTCTAAACCACCATATACCAGGGGAGGAAAGGCTGCCCTGGGGGTGAGGTCTTTGTTTTCCCACTTTTGCCCTTTGCTAGACACCTGGGGCTTTCCACCCTCTTGACCTTCTGCACCTGGCCCATCATTCTTGCTCTGCTCATGTTTGTCTAACTGCCAACCCCACAACTACAATGGGTGCAGAAGCCCAGGCCTAACACTTATGGAACTCTTATGGGTCACCCTGGGCTTTGGAAATTTTAGATGGAAAATGTAACATGACACTGTATTTTAATAGCTCAGGTACCCTGGCTAAATCCTAAACTAAAACTCTCAATAGTTAAACTGGCTGGTATAGGAACTATTCTTTTTTTTTTTAAAGATTTTATTTATTTATTTATTTTTTAGAGAGAGGGAAAGGGAGGGGAAAGAGGGAGAGAAACACCGATGTGATGTGAGAGAGAAATATCAATTGGCTACCTCCTGCACGTGCCCAAACCAGGGACCAAACCCGCAACCAAGGCATGTACCCTCACCAGAATTGAACCAGTGACCCCTTGCCTTGCAGACTGATGCCTAACCAACTAAGCCATACCAGTCAGGGCAGGAACTATTCTTAAGAACACTCAAGCACTTCCAATGGGAAGTAAATGAGTCATATTAAAAAATAACAGTACATGGAGAACCCATCTTACTGTCAGATCATAAAAATCAAAGAGGTACATAGTTACACCCTCACACTATATGAAATGAAATTCTGAATTCACCCAAACCTGATCTATTTTATCTACACCAACAAACAATAATATATAATACATAGAAAAGGGACATTTTTATTGGAAAGGATTAAAGAATTCCTCTGCTATACTAAGTAACTTCTATGTAATAACATTAAATTTATATTAAACACTACAAGGATATGGTATAATACTGAGGTTATAGGTAAAGTAACTTCACCTGAGGCAAATATAGCTTAAAACAGTATTAACACTGAAATCAAATGCACTGGCATATTGGATTCAATCCTACCCATGAAGTTATGTTTATAGAAGCTGATTGGCCAGAGGAAAAAAATAGAATTTTAGATCATAAAATAACTAATATATTTTGTTCATTAGGCAAAACTTATCATAAGGTTCAAATGTCAATAGATGAAGGAGGAAAACATAATTAATTTGATAAAAAATGTAATACATGTGAAGGATTCTTTGGTTGACTGGGATTTTATTCCCTTCAAACTCAGTCTTACTCAATATAAGTCACATCATGTTTTAATTTATGTTATTGGACCATTGTTATTATTCCTCTTGTTGTTAAGTAAATGCTATACTAGATGCATAAAGTAAACTGGGATCATAATAGCTCACAGGTTAGAAATGATCCAGAGTGGGCTTTACGATGAAGGCCTATTGGGCCCCAACTACCTCCCATTTACCTACCCTTGCCCTTTTGGGAAGATTTAGCCTTAATCCACATTCCATGTTTAGTCTCCCCCGACCCCCAGTGCTTCATCCTTTCAACAGCACTGATGCTGTGACTTTCCAGCAATGAGCCTTTCTACCACCATGTGACCACATTACCCAACCAAAAGCTTGATCACAAATGAATTCTTCAGATTGATTTATGACCAAATGGGTGAATTGTGAACAAAAGGGGCTACCTGACAGACTCGATAAGGTTGGGGCTGACTTGGCAGGCACGGCCACCACATATGATAAGGTCTGGGTTTAGTGTGTGACAGGGTCTGAGCAGGTGGTAACTCAACCAGTGAAACCTCTATGGGGCCAAAGCTGAGGAGAGATGGCCCACATGGTGAATAGATTGGTTACATATAAGGAGATTGAGCAAATAAGTACATTTCTTAAAGATAAGGAAGGAATTAGGTTATTACTTTTTGAAGGTAAGATTTGAAAAAAGGAACATGAGAAACACTTTGGCTATTTGATCAGAATTAGTGTAAATTCATAGTTGTATGTTCATATTCGTGTCTATCTGTGTAAGTTTTCTATTGGTATTGTAACAAATTACTGCAAATTTAGTGGCTAAAAATGACACTCAGTTATGAGCTCACAGTTCTGCAGGCTAGAAATCCAGAAGGGACTGGTCTGGAGTCTATTGTCAGAGTCTCACAAATCAAGGTGTTGGTCAAGCGGGACTTTTTATGTGAAAGCCTGGGAATAGGATCAGCTTATTTGAGGTTGTGAGCAATTGTAGGACTGAGATCCCTATTCTATTTCTGGCTGTTAGCCAGGGCCATCCTTGGCTACTTGGGACCACCAACATTTTCAACATATTGCCTTTCCACTTTCAAGCCAGTAACAGCATGGCAGACCTTGTGCCTCACGTCTCTGACTTCCCTCTGCTTCCAGCTGGAGAAAACACTTTGCTTTTAAATGACTCACCTGCATAGGCCAGGCTTACCTCAATAATCTTATTTTAAGGTCAAATGATTTAGAACTGAATTATACCTGCAAAATCCCTTCAAAGCAGTACCTATATTAATGTCTGATTGACTAAAGGAAAACCTAAAGAAAGCTATCTTTAGAATTCTCTGTGCTATACTATCTATTTGTCAATGGGTCAATGATATATATCTATGTGAATATAGAAAAATAAATATATGTTTGTGCATATATATATATTTTTTTCTATATATATCTTCAGAAAGCCTAGAAGCAGTGATACTCCTGTAACAATGAACATATATTGCAAATGTTGGTGTCTAAATACCAGTCCCCACTCAAATGAAACAAGCCTCCTTGGAGAAATAGACAATTCCATGGAAGAAGTAGGGAACATACAAGGTAAGTCTGGAACATCTTGTTATACCAGAAAGTAAGAACTCAAAGAATGATGAAGATATGTCAAAAGGATACAGGGGCCAGCGTGAAGGGGCTCTCACTGGACAAATGTGGCACTGAAACAAAATAATGACAGTAATGGATTATAACCCACTGAGTCAAATAAGTATCCATGAGCCTTATTTATATAAATGAATACACAAGGGACAAGGGAAAGCTCTTCCTTAAAGTAAGATGTTAGCTAATAAATGCTGAAAGAATGAGGGAGTTAGAAATTACTATGTTGCAATTATAAATGATTCCAGCAAAGAAAATCAGTGGATGCTAAAAACAGTGGTTAAAAGTTTGATGAGAAATGGGGTATTTACATAGCATCAAAGTATCTCCCCATAAATTGCAAATCAGTTGCTTATTAATTATTCATTAACTATAGAGTGGAGAAAGCCAGTATGCACTACTTAACCAAGTGATGATAGTCTGGGTTGCCAGTAATCGGACATACTGCCATCATGTATCCCAGTATAAGGCACTGAGAAAAGCAGAGCATCTCTGCTGTGCTATGTCTGCCAAAATGCATAGCTTTAGTTGAATCTTGGGGAAACTGCCAACAAACCTTTGTAAAGGACACTCTGCAAAAGTACTGGCCTACACTCTTCAAAATGTCTCCAGGTTGCGCTGACCAGTGTGGCTCAGTTGGTTGGGCATCATCCTGCAAGGTGAAAGCTGGCCAGTTTGAATCCTGGTCAGGGCACATGTCTGGGTTGTTGGTTTAGTCCCCATCAGGGTTGCATGTGAGAGGCAACAGATCAAAGTTTCTCTCCCTCTTTCTCCCACCTTTCCCCTCTCTCTAAAAATAAATTTAAAATCTTTTTTAAAATGTCAAGGTCATTATAGACAAGAAAAACTAGAAACGGTTTCAGCTTGAATGACACCAGAGACACAACTAAGCAGTCCTGGATCATGAAGAAAAAGGGGGAAAGGGAAGAATTTTGCTTTTTCTGTTAGTTTTATTGTGAAGGATTTTAGGGGGACAACTGGAAAAATTTGAATGGAATCTATTGCTTAGATGGTAGAAGGCATCCATGTTAATTTCTTGGGTTTTATGGTATACTATGGTTATGCGGAAGAGTGTCTATTTTTAGAAAACACACAATTATTTAGGAATAATGGGGCTATGTGTCTACAACTCACACTCAAATGTTTCAGCAAAAAATTTTAAAGCTCAGGTGTGAGTCAAATTGTGTCCCCTAAAGAGATTTACCTATGAACTCTATACCTGTGAATGTGATGTTATTTGGAAATGGAGCCTTTGTAGATGTAATCAGGTTAAGATGAGGTCATAGTGATTAGGGTGGGCCCTAAATACAATGACCAGTGTCCTTATAAAAGAGAGAGATTTGGGGACACATGAACACACAAGGAAGAAGACCGTGTGATGGCAGAGGCAGAGACTGGAGTGATGTAATTATAAGTCAAAGAAAGCCAACGATTTCCAACAAACATCAGAAGCTAGATGGTAAACACGGAAGAGATTCTCATTCAGAGCACACAGGAGGAACCAATTCTGCTGCCACCTTGATTTTGAACTTCTAGCCTCCAGATTGTGAGAGATGCACTTCTGCTGTTTTAAGATACCCAGTTTGTGGTACTTTGTTATGTCAGCCCTAGGAAACTAATACGAACCCTTTGTTTGTTTGCCATTAATATCAGCATCTTATCTATATCATTTTCTGGACTTAAATATTTTAAAAGCAATAAAAGAGATATACAAATAGAGACAGACATAGAGAGCAGACTGAGAGCTCTAGGGTGGGGGTTGAGGGTGGAGGGATTGAGCAAAAGGGAAAAAGGACTCATGGACATGGACAATAGTGTGGTGATTGCAGTGCAGAGGGGACAAATGGTAATGAGAAAATACAATAAAAGAAGAAAAAAAGAATCTATTGCTATGTACATGTAAAAATGTGTCATTTTTGCTATGTACATATCTGTCATCCACATACCTATTGGGGACTTGCATGGAATTTCACTGTATTTACTATAGTTTAAATGTTTGTGTCCCAGCCACCCTCCCCAACCAATTTGTATATTAAAATTCTAACCCCAATGGTGAGGGTATTAGTAGGTGGGGCCTTTGGAAGCCCTTTTTTAAAAAAGATTCCACAAAACTCCTTAGCCCAGTCTCCCATGTGAAGACACAACAAGCAGTCTGCGACTTGGAAGAGGGCCCTCACCAAACCATGCTGGTGCCCTTATTACAGACTTAAAGTCTCCAAAACTGTAAGCAACAAATATCTGCTGTTTGTAAGTCACCCATTCTGTGGTATTTTGTTAAAGCATTCTGAATGGACTAAGATGGCATTTTTTAATCCTTACCTCCTTGCTGCATAGTATCTCCTTTAAAATGTCCAATATGATTAAACAGAGCTTGGTAGTAGACAGATCAGTACAGAGTCAGATGAGTTAGATTTGAAGCCTGATTTTGGAAATAATGGAGGAAGCAAAAGTGCCTAACAAGATGTGACACATATTAGAAGTAGCCCAGTAACTGTGTGTGTGTGTGTGTGTGTGTGCGTGCGCACACGCGTGCATGTGTGGCATGTGGCAATAATTCTGAGTTGCTTACGTTACCTTTAAAATTCATTGGTTAGCCCTGGCCAGGTAGCTCAGTTAGTTAGAGTGTCATCCCAATACACCAAGTTGTGGGTTGGATCCCCACTCAGGGTATATACATGAATCAAATAATGAATGCATAAATGAGTGGAACCACACATCAGTGCCTCTCTCCCTCTCTCTCTGCCTTAAATCAATAAATAAAAATTTTTAAATATAAAATAAATTCATGGGTTATGTCAGGATAAATAATGAGATTCTAAATGTAATTTTTCTTTTTAACCTCTGGCCCTCCTGTAGAGAACATTTGCATTACTGTATAAGAGTCACCATCTCACTAATACATGCCACAGTACTATTTGCAGTTCTAGATTATGGAGTATGCCATTGTTAACTTGTCAAATAATAACTATAAAAACACTTTATACTTTCCAGTGTAAAATTATCACATTTGGTCCTGAAATCATGTAAGAGCAAATGGGTAGGATATGTCTTACAGAGAAGGAAACTGAAGTTCAGAGGAGTAGAGTAATTTGCTCAAGGTCATGAAGCTTTTAAGAAAAGATGATATGGGTACCTTCCTGTTTAAAATTCACACACTACCAGTGTCAGTCATCCCTTTAGAACACAGTTCAGAATTCTCACCAGAATTAAACATCTGGTTTGAAGCCCAGATTGTTGATGGTGTCTGAGAACTAATCCACCTATTACTATTTATAACATGATTCATTTGATTGCTTCATTTATTTTCCCAGCTTAAAACTCAACCTTGACATTTCATAGCCCAGAAGCACATTTTTCTTGAATTAAATGTACCCTAAAAGGAAATAACAGCATGATGTTCCAAGGTCTTTTGCCTCAGAAAAAGCATTGCAGGAAAACAAAACCAAGAAATAGAAAACATTATGTTTTTATTTGGGTTTCCATTTTGCTTTTGTGGTCAGATTCTTTGTGAATATGTGAGGTTTTAGGACAAAATCTCCTGGATTGTTTTAACTAAATTGAGCTCCCAAACCTCTATCTAATATTGACATAGTATAAACTGTATTGTTTTTTCTAGCATTTTACCTATTCTTCATACATTACAACCATGTTACTTTATGAAGAGCAAAATGGTGATGTGAGTTTTTCAAAATGCTTTCATTTTTCACCACACTGTGCCACAAAACCCATCTTGAAGATGTGACGTTTCTGCACTCCAGTGACAAGAACTGTGTGACTTCTTCAGGGTCAGCTGCATGGGGTCTAACAAAGCAATGTACCAGAAATGTGTTTGGAAGGAGTTTCCAAAATTGCTGTCTAAACAGTTAGAAATTTCTTACATCAATAAATAATTTTTATATCTTCACTTTTTCCACATTCTCCTGAAAAGTGTCAGGTATTAAATTCACTACCATAGCTTAGGTTTTAGTGCATTTTGTGTACATATTTCTGTTATTCTTCATTCACAGACCAGCTGATGATTCTTCTGCTATCCTCCATGGTATCTACTCAATCACAAACTACAAAAAAGGCCAAATTGTCCTACTTGCATACAGCCTTATGGTCTCAGCCTAATGTTCTAAGAAATGATCTATTAGAAGCAATTTACAATATATAGATGGTATGCATTCATTAGATTATGTTGTACACATGAAATTTATATATTGGCCAATGTTATCTCAATAAAAAATAATTAATTCAAAATATGTTCAAGACTTTTCCATGTACTTTGTCTATTTTTTGGCCTTCTAAGCTATCATTCTGTTACAGTTTAGTAATTTCTTCTAAAGTATAGGGAACCTCTCTGAGTGGCATGGAGAATGTAACCCAGCCTCTGACACAGAAAACCAGATGGGAGCAAGTTGTCACACAGGAACAGAGCCCACAGATTGGTTCTCCCATGGGGAATCAGGCCTGCATTGTACCTAGGCTGCTTTGAGGCTTGCTTTTTGCTAAAACTCTCTCACTCTGAATTGAGGCAGCAAATGTTTACTGCATATCTTTAAAGTAACCTAAACCTCCCAAGTATGGAATATAACCAGTTCAACCACTTTCCCCCTTGATCTGCAACATCCTTCTCTTTGAAGTAATTATCAACATTCTTTCCCTTGTTATCTGTCAAAGGTAATCACCTAAAGTGAACCTGTGCATAGTAAATGAGGACCATCCTTGATGTAATGTACCCAAAAAAGCAATAAAAGCTTGTCCAGGCAGGGGTCAGAACCCTCTCTCACTTAGAGAGTGGCCATGCCATCCCTTCTTCTCCACAGGGCTTCTGTAGTATATGTGAATTAGTTTACTGCATTCACAACACACAGACCCTGCTGGCCAGAGTCTACATCACTAAAGTCCTCTGGACACAAAGTGGAGCTGCTCCTAAAGGTGTCAATAATGAATACATTAATTGTAGTGTTTTGCAACTACAATGCTGATTCTCAACCTTGTCTGGACATTGGAACCCTGGTAAGCATTTAAAACTCCCAGTGTCTAGGCTGCACCCCAGACCTATTAAATTAGAATTCTTGGGTGGGACCTAAGCCTCAGTGATTCTAAAACTCTAAAGTGACTATGAAGTATAGACAACATTGAGATTTATTGAGCTAGAATATAGAGAGCTGGATTACCAGCTGCTAGTCAATAGCTTTTCTACCTTACCTAGGACCCATCTAGTTCCTGACTGGACTTGAGATTTGGAAGTTCAGATGAGTCTGCTTGTTCTTACACTCTCAGTGTTGACCCCACACCCTTGGAACGTTGGCCTGGTTTGCTAATGTCCATGCTTGAATACCCACACATTCTTACTGACTGACCAGCCTCAGCCTAGACCTGGAGTGAGCAGGGAGAGAATTTTAGTTGTCTTTCAATATCTTTTCTTTTCACACCCTTGGAACGTTGGCCTGGTTTGCTAATGTCCATGCTTGAATACCCACACATTCTTACTGACTGACCAGCCTCAGCCTAGACCTGGAGTGAGCAGGGAGAGAATTTTAGTTGTCTTTCAATATCTTTTCTTTTCTTCTACTATAGTGATAAAATTGATTCAATAATTTAAAGTTTGGAACAGGGACACCCAAACTCTTTTGTATCTAAATTTATTTTCTAGGTAATCTCGTCTGATCACTTGGCTTTAAATACACTCTGTGTTGATGAGTTTCAAGTTTATTCTTCAGCTTGGACAGCTTCCCTGAACCCACACTCGTACTTTAAAAACTTGCTCTAGTGTCTTGGGTAAAGACAAAAACTTGGGTGTCTGGTAGGCTTTTAAAACTTAACATGCCCAAAAGTGAGCTTGTGATAATGCCCCCTCCTCAACACCACACGCAGAAATCCCCCTTTCATGTCTTCCCCAAGTTTGTTGATAGCATCTCAATCCTTCCAGTTACTGACATAAAAAACCTTAATGATATCCTTGACTCTATAGCTCTTATCCAGTCAGTTCTTACTTATCCTACTTTCAAAATCCTGTCTATTTTACTTTTTACTTTTAGAACATATCAGGAATCTAGCTGTTTCTCACTCCTACTTGTGTCATGCTGTCCAGGACACCATTATTTCTCTTCTGGATTATTGCAACAGACTCTCAGCTTGCTTCCCTGCATCTACTCTTACTCTCCTCATCTATCTTTTTATGGGCTTTAAATAATTCTTTATTTTAAAATTAAAGTAGATATACAATATTATATTAGTTTCAAGTGTGCAATCCAGTGATTAGATATTACATAACTTATTAAGTGATCACCGAATAACTCACCTGATACCATACATACTTATTACAATATTATTGACTACATTCCCTATGCTGTATTTTGCATCCCTGTAACTATTCTGTAACACCCACCCTCCAAATCCACTCCCATCCAGCAACCATCAAAATGTTTTCTGCATCTGTGAGTTTATTTCTGTTCTGCTTGTATGTTTATTTTGTGTTTTTTTAGATTCCACACATAAGTATAATCATAGCATTAGTCTTCCTCTGTCTGACTTATTTTGCTCATCACAAAACCCTCTAGGTCCATCAACATTGTTACAGGTGGCAAGATTTTATTCATTTCTATGGCTGAGTCATATTCCATTGTATATATTGCACACCTTCTTCTTTATGCATTCATCTATTGATGGACACCTAGGTTGCTTCCATAACTTGGCTATTGTAAATAATGCTGCAATGAACATATTGACATATGTCTTTTCAATTTTGTGTTTAGGGATTTTTTTTGGATAAATACCCAGAAGTGGAATCACGAGGTCCTTCTTTAGCTCTTGTTAAATAGCCTTTTTTAAAAGTCTATTTTGTCTGTCATAAGTATTGCTACCCCAGCTTTTGTTTGTTTGTTTCCACTTTTGCGAAATATCTTTTTCCATTTCTTTAGTTTTAGTCTGTGTGTGTCTTTCAGTCTGAAGGGAGTCTCTTCTACACAGCATATGTAAGGTTCTTTTTTTGTCATCCACTCAGCCTCTATCTGTCTTTTGATTGGAGAATTTAATACATTTGCATTTAAGGTAATTGCTGATAGATAGGTATTTATTGTCATTTTATTATTCATAGTTTTGATCTTTTTCTATCTTCTTCTTAAAGAAGACCCTTTAATATTTCTTGTAATACTGGTTTGGTGGTGATGAACTCTTTCAGCTTCTTCTTGTCAGGGAAGCTCTTTATCTGTCCTCTAATTCTAAACAGTAAGTTTTACTGGGTAAAGTAATCTTCATCCTATTTCCTTGCTTATCATCATTTTAAATATTCTTGCCACTCCCTTCTGGGCTGCAAAATTTCTGTTGAGAAATCAGCTGATAGTCTTATAGGAAATCCCTCATAGATAACTAAGTACTTTTCCCTTGCTGTTTTGAAAATTATCTGTTTGTTTTTAACCTTTTGCATTTAATTATGTGTCCTGGGCTTCTGCATTAATTTTGTTTGGACTTTCTATGCTTCTTGAACTTCTATATGTATTTCCTTCACCAGGTTAGGAATGTTTTCCATCATTATTTTTTCAAATAGGTTTTCCATCCTTGCTCTCCCTCTCCTTCATGTGAATGTTAGTACACTTGAAGTTGTCCCAGAGGTTCCCCTGATACTATCTTAAATTTTTTGGATTCTTATTTATTTTTGCTGTACTGATTGATTATTTTCTACTCTCTTATCTTCCAAATTTCTAACTTGATCCTCTACTTCATCTACTCAACTATTGATTTCTTGTAATGTATTTTTTATTTTGGTTAATGTATTCTTTATTTCTGACTACCTTTTTTATGTTTTCTATTTTTGTTTTATATATATTATATATACATATATATATATATATATATATATACACACACACAACAATTTTATTTCAATAGCACAAACAAAGTTAGTGTGTAAGAAATTTGAATGAAACAGTACGGTAACAGTAGCAGAGAACTGAAAACTCTAAAAAGGAAGTACACCTAAAGCATGAGAATTTGACATTTAGTGTTTCATCTTGAGTTTTGATTGCAAATTTTGAAACAAACTTTTAGATCAGGATAACTATTCTGAAGAGATTTAAGCACCAGCACTAAGATTTGTACGCTTCGGTGGTTTGCAGTTTTTTCCTATCACTTTGTTGAAGTTCTTACCAAGTTTCTCTACTCTTCCCCTAAATTGATTGAGCATCCTTATAAACAGTGTTTTGAACTTTGTATCTGGTAGGTAGCTTTTGTCCATATTGTTTAGTTCTTTTTTTGGGAATTTGTTTCTGTTGTTTTATTTGGGACATGTTTCTTTGTCTTCTCATTTTGTCAGCTTCCCTGTGTTTGTTTCTACATATTAGATAGAACTACTATGTCTCCTAGGCTTGGCTGAGTGGCTTAATGTAGTAGGTGTACCATAAGGCCCAGTGGCAATGCCTCTCTGATCACCCATTTGAGCCTTGATTGCTCTTAGTATCACAATGGGAGGGATTTACCCCCAGGCATATTAGGTGCAAGGACTGGCTATGACTGCCATGGAGGTTCAATTTTGTAGGGGCCAACTCCACAAAACAGGACTTACTTCAGTGGGGCTCTAGTGCCTGGTGTGAGTTACAAAGAGATCTGCAGATGGCTGCTCCTTGTGCTGGGCTTGACAGTGCCCAGGAGAGGCCAAGTGGTAAATCAAAGACAGCTGCCACTAGTGCCAGGCCTGGGGCCACTTAGTGGGAGGAATGGAGCATGCTGAGGCCAGAGGCTGCTTGTGTTTTGTTTTTGTTTTTATTTTTATTTTTCAACCACAGTTTATATTCAGTGCCATTTTGTACCAGTTTCAGATGTACAATAAATTGACCAGAAAACTATGTACTCTAGCAGAGTGGTCCCCAGCTGCCCAAGCTCTCACCTGGCCCCATAATCCATTATCTCAACATCATTGACCATCTCTCCATGCTGTAGCCTGAATCTACGTGGTTATTCTGCAACTACCAATTTGTACTACTTAATCTCTTCACCTTTTAAACTCAGTCCCCCAACCTCCCTCCCCTCTGAAAGCTGTCAGTCTATTCTCTGTATCTATACATCTGCTTCTATTTTGTTTTTTAGTGTATTTTGCTCATTATGTTTCTATGTATCCCTCATTATAGTCAGGGGACCCCTAAGCATGTTTCTCAGTTCTTGCCTTGCTTGAAGGAGATGAATTCAAGTGAGAGACAAATGCATATAGTAGAATGAGATAGCAAGTTTATGAAACACATAGCACATAGTTGCAGGGAGGTACCTGGCTAGTTTGAATGCCCCATGTATAGAGAAAGTAAAGTTCTTAGTAAGTTTGTTCTACACATTTAAGCCAAGGCTACAGGTGGGCACTCAGCTAATCTGAATGCACTGACTATTGAGGTTCAGGGGTTATATACTTTAGTCAGTTTCTAGGTACCCCTCTTCCTTCCCCTTCTAAACCTTAGAAATAATATACAGCTACAAAGTCTTTCTTTCTCACCTAGTAAAGGCTCTTAGTTTTAGTGAAATTGGTACAGAGGCTCCCTTTCCCAGCACCAAGCCTCAATGGCTCCCCTCCTCCTGCACTATCCCTGCTTGTGACGTTCAGAACACCCAGCAATCTTATCAGACCAGGCTCAGGACTGCCGAGTAAACAGGTGAGACATGTCTTCCTCCTCCTCCCTGCCTTAGTTTACTACCTATCCTACCTAACAGGAGGATACAAGTACCACATTTACCTACAACACCATTTTGACCAGAACCTTCCTCAGTCTGTTCTAAACAATTATTGGAGACCTCTTGGTCCTCAAAGATTCTTATCTCTCCCCCACGCAGATATACTTACCTCCTCCCAAGGCTCTATGAGTCTCATCCTATAGGGCATCATTGAGGCTTCTCACATGTAGTTCCCCTAATATACCCAAAATAACATGGTAAGATATGCTTAGGATAACCAGTACAGATACTCTATTCAAAGTGGAAAAATGGGAGGCACATAGCTATCACTGGATATAGCAATTCAGAAATTCAGAAAGCAACAGATTGGCACTTCCTTTATTAGTACTCAAAGCATGGGAATAATTCTTTGTGGCATTTGGTTAGCACTCTGGACTTTAAGTTCTGTCCTTTGAGTCATCTTTCCTCTTTCATGAGAGGTAGCCCATGTGTGTAGTTGTACAGTTCTCCTGGCCCCATTTCTATCAGTGCAAGACTTCTATTCATTTGGTAATGTATCTGTCTCTTTTATTCAAAACTGGTGGTGTTTCTGCAAATACAATTCTCTTAAAGGCTGAGGGATTTTTTTTTATGAATCTCATTTGAGTTTTTCTATTGACCAAAAACATACCTGGACTTTTGTCTGCTTTGGCCTTCTGCTCATACTGTTGAATGATAAGACTCTTTGGCTTCTGAAAACTTTATTCTTTGAGTAAATGATTTCCTGAGATATGTGTTACCTTAGATCATTCGGATGTCTTAACAATGGGATTAACAGCCACTTTCTCAGCTTCCTCTTTAGATCACGCATTCTCTGACATGATGGTGCTCTGACTTGATGTCTTCCAGGAGCCATTCCTTCATTTTAGCATAGTTTGTCAGTTAGGGAGATGGAAACTTCCAAAACCAGCAACACCTGGCTCTGTTATAAAAGGTAATTTTTCATTTAGGTTATCTCTCTTCCTTCACATTTTACTATAAGCAGTAAGCATAAATTAGGCAGGGTCTTCAACATTCTGTGTGGAAATCCCTTTAGTTATCTCACTCAGTTCATTAGGTATATTTCATTTCTTTTTTTTTTTCAGTCTTCAAGATATACTTTATTTCATTCTTTGTATAATTTTTTTTAAAAATTTTACTTTTTAAATTCCTATCTTACCACAGGTAGTGCTGCTAAGCTATCTATGGCTACATAACATAGATCCCTTATTCTTCAGTTCCTCATAACATTTTCTCTAATCTTTCATGGGCAGCCTCCTCAAAGACTAATGAGTTTCTACTAATAGTCTCTTTAATATCCTTAAACTTCTGCTAAAGTTGTCCTCAAAGTCCTTTCAGCTGCTGCCCTCTGATCAGTTCTAAAGCCAAGCCCATGTTTGTACTTCTGTTAGACTGCACCACACTTCCAGGTATTAAAGTCTACATTACTTATTTATGCTCCATTACACTTTACCCCAAATTTGGGATAGGAAGCAAGAATCACTGGAGGCCATCTTGAAATCTTACTACCACAGTACTTGGCAAAATCTAACACACTACCTATTTTACTTATATGTTTTGTTGGTTGCCCATCTAAAATGAAAGCAGGGCTTTTTGATGGGTTTATTCACTATTATAGCCTCAGTTCTTGGAACAGTGCCTGGTATTCATGAATATGTTTTGAATGGCTAATTCAAGATGTTATTTTTTGGCCTTTCTCATAAGTAAGTTTGGATACATAAGTTCAGAAAAGTGAAATGTGATAAAAAGTGATCAGTGCAATCTTTAGGTTGTGCACTTAAAGGAAATGGACTTGTCTTCTAGTTTCCTTTTCTCCCTCCTTGTTGTCTAGACTATTTACACATTAGGTATAGATAGGGATACACCCTAGTGAAGTCAGGGTAACATATGGAAGCCTGAACCCTGGACACTGTAGAGTCACTATACTAGTTCTGGCCTGCATATGCCAGGACAGGTACTAAGATACAATTTCTAAGCTGTTTAAACCACAGTTACTTTGAGTCTTTGCTACTGCAGATGAACCTATAGTTTGACTAATATAAGTTATATGAGTGAGGGGGGTTATCTAGAAGTACAGTAATGCCTGAAAATAGCCTGAGGAAGTAAGACAATGGCCAATTGGTACTTAGAGAATAACAAATGTAGATCTCCTCATATATAGTATCACATTGTAGGGTATACCACAATTTATTCATCTATTGTTGATAGGTTGTGAGTACTTTCTAGACTTTTGATCCTATGAATTATTGCTGATATAAACATTATTGCACATGACTTGGTGAACATATTTACAGTGGATTGGCTGGATATGAAAATATTCAGCTTTGGAAGATTATGCCACTTTTCCAAAAAGGTTACACTACTTCACAAGCCCACTAACAGAACAGAGAAATTTCATTGTTTCACATCCTTGTCACAATAGTTTTTTTCTCTTTCATTTTATACATTATGTTAAGTGTGTAAAATAGCTCATTGTAATTTTAATTTGCATTTCTCCAGTGAGAAATGAAGCGGGGCTCCTTTTTATATATTTATTAGCCACCTGAGTATCTTTTTTGTATAAAGTTCTTCTTCAAGTATTTTGCTCTGTTCAATTTATTTTATGAGTTTACATAATAATGATAACTACATTTATTGATTATACATGTCAGATATATGGTACTAAGCACTTTGTTTTGAATGTATACAACAACACTATTCAGTAGGTTTTATGACTGTTATTACTATTTTAGAGGTGAAGACTGAGCCCCTGAAATGTTCAGTATTTCACCCAAGGCTTCTCAGTTGTAAGTGCTGGAGTCAAGATCTAAACCTAGGCCTATATGACACCCTGAGGTTTGAATAGAAAACCCTGGTAGATAATATAGGAATCACTCCCTTTCCTCAGACTGCATGTAATTTTTTTAGCTTAACCATTTTCAGGGATTATCTTGCTCATACCTCAGAAAAGTAGCCATATAGTTGGTGGGCTGCTGAGGACTCCTAAGGAAAGTCTTGAACTCCAATCTGTGGGGTGTGTCTGTGGGGAATTCCAGCCCTAATCACAGTCCTGGAAGCATTTAAAGGCCATGGGAATTTCTAATATGACTTCTTCTCCAAGTCCAGTCAAGTAGAACCCTAGATTTTAGCCATAGAAATGAAACTCTCGTCAGCTTCTAAAAGGCATTATGGATGAAACAGTGTCACCAAATGTCCATGGAGTGCTCACTGCCTTCCAGTTATGCCCGAAAAGTTTCAGCTTCACTGGGGACTACTCCTGTGCAAGGTCTTTATATGTTGGTAGGTAAAACATAATATACTGCTTTTTTTCTCTATTCTGAAATGGATTTCAAAATAAAACACACTAAGGATATAACTCTGTAATGTTTTAGCAATTGAAAGCCAAGAGCTGCAGGGACTGAAGTTAAGAACTCTTTAAGCACACATTTAAGTATCATTAGAAAACACATATAAAGCTCTTCCATTTATATGGCATCAAGTGTAATTTATGAAACACTTTCACATATGCTATCTCATTTGGTGTTCACAGACCCCTAAAGATAAATTGGACAGGGAGTGTTATGATTAATATTTCCATCATACAAATGAAACATCCAAAGCTCAAGAGAGTTTCAGTGATTGCCTGAGGTCAGAAAATCTTAAATGGTCCTTCTAGGTCTCAAGGTGAGCTCTTCTACCTTTCTCCCTGCACCACATATTCTCTTACATTCCTGGTAATATTTAGAAAAGACTGTGAATGCTCACAAAAGAGTTGGCTTAGAGTTAAAACATCAGAACAATTAGGAGTTCCCTAAGAGGAAGCACTTCTGGAAAAGGCACAGTGGTTGGGGAAAAAATGGGCAGCACCGTGGAGAGTTTCTGTTCAATTCATTTATCACAGCTAAAGAAACCATTCAGGGGAAGTTGACAGAATCTTCAGAAGTTTTTTCGATGTTAAGGAAAGTTTCTTTTATCCCTGCAGCCAGCAGAAGTCTTATGACAGCAACTCAGAGATGCTAGAACCCAGAGATGGAAGCAACTCTCTATTCCTCAGATGTGAATTTACAAAGAAATTCAGCCATCTTCCAGAGGATGAAAAATATCACTGAAAGCACATTTCTACAATCCTCATGTCCCCAAGTGACAGTACACAATGTCATCAGAAAAATAAAGGAAATAAATGTACATCTTTCCATTCTTTAGTGGAATTTTTTGTGTCACATTGTAAACCTCATTATTTTAACACTATCAAAGAAAAGAAATTCTAAACAAAATTAGTGTTTGCTATTTATGAAAATTTGACAAGTCCTATAAAGCACTGTTGTTGTATAGATCATTTGGTCATATAATTATAGAGATGAGCATTGGATTGTTAAGGCATTTATTAATGTTGATTCTGATAGGTTTAGAAACTTTGACATACTGTTTTGGAAAATAACACACAGCTACTCATTTGGAAACTTATAGTATAAGAAAAGCATTCCAAACCCTGAATTTTGTCAAAAGATGTTTTTGTCAAAATCATCTTCCAAAATGTGTAAAACGTTAGACTTGGACTCAGAAGACCTAAATTCAAGTTCTGGTTATGCCACCAATTTGCTACACAATGTTGGCAAGTCACTTGACTTTTTTCTAAGTTTCTGTTTTTCCATGTCTAAAATGAGATAGAGGAACTTAAACATGAATATAGAATAACAAGGTTCTGTCTGTTCCCCACCTTTGACTTCAAGGTCTGACAGAATTGAGTGGTATATGCTTACCATTCACTAAACATTTATTGCATGAACTTAAGGTGACTATAATTGTAGCATTCCATGATTTTATGATATAAATTTCAAGAATTTCTAAAGAATATGAAATTATCAAGATACAAATATGCAGACACCCACACACTTAAAATGAGATGATGCCAAGTATTAAGAGAGTTTTCATTATTCCTTTGTCAGAAGAGGAAAAAAGAACTTTAAAATAACTGCTTTCCTTAATCTATTGGATTAATCTAACTTTTCTCTACACAATCAAATTTAAGGAAACATGACTTTTAGAATTTTCAGAAACTTTTTTCATTGACATACTTAATGACAAGAAAAAGCTGAGTCTATGGATCTTTATCTACACATATTTACTACTAATAAAAGAGTAATCTAAGGCAACTAATTTACAACTCAGGTATATATTTCCATTTACTTCCTTGGAAGATAAAACACACTTGGATGTGTTAACTTCAGACCAAGCTGGTAAAGATTCTTTTTGATTTAATTTTATCTTAGCTTACTGGGCTAGCTAAAATTGTCCATTATAGTCCTGAATTGCCACTTTCCATAAATATCTCATTTTGCATTTTCCTTTGCACGTCTTTTTTAATCCTTTCCTTTCCATTTAGCTTCCCTCTTTTTCAACCAAGATTTTTTTTCTTAGATTAAATTCCTTTACCTAAAGGAATGAATAAATGATTATTTCCTAGAGGCAGTTATATTTTAAAAGAAAACTATTCCTTACCAGGTGTATCCAACCTTTTGGTGTCTCTGGGACATACTGGAGGAAGAAGACTTGCCTTGGGCCATACATTAAATACACAAACACTAATGAAAACTGATGAACAAAAAAAGGTTTTATGTAAATTTATGATTTTGTGTTGGACCACATTCATAGCCATCCTTGGCC
This sequence comes from Phyllostomus discolor, assembly GCF_004126475.2. Classification (NCBI taxonomy): domain Eukaryota; kingdom Metazoa; phylum Chordata; class Mammalia; order Chiroptera; family Phyllostomidae; genus Phyllostomus; species Phyllostomus discolor. The sequence continues at coordinate 44,127,743 of NC_040913.2, read as the reverse complement.
ATGGATTGGACACCCCTACACCTAAACAAATCTCTAATTGGCCAAATTTCAGGCAATTTATCAATTGCACTAGACTGCAGGTGTTTCCCATATCCCATATAATATATAGGTAATAGTCTAGTAGAGTGGTTCTTCAAAGTTCTGAAGCCATGGAAGCTCAGACAAAATGAGGCAGCAGCCCAATGTATAGAGGAGATACTGATTTAAGTACCCTGGTGCAAGCAGGGATGGAAATCTAGAACCTTCCCCACTCATCCTGCTTCTTTTCTACCAGCCACTGCTAGGTAGAAATACACCCCAGGACAACCCTGGTAAAAGGCCAGGCCATGTTCTCATACAAATGCACAAAGCAAGTGAGAGAATGGGTGATATAACTCACTCTCCAGCAGCCTAAAGGAACCTGTAGATGTCTATTGCAATAATAAATCACATTCACATTTTTTGACACTTTGAGAATGTAGTGAAATGAGTAGTGAGCAGAATAAGCAATTCAGATTTTTCTGATTATTCTCTATTTCTACTTCATGTTTGAAACTTTGGTGAGTTGCAAAATAAATATGGTCAACTAAGTGTATTCCTGAAGTCAGTAGTACTATTTCTAGCTCCTTTAATATAATCATTTCCCCCTAGTTTGGGTTTTCCCATATTCATACTTTGAATTTAATTCAACCACCAAAACAATTGCTTTCTCCCCTGAAACAAAACTTCCAGTGGTATTTTCCCACCAGTAAAGGTTTTGAAGAAGATATCCTCCAGAAAGAACACCAGATCCACTTTTTTTTTTTTACATTTCTCACCCAGTAGCACCTCTAAACCAACAGTTTCCAAATCAAACTCTCACCTTCCCTCAAAATCTGACCCTTCTCCTGGTTAATGGTCAATGGTTCTGCCATCTATCAAACCACAGAGCTAAAACCTTAAAGTCGCCATAAAAACAGCACCATTAAACTACTGGGGCTCTAATCTAGGCATATTATATGCTGATCAGGATTTTTCAACTTCAGCACCTCCGATGTTTGGGGCAGGATGATTCTTAGTTGTGGAGGTTGTCCTGTGCATTGTAGATGTTTTGTAGCATCCCTGGCCTTTACCCACTAGATGCCAGTAGCCTGACCCCCACCCACTTCTAGGCTTCACAATGGAAAATGCTTGGCATTGCCAAATGTCTGCTGGAGACAAAATTAACTCTATCTAAGAACTACTAATATGGATTATGTCTTTATTCCTTAAAATACCCAACAAAGTAAGTAATGTAACTTCATTCCACATCACACAGTTTTGGCCTCTGAGAAATTAAGAGACTTGGCCTTGATCATGTGTCTATAATGAGGCAAACTTGGGTCAATGTACTGTATAAATTATCTCCTCTTCTCTCTGGGCTTCTGGTGCTCAGAACTCCTTTGCATTTAGTTGTTGTTTTTAAATCTAATCATGTTAATCTTTCACTTGGAATGTCTTGATTTTGCTTCCTGCTTTCTATTTCCCTTAGTTTAGACCCATATTTCTTACCTAGATTATAATAGCTGGACCCTTAATTTATCTCTCAGATTTCAGTCCCTTTATTTTCAATCTCTCTTTTATTTTACACTGCTAGTAGAGCTAGCTTTCTCAAACAGGTATTATTACAGAACTGCACTATTGAAAAAAACACATTGCCTATAGCAGTGGTCTTAAAAAGTGGATTAGGTTCCACTTATAGGTGAGATCATATGGTATTTGTCTTTTATTGCCTGGCTTATTTCACTTAGCATAATGTTCTCCAGTTCCATCCATGCTGTCACGAAGGGTAGGAGCTCCTTCATTCTTTCTGCTGCTTAGTATTCCATTATATAAATGTACCATAGTTTTTTTTTTATCCACTCATTTACCAGTGGGCATTTAGGTTGCTTCCAGCACTTGGCTATTGTAAATTATGCCACTATGAGCATTGGGGTGCATAGGTTCTTTTGAATTGGTGTTTTGGGATTCTTAGCATATAATCACAGCAGTGGTATTGCTGGGTCAAAAGGCAGGCAAAATATAACCAGAAACATTGAAATAAAGAACAAATTGACAGTAATCAGAGGGGAGGAGGGAGAGGATAATTGGGGAAGATAGGGGAAGGGCCATCAAGGAGCATGTATAAAGGACACATGGACAAACCCAAAAGGGGTAGGTTCGAGGGTGGGAGGCAGGGATAGGTGGGGAGGGGGCCATGGTGAGGTGAAAATGGAGACAACTGTACTTGAACAACAATAAAAATAAATTTAAAGACAAAAAAGTTGTTTGTGGCATCAGCAGCATCTCCTGGAATCTTGTTAAAAATGCAGATCCTTAGGCCTCATTCTAAACATATCGAATCAAAAACTGAGAGGTTAGGGCCCAGAGTTTGTTAAGAAATACACTCCAGATGGTTCCGGTGCTGTTCAAGTTTGAGAACCTCTGGCCTACTTCATAGATCTCTAAAGTCTTAGGGTGCCACGGAAACCTTGACTCCTTTTCTCCCGTGTTCCTGCCACTATATTCTCACCTTCTGTCCTACCCCAATATTTGCTTTATCATGTTTCAATTTCATTCTCTCAATAGCCACCAAACATGTATCTCTGTTCTGAGCACTATAATATAGCAAGACACTCCAGCTCCTAAATGGTGCACTGGCCTGGGGCTTGGGTGCTCCAGCTACCTCACCCCATCTGGAGTTAGGAATAGATGTTGCCATTTTAAACCACAAGTCTGCTTTACATCTCCTTATGGTGAATTCCTATGTCTTTCATGGCTCATTCTCAAATGTCCCTTTTCCTTGAATTATGCAGAGGGCTAACCCCAGTTTCCCGGAGCACCCACTTGTTATTTTACTTATGGTGGCACCAGCATCTGTTTATCTGTCCCTGGAATACAGGTTTTGTGAAGGAAGAGCCTTCTCTCATCTTTGTATAACCAGCATTATGACCATGGTGAAAACTCCAGTTCACATGAGAGTCACCTGTGAGCGTTTTAAAACTACCCCAGTGCCTACAGAAGCAGAATCTAACAAATCTGTATTTTTTTAAATCCCCACATCGTACTTGAATCATTGCCCAATGTCTTGCACAGAGCAGATATTTAACCAATATTTCTTTACTAAGTCTAATCAATGACTTAGCCAGGCTGCCTGGAGAACATCTCTGCGTCCCCCTCAGCTTGTTTCTTCAGTTTTGTGTTTTCTCTGCTTTTGATTTCAGTTTCCATTTCCTTTAACTTGGACGTATTCATACAACAATCAAAGAGTAGTCATCACTGTTAAAGTCAAGTTTTTGTTTAAATGTATTAAAGTACTGACTTAATCTCTGACATCCGAAGGTTAATATATAGTCTCAGCAGTAACCTCAAATTCGGGTTACCTGTGAAACAATCCCTAAAGTGTCTTACAATATGTCCATGACTGATCATAGAATAGTTACCTTTATTATCTTCTAAAGTTGTTTGTGAGACTTTAAACTGACTCACCTATCGCAGCCAAGTCAGCTCAACTCAGCAACCCGCCATGGGCGGGGCGGCCATGGCAGGAGCAGTTACCTGAGATCACGTCCTGGATGCCCATGCCCGAGTGGAGCACGAATGGGGAAGTCCCCAGGGCGGGCTCAATCTGCCGCGGTAGGCAAGAAATCGAAACTCAGCTGTTGAAACCGCTGCCCCTGGTCTTTGGAATCGCATCACGAGACTCGCTAAGCAACCCAGCCTGAAACCCCACTGAGGCTGCGGCACCCAGGGCCCAGCGGGCTCAGAACCATGTACACTCGCAGTAGGCTGTTGGGCTCCGGGCTTGGCTCCTCCTCCGCCTCCCGCTCCGCCCGGGACCCCTCTGGGCAGCCTCGAGAGCCCGACCCGCTGCAAGGCCCGGAGCAAGGTTTGAAGGCGACTTCAGAGAACCCTTTTCGGGAGAGAGTGGAGCACACGAGCCAGAGACTGTAAGTTTTCACAACAGGTCTTGGAGGGAGGGGTCCGGGGAAGGGCCGGATCCTAGATCCCCTGACATACTGACTGACACTTTGATCATTAGAGTTTGAAACCGCGTTAGCCTAAGCAAAAGACACAAATTGAATGTGCCGGTCTGCGGTTCTTTACATACTTATCTAAGTCCCCATTTCTTTAACGATCACTAGTCTCCTGATTCTGGTGACTGGCTACAGGTTTGAAAGAAGTGGATGTGGAGGGACTGCCATGGCTTCTTACTAATTTCCAGGTATCTTCAGAACTCATACTCTAACAAGCATGACAAAATTTTCCTTCCTGTATTAAAATTTGGTACTGTAAATGGTATCTCTACATCAGCTGCTAGGTAAGGGTGAAGAGGGAAAGTGCTATGCTATGGTGGTAGATCCAAATGCTGCCTCCCAACAAAACTCCCAGATAAACTAGCCACTAGGACCAGTGGAATTAGACCAAGAGAGGAAGTGACTGCAGTTTCCTGTCCCTGATGTTAAGAGCTCTTCATTGGAACAGACTGATACAACTTACTCTTGATCTTTGGTTCTGGGACTACAGTTGGTATTTGGAGAACATTTATGCAAAATGTCAGTGGCTCTCTCTTCCTGCCTCATGGAATAAGCTTCTATACCTCAACAGTATGGTTTGTAAAGACATTATTGCTTGTGAATTAGGACTGTCCAAATGGTTTCATTTATAGTTCCCCCTTTTCATCAATTTGTAGTCACACGAAAGACAAATGCTGGTTGCTAAGAAACAGTACATAACCTTATGACCAATAACCAGATTTTCTTTCATCTCTTAACTTTTGGGAGAATTCGTAAGTAGCAGTCATTTAATATTATTCAGTTTAGGGTTAACCTTAGTTGAGGTAGATAATCTAGGTGATTTCAATGCGAGATTGCTGCGTTTCCCTTTCAAAGTAAGAGGTATCATACCATAACAGAAGCTCATTAATTTCAATTTTATTTTCTGATGGAAAATTAAGGAAAAGGAGGGATAAAATTCAGTGTTTAACAGTCAGGCCTAATTTGTTCACTCTTAATATGAGCTTAATTATACAATGAGGAGTTGGAATTTGACCTTGTTTTGTGTACATACTTCCATGTATTCATTAGGTAAGCCCCAATGTGGGCACAAGAGCATCAGCTTTGATGCCAGACAGACTTGGGTTCAAGTTCTGACTGTGCCATTATTTGCACTATGAACTTCAACAAGGTGTTTAGCTACTTTATGCCTCAGTTTGTCACTACTTAAAATGAGTTAATACTAACCTCTAAGTGTTTGTTTTTAAGTATGTGTGTGCATGTGCATGTTTGTGTATATGCATGGATATTTTGCTGGATACAAATTTGCATCATTTTATTGGATATTTGCTTTGTATGTCAAACATACAAAGCAAATATCTAGTGAAATATTGGTTGCTGATAGTTTGTTAAACATGTTTATTGACCAAGTACTGTGCTGTGACCCTAAAGTGGAGTGTTTGTGCCTTGTAAAAACATACTGATTTAAAACACTTACTTACATATAAATATAAAAACATTTTAAGACAGTCTCTTAAAATGATTCTGAGGATCATTACCTAATATGCTCCAAAGCAAAGCTGAGTTCTTGGCTATATTTGGATTTAAATAATTATAAGTATTTACTAATTCATATTGGTTTCTAAGTTATTTTTAGTTGATGATTTTTGTCCCTAAATATCATAAGCTATCTACACAGACTTAAAGAGAAAAAAAGCTCCCACAAATTTCTGATCCAAAATAACCTTTTACCCTTTCTTTCAATATTTTTTTTTGTTTGTAAACACCTTATTCATATCTAGATAACTAAGGCTAAGATATGGGTTTTTCTGGAAGGGATTTTTTTTTACCTCACTTTATACAATTCCAGGCATTAGGCTCTTACCTGTGATCATAATATAGGCAGAGTATTCAGATACTTGTCTATAACCATTCCTGGATCCTTTTGATGCTGTTTGGAGGAAATCAAAATACATTCTGAAAATGAACCCACAGTGCAGAATTTTACTAAACAGTTACCTTTAACATAATGTGCATACAAATTCAGTTTACCTTAATGTATTTGTAGCCTACTTTACACTGAGAACTGCAGAGACTTAAAGATGAGCAGTAATAACAGCAAACACATGTCATGCTTGGTATGTGAAAGTACATGACATGTATTAGATCCTTCAATCCTTACAACAACGCTGTAATATAAGAGAGGATCTCTAGCTCTGAATATTTAATTTAAAATATAAGGACAAAATACTCAACAAAAAACAACCCTGTATGAGGCTTATGGTGTAACTGATAGGACAGACAGTTATAATATAATTACATGAATAACTCTTTATATGCATTATAAAGGGAATCCAGGGCCAGAGCTAGTTTTGGGAGCCGGAAAGGCCATCCTAAGAGGTGATGTTTCAGCTGCCAGTCCACAGGATAATTAGGAGTTGTGTGTTTTTGTTTTTGTTTTCACAAATGTCATTCCAACACCAAGTAACTACAATTCAGTTCTGACTTTAACGATTCAGAGTTAGCACAGGTGCCCCAAATTAAGGGTTAAGTCTTTTCCCACTTTAGGAGCAAGCCACAAGTGGGGTCCCCAGGATACTCACATTTCTGCCCAGCTGACAACAAATTTGGAGTTTCCATGACTTTTCTCCATCTCTAGATTCAGGAATCCACTAGAATGAATTACAGAACTATGGAGACCACTATACTTATGATTACAGTTTTACTTTAAAGTATATAACTCAGGAACACTTCAGAGTCATAGGGCAAAATATAGGGGGATATTGTATAGCTCTGTAGATCGGTGGTCACCTTCCTGGCACCTTGATGTGCTCACCAATTTGTAATCTCCCCAAACTTCAATGTTCAAGAATTTATTTAACAAAATTTTATTATTTACTTATATTTTTGGTAGTTTATTTTTATTGTAATACTCTAATCAATCACATGCTTGGTTTTTGTGGTAAATAGCTCCCATCCTGAAGCTTCCTAGAGCCTCCTACCTGGAGTCATCTATTATATTAGCATATAACTCAGGTTTTTATTACTTGGAATTACAATGATTTTAAGAGTTCTATGCCAGGAGCCAGGGAAAAAGACTAAGTGTTTATTTATTTTAGTATTTATTTATTTTTTATTATACCACAGGAGTTTAAGTGGCTCCTCTGGCAACGAGGGAAGCTTGCTACTCAGGTCTCCTTCAAAAGAACTTACTGTGAGGATCATAGTAGATTGACAGCCTCAACTATCACTTTTTGATCCATGACTTTGGGTTGAGAGCATACTTATTCTGCATTCTTCCCAGCCAGTGTCTGAGTGGTCCAGGGTACTAATGCCAGCCCAGTCCTGCCTGCGTGGAACTCCTCTATTGGTCAGTGTTTGCCAGAAGGCTCCCCATTGACCTATCCAAGACTTGCTCAGAACTGTATAGCAGCAGTCTGAGTTCTTCCTTCTCAATCCCCATGTTCTCTCTCCTTTCATACATATTAGATTTGCTCACGTTCTCAAGGCTTTCCTTGACTATTCCTGCCTGTTCCCCTTTTATCTTTCACAGGCATTCCCCAAGTAAATCTCTTCCATGCCTAATTCCACCTTGATGTCTGCTTCTTGGAGGGCCCAAAGTGACACAGCCTTTAAGATGCACTATACCCCTGACCACAGCAGCTTAGACACTATGTCTGTTGGAGTGTTCTACATGTGTGCTGGGGAAACCCATGCCTCTGTCTCAATTCCTCCCTTAGAGCTCAAGAGACATTCCCTAGCTTTCTTACTCTAACTTCAGTACTTTCCATAGCTCATTGTACTACTGGAAAGGAAATAATCCTGGTAACTAATTATTTTCCTTCCCTTCACCCTCAAACTCTCAAAGAGTGAAGGGAGATTAAAGGTGTTACCGGACAGGGGCCTGGCCTTGAGTGAATCTGCCTAGGGCCAGCAGGTAGTATGTGAGTTGTTGACTTTGTACAGGAAAGATTTCAGAGCATGAGTCCAGGTGATTGTGAGGGTATGTTTATTGAAGCTGGGGGCAGTGAAACAAGGAAGAGCCTAGGACAGAAGAAGCAAGAAGAGAGAGCCTAGACTGGGCTGCCTTAACTCACTGGGAAGTCAGAGAAAAGGGGGCCTGGAGGACAAGTTCAGGGGATTAGCCTGGGACAAGCTGCTGCTGCTGATTGCTCCCCTGGTTACAAGTCTTATGGGGACCCTTAGAGTTTAGGAGATGCTGTGCCTGTGAGGGAAGAAGAGGGGGAAGTGAATGGTGCAGGCTGTTCTCCAGAGGGAAAGCAGGATCTGGGTCCATTGTCTTAGGGCTTTTGTCTCTCTCTTGCAGGTGGGAATCTTAGGGGAGGTCTCAGGGAAGAGTTTCAGCAAAATATTCATCAGTTTTCCAGGTGTGCTTTTTCAGGGCTGTGGTTTCTACTGATTGGTCAGTGCCATGGCAGTGGGTCTTCAGTCATTGCAGTTGAGTTCTGGTGTCACCCACCTGTTTTTTCTGCTTTTCTGGCCCTGGAGCTGAAATACAACAAGGCCTAGATATTATCCATAGGAAGGTGACTTTCTGCATCTGACTGTAAATTGCTCAGCCAGTTTGTTCATCTATTTGTCTCAGTTTCTCCATTCCACTTATCCTAACTTACTGGCCTGTCTCAAAGGATGGCTTAGTAAGACCACTTATTAATGGCCAATCCCTGGTTTTTCTTCCTTTTCCCCTCAAATAGCACTGTGGTACATTAGTATTAAACATTTGGTAAATATAAATTGGGGTAGAATGTGGGATATGTGATACCAGAGTGATTAAGTTATAGTATTACTCCAATTTTTATAAACATAACTTTTAATAATTGATATGCATATTTTTTTAAAAAATATGTTTTGATTATACTATTACAGTTGTCCTATTTCCCTCCCTTTATTCCCCTCTGCCCTGCACACCACCTCCCACCTGCATTCCCCTCCTTTAGTTCAAGTCCATGGGTCAGACATATAAGTTCTTTGGCTTCTCCATTTCCTATACTATTCTTAACCTCCTCCTGTCTATTTTCTACCTACCAATTTTGTTACCTATTCCCTGTACCTTTTCCCCCTCTCTCACTCTCCCACTGTCCCTACTGATAACCCTCCATGTGATCTCCATTTCTGTGTTTCTGTTCCTGTTCTAGTTGTTTGCTTAGTTTGTTTCCTTTTTTTTAGGTTAGATTGTTAATTGTTCTGAGTTTATTGTCATTTTGCTGTTCATATTTTTTATCTTCTTTTTCTTAGATAAGTCCCTTTAACATTTCATATAATAAGGGCTTGGTGATTAAGAACTCCTTTAACTTGACCTTGTCTGGGAAGCACTTTATCTGCTCTTTCATTCTAAATGATAGCTTTGCTAGTAGTTTTGGATGTAGGTCCTTGCCTTTCATGATTTTGAATACTTCTTTCCAGCCCCATCTTGCCTGTAAGATTTCTTTAGAGAAATGAGCTGAGAGTCTCATGGGACCTCCATTGTAGGTAAATATCTCCTTTTCTCTTGCTGCCTTTAAGATTCTCTCCTCTTTAATCTTGGGTAATGTAATTATGATGTGTCTTGCTGTGTACTTCCTTGAGTCCAACTTCTTTGGGACTCTCTGTGCTTCCTGGTACTGGAAGTCTATTTTATTTGCCAGATTAAGATTAGGGAAGTTGTCCTTCATTATTTTTTCAAATAAGTTTTCAATTTCTTGCTCTTCCTCTTCTTCTGGCACCCCTATGATTCAGATATTGTAATGTTTAAAGCTGTCTTGGAGGTTCCTAAGCCTCTCCTCATATTTTTCAATTCTTGCTTTTCATTCTTTTCTAATTGACTATTTATTCCTTCCTTCTCATCCAAAGCGTTGATTTGAGTCCTGGTTTCATTTTGGTCACTGTTGGTTCCCTGCATATTTTCCTTTATTTCACTTTTCATAGCCTTCCTTTTTTCCTCTATTTTGCAAACATACTCAGTCAGTTCTGTGAGCTTCCTGATTACCAGTGTTTTGAACTCTGCATCTGATAGGTTGCCTATCTCTTCATCGCTTAGTTGTATTTTTTCCGAAGCTTTGATCTGTTGTTTCATTTGAGCCAATTTTTTTTGTCTTGGCATGCCTGTTATTAGTAAGGGATGGAGCCTTAGGTATTCACCAGGGCAGGGCAACCCATAATGCAGCATTGTAAAGCTATATGTGGGGGAGGGGTCCAAGAGGGAATTATGCCACTTGTTCAGCTCTCTGCTGGCTTTCAGTCACTTATGCCACTACCCACAAGCAAATTAGACCCTTCTGGAGCTGATTCCTGGGTTGGTGGTGTTGTGTACCTTCTAGGACACTGTGGGTGTCTCCAATGAACTTTCTTGTGAGACTGGGAGTTTTCTTGCAGCCTGAACCCTCACAGGTTTTTTCAGTCAGAGGTTTTGAGGCTTTTTTTCCCTGAGCTGGAACCCTTGGCTGTGTGGTCTGTCTCGCTTCCCAGTTGTGGGACTGCCCAGTCCACCAGCCATCACCTTGCCAGCCCTAGTCCTCCAGTTGCTGCCTTGTCACAGTACTCTACACTCTGGCTGTGGGTCTCTGCCCCTCCTATGGGTCTGGATGAATGTTTCTTCTTTAACTCCTTGGTTGTCTGACTTCCATACAGTTCGACTTTCTGTCAGTTCTGGTTGTTTTTTTGTTTTTAAATTTGTTGTTGTCTTTCTTTTGGTTGTGTGAGGAGGCACAGGGTGTCTCCCTACACCTCCATGTTGGCTGGAATTTTTGATCTGCATATTCTGAACCCTGAAGTATAATTTCTTATGTCTGAGAGAGATGATCAAAAACAACTCATTGACTCACCTTGTTTGAATCCATGCTAACTGCATAAATAGTCTTAAACAGAATGCAAGTTTCTGAAAACTTATGAGAGCCTGTAAGAACTGCTTTTACTATTTACAATTTCTTTTTCACTACAATGCTTGAGATTTCTTTTCTGTTTCATATGTGACTGTGAGAACATAAGCTTTGCCTACAGATGCCAAATGGCATGAAAGCATCAGGCTATTACTCCTCCCTGGACATGGAAAACTGAATAATGCCAAAGTTCCTTTTAGTGCTATGAAATCATAATACACAGGGAGAGAATAACCTGTGATCCATTCTGATGAGTACTCTTTTTGATGCCTCAGTATCGATGGCTGTTCATGAGGGGACTATTTAACCCAACCTCTAGGCAAGACTCATAAGCAGTCAAGAAGTTTGTAAAAATAACATGCAGTATTTAACTGATACTATTTAATGAATTTCTAACTTTATGATAACAGTATGGTTTAATGTGCTGGGTAGGTGTCTCAATGAGTATCAGTTTCCACTACTAAACTAATCAGTAGAGCTCTCCCTAGTTGACTTATTTTTGAAATGAGAAATGTGATGAAGCATTGCAATATTCTGGCAGCATTAAGTGAATCAGTTGTGATCTGAAATAGTTAAACTGAGAGACTAAAACCAAAATAACAATCAATAACTGGGACTTTTATGTCTGGAACTCAACCACATGCTAGACCTTGTGCTAAGCATATTACATACTTCGTTAGAGTTTGTCTTCATGATAAAGACATTGTTACTTTATAGATAAAGAAACTGAGTCTTGAGAGATAAAATGATTTCCTCAGGTCTCAGAACCAGCACTCAAACTCCAGTCTATCCACCACAGCCTGGGTCCTGAACATGATGTAGAGCTGGAGGAAGGAGTGAAGTGTAACTAGCTAAGTTCCTGTCAGTCATATTTTCACATCAATATGCCAGTGGTACTGTAGACACTAAAATGTGACATTTGTTTACAGCTTTAGAATGATTTGTATAGAGAAGTAGTTTATAAGAGCAAAGTTTCTGTGGGAATCCTTGCTATATGTGATATACTCCTAACATTTTCTCTTCTTGTTCATTAAGAATAAATTTTCCATTAATGGGTTACCACTTAGAGTTTGAAAATCACAGTTCTAAGCATGGCAGAAGAGATTATTGGAGTGCATGGAAAGAAGAGATATTTCAGTTTGATTAGATCAAATTTACCTTGCTGTATATGCAGGAGGGTAGAGATTATGGTCTTGCTTGGAATAAATTTCCCTGTTCTTCACTAGATTCCACTCCTCAGTATGATATGAATTTGCAGCCTGCCAAATCTTGGGGAGTAATCATTTTTGTTCAAATACAATATCGTAAAACATGAGCAGGCATTTCTCAAAAAGCCTTTGACAGCTGAAACAGTGAAACAGTAAATCAACAGGATGATGAAAGCTCCCAAACACATAATACCTGTAATAATCAGTAGATGCATAGCAGAAATGAGAGAGAGAGAAAAAGAATCTTTGTTCAATTACGCAGTAAGGTTACTTACTTCAAAGTCAGCACAGTGCTGTAAAGCTATACATATTGTTAAGGTTAATTGCATCTATTCAGAATGTATTTGAATCTGAAACAAAAGCTTACCAGGAAAAATATCAAAGGGAAAAGACTGCATTGAAAGGTTCTCTTCTATATCAGAAGATCAATCAATGATAGTTCCTTTGTTCTATAATGTTTGTAATTTTCCCCCCAAATATGGACACTTAAAAGGCAATCCATTAAAGTCTTATAGAAAAACTGAAGACATTTACCATCATTAAAACTCAAGGGCTAATATTGCCCAGTGATTGTTTTACTGTGGAACAACTGACCATGGAAATCATGTGCTACCTGATCTTGTAAGAAAATGTGAGGCCCCAAGTCTTGGCTTTAAATATTTTCTCACTTAAAAATCTTTGGAATATTTTTCCTTGCTTGTATAAGGGAGGTCATATCTGTTTGTTATAAATACTCAAACACTGAAAAAATAATATAGAGAAAGTCCCCTGTAATTCCAGTCCTTAGAAATAAACACTGAAGTGTTCAAATAGTTTGATATAAAGACATTTTTATTTTTAATGTATAGGTTGTGCTCTTTGACTCTCTATGCCAAGTAGAAAGTCTTAGGGCCATTACACCCTTTGATTTCTGCTGACAATAGAAGGTGACAGATAGAAGGCATGTGTTCTTTCTAATCTGTATTTTAAAATGCAATTGCTCTTTGTCATATAGGCATATACCGTTTTTCATGTTGGCTTATTACTTATTTGCACAAGGAGACGACTCTAGTTCTAACAATGGAATCTTAGATAACATCTACTATGTGTCACTCCAAAATGTTTAACCTAACCAAAAAGTTTAATTGTGAGAGAAAGCATCATTTCTCAAATTCAGATTATGAGGCATTCTATAAATTCTGTAAGACAATTTACTTGATGTATTAATCAAGATTCTTTAGCAAAAGGAAAAATATATATTTATATAAATATATATATATATATATATATATATATATATATATATATGATTTATTGTAAGGGGTTGGCTCACGAATGTGGAGGCTGAGAAGCCCCCTAATCTGCCATCTGCATGCTGAAGACCCAGGAAGGTGGGTGGTATAGCTTGAAGGCCTGAAATCCAGAGAACTGATGGTGTAGATTCCACTCCAAGTCTCAGAGCCTAAGAACCTGGAGCACTGAGGTCAGGTGAAGATTGCTGCCTCAGCTCAACAGTCAGGCAGAGTGATTTCAACCTTTCTTGGCCTTTGTTTTTTTTCCTATTCATGAAGGTCCTCAGTGGATTGGATGATGCCCACATACACTAGAGAAGAGTACCTGCTTTACTCAGTTTATTGATTCAAATGGTACTATCTTCCAGAAATACCCTCACAGACACATCCAGAATTAATGTTTAACCATATATGTGGGCATTGAGTGGCCGAGTTAAATTGACACAAAATTAATCATCACACCTGTACTCTTAAAAAATGTCATTGATGAAAGGAAGAAAATTCAAGGAAACTGATTAGATTATAGTAGTCTAAACAGACATGTCAAACCATTGGAGTGTATGATCTGTGATTGGATCCAGGATGAGACAGAGATAGGGAAGAATATAAAAAAATTGGAGTAGGTTAGAAATTTAAATATAGATGGAATATCAGACAATATTATATTAATATTAAATTCCTTGGGTGCTATACTGTTATTGATTGAAGCAGAAGAATGTCTTTGTACTGGGAGATGCATGCTGAGGGAATTGAGGACAATGCATCCTGACTCTGGCTCACTTTCACGTGACTCAGAAAACAGTGAGAAGAGGAGAGAGAAAAAGCAATTGTAACAAAACATTAACAACTGGTAACTTCAGGTAAATAGTGTATGGGTTTCATTTTACACAATATTTTAATTTTGCTCATAGGCTTAAAATTTAACATAAAAAGTTATGGAAACCTAATTTAGATAATATTCTAAAATTCATGGTGCCTCACCCCTTTTTTTCTTCTCATTATTCCTTTGGAATGTGGAGAAGTTAAAAGAAGACTTGTCGTGGGAGCTGTACATTCAACATTTCTGCAGTTTACCCTGGGCTCAGAGCCATGCTATTTTTCTAGGGGAAAACTACTTAGTAATTTCTAATGACATATTATTTATCGATACCATTTTGTTCAGTGGTTTTTGTCACTCCTAGGATACAGAACAAAGAACAGAATCAGGAACCAGGATGTAGATATGAAAGGAAAGAGCCAGAACCAGGGATGTAAAGTGATAATCTGAAAAACTAAATTACATACATTGTGAAAGAAGATGCAGCAAAGGATGTAGTCACAGCCCCAAAAAGGACATGTACTAGTGACTTAAGGCTAGGTTCTATTACTGTATAGAAGCCTATAATATAGACTGGATAATAGAAGTCTATAATATTATGTCTGTTATATATAATTATTATAAGTCCATACAATAAAATAGATATCTTCAAATGAGTGTCTTAATAAATGGCTTTATTTATCTGCGTCTTTCATATAAAATAAGCCCATAAATAGGTAGTCTAGGGCTGATACAGTACAAATAGTGGCAACCATAACAGAACATTTATTTCTGAACATTGTTCTAGTTTAAGAATTGAGCAGTGTTAAGCATAAGAGCAGAAATTAATTATATGATCAGATTGTTTCTGGATTTTGGAAATGCAAATGGGATATCTAAAGAAGAAAATTTAAATGTTCACATTCCTGTTCAGAGTACTGATTTTAGAAGACAATTAGAGTTTTCTTCTGGATATTATTCTGTGCAAAGCTTTATGTTTTGCAATTTGCATATCCTGTGAAGTTGTTTATAATAACAAACAATTGAAATAAGGGAAAATGAGTAATTATATTATGATACATCTATGTAAAATATTATAAAGCCATTTAATGTTAACCTTGTTACGTGTGTAATTGGGAATATAACTTATAAATGAAAATAGGATATAAAATTGAACTTAAAATACAATTGCAACTGTGTAATAATATGTGCAGAATATAGAGTGGGCTGAAATATTCCCAAATAAAACTGTAGTTGTGATCTCTGAGGGGTGGGATTATGAGCGACTTTTAAATGTTTTAAAAGTAATTTTATGCATTTTTCAATGAGAATATGTTTCTTTTATAATAAGAAATAAACAATTAATATCATTTAAAAATGTCCTATGCAGAGATTTAGGTATAATTTCCTATATCTTGCACTTCTGATTTTTTCTTTTAAGTTACATATAACCTTGAGGAGCTTTGCTTAAGACATGTGTACATAATTAGATCATAGCCTACTAATAATAATAAAAAAGAAAAATCCCAAGTTTTTATGCAAATGTCAATTTCTTTATCATTTAGCCTTTCTTAAAATAGAATGTTAATCCTAAATATTTCTGTTGTTGGAAAAGACAGCCTTCCTTGGGAGTCTTTCACTCTTACATGACTTACTGGATGTGCCAAGACTGACTACTTGACCATTCTTTAACCTGGACATTTTCTCAGGGTTGTCATATAGCTGGGAACTAAGAAAGATGAGGTACACTCTCCCCCAGGACAAAGACCAGTCTTGCTTTCTACCTGCCATAAAAAGAGTAGTTTGCCCAACTCAGTGTTCCCCCACTGCAGCGCAGCCACAACATGTAGTGTTGCCCCATAAGACTTGGAGCTAGAGAGAATAGATGTAAATATGCTGATGTTCATGCTGCCTGCTATACTATTACCCATGAGTAATGAGTAATGGCATAGCAGTCCTTTGTTTCCGACCCAGAGTCTTATAACTTCTGTCAGCATCCCTGAAAGAATAACAGACTAAGGTTAGTTTGCTGGGTAAAGATTTGCTTCTAAGTAAGGTCAAATCAAATCTCTATATTCTGAAAATATGAACTTCTTGTTATTTTTACTGAGGAAGCAAGTTTATGCATTTTGCAAGTATATCTGCTAGTCGGTCCCCATTTCTACTTCCATCATTGACTTTTGACATCTTAAAGATGACGGATGTCTAAAATATTGTATTTCATATATATTCTTTGTATCTTTAGAGTTAATCCTTCTTGCTTTCTTTTTTTTGTAGCTTTTATCATTTGTGTGTGTGTGTGTGTGTGTGTGTGTGTGTGTGTAAGTGAAGAAATTTGACATTGTTCAGGTCTACCCTGTTAGGTTGTGCAGGTTGGTAACTGCACAGACTTGTCTGGCTAAGATAGTAATTGGAGCTGAAACACAGTTGACCCTTAAACAAAATGGAGTTGGGGTCCCAATCCTACAAGCAGTCAAAAATCCACAGATAACTTTTTACTCTATAGTCAGCCCTGTGCATTCACAGATTCAACTAATCATGGATCAAAAACTATGTTTTTGACTTTCCTCTGTCATGGAGATGGTGCCTGACCTGGTAGGGTAGATCCTGAGAAGTGTGTCTGCTGGGTCATAAGAGCAGCATCTTAGACATGTCAAAAAGATGTTTTGATCCTAAAATAAGTAGAGAAAAAGCTCAAGAGAGGTGTTCTGAAGAGGTTCAAGATTCTACTCAATGTTGCAAGGAGTCTGAAATCCTTATGGTAGTAAAATGTCAGAAATAAATCCTGCACTGGAAGAATCACTAACAGCTTACTATAATGATATGCCTTTTATAAAGAATGCAAAATGAGATACAGGAAGGAAAGGGAAGAATTCAGGAAAACTGGAATCCCTACCATGAAAAGGCTACAGAGGCTTCCAGCAAGCATGTAGGCAAATATTCAAATGATACTCAACAACTCTATTCATGGAAATGATAACTATCTAAATAGTAGACACAAGGAAATGTATTTGCTTTATCCTAAATTATGGGAATGGTAATTTTATCTGAAATAAAGATTTTTTTTATTAAAAAAACCCTCAGTATTTTGAATTAGAGGTGAGAATCCATTCTTGGGAATGTGAAAATATTAGATTTGATCTGTGGTTGGTTGAATCTGTAGATGCAAAAGGTTGGCTGCTTTTATTTTAAAAAAAATCCAGTACAAGTGGACCTGCACAGCTCAAACCCACATGGTTCAAGGCTCAGCTGTACATACCAAACCATGTGTCCTAGTGTGGAGTTACCACCATTTGAAGGAAGAGGCACGTTTTTTCTCACTTACCTAAGTTTTCCGTGTCTCACTAAGCCATGGACCTTCATGGGAATCCTGGTATGGGGGTGTGTCTATGCATCAGTTCTTCCTTCTAGTTTCCATGAAGGCATCCCATGAACAAAGGCTCCAAAGACCTGATGATCTCCTGCTTGTCTGTTTCCTCTGGATGTCTGTTCAGGCCTCTGGGCATCTATGCAGCTCTCTAACAGAAGCTGTGAGCTGTATAGAACTAATCAGCTTCACATCAATCAGCCTCTTGGGTGTACAGACAATGTTTTGGACTCTGCACATTCTGAAACCAAAGTGCATTCACAAACCCTTCCACATGGGAGATGTTGAAGATCATTTAGCAAAAAATGATATGGAAAGTCTTATCTAGAAAATAAATCTGTATCCAGTGCCTTTGATTAACCCAAAATTCTTCTTTTTACAATATCACCTTAAGATAAGATTTTTTAAACTATGAAAACCTGAAGACAATTTTTATAGGACAGTAGACTATGTCTACTGTTCTGCTTTGAAATTTTATTTGTAACATAATCATCTACTCCTTTCTGAATTTTTGCTCTTGACTGTGTTTTTATTTTCCAGTCAACCAGTGCTATTCTTAATTAGAACTGAAATTATATCTGCAGTTTGTACACATCAGAGGATATATTTATATAATACTTTTAGCCAGACAAGATATTTTTCGTAACTTCAACATAACATTTTTTTCATAGAGTGCTTATTGATGAGACTATAAAAACTGTGCAAGAGTATATGCAAGAGAAGCAGTTGTGTAGCTCAGGGGAGACCTCAGAAAGAAAATATTTCTTGAATATATTTATTTATTTTTTATGGTGCAGGAAAGCATTTTTCTTTTTGTGCTATCCTTTTACAGTTCTTCCTTAGTATATCTCTGATATGTGCTTTTGGAAAGTGAACACAATCTTACAAAGTGAGAAATTTCATTAAATTTCAGTGAGGTGATTAAGGAAATTCATTTTCAAAGATATACATTTATTTCAGTAGCTTGAATGTTGTTTCATCAGGAAATGACCAGAATACTAAACACTAAAAGATGGGCTGAGCTTCTGTGGATGAGCAGCTTTGAGTGAGACAGTTGAAGGGGATGGCATGGAGGCTGACACCGCAGAGGCCTTTGCTGTGGGTGGAAACTAATTGGCTGAAAACATGAATAAGTTATATTTGTTATTCATGTCAAGGAAAAGCTAAGAGAAGGAGGACTAATATTTTTATTTTCCAAGGTGTTTTGCTCTGCCATATGATATAAAAAATAAGCAGTTCCTCAGACTTAGACTCTTCTTCCTATAGCAAGAGGAATAGAAGCTAAATTACTGGGCAGGGCTTTCTTCTGAATATTATGATTTATATTTGGCATTCTCAGCCAATAAGATATTACTAAGAGGGTTGCTAAGAAATTCTCCAAGGGGGAAGGTGTAGCAGAGGTGAAGGAGGGTATGGGGGAGCAATGGTAATGGAAAAATACAATAAAAAAATCTTTAACATAAAGCACTTATAATTGGGGCCATTGTCCTTGAGCCTGGGATTATGTTTAAGTGCTTTCAATTAAAAACCTCTGATTTCAGGGCTCGATGCTTTTTTCCTCTTTCCATGGCCCTGTACTGTGTCTGGGGACCTGGGGACTGTACCCATTGGCCATAGATTGACCACAGCAGCACTCTTCTCAAAACTAACAATTCTAGTATGATGTTATCAGACTTGATCTTAAGCAAATTAGATATTGTAGAATGAAATCTTTTACAAACATATTCATTTTATTTTCCAAATCTCTTGCAAAAGTTTTATAAGTGAGACCCATGGATCTGGAAAATTCTCTACAAAGATGCTCTTAGCAAAGTCCTAGCAAAAACCACTTAGAGCCATTTTTAGATCCTATCTTTTAAGCCTCAACTTGCTATTCTTCTCTGAAGTGTTCTACCCTGAGGGTCTCTAACTCCTCCACCTTGAGTCTTTCACTATTTCTTTCATCTCACTTTAACGCTTCTTTGGGTATCTTTGTGTTGTTCTGTGGTGGTTTCAAGAATTGTTCCTAACTAAAGTGTAAGCTGTTATAGTGGTTGGTGTCTGTTTTTGGTATTGTCCCTACCACAACAAGTCTGTGTAGGTGCTCAGTTAAATGAAGTACATCACTTTGTTTGAAGTCTATCAGGAAGCTGACATTAAGGCCAGTCATATTTTATACTTTCCACATTGAGCTGAAAAGTTAGCTGCAGACACTCAACTGGTCTGAGTCAAAAGTCTGGGGTTTGCCTCTCAGAACTGGTGCTTAGTTAACCTCATGATTTTGGCCTATGTGTCTTTATCAATGTTTTATTAATCCTAAATTTCCTTTTAGTTCAGATGTTCTAAGCCAGCTTGATTGACCTATCACAGTGGTTCTCAAAGTGTGGTCCCCAGATCAAGAATACCAGCATTATCTGGAACTATTAGACATGCAAGTTATCAGACGGCAACCCAGACCTACTAAATTAGAAACCCTGCACCTTAACAAAACTTGCAGGTGATTCTGCTGTGCACTAAAGTTTAAGAATGACTGATCTACACTAGAGTCAAATCCCTGGTATGGTGAGCAGCTCCATGCCACAGTCTTAGTGAATATTGTGGATTGTGTAGTCATTTCATGGTTGGCACGTGTATTGTCTCATGTTTCATCTTTAAAGCTCTGCAGAATGGCTCACTATTATATCATATTCATGTTTGCAAGGCATTATCCATAGACTTGCAGCTCTCAAGCTCCTATAAAGTGCTGGAAATCGAGGAGTGGAAAATCTTTCTTAGGGTGAACACAGAATATGGAATGGACTAGGGATTAATTTCCAGCAGCAGCCTCCTAATTTTGTATTCATAACGTGTATGTATGCTGGGCTGCACATGCAACGTCTGCTGATACACATTAGGTAATTGGGCATCCAGAAGCCCCATTTGTATGCAGAGGGGGTTGCACACCTCCCATTAACAAGTCCAAAATTAAAGCCCAGTTTGAAACTGGCTGAAGGCTCACTGCTAGGAACATAAAGAGATAAGGAAGAAATTGCTTCTGTTAATCAGCACTTTTGGCCTCTACTGTTCAATCTTTGCTAATTTCTTCTTTGAAATTGTGCATTCTCTATTGAAGAGAGACTTCTAGGAGTATCTTATTTTTTAAAAAAAACTGCATTTATAAGCCAATTGTGTTTTATCCATAACACTGTAATTACATGCATGCTACTGTCTGTTGCTGTGATATATTTTTGCTATGAACTATTCATGCTCTTGTGGGACCACATGAATCATCCAAAAGAAAAGACACCTAGCACAGACTCACAGACTGGATGTTGGCATCATTTTGTTTCATTCATCAAGAAGCTACTTTGTGCTAGGCACTGTGCCAGTGGCTGGGCATATACAGATCAGTCAAGCACAGTTTCTGCCCTCAAAACATCACAATATTTTAACACCTCTTGATAACTCAGAGTTGTATATGTTTTCATAAATGAAGTTTTCCCTGATAACCCTATGAATTAAAGTGACTCCTTGCTTGTTGAGCTCCTAATTATGCTCAACCAGTGTTCAAAGGAGAATGAGGGACCCATGCCTGGAAGAGTCAAGCTCAAAAACACAAGATGGTAGCCAGTTGGCCACTCAGGTGGGTCATCAAGAAGCAATAGCTGCACTAATTCAAAAGCATGTATGCACCCCTATGTTCATTGCAGTGTCATTTACAATAGCCAAGATTTGGAGGCAGCCCAAGTGCTCATTATAAAAAAGCTGTGATATATTTACACAATGGAAAGAGAAGGTAATCTTACCTTTTGTGACAGCATGGATAAAGCTGAAAAGTGTTATGCTGAGTGAAATAAACCAGTCAGAGAAAGACAAATACCATACGATTTTACTTATGTGTGGAAACTAGTGAACAAAACAAAGTAACAAACAAAAGAGAAACAGATTCATAGATACAGAAAACAGACTGAGGGCTTTCAGTGGGGAGGCTGGATAAAAAATGTGAAAGGATTAAGTGAAAAACGAAAACAAAAACCCCCAACCTTATAGACACAGACAACAGTATGGTGATTACCAGAGAGAAAGAGGGTGGGGGAAGTGGAGGACAGTGAAAGGAGGATAAATGGTGATGGAAGGAGACTTGACTTGGGTGGTGAACAAATAATACAATATACAGATGATGTATTGTAGATTTATACACCTGAAACCTACATAATTTTATTAAGCAATGTTACCTCAATCAATTCAATAACACAAGTGTGAGAAGAGATGGCTGCATTGCAAATGTCCCATATTCCTAGTTTGTGGTAACAAAGAATCCATGAACAGACTGACAGGGACCAGAGAGGAGGGGGAAGGGTGATAGGGAAGGAAAGAAGGGGAAGGGTCTAGTTAAAGAACAAGTAAAGACTTCCAGCCAAGATGGAGGCATAGGTAGGTACACTTTGCCTCCTTGTACAACCAAAAGAAGGGCAACAACAAAATTAAGAACAAAAACCAACCAGAACTACCAGAAAATTGAACTGTATGGAAGTCTGACAACAAAGGAGATAAAGAAGAAATATTCATCCAGACTGGTAATAAGAGATGGGCAGCCAGGGCAGACAGGATGCATGGCAAGGTGGTGGCTAGAGGATTCAGTGGTCCCACATTTGCATGCGGATAAATGAGGAGGAACAACTGGGGAGCAAGACAGACTGCGCAACCCAGGGTTCCATTACAGGGAAATAAAGTCTCAAAACCTCTGACTGAAAAAATACCTGTGAGGGTTATAGCAGTGGGAGAAACTCCCAACCTCACAAGAGAATTCATTGGAGAGACCCACAGGGTCCTAGAATGTTCACAATCCCCCCCACTCCCCTCCGTGAATCAGCACCAGAAGAGCCCAATTTGCTTGTGGGTAGCGTGGGAAGTGACTGAAAGTGGGGCAAGAGCTGAGCAAGTAGCATTGTTTTCTCTCTGACCCCTCCCCCACATATAGTGCCACAATGCAGTTAAAACAAAGCAGGTGTGCTAAGACAAAGAAATGTGGCCCAAATGAAAGAACAGATCAAAACCCCCAAAATAGAACTAAGTGATGAAGAGACAGCCAACCTATCAGATCCAGAGTTCAAGCCACTGGTAATCAGGATGCTCACAGAATTGGTTGAGTATGTTTGCAAAATAGAGGAAAAAGTGAAGGCTATGCAAAGTGAAGTAAAGAAAAATATACAGAGAACTAACAGTAACCAGAATGAAACCAGGACTCAAATCAACACTTTGGATGAGAAGGAAGGAATAAACAGTCAATTAGAAAATAATGAAGAAACAAGAATTCAAAAAAATGAGGAGGGCCTCAGGAACCTCCAGGACAACTTTAAATGTTACAATATCTGAATCATAGGGGTGCCAGAAGAAGAGGAGGAAGAACAAGAAATTGAAAACTTATTTGAAAAAGTAATGAAGGAGAACTTCCCCAATTTGGCAAAGGAAATAGATTTCCAGGAAGTCTGGGAAGCTCAGAGAGTGCCGAAGAAGTTGGACTCAAGGAAGTACACACCAAGGCACATCATAATTACATTACCCAAGATTAAAAATAAGGAGAGAATATTAAGGGCAGCAAGAGAAAAGGAGATATTTACCTACAATGGAGGTCCCATGAGACTCTCAGCTCATTTCTCTAAAGAAATCTTACAGGCAAGATGGGGCTGGAAAGAAATATTCAAAGTCATGAAAGGCAAGGACCTACATCCAAAACTACTGTATCCAGCAAAGCTATCATTTAGAATGGAAGAGCAGATAAAGTGCTTTCCAGATAAGGTCAAGTTAAAGGAGTTCTTAATCACCAAGCCCTTACTATATGAAATGTTAAAGGGATTTATCTAAGAAAAAGAAGATTATCAAAAATACGAACAGTAAAATGACAACAAACTCAGCAACTATCAAAAACTGAATGTACCAAAAAACCCCAAAACACAAAGAACAAAGCAAATGACTGGAACAGAAACAGAATCACAGAAATGGAGATCACATGGAGGGTTATCAGTGGGGAGGAGGAAGGGGGAGAATAGGGGGGAAAAGGAACAGGGATTAAGAGGCATAATTGGTAGGTACAAGATAGATAGGGGGAGGTTAAGAATAGTACAGGAAATGGAGAAGCCAAAAAACTTATATGTATGACCCATGGACATGAACTAAGAGCAGGGGGAATGCTGCTGGGAGTGGGGTGCAGGGCAGAGGGGACTAAAAGGGAGAAAAATGGGACAACTGTAATAGCATAATCAATAAAATATGCTTAAAAATAAGAACAAGTATAAATGACCCACAGACATAGGCACAGGTTGGGGATTGGCTGTGGGAGCAGGGGTTGTGCCAGGCAGGGGAGAGCCATTGGGGAAAATTGGGACAACTGTAATAGAACAACAATAAAAAAATTAAAACAAAAAAAAAATGTATGAGTGTTTTTTTGTACTCCCAGTAGGAGTCACAAGAAAGAGAATGTCGATCTAAAGCTACCTCTAAGGAATGTTCCCATGAGCACCACCTAGAGGAAAAATGATCCCTGAAAAGAGAATATACCAAGAATCAACAGAGAAGCAGTCTCTTGTCACTTACCAACTGCTTTGTATTCCCTATTTGGCCAAGTGCATTTGTTTTACTTTGACAACTGGACAGTAAGACTCTGGAGAACAGACCTGGTTCTTAAAAATGTTATCTTCCATAGTACATATTTCATGGTTATGATAATAAATAAAGTATACTAACAGAAAGATTGTCTGGTAGTTTATGGGCATTAGTAATTTTTCATGATAATAAGCAGTTTTTTTTCCTTCATTCTAGAGTAGGTGCATACACCTTGATAGCACCAAATGAAAACAGAAGAAGTCAGATACAAAGGGGTATGTATATTTATTTAACATTCAGAAAGCTTATTTTCTTACAGCATACAATTGGTTTGCTTTGTTCTGAAGTATTTTTATTTTCTGATTTGAATATACTCACCAGATCTCATCAAGTTTTTTCTTTATTTAACTTTAACATTTTAAATTATACTTTTAAAAATTATTCTTTTGTTAATGCTTATAAATTTGTTTCTCTATGTTAATAGCAGAACTCATAGCATGCTTTGTGAAATCTCAGATTTCCGTTGGGCTTAAACAGTTTCATACCTGTTGCCAACTGACCCATTTAGTTTTCATAATGTTGGTCTGACTGCAGATATTTTTATAGGACTAGGAATACTTTTGAAATAGACAAGTTATATACTTGAAATAATAATGTAATTTGTATTTTTCTTGATATGTTTTATCTCTTCATAATGGAATTATTTTTTAAGTTTCTGTGCTCTCATAATTTTGTAGCTAACACAGTCTACTCTCAGCTATTTGTATTTGCATACAGTAGGTAAATACAGTTCACATTGTTGATAGGTTCTGCAGCTGCAAATGAAACAATGTATAGTGAAACCAATTTTACCATAGGCTACTTGATATAAACAAAAGCCAAATTCCTATGGCATCAACATTATAATGAAACAAGATTATAGGAGGAACTACTGTACTTCAATCTTCTTCTCTAGATTATAACCTGTTAGAGGACAGGGAGCATACTGTCCTCATTTCTGTGCTTATACCTAGTGGGTGTATAACATATTTAATTGATGTTGTACAGTAAAAAAAATATTGTCATTTAAAATTACAGCATTATGCATTAATTAGAGTTGGAAGGAGAACTAATAAATTTAGTTCCCAAAGAAGTTACAAAGCTTGTTCAAGTCAAGTTGTGGGACTAGTACCAGGATTCTGTGCTCTCCTATATTAGATCTTGGTGGCAAATTTAACTTAATGACTAATGATGACCACAAGGGCACAACAGGAAAGCAGCTCTGTAAAGGGTCTCCACCACACAGGTATTCTCCTGGTGGTAAAACTAGGTCAGTGCAGAATATAACAAACGTTGTGTTTGATTTAAATTCTTGAGCCTTAGTGTGGTCTGGATTTTTGAGGTATTTCAGAAGTTATTTTTCTCAAATAATTAAAACTATTATAAATGGACATTTGGAACAGTCAGGTCTAATGGGGAAATTCAGGCATGCGTTAGTACCGAACCAGTATCTTTGGCGCCCCCTGCTGTCACTCAGTGTACATTTGGGGAATGAGCACTACTGTCTGAAGTGCCAGAAAAGGGAGCAAGGTTCCCCACCTGCAGTGTAGAGCCCCCAAGCCCTATAGTTGCAGTAGGCTCGGGGAACATTTAAAATAAAGAATATGGGCACCTGGAGATATATATTTACCTATATGTGAAAAGTTCTTATTGACATGAATGTCCTAGTTTTGCACATATTCTCTAGAATAGGAAGAAAAACTAAACTTTATTTTAGTGGGAGTTCAGGTTATTTTCCAGATTTGAACCTCCTGTGCACAGAAAGTGCCACAGAGGTGGGCCCAGGGCTACTCTGAAGGGTTATTACTGAACAGTGTCTTCTTTTCCTGGATATCTCTTCCACTCATGCTTGCATGTATTTAATTGCCCTCTGATGGTTGTTTTTAATGTTTTAAAGGGACCGGTTTCCTTTTAATATTCTAATAATTGATGATTTGGTATTTCTCACTTGGTTTAGTTGCTGAGAAAGAGCTAGAGAACCTGGCAAAGTGGAAGGAGCAACATAGAGCGAAGCCAGTTCACCTGATGCCGATGCGGCTAGGTAAGTGTCTGAGTAGGGGAGGACAGGTAGTGCATGATCCTGTCAGCACCTCTCCAGGGTCTGTCTTTGAATGAATCTTACCAGTTGTTGGGTCACTGTGCTTCTTGGAATGGAATGCACTTAAAATGGAAACACTTAAGTATGCAGGTATATCATTTCTGATTTCCTGCAAGTAACAAACGTGTGATGACACAGTTATTCGAGAATAAAGTGATGACTTAATTGCCAAATAATTTAGGGCCTCTTCAGTGATCAAGGCTGAAAAAATCTCACCCAGGGCCCTGCATATGCCCTGTCATAGCACTAGTCAGGATGTGAGTACAAGCTATCACAAGCATAGTAATCATTTCACCCAGTGGTGGGTGTAACGAGAAACATCACCTCTGTGTTCATTCAGCAGATGGAGACCTTCGGGCATCTGAAGCACATGCTGCCATTGTGATGAATTGTCTGAGGTGCCTTTGCCCATGTTTGAATCTTCCAATGGGGAAGCCACCTAATGGGAATCTTCATTCAGTCCTTTCTTTCCTTTCCTTTTGTAGCAGCAGCTAAGAACATAAAGGGCTAGGCACACCATTTCTGCAGATTTAGTTAATGCAAATGTGTCAAGCATCAGGGGCTGCTTACTGCCATAATAGTTTTAGAGAAATATTTTTTTTCCAGGATATAGATAAAAATAAGGTAATTTGGAAATAATTTAATGGGGGAAAGTGATAGTATTATCACCACCCTCCCACTATATTTCATGAAAAGGGTTAATCGAGTCTCACTTTTACACTGAATGAGCCAGACTTGAGAGGTACACCAGGAAATACTTTGGTCCTGCCTAACTGGTCCTTCAGACTGGCCCTGTGGGACTAATTTTTTCCCATAGTATTTGGAGGAAATACAATCTTTTTTTTTCTTTCTCAATCAATAATGTTGTTCAGCCAATTTTGGGCATAGAACAGTGTCATTTTAGTAATCTTCAATTCTAGCTACTGGTCAAAATGGCTACTAATGGAGATTAAAACTTCTGCCACACTCCAACCCAGGGCTATTTTGGGTAGAAAGCTGCCAAAGAAATGGGGCATAGTTGAGTTTGGGGCATAGTTGGGGCATAGTTTTTCTCTGATGACTGCTCTGTTTCCAGATTCTGGCCCCTCCAGGGTCAAAGGGAAAAGGGGAGAAAAGAGAGACTAATCCCAGTTACTTCAAGTCTTGGTATGTGCTTACTGTGCATGCTTACCCCTGGGGTTCTTGGAGTTCTTCCACATCCCTCCTTGCCTGCCCTCATCTTTCACCTGGATTCTCCCGACAGAGACGATACACTTGCCTGCTGGCATGCTTGGCTTCACTATTGGCTCTTGGTAGGTAGCATCTCTTTGTGGGGCTGCATTGTTCCTCCAGGTGGTCCACAGGGGCAAGTCCCTTTCAGACAGCTTTAGGTTAACATTCTCCTTTTCGACAGTCTAGATTGGGAGTACTGGAAATACTTGTTTGTCCTTTTTCACCACAAGTTCTGGGAATAGAGGCCATTGGTCATGAAGCCACCTCTTGTAGTCAACCCACAACAGCCTTTAGGCTCTGACTTTTCTATGCCTGGGTACCCCCCTCGTCTTTTAGAGACATGGATTGAAATTTCCAAATGATTTTCATTAAACATCTCTGTTCATTATTATGTGAAGATTCCTCCTTCCCCAAACACACAGAGAAGGTGGGCTTTACAAAGGACTTTCCTCTGATTTCTACCTCCCTTTGACCTATCCAACCTTTTTAATAGGATGATGGTAGTTGCTAGTTAACATTCCCCAAACTGGTTCAGTTACCCCGCTGAAGATCCTGCTTAGGGACCCAAGTACCTCGTTTTAGAATTTGGAATAGTTGGCCCTTCTTGTCTTCAGACCTTAGCTAAAAGTGAACAGACTCATTTTGTTCATACCTAGAAATGGCCAAGAATATTTGTGCAGGAAGAGGCTGGTGGGTAGAGAAAAATTTCTAGAATGTATTAAACTTTATGATGATTTTTGAACAAAACCTATAAACACTTAAACATCTGATTTTATTAATTCATTTTTTATTTTCAGTTCTTCCCCTTTTCTTCTACCCCTTAAAGTATAGGAATAGTTTGAGAAGATAATGAAAGTGGCTGTAATATTAGATAAAAGCTTCAATGGCCCTCACTGTTCCTTTCTCTTTCCTTGATCCCCTGTGACATAGATGGAAAGGTCAAAACCAAACAGGCTTTTTATATCTTTTGGGACTCAGATGAGAAGTCTTTATGGTGTCTTTATCAGTTCAAATTTAATACTATGGTGAATGCAAATTGTTTTAATGCATCTTCTGTGACAATGAATCTTTCAGAGAACTGACACTTTTAGAGACCAAAACCCCAGAGAATTATATCAAAGGGATCTTTATAATATACACACAAGCTTGCGTAAACACTAAGAAATCTCTAAACAATAATTTGTAGATGATTATGAAGCTGCATGCTGGCCTCAAAATATTTTAGGTTTAAGAGGGAGCAGGCACATAATCTAAGGTTTATGTTTTTCTCTTGAATACCAAAAGAAAAACAATAAATAGTATAGATTGGCCATTAATTACTAACTAGAATATTTCCATTGTATTTTAAAAACTGGGTTATAAAGACTACATATTTTAGTGGCAAGAGCCTGAGGGTTTCCTAACCTTTGCCACCTGAGTACAGGGCAGGAGGGCCAGAAAAAGAAAAGCAAATGAAGCATCATTGATCATCATCTTTATTAGGTTAAGGAATGATCATACTCAAGCAGGAGGAATGTTCTAGAATTTCCTAGGGAGGCAGTATTTCTTATTATTTAGCATGGACCTTCAGGTACTATTTTAATCTAAATGAAAACCTGAATACTGACACAAATGAAAAACTTTACTAGGATTGTCCTGTTCTTTTAGGAATATGGCCTTTCTCTCTAGCTCTGTTTCTTTTTTAAGTGATTACCATTCTTTAATGTCTTGTTAAGAAAACTGGTTATATCCTTACTTCTAGAGGTATGAAAATGTTAAAGAAACTCATGGTGTTGTCTTATCATGCATTAGTTAGTTTTTGATGGCCAACATTTCAGCTGAACATTCACGTTTCAACTTTGTGACTTTATATCTTCTTTAGGTGGAAGCGAATCAGAGGCTGAAGTCAGGCAGAAACAACAACTCCAGCTGATGCAATCTAAATACCAGCAGAAGGTCAGAATCCATCTCTTTTAGTTTAATTCTGACAAGGAATTTGAACACCAGCACTTTCTAGTAACCATGAAAAAACATAGTAACTTAACCAAAAGTGTAAATCCTTTCAACCAGTTGGCAAAAGGAAACTCAAAAGCAAAAAAAATCAGGACTGAGAAGTGAAGAGATAAATATCTAGAATTTTCCTCCAAGCTATATATTAGCAGGGCCTCTGATTTAGGGATTTTTTCTACTTTCGTTAACACTACTACGTTTTGAATATTTTGATTCCAACAACACAGATTTGTTTACCCAATAACAGTCACAAAAGTAGTAAAAAAAAAATTAAGGTGCTTAGTGATTTTTTTTCAATGAACTGAGATTTATGATCAGGAAAAATGATCTGCCCACTTTTTTCCTCCCTGACCCAGAGGGTGGAGGGGTGTGCAGAGAGACAGAGAGACCAAAGAAGAAATACAAAGAGAAATTTCATAGGCAGAAGTATGACCATTCTCTGTGATCTAAGTGGCTTGAAGTCCTAGCCTATAATCATGGCGAGGTGTAGCTCAAACAATACTGGAATTTGCCTTTCATCATAATTTTGTGTTCCAGAGGTTCAGGCTGAAAAATAGTAACTGGTTTTTTTTCTTCTGTACTCTCAATACAATTTAGCTAAAAAGAGAAGAAGCTGTAAGAATCAAGAAGGAAGCTGAAGAAGCTGAAATCCAAAAAATGAAGGCAGTTCAGAGAGAAAAGGTAAGATGGTGGAGAGGATGATTAGCTAACATTTACTGAGTGTGTTTTATGTGCCAGATTCTCTTCTAGACACAGTCAACACACAAACTCATTTAATCCTTACAATAACCCTACGAAGTATATGTTATTGTTGTTACCCTATTTGAGAAATGAGGAAACTGAGATGGAGAGGGTAGATAACTTGCCCAGACCTCACAGCCAGTAAATAGAAGTGGGATTCAAATCCAGGCCAATGGGCCTCAGAGCTTGAGTTCTTAGTCACCACACTGTCTCGATTCTCAGGCGAGTTATCGAAGTAGTCACCATGTATTTGGCTATGAGCAAAACAGTTAGTAACAATGGCAATCAGTGTGCACAACCATATTTATATCCAAATTCTGACTTTCCCAGGGCGAGTGTGACAGAGGTAACCACACTCTTACTCAGAGAAGAGAAAGTGTGCCTTTGCATTTCAGTATTAGTGATATGATCTATTCAGACCTCCGAGTGTTTTTAGTGTTGATACTTATTCTGAGACTTGAGGAAATAAATCTCCTAAAAATGTTCATCTACTAGAGAAGGAAGAACATTGTGTAATTCTCCCACACCCCTTCCTCATACTTTCATTCCCCACAAAGTCCTAAACTGCAGTAAACTTGAAGTGTTGAAGGGTTAGGAGAAAGGGATTGACTCATAATACTGACTGCCAAGTATGACACCTGGTGCAGGTGTAAGTCATGGAAACGCAACTTCTGTTCCTGCTGTCTGTCTCTCTTCCCCTCCTTCTTTTCTCTTTTTCTTTTAAAGATTAACTGTTTGTCAAGATTTAAACCTGACTACCAAACAACAAATATTTTTGCCAGACTTAATGAAGTGAAAACCTGATGACTTAGAGAATGCATGAGAGTATATGAGTCTTTTCTTCCCCCGAAGAGTTCTTTACCTGAGGGTGAGCAGACTGAGTTTTTCTTGGAAGGTGTACTGTTTTGCTGTCTGATCTTGAACAGGCCATACTCCTTCCTAAACTATTGGCTTGGCCAAAAAATTCCATTGAGTTTTTTTCCATGAAAGACACATTTTTTCATTTTCACCAATAACTTTCTTGATTTGGATATTTTGAGTATGTCATCTTCTCCTGCATGGTATAATGTTGATTGTTCTTAATCATTGTCTCAGTTTTATCACTACCCCGTCATGGAGCATCATGCAGCAAGAAATCTCCAGCATGAAACTTGGCAAGCCACTTTCAACACATTTGATCAGTCACAGCACCTTCTCCATGCTTTACACAAATCTGTCTCTTTCTTTTTTTTGCATTTCAGTTGCGTTTTTACCTTTCTTGAAATAATAAAGATAATATGCCAAAATGTTGCATATTTTCTTCTATCTTCAATATTTAAATGGCTGCACAAAAACTTGTGCACAAAAAATTTTGATAAGTTTATTTTAAAAATGCACTCTGATATGACAGCTGTCACAATACAATCTAACAAAATTGTTTTTGAATGAAGTTGAAGACAACTAAGTGTTGCTAGAACCATCTTATGAAGAAAAAAAAAACAGATGAACTTTTTGGCCAACCCAATATTTCTGTAAAATGAGTCTCTAAGTCCCACCTTGTCTTCTCCCAAGGCCTAGGAACACCTGTAGATTTAGATGTGATATCTGTAGAGATGTAGGCTCTGGGGGAGGAGATGACTGGACTTACACATGTGGAACTGTAGTGTAATGCTGGAGGTGTAAGGAAAAAAGAGTATAGAAACTTTGTTTACAAAATTCAGTTGAGCAATTTGTTTCCAGCTGATGAGCTATTACACCCTTACTGAAAACATTTTTATTATAAACCTTTAAAAGCCCATCTTCCTCTTTCTTTCTACTTCCCTACACCCCACTCTTTTTTCATCCAACTCCCCCTCCCTCCACTTTCTTCTTCAAAGGCTCACACTTTGGTCTTGTGATTGTAGAGGAGTGTCTGCTTACATGGAAGAGTCTGTGTGCACTGCAGGTGGAACTAGGACAAAAAATTAAATCATTACCAGGAACTGAGTTAAGAGGCTTGCATATCCTGAAGAATTATTGTGTTGCAACCCCTTAACTTAAAAGTCACTTACTAGTTGTCATTTAATACCCATAACTGGCTGGCTTGTGGGTCATTTGTAATTCATTTCTTCATGGGTCAAATAATATATATGATTTAGATATGTAAGTGGTTGAAATGGTTTTCTTTAACATTGAGTAAAAGCAGCATTTTCCCCTTTTCAAGTGATACCATAACACTAGCTGCTCAGTAGTCACCAGCTATAGAAATCTTAATTGGGTTGGCTTTTCTAATATGATAACTGTAATAATTATTGGTATAAATTTGTTTGAAAGTGAGAGATAGGAAGACAGAGTATGTAGATCCTTTCCATTCAAAATGTGGTCCCTGAACCAGTAGCACTGGCATCACTTATTAGAAATGCAGAATCAAGAGCCCACCCCAGACCTTCGGAACCAGAATCTGCATTTTAACAAGCTCCCCACATGATTTTTCGTACATAAACATTGCAGAGCAGTGATCTAAACTACCTTACCAGATAGTGAGCAGCCTACCTTGGTCCTTCCACAGACTTGATTTCTCGGGCTAATTGGCCAGCACTGCCACCATGACCCAGCTCTTCCTGTACATAAATCTGTGGCTTTTCACACTAAATGTGAGCCTATTTAGTAGCGTGTATCATAAAAGAAAAATGAACATTAGCTATCTAGAAATGGCATACTTCACATTGCCAGTATGAAAATGGCCAAGAGAGGCGATAATGGCTGTGCTTATAGAGCATTTATTCTTTAAAATGCACAGTAAACACACACAGACATCAGCTTGAAAAATACTGCCCTCCTCCCCAGGTAGATGGCCGCTGTCCAGGAACTCTGAGCCCAGTAGAATCCATGCAGCCTGTTGCCACCTAAGAGCCTCTACCTTGGCCTCTGGTCTTACCACCCCGCACCCCTTCAGTTTTCCATGGGTCTCTCTCTGGTCAGTCAGCACCTGTGTGTGGATGAGGGGAGAGTAAACTGCATTCTCTGCCAGCACATGTTCTTCGATTCTTAATAAGCACAGGGGTATGAAGGGCAGCCAGCTCTTTAGCATCTGGTCAGGTCAGTGGGATCCAGGAGGAGTTAATGCTATAGATGAAGGGGTGATTTGGGAGGGCACTGGTATGCCTCAGTCAAGCAAGTATTCCCTATGCTAAAGCATGTTGGTGTTATGTAGACTTCTCCAGGTGTGCTGGAGCTTCCTCTTACTGGTTCATGAGACTGGATTGTTACATTTCAGGATTTTTTTCAAACTAGTTAACTTTATGCTGGGAGCTTCATACTGACCATGTGGGAGTATTTTCACCATGGAATCAGTAAATAATTTTTTTACAGACTTCCATAATGCCCATAAATCAACCTCCTCTCCTCCTCCCTGCTGCAACAGGTTGTTAAGTTTATCAGCATGCCACTGCTTAGCCCTAACAGGTTTTCCCTCACCCTCCCCTACCATCCACATTTCAAAGCCAAGCCTCAGGGGTCTAGGAGAGCAAGGATTTTGTGAAGTATCTGCCATATTATGTGTCCAATACTTATTGATTTATAAACAGATTTAACCCATGTGGTAGGCAGAATAATGCCTCCTCCCTGCCCCATTCACATTCCAATTCCTGGAACCTAGGACTGTATTATGTTACATGGCAAAAGGGGGTTAAGTTTGCAGGTGGAATTAAGATTGCTAATGGACTTACTTTCAAAAGGGAAGAGTAGCCTGCATTATCCAGGTGTGTCCAATGTAATCACAAGGGTCCTTGAATTGGAAGAGGGAGGTAGAGGATTGAGAGCATGAAGAAATGGTAGCAGGAGAAAAAATTAGCCTGCCATTGCTGGCTTTGAAGATGAAGGAAGATGCCGCTATCTAAGGAATGTGGGAGATCTCTAGAAGGTAGAAAAGGCAAAGAAATAGATTCTCCCCTGCAGCCTCCAGAAGGAATGCAGACCTGCTGAAAACTTGATTTTAGCCCAGTGAGGCCCATGTTGGACATCTGCCCTCTAGAACTGTATGATTATTAATAAATTTTTGTTATTTTAAACCACCATGTTAGGGGTAAATTTTTACAGCAGCAGCAGAAAGTTAACACATGCATGTGGCTTTATAATGATGTATAAATGTCTCTTCCTACACATTTATAAAGCAGAGAAAATATCTCTAAAATATTTAGAACATCAGAGTGAAAGAAAGTTATTAAAAATAATAAAACAGCAGCATACCAGATGTAAGTGCTTTCTTTGCCACTGGATTTTACAGCATATGTAAACAAGTTTTCATAAATCCTCACAGCAGGCGTTTCACTAGAATTTAGTGCTGCAGAACTGAACCTCCACCCTGCTTTCCCCTCAGAATCATGTTGGAGAATTAACTAATAACTTGATATTTTCAACTTTCATAATATCCACACACTTAAAAAGAAAAAACCTTCCAATTCTATGCCAAAGACCCTCCCCACCTCCTGGGTTCATCTTATTCCACCTTGAGCTACTAGTGCTTGAAATAATACACAGTGCTATATAGTTTACAAATACTTCATTTAATTCTTCCAATCTCTTGGGGTAGCATAACCTCAGAAAGAGCAGGAAAACAGCTAGAAATATGAGTGGCATCCAAAGCCTTTCCTTGCTCTTTTCAATATACCATAAAGTCGTAAAGCTGATCAAGTTATTTGGAGCACTGGAGGTCACGGTGTTTTGTACAGATACTGTGAAGTGTTTTTATTTTTAATGCTATAAAGTGAAGTAGGAACTCACCAGGAGGAAAAAAGGTATACAAATTAGATGCAGAGATGCATACATATACATATTTTTAAGGAATCACATTTGTTACTTGGTCTAGGAAACTGGTAAGTAGAAAGGGCTGAAGGCTTAAGAATAATTTATGGGTAAAACTCAACATTGAAAAATTTATTTCAACATTGTTTTTATAAACTAGAAATATGTCCATTTCTGAAAACTTTCAAGGAGTACCAATATTTCCCAGAAATATGGTCCCTACATCATACAATTCTTTGTGAATGCATTGGTATGGGGCATTACACAATGGGGCATTACAGGGCATTTCTGGTTGTTGAAATGCTGTTGGACCCCATTAATTAATCTCATAGAGTTGGGATGTTAATGATATGTCTGCATTGCAGATGTAGTACTAAGAAGGTACGCTGTTAGTTTCTCTATGCTTCACTTCATCTGTAGATTGAGTGTAATAATATCTAATAATGGGACTGGTAGGCAAAGCAATTTGTAAACACTCATTGAGGGTGCCCTAACCTAATTAATTATGCACGTAAAGAAGGTCCTTAACACTACCTCATTTGACTCTGTTATATCAAACTCTTGTGTGGAGAGCAGGCAGAGGTGATTATTCTTATTTTACATGCAAATTAATTGACTCAGTTATGTCATTTCCACCAAGACCATGTGAATAAGGTTGCTGGAGAGGAAAAACAAAAAAACACTCATGCATTTTTTCTGGCCACACTAAATTTTTGAACTTCCTTTTCAGCTGGGTCTTTAACAATGCCTGACATTTCTCCTTTGCAGTCTAGGCCTGTCTCTATTTACCAAGATTCCTCCCTTCACCTTTTTAAATCCTCTTCCTTCTTTTTTATCTCAACTCTTAACTTCTCGGAAGTAAAGGCCATCAGGCCATAAGTACCTTTATTTTTCTGTTTCCTTATTCTCCCTTTGCTATTTGTACCCTACCTCATCTCAAGAAGAAAAAGAAAATGCTTTTCTTTGCTGCTGTAATGAATTCTGCCACCTGTGCTTACCATCTCATCTCAATTCCATCTTCTCGGGAACCTTACTATTCTGTCATTAAGTCCCCTTTTCTCCTGTCACTCTCTCAATTGTTTATTTTTATGATCTCGTAATATAATCATAATCAAGTCTCTCATCTTAAAAACAAGTGTCTCTATTCTCATTTGCTTTCTTTTTTAAATTTAATCTTTATTGTATATTGTTTTTATTACCATTTAGTTCCCTTACACCCTCTCCCCCAGCAATCACCACACTGTTGTCCATTTATATGAGTCATTTTTTCTTTTTTTCCCAATCCCTCCATCTCTTCACATACCCCCTCACTGGCTGTCATCCTACTCTCCATCTATGAGTTCCCATTTTACTTGCTGGTTCTGTTTGTTCATTAGGTTCCTCTTATAGGTGAGATCATTTAGTATTTGTCTTTCACTGCCTGGCTTATTTCACTTAGCATAATGTTCTCCAGATCCATCCATATTATCGCAAATGGTAAAATTTTCTTCTTTTTTTTATGGTTGAGTGGTATTCCATTGTGTAAATGTCCCATAGTTGTTGTATCTACTCATCTACTGATGGACACTCGGGCTGCTTCCATATCTTAGTGATTGTAAATAATGCTGCAATTGCTGCACTGAGTGCTTATGTCCTTTTGACTTAGTGTTTTGGGTTCCTTCCAATGTATTCCCTGGAGTGGGATCACTGGGTGAAAAGGCACATCCATTATTATTTTTTTTGAGGTATCTCCCTACTGCTTTCCACAGTGGCTACATTAGTCTGCATTCCCACCAACAGTGCAAGAGAGTTCTCCTTTCTCCACGTCTTTGCCAGCACTTATTGTTTGTTGATTTATTGATGAAAGCCATTCTGACAGGTCATTGTGGTTTTCATCTGCATTTCTCTGTTTAGTGATGTTGAGCATCTTTTCATATGTTTATTGGCCATCTGTGTGTCCTCTTTGGAGAAGTGTTTATTGACGTCCTTTGCCTGTTTTTCAATTGGGTTGTTTGTTTTTTTGGTGTTGATCTTTGTAAGTGCTTTATAAACTTTGGATATTAACCTCTTATTAGATGTATTAGTAAATACGTTCTCCCATTCTGTGGGTTGTCTTTCTATTTTGTTGATTTCCTTTGCTGTGCAAAAACTTTTTAGTTTGATGTAGTCCCATGTGTTATTTTTTCCTTTTATTTTCCTTGCCTGGGGAGATACATCTGATAAAATGTTGCTGTGAGTGATGTCTGAGATTTTGCTGTCTATGTTTTCTTCTAGGATTTTTATGGTTTCGGATCTAACATTTAAGTCTTTGATCCATTTTGAATTTATTCTTGTGTGTGGTATAAGAAGATTGTCTAGTTTCATTTTTCTGAATGTATCTGTCCAATTTTCCCAATACCATTTATTGAATAAATTATCTTTAGCCCATTGTCTGTGCTTGCTTCCTCTGTCGAATACTAATTGACTGTAGAGATGTAGATTTATATCTGGGCTCTCTATTCTGTTCCATTGATCTATATGTTTATTTTTATGTTAGTACCATGCTGGTTTGATTACTATGGCCTTATAGTGTAGTTGATATTAGGCATAATGATTCCTTCAACTTTGTTATTTCTCAGGATCGCTGTTCTTGGGTCCTTGCCTTTATATACTTCTTCCTTGGTGGGCTGGCTGAATTTGCCTTCTGCCTCTAGTACTTCACTTGTATTGATCTAGCCAAAATTACCAATGGTGCTCTTAATCCAAAAACTGAATGGAGACTCTTTAATTCCTAACTTATTGAAACTCTTTGTAATGTTGTAACAATAAAAAACTGTGTCCTCTAAATTCCATCCCTCTAGAATGCTTCTGGGTTCTTTTTCTTGTTTTTCTACTATTGATGTTCTATCAGGTCCCATCCTTTGGTCTTCTCTAATATCCTTGTGCATATACTGCCCTATTCTTAAGTGAAAGCCCCCATATTTCCACATTCCCACACTTAAGGATTTAGTTATTATGTATGCTGATGATTTCTGAAATCCATATCATAGGC
The DNA here is from genome assembly GCF_004126475.2 of Phyllostomus discolor. Classification (NCBI taxonomy): domain Eukaryota; kingdom Metazoa; phylum Chordata; class Mammalia; order Chiroptera; family Phyllostomidae; genus Phyllostomus; species Phyllostomus discolor. Next base: position 44,089,844 of record NC_040913.2, on the reverse strand, counting down.
CAGACCATATTTCTAAATCCCAGGACCAGATATTTTACTGTATGCTTGCTATTTCTCTCTAGATCACATGTGGCAAACACAAGGCCTGCAGGCTGAATCCGGCCCTCCACCTTGTTTTCTCTTGCCTGGCACATTGTTTCTACCCAGCAGCAGCCCCGAGCTCTTGCTTAACTATTAAGGAGTAGTTACATTGACACAGTCCTAAAATTACATTCGGCCCTTTGAAGGCAACTGTGAAGCTGATGTGGCCCCCAATGAAAATGAGTTTGACACCCCTGCTCTAGATGTTCCACAAACATCTCAAATCTAATAGGTGCAAAACTGATCTCATATATTCATTCTGATGCTCTTAAATGATATTCATCCTGCACTCTCTCTTCTTTCCTTACTTATCCTATATCAATATAGTTATACCTTCTGTTATTTCATTTTCCCTCCTGTTATAATATTTCTATCCCCTACACTTTTCTGTGATGCTTTCAGAGTGAGTTGTTTACTTTCGTGCTTAAAATAATATAATGGCTTATCATTGACTTTAATGAGGTCAAGACTCTTTTTACTTGGCATGCAAATTCCTTTATAATTGCTCCTTTTTACTTCCTCAACCTTAGCTTCCACCCATCTCACTACAAACCCCTTTGAATTAATCCAGGAGCTTCTTGAATATGGCTGAACTGGAATATTCTCTCAGGTCTTTGTACATTGAAAATACTGTAAGCTGTGGGAATACCCTCCTTCTATCCAGGACCACTGCCAGTCCATCACTGCCTTTGTACAAATTAGAAATGATTCTCCATCCAGGCAATTAGTTCTGTGGGTATGCAGATTGGTGATAGATGGTACCTTTGTGAGAAATAGAAGAAGACACCTCTGCTGTGTTGAAGCATCCCATTCTGGGATACAAGGCTTGGTGAGCTGAAAGCTGACTTTTTTTCAACCTTTCCTATCCTCTCTGCTTGGCCCCCTTAGGCAATGAGGGAGCCAATGGAGTAAGTAGTCCTACTCCCATCATCCCCTTCTCCTCCTGGAAAGCTATTACTTGTTTAAGATTGGTCTCTATGTAGAATTTCTACCTCTCATTAGACCTATGGTTCTCATCCTCTTATTTGATCACCAGTCCCTTGGGGAATGAATCTGAAGAAAGCTATGAGTCCACTCTTGGTAAAAATGAACATGCTCCTAACATATAGCTCACCCCTGAACCCGAGGTTAGAGAGCACATTCCAAGGGTCATTCAGCCCCTTGGTTGTCATGCCAAGGATGCAGTCTGACACTTAGTTGGTACTAAATGAACATTTGTGGAACTGTTGAGAGCATTTCCTGACAGCCCACTTCCATGCATGTGCTGTGTTCATATTGCACTATTTGCAAACCTCTATCTTCTAACATATTTTATATATTGTCATCATTGCTTTCTTGTCTATGTCCATAGCTAGCTTCTGTTTTCCAGAGTAGTCACTGCTCTGTTCACATCTGCATTCCTAGTTTCTAACACAGTATAAGAATATAATAGGTATTTCATAAATTTTTGTTGAGATTCAATGATATTAAGTGACTTAAGGTCACCCTGTCAGTGATAGTGAACTTAAAGCTCATTCTATAATCTTTCCTTCTGGATCTCATGTTATTAGATATTTTAAATTCTGCATTTGTATATATATGTGCAAGTTGTTTGGGTGACTCCTTAACTGACTGTTAAGTAGAAAGAGATAAAGTCTGAGATCCAAGTATTTGGGTACATATACATTGGTAGGTATTGGATACAATTTTTCAAATATTCCAGTATTGCAAAAATACTTTACCACAAGCTTCTAAGGAATAAGCAGACCTTTGCTGGATGAAATTTAGCTACTGTTTTCATGAGATGAATTCGGTGGTACTCTATTAGTGAAGAGAGTAAAACCACTTTTTAATTTCTGATCTTGCTAAAGGAACCCAACCTTCGTCTCTAGGTGCTTGTCTTTTTGCCTCATTATTCTCAAAGTGGCATTACTAATACTGGTTTAAGCAATACCTACTGCTTGCTGGCTGTGTCTTAACATTTTTTCCCCTCACAGATGTAGGGAGCACATCATAATTGATCACTTTTGGTTTCATGAATCAGGTTTTTTTTCTAGATTAGGATCACATTTATTTGGGTTTATAATTCCAAAACACTGGAATTAATTCATGTTGGTTCTAGTAAATTTCCTTTGTATTTTTCTGAAACTGAAATCATCTACTTTGCCTTTCAAACAGGACTACTGAATAGTTCTGTGTGAGTGAAGAGCTTTATACAAATGAAAAATATGAATAATTTCTGCCTCTCTTTGAAAGGTGAAGCCAAACTTACATCAGGGTTTGGAAGTGATGGTTTCCATGAGTTCCTTTTCACACTTCTTCATGCTGGGCAAATCTGGTTCTTCTTAAATCAAATCCAGCTGCTCATGTCTCCTTAGATTCATTGAAAACTTCACGTCTCTCCTGTGCTGTAGAACATGTTTCAAGTACCCATTAACTTTGTTGTCCAGGAATTTTACGTGTTTTTTTAGGCAAGTTTTTAAAAAATGAGAGTTGTGTCATAGTGAATAAAAAGCAACTCTTCTGAGTTATTAAATTGGATTAAAATATGCCAGAGCCATGGTGACAGTAATATTAAATAGGAAATTTTTTGTCTCTAATAAGCAACTTATAATAAAAAAGAGAGACCTCTTTTCTATTTAAGTGGATGGCTTTTTAATGACCTTATGCTGTTCAGTCTCTCAGCAGCTTTAAGTGTCTGATTCTAAGTCAGAAGGGAATTGGGTTGGTTTATTGAAAAGTCTTTTCCTGAATGTGTTAGTATATATAAATATTGTGTAAACTATTTAACCATTTATTATAATTTTAACATACTTGGTGTAGAAATTTCATGTTTCTCTAAGAACATTTTGAAAACCCTGCTTAAAATATAAATGTTGCTGTTGTTTGAACTAAGGAATATAAATGTGAAATGGGGAGTCTGAGATTATCTGATCAAGCTGAAAGCAGGGAGTCAATGAAATAACTTGGGGCTCCTGAATTTCACTGCAGTGCCCGGGGGCTGTGAGCGGGATACTGCCTTGGAATCCCTGGTAGGTACCATATTAGACCATTGAGGCCAATTAAGCCTAAGGGTTTTAGCCCTTGGGCAACTTTAATATCATGACTCATTTGTTTCCCTAATAAATTACAATTTTATATTTGAAATTTCAGAGTGAAAAACTAAAGGAGAAAAAAAGACTTCAAGAAAACCTCAGAAGAGAAGCATTTAGAGAGCATCAGCAATAGTAAGTTTATGTTTTCAGGACTTTGTACCTTTATAGGCATATTATTCATTCTGCTTTTTAGTTCTAGGTGATGCTAACTTTTCCAGTCCTCTGGTATTGGATAATTGGCTATTATATTAATTATGTAATTGAACTCCATTCTGTAAGTGAGATTCTAAGGTTAGAAACATTTGTGTTCACCAATGTCTTTTTTAGTCAATTGATTAGAAATAATACTGCTAAACTTGAGGAATTCTTCATTATAAATCACTTGAAAGACTTGATTCTTTGGAGATTTAGGGTACTTCTGGTTATACTGACTTCCAAAACACTCACATAAGGAAGAAGGTGTTTGAAAAAAAAGTACCCATGCAGAATCTAAACTAACTAGAAATTAACCTAATGGATTGGGGAGTATTCCACACATGTGTTTTCATAGACAACAATTGAGAAAGTTTTTAGCAATTATTGGCAAAACTGCAAATTAGTGGTCATACACCAAGGTACTTTTTTCCAGTGTGATTTGTGAATTACAGCAGTTAACATGTATAGTACAACTACTCTGTGCTTTATAATTAGGTAATGTACTCTGTTACACAGACTTTAAAGATAAGCTGGTGTGCTAACTCTATGTATTTAGATTATCTGCACATTGCTTAAAAGATTAAACAAAACCAAAGGAACATATCTCTGGCCCAAGGTTAATTCCAAAAGGAGTGGAATTAAAGCCAAGCAGATCTGAGTTCAAAGTCTTATTGCAGTTCTCAGATGTGACCTTGGACAAACTACTAAACCTCTTTGAACTTCAATTTTCTTAAAAAATGGGGATAATAATCTTCCCCATAGGCAATTTGTAAGGATTAAGTAAGATATCATCTGTAAAGGTCACAAAGGTGCCTGAATATTATAGGAACTTGAAATTAAACTTTTAATAGAAGTCCTTGTTCAATGGATCAGACAACTTTCATTTTGCCAGGACTGTATGAGATTTCTGGCCCACGAGACCTAGTCATTTACCTTCCATTTTCATGTGGATTGTTCTCTGACTCCCACCTCTTTTCTCTTCCCATCATTGTACCTCCTTTGCAGAATTTGAGGAGTGAGCATTTATAACACCCTAAATCATGCTCATCCTGTAAATACAGAGTGTTCTGGTTTTCTGATTCCACTGAAATTATCCTGCCTCTATTGTAAGCAGTTCTTTCTTGCTTTAACAATCAGACGTAGAAACTGGAAAGGAAGTTTTTCAGCTCTTCACTTTGCCCCTAAGCAAGTAGGTACTTGGCCTGTGCTACCCAGACTAGAAAATGAGTGGGAGATGATATGGGGTTGGATGAAAGGGGGATGAGTGCCATTCTCCTCTCTAAGTTAAAAGTAACATTACTCTTATTTGAATCATAACAGCCATAGCCTGTCTTTCCCTACTCCTCTTCTAAGGCAGGCATGGGGAGGCGGGTGTTATTGAGGGAGTGATGGGAAGCTAAACACCAGAAATTCTCTCTCTTACAGAGACAGCAGGAGGGAGGCAATAAATTAAGGCCATTACTGTATTACTGAGCCCCATTCATGGGTAGAGAATGGATGAGAGTTTAATTCTAGGCCAGCCAGAGCAAGAGAAAGAGATAAGGAACTACCAGGAGGCAATTGTAGCCTAGAGATAAAAGAATAACAAATATATTTATCCTGTGGCATCCTAGTTTTACACTGTAAAAAGGAGGCTTTTAGGCACAGGACTGAGAAGTTGAATGAGCCCATTTTCTGGAGTTTTAAACATGACAAGGTCAAGGATGAGAGAGAACTTTGAAGGACATGCAGATTGTGTGCCATTCAATCTCCTTTCTTTCATAGTCTTCCAGCTTCTTGAATTTGTGTTTTACTAAATGCTAGAGATCAATCATCTTTTTGTCTGTGAAAAAAAAAAATGTTTTAACCTCAGCTACTTCACAACTTTCAGTGGAGCTGAATCCAATTACACGCACATTTCACTCTTGATCTTTCTTTTGCTTATCCTGAAAGTCCCAGTTAACCAGGAAAGAGAGAAGTTGGCTAAAAATGAGAAGCATCTGAAATTGATTTTTATAGCCTATTGAAAAATACAAGAAGTATTATGAGTTTTTTTTAAAACTTTAGCTTTTGAACTACTTTTGAAATTAAAAGACCATTAGTTCATGAAATGAATGGCCATTATATAGTTAGAAATATGAAAGGGACTTCTTCAAAAAGATGGATCCTTGATTACAAGCCTTGGTCATACCTTCTTAGAGTGAGTTTATGGGGCAAAAATTGTCTAGAAGAGCTGTTAGAATTTTAATAGCACAAAGATTTCACCAGACCAAACAGGCTGGTCTCCATCTCTCTCCCCATACCCCAAAATTAGATTCTCCTGAAGCAGTTGAACCAAAAAACACAAAATAGAGACACAATTAAGAAAAAATTTTAACTAGTCAATACCTCATGTCCTTGCCAGTTTCAGCATGCTGTTGCTGTGATATGTGGTTCAATGAGCAGACCAGGAAAGTTTTTTTTCTTTCTGTAGAGAAGGTAAGCATGGATTGAGCAGACCGTAAATCTAAGCTGCTAGAGAAAATGCTCACAATAGCATCTTGGGGCACCACCAGGAGAATCCTAATGTGCTTGCTCTGAGCACCTCATTCGTGACTTCGTTCATTTGCTTCGGATTATTTTTAGTGTTGTCAATTATTTGGCTAACAGGCAGAAAACTAGGCTTTTATTGACATCCAAAGGGACTCTCCTGAGTGTAATAATGAAGGCAGTTTATTGAATGCCTGTGAGGTTGTTTCCTAATTGTACGCATTAATCCGCCCAGGCAGGCTGGCTGAAAATACCCCAGCAGATTGCACGTGCAGATGGAGCACCCAGGATTGTTGTTATGAGAAGACCTCTGGAATACACTTCTGCAGTGCTGTCTTTTCCTTAAAAATTGAATGACTGATTATTTCAATTGGCAGCTGAGAGCAGACCAGATTAATGGTGCATTAAGTCTGCTACTCTGGCTGGGGACAGACTCAAATTTCACAATTCAGTGTTTGTTCTAGAATTCTTGAGCATGAAGGTGAAGGGTAGAAATTGACATCTAACCTTGGTGTAGTTTTCACTGTTATTTTTACTCTCTGTTTTTCCTACTTGTAAAAAGTCAAATGTGATACTTTTCAGAATGGCATTTTTTATTAATATTACTGGTTGATATGAGTGTTTGAAATAACAGATAATAAACCCTTTGTTGTGTTTTTTTTAATATCAAAGGGAGGATGTTGTGATTTATGTTATTTAAAACATTGAATAAAATCTCAGCATTTCCTGGCTGGTGTACCTCAGTGGATTGAGCACGGGGTGGGAACCAAAGTGTCCCAGGTTCGATTCCCAGCCAGGGTACATTCCTGGGTTGCAGGCCATAACCCCCAGCAACCACACATTGATGTTTCTCTATCTCTATCTCTATCTCTATCTCTATCTCTATCTCTATCTCTATCTCTATCTCTATCTCTATCTCTCTCTATCTCTATCTCTATCTCCCTTACTTCCCTCCCTAAAAATAAATAAATAAAATCTTTAAAAAAAAAAAATCTCAGCATTTAAAATTTTAAATGGTAATTTATTTTGAGGGCTATAGTCATCTTTCTAATCATTTTGTTTTCTTTTGATGAATGTAGAGACAAGTTTAAATTTTGAGCCTATTTAACTGATGGGGGGTGCCTGGGTAGGATGCATGGGGTAGTTAGGTGCATTTTGTGTGTGGGTGTCAGGAAAAACAATGTTTTTTTAAGGATTTACTGAAGAGCAGAGAATTGGGTAGCTTTTGAACATTTAAAATGTTAATTAATATTTAATAACCATTTAAAGTATATTTTATTGATTATGCTATTACAGTTACCCCACTTTTGTCTCCCTTTATTCCCCTCCACCCTCCACCCACCACCTTAGTTCATGTCTACAGGTCATACATTTAAGTTCTTTGGCATCTCCATTTCCTATACTATTCTTAACCTCCCACTGTCTATTTTGTACCTATCAATTTATGCTTCTATTCCATGTACCTTTTCCCCCTTTCTCCCCCTTCCTTCTCCCATGGCTAACCCTCCATGTGTTCTCCATTTCTGTGATTCTGTTCCAGTTCTAGTTGTTTGTTTACTTGTTTTTTTTTTTTAGGTTCAGTTGTTGATAGTTGTGTTTGTTGACTTTTTACTGTTCATAGTTTTGATCTTCTTTTTCTTAGATGCATCCCTTTAACATTTCATATAATAAGGACTCTGTAATGATGAACTCCTTTAGCTTACCTTATCTGGGAAGTGCTTTCTCTGCCCTTCCATTCTTAATGATAGCTTTGCTGGATAGAGTAATGTTGGATGTAGGTCCTTGCTTTTCATGACTTTGAATACTTCTTTCCAGTCCTTTCTTACCTGCAAAGTTTCTTTTGAGAGTCATATGACAGTCTTATGGGCACTCCTTTGTAGGTAACTTTCTGCTTTTCTCTTGCTGCTTTTAAGGTTGTCTATCTTTAACCTTTGGCATTTTAATTATGATGTGTTTTTGTGTGGACCTCTTTGGGTCCAACTTGTTTGTGACTCTCTGTACTTCCTGGATTTGTATGTCTATTTCCTTCACCAGATTGGGGAAGTTTTTTTATTATTTTTTAAAATAAATTTTCAATTTCTTGTTCTTTCTCCTCTTCTTCTGGCACCCCTATGATTTGGATATTGGCACTTTTGGAGATGTCCCAGATTCTTCTTATTCTCTCCTATTTTTTTTTAAAGATTTTATTTATTTATTTTCAGAGAGGAAAGGGAGGGAGAAAGAGGGAGAGAGAAACATCAATGTACAGTTGCTGGGGGTCATGGCCTGCAACCCAGGCATGTGCCCTGACTGGGAATCAAACCTGCGACACTTTGGTTTGCAGCCCGCGCTCAATCCACTGCGCTACACCAGCCAGGGCTCTCTCCTAATTTTTTAAGTTTCTGTTTCTACATTCTGTTCTAGTTGATTGTTTATTTCTTCCTTATATTCTGAATCATTGATTTGAGCCTTGGCTGCCTTTTCTTCACTGTTGTTTCCCTGCAGATTTTTCTTTATTTCACTTAGTCTGGGCTTCATTTCTTCCTTTATGCTTTTGCCTTATTCAGTACGTTCTCTGTGTATCCTTATTACCAGTGTTTTGAACTCTGCATCTGATAGGTTGGCTATCTCCCTTTTGCTTAGTCTTTTTCTTGGAGTTTTGTTGTTCTTTCATTTGGGCCATATTTCTTTTTCTCTTTGATTTGGCAGTCTTCCTGTGTTTGCTTCTGTGTATTAGGTGGAGCTGCTTTGACTCCCTGTCTTAGCACAACTGTTAAGTTGTATGGGACAGAACTTTAGGTATTTCCCAGGGTGGGGAAACCTGCTTCATTGCTTTGTGGCTCTGTATGTGGGAAAGGTGGTAGAGAGGGGAAAATGCCACTGAAGCATGCTTGGCACTCATCCAATTTCCAGTCACTTCACCCACTTCCCATATGCAGCTGTCTCTCCTCTAGCTGCTGCCCCAGTGGTGGTTCCCAGAGTGGGTGGGTTTGCTTTTGATTTAGGACCACGTGGGCCCTTTAAGTAGCCTTTCCTGAGAGACTGGTAGTTTCTTCTGCCAACCCAACCCCCATGGGTTTTTATAGCCAGAAGTTATGAGGCTTTATTTTTTGGCAGTGGAACCCTGCGCCTTGCAGTCTGGCCTAGGGCTTGAATTGCTCACTGCCAAGGTATCTCTCCCATTTTTATCCACCACATGTGAATGTGAGACTGCCTGTTCTGCTGACAACCTCAATCACTGTTCCTGCCTTGCTGCCACCACACCATGTCCTCTCTACTCTGGCTTCCCATCTCTGCCCCTCCTCGTCTGGATGAATGTTTCTACTTTAAATTCTTAGTTGTGAGTTTTCCATACAGTTTGATTTTCTGGCAGCTCTGGGTGGGGTTTTTTTTTGGTTGCTGTTTGTTTGTTTTTTTGAGGCTTGTTGTGAACCTTCTTATGGTTGTGCAAGGAGGTGGAGCATGTCTTTGCATGCCTCTATCTTGACTGGAAGTCCCCCAGGGCTCAGTTCATAAAACCCCAGTTTTAAAGAGCTCTTAGGACTGAGCTCTTTTCAAAATAGGACATTCCTATTTCTAAATTGTCAAGTGCCACCTTGTGCTTAGCCTGTCAATTATAATGTTGGGAAATTTTCTTCATTTCTGCCACTGGAACCATGCATCTCCTTGTTTTCCATTTGAATAATAGTGTGATTAGTTCCTAGTAGGCACATCTTTATCTATTTTAGTTGTTTATAGCTGAGGATCTAGACAGGTATGCTGAATATGCATACTTAGGCCTCATGTTTGCCTTCTAATATGCTCACAACACTTCTAATGCCCTTCACAGGAGCTTCTGGAAGACAGTTAAGGGCTAAATTGATCCCTTATCCATATGGTAGACTTAAATCCAACCTCACATTTTATAGTCCAAGTAAGGTGAATCAAAAGTTATCCTTTTCATAACTTTCTATCTTATGCTAATGAAGTGAACTTAAAGATACAAAAATCCTGTATCTATTTTGCTCAGTATAAGACTGAACATTTTATGAGAACTCAGATCTGAGAGAGTCTCTGCCTACTGAATGTTAAATCATGTTGACGGTTAAGATCATATCAAAATTTTTACCCACTCTTCATTCTTTCTGCAGATGTCCTAGTGGATGTTAACTCATTTTCATTCCCACTGCCACCACCTTTGCATGCCTTTTGTATTATGGCTTCTGTTTCCTTGCCATCCTCTGAGTGACTGGAATAGCTTCATAACTGTCTTTGCCAACAGTTTTCTCTTCTCTTGACTGTCTTACATGTTTTGTCAGATTTTGTTTTCTAAAGCACAGCATTGGTCATGTTGCTACCCTCCTCTAAAAGCCTCATTTCTTCTCATTGTTCATAAAATAAATTCTAAATGCCTTAGACACACCATGGACCACCTTAGTAAGAAGATGTAATGGCCACTGTAGTAAGAAAGTGTAAGAAATGACTATTATGAAGAATTGGCCTTTTGTTGGGTGATTTGGTGGGGGAGGGTTTGAGACAGCAGGGCTTTGCTCAGGAAGCAGGGGTAATTCTGTTTCAGTATTTTAATCAATCTTACCTAAAAGGAGGGGGAAGACAGAATGAGATTCGTTTTGTAATTGATAAAGACACAGCTGTCACTTATATGAGCCAGAATTTTGGGGTGTTTGGCTACTGTTGTAGCTAAGAAAGGTTTATATATATATATATATATTTTAAAGTTTCATGTATTATTTTTCTTCATTCAGACAGGTTAGGGAGTAATCTTATTTTTTATCATGATCCATCACAGTCACAGTCTTTTTTGATGTTGAGATTGTGTAAAATTATTTCCAATAGGAGAATACCAGGGCCTAGCCCTGGGGTCCTGGCTGTCAGGGACAGCTTCTGTCTTTCTCAGTATGTAGTGAATAAATAGTAAAAGATGAAAGGTGATTAATGCCTTATTTTAAAAATAGTTTCACTTAATTATTTCATCACTGGAAACTGGTACCATCAATGCTGCCTTCTTGGGAGGGCAGATCTGGGATTAGACTGGTTGTCTGGGGTCATACTTTAACCTCTGTCCTTACTAGTTGAAGAACATTATTTAATTTTTGTGAGCCTCTATTTCCCCATGTTTCACGAGGGCTTGGGCTAGAATTGTTGCTAGTTCAAAAGAAGATTAATCAATATAATTAATTAATGTTAGAAATCAAGTATAGTGCCTGGAGCACATGGGGAAAGAAGGTATGAAGGAACTCCAAACAGGCCTATTCACCATCAAAAATTCATTATGAAATATAATTGAAAGAGAAATTGTACTTGCAATAAATATCCACATTGTAAGACAGGTAGGTATATGTTTAAGACATAGATGTATATAACAAGTAAAATACCTAAAAGGAGATGAAAATAAATGTAGCCATCTATTTATTATAAAAGAAAAAAAGTCAAATCAAGGATGTTTTCCCTCTTGTTAATATATAAATAAAATAGGATTTCACATGGAATTTGATCTAATTTTGAAGAGAGAATATTCAAAAATAGACAAACTTGAAAATGGAAAATTGAAGGGACATGAGAGAGGCTTGTTGTATCATGTACTTTATATATAGTTTATATATATATATATATATATATATATATATATATATATATTTTTAGAGAGAGAGAAAGAGAGAGATAGGTAGTAATAAATTGTTGTTGGCATTTTAATAAATAAGTAGATCTATAGAATGAGAGTCTACAAATAGATTCATGAATATATGGGAATTCAGGACTTTAGCTATTGATAAAAGTATTTTTTCAAATCAGTCCAAAAAAGTACCAACAATTTAATTGTATTCAGTCAACACAATGATAATAAATGTGATGAAGAATGTGTAGAAACTTTTTTCTAAGCCTTATACATAACTCAGAAGCCATAAGGAAAAATAAAAATTTGACTACAGAAAAAAATTTTTGATAGATGTCACAGTGAACAATGTTATAAGTAAGTGATAGGCTAGGAAAAAAAATATTTGCCTCAAAAGTGATTGTCAAAGGCTCAGTTTTATGAAGAACTCTAGCAAAATTGGCAAAGGGCTTGAATAAGCAGTTAAGAGAAAAACAACATAAATCAATAAAAACATTGAGCCCCACCAATGACCAGAGGAATTCAAATAAAAGTTCTATTTTTTACATTGTCAAACATATAAATGTATTGATAATGTTTAGCATTAGGACATGTGCTTTCATTTATTCAAAATGAGCACCTGGCATGTGTTAAGCACTGTTACCTTAGTAGGTTCTAGGCATGTATTGTGAATAGAGTAAATATGGCTCCATCATCAAATATGGAAATTCAGATAATAAACAAGCTGACAAAGAAATATGTAGCATAACAGACTATAATAATTCCTATCAGGGAGTACAGTGGTGGAGATAGTGATCTCTACCTGTGATCAAGAATAATGGGACTGAGATGGGAGAATCTTCTTAGCATCACAGCGAAGTCCTAACTCTTAGAAAATGGCATTTGAACAGAAGACAGAAGGATGAGAAGGAACCAGCCATGCTGAGAAACAGGGGAGAGAGCACTAGGCTGAGGAACCAGCACACAGTGTATTTCATAACCTGAACAGAAGCTGACGTATGTAGATTGAACTGGAAAAAGAAAAGAGTAATCATGAAGTTGACAAGATAGGCAGGAGTCAGACATTCAGCCATTGCACAGGGATGAGCCTGGCTTTTATTAAAGCCACAGGGGTGAACCTTTAGAAGCTTTTCTATTGTTTTTAAAGAAGTGGCTACTCTGTTTTTCTGTGTTGAGAATAGGTTTGAAGAGACAAAAATGGAAAAGGAGGAGCTAGTATCTGAGTAACTTGTTTTATTGTGCTTTGCTTTTTTGCACTTTACAATATGCATTTTCATTAACATCCAGGCAACACCTTCCACCAATAAAAATATTACAACTTGCTGAAGGCTTAGGTGATGATTAATGTATTTTTTGTTTAGGTATGAATATTTTTAGACATAATGCTATTGCACAATTATTAGACTACAGTATAATATAAATATAACTTTTATAAGCACTAGAAAACCCCCAAAAGTTTTCTGATTCACTTTATTGTGGTGGCCTGGAACCAAACCCATAATACCTCTGAGGTGTACTTATAAAAACATTACTGCAGTAGTCCAGGCAGGAGTTGATTGTAGTCCAGATTAGGGTAATGTCAATGCAGAAAAGAGTAATATAGAAGTCTCCCCTAATTTGTGGTTATGCTTCATGAAGTTTTAAACACCTGTGGTGAATCATGGTCCAAAATTACAGAAATAAACAATTCACAAGTTTTAAATTGTGCACCAATTTAAAATCTGATGAAATCTGACACTATCCTGCTTCATTCTGCTTTGGAAATGAATCATCCTTTTGCCCAGCATATTCACCCTGTTTTTGTTACCTGCCCATTAGTCACACAGCTCTCTAGGTTATCAGATCAGTTATCAAGAGAAACCACATTAACATAACTTATTACATTATATGTTATAATTGTTCTATTTTATTATTAGTTATTGTCGGTAATCTTTTCTGTGCCTAATTTATAAGTTAAATTTTATGTATGAATACGAAAAAAAGTGGTATGTGTTAGGTTGATATTATTCATGGTTTCTGGCATCTGCTAGGGATCATGGTGTATTCCCCCATGGTTAAGGGGGACTAGTGTGTATGTTTTATAGAAAATCAGTAAGACATTTTCAGGGATGAGGAAGAAGGAAGAATCATGGGTGACTCCCAAGTTGCTGACTTAATGTGGGATGTATAATATAATGGTGTCATGTGCTGAGATGGGGACTATTAGAAGAGGACCAAGGTCTGGGCAGAAAAATGTCAAAAGTTTGATTTTTAACATGGTAAGTTTGAGATGCCTGGGGGATGCAGTTATACATATGAATTTGGTGCTTGGGTGAGCAGATAGGTGGGAGGTAGAAGTTTAGAAATTATGAGCATGTAAATATAAAGCCATGAAAATGAACAAGATCACTTAAAAGGTGATTTTATACACTATGGAATATTACTCAGTCAAAAAAAGAGAATGAAATCTTGCCATTTGGGACAACATTGATATTAAGTGAAATAAGTCATACATAAAAAGACAAATATATTATTTCATTTATATGTAGATTCTAAAAGCAAAATAAATGAATGAAACAGAAACAAGAAAACATGGGCAAAATGAAAAGAGAACCAAACACATGGGAAAATATATTTGCCAATGATATCTTGGACAAGGGTTTGATCTCTAAAATATATAAAGAACTCACACAACTCCACTCCAGGAAGATAAACAATCCAATTAAAAAATGGGCAAAGGACCTGAACAGATACTTCTCCAAGGAGGACATATGGGGTCCCAGAGACATATGAAAGGATACTCAGTATCACTAGCCATCAGAAAGATGCAAATTAAAACCACAGTGAGATTCCACTTCCACTGGCCAGGATGGCCAACATAAACAAATCAACAAACATTAAGTGCTGGTGAAATTGTGGAGAAAAGGGAACCCTATTGCACTGTTGGTGGGAATGCAGACTGGTACAGCCACTGTGGAAAACAGTATGGAATTTCCTTGTAAAATTAAAGATGGAACTGACTTTTGCACCAGCAATCTCACTGCTGCAATTGTACCCTAAGAATCATGAAATGCTAATTCAAAAGACTCTATGCACCCCAGTCTTCATAGCAGCACAATTTACAATAGCCAAGTGTTGGAAACAACCTAAGTGCCCATTAGTAAATGAGTGGATCAAAAAACTGTGATACTTTTACACAATGCAATACTATGTAGCAGAAAGAAAGAAGGAGCTCCTACCCTTCATGACAGCATGGATGGAACTACAGAGCATTATGCTAAGTGAAATAAGCCAGGTGGTGAAAGACAAATACCATATGATCTCACCCATAATTGGAACCTAATCAACAAAGCAAAGAAGAAAGAAAAATATAACCAGAGACATTGAAATAGAGAACAAATTGACAGTAACCAGAGGGAAGGGGGAAGAAGAATAATGGGGAAAAGAAGAGGAAGTGTCATCAAGGGACATGTGTAAAGGACCCATGGAACAAGACAAAGGGGGTAGGATTGAGGATGGGAGGGTGGGTGAGGTGGGGGAAAGTGGGAAAATGGAGACAACTGTTCTTGAACAACAATAAAAAAACAAATTCATAGATGCAGAAAACAAACTGATTATTGCCAAGCGGGGTTGCATTGGGGGAGTGGGTAAAATTCATGAAAGGAACTAAGAAGTATGAATTGCCAGTTATAAAAATAGCCATGGGTCCCTGGTGGTTGTCACTTGGTGGATTGAGTTCCAGCCTGCAAACCAAAGGGTTGCTGGTTCAATTCCCAGTAGGGCATGCCTGGGTTGTGAGCCATGTCCCCAGGTGAGGGCACATGAGAGGCAACCAAATATTGATGTTTCTTCCCTTCTCTTTCTCCCTCCCTTCCTCTCAAAATAAAATAAATAGAATCTTTTTAAAAATAGTCATGGGGATGTAAAATGCAGTACAGGAAATATAGTCAATAATATTGTAATTTCTATGTATGGTGCCAGATGGGTACTATACTTAATGGTGGTCATCACTTCATAAGGTATATAATTGTCTAATTGTCTAATCACTATGTTGGTTACTTTGAAACCAATATAATATAATATGTCACCTATAATTAAAAAATGAAAAATATATTTATAAAAAGGAAAAACAGAGACTTCTGGCCAAGATTGGGGTATAGGTAGACTCACTGAACCTCCTCACACAACCAAAAGGACAACAAAATATTTAAAAACAAAAAGCCAACCAGGAGTGACAGAAAATCAAACCGTATGGAATTCTGACAACCAAGGAGTTAAAGAAGAAATATTCATTCAGATCAGTAGGAGGGGAGGAGAGGACTCAAAGCAAGTCAGCAGCTAGAGGACCTGGGCAGGCAAGGCAGCAGCTGGCAGAGCAGGTGGGTGAACTGGGAAGAACAACTGGGGAGAGAGACAGATCACACAACCCAGCATTCCAGCGTGGGGAAATAAAGCCTCAAAACCTCTGATGGAAAAAACTTGTGAGGGTTGAGGCAGTGGGAGAAACTCCCAGCCTCACAGAAGAGTTCACTGGAGAGACCCAAAGTGTCCTAAAATGTTCACAAAACAACCTACCTAGGAATCAGCACCAGAAGGACCCAATTTGCATGTGGGGGTAGTGGGGCAAGTGACTGAAAGCCAACAGAGAGCTGAACAAGCCACATTGTTCCCTCTCTAACCCCTCCCCCACCTATGGCACCACAACAGAGCTATGAGCATTGCCTGCCCTGGTGAATATCTAAGGCTCCACCCCATACTACATATCAGGTGCACCAAGACAAAGAAATATGGCCCAAATAAAAGAACAGATCAAAACTCCAAAAATAGAACTAAGTGATGAAGAGATAGCCAACCTATCAGATGCAGAGTTCAAGCCACTGGTAATCAGGATGCTCACAGAATTGGTTGAGTATTGTTGCAAAATAGAGGAAAAAGTGAAAACTATGCAAAGTGAAATAAAGAAAAATATATAGGGAACCAACAGTGAAGGGAAGTAACCTGGGACTCAAATCAATGATTTGAAGCAAAAGGAGGAAATAAACATTCAATCAGAATGGAATGAAGAAACAAGAATTCAAAAATATGAGGAGAGGCTTAGGAACCTTTAAACCAGGGCAACTTTAAATGTTCCGACATCTGGGGTGCCAGAAGAAGAAGAGGAAGAACAAGAAATTGAAAACTTATTTGAAAAAATAATGAAGGAGAACTTCCCCAATCTGGCCAAGGAAATAGACTTCCAGAAAGCCCAGCAAATTCAGAGAGTCTCTAAGAAGATGGACCCAAGGAAGCACACACCAAGGCACATCATAATTACATTACCCAAGATGAAAGATATGGAAAGAATCTTAAATGTAGCAAGAGAAAAGGAGACAGTTACCTACAAAGGAGTTCCCATTAAACCAAGGGTGTCAAATCATTTTCACTGCGGGCCACATCAGCCTTGCAGTTGTCTTCAAAGAGCCGAATATAATTTTGGGATTGTGTAAATGTAACTACTCCTTAACTGTTAAGTAAGAGCTCGGCACTGCCTCTGGGTAGAGACAAGGTGGAGGGCCGGATTCAGCCCTCGGGCCTTGTGTTTGCCACTGGTGCATTAGACTATTAGCTGATTTCTCAAAAGAAATCTTACAGGCAAGAAGGGGCTGGAAAGGAGTATTCCAAGTCACGAAAGGCAAGGATCTACATCCAAGATTGCTCAATCCAACAAAGCTATATCATTTAGAATGGGAGGGCAGATAAAGTGCTTCCCAGACAAGGTCAAATTAAAGGAGTTCATCTTCACCAAGCCCATATTATATGAAATATAAAAAGGACTTATCTAAGAAAAAGAAGATAAAAAATATGAACAGTAAAATGACATCAAACTCACAACTATCAACAACTGAACCTAAAAAACAAAAACAAAAACAAACAAAGCAAACAACTAGAACAGGAACAGAATCACAGAAATGGAGATCACATGAAGAGTTATCATCAGGGGAGGGGGAGAGGGAGAAAAGGGCAAAAGGTACAGGAATAAGAAGCATAAATGGTAGATACAAAATAGACAGGGGGAAGTTAAGAATAGTATAAGAAATGGAGAAGTCAAAGAACTTAATATGTGCAACCCATGGACATGAACTGAAGGGGGGAAATGTGGGTAGGAGGAGTGTGCAAGGTGGAGGGGAATAAATGAGGGAAACTAGGACAACTGTAATAGCATAATTAATAAAATATATTCAAAAATAAAAAATAAGCAGTTGTAAATTTGAGAAGGCCCACAACGTGCAGATGATCTTTATCAATTAGAGTATAGATAGATAGGAAAGAGCACCTGAGAGGTAAATGAAGTGTGTGTTGTCATAGAAGTGAAGAAAGATTTGTTTCCAAAAGGAGAGATTAGTGAATTCTCCATGGTTGTGAAAAGGTCAGATGAGAATGTTACAGAACAGGAGGGGCAGGGGACATATACTATTACCGAAAGGAGCCACCCGGGTTGATTATGTCTGCTGCCTTATAAGAAAGACATCTCTTAATGCCAGAGATTCATGAAAAGGAAAGGAAATGGTTATTTAATGCTATACAGTCTTAAAGTAGTAACCTAGTCTTCATCAAAATCCCAAAGTACCTTAAAACACCCAAAAACACACACAGTCTTTCCTTCCCCCCTTTGCCCAGCCTGGTGTACCGTATCTCAGGAAAAGAAACAGAAGTCCGTGGCTCAGGCAGCCCCCAATTCTTCCCAGTAATCTATGTTAGGCTGGCAGGGCTCCCTCAGTTCCCAGCAGCATCAGCTATGTAGCCAGGATCTCCAGCTAAAGCTGAGTGGTGGTTCCCCCTACTAAAGCTGCGGGGGTCCCCACTCTGCCAGAAGTGTGTGGCTTTCTTACATGGCCACAGGCACATGGCTCTCCTTTCTATTGCTACAGCTACATGGTTCTCTGCACTGCCACAGCCACATGGTCCTCTCTCTGCACTACCACAGCTGTGTGGTCCTCTCTGCACAATGGCCAAGGGAGTCCCCACTATGTGGCAAAGCCACATAGTTCTCCCTGGCAGGGCTGTGGTCCTCTCTCTGCAATGGCTGTGAGGAGGAGGGTCACCACTCTGCCAAAGCCCAGTGGTGGTTCTCTGCTAAAGCTGCATGGTGATTCTCTCTCATAGGACTACGGGAGTCCCCACTCTGCTAAAGACTGAGTGATTCTCTCTCTTCACTGGCTGTGGTCCTCCCTCTAATGGCTCCCATGTCTGGGTTTAAATCCCCATGCCAATCTTACTCTGCAGCCCCATTTCCGACTCCTCCCACAATCGGCTACACTTGCCAGCACTCCCATATCCTTCTAGCTTTACTGGGCTGCCATAGTAAGTCTAGGCAGGCATGGCCCCATGTCATGGAGCCAATCTTCTCCAAGCTCCCATGTAGGCACTGCAACTCGGGGGACCTACCTTCAGTCATGTCTTGGGGGGAAGTTACTTCCATTCCACTGGCTCTGAGCATGGCCATAGCCATTCAACATATCCATGCAACCAGCCAAAGGCCGTGGATATGTCAAATGACCATGCCAGAGGTGAGCCACAAAGCTGCCACTATCCAAAACAGTTCCCAATGGCCCTGCTCCACCTGTCCCCTCCCCCAACCCACACCCATGGGGGGAAGGGGTGAGGACATCCTACATGTCTTTCCAATATTTCCTGGACGCCCTGAGTTCTGGGCCCCATTCCAAATCCCTATTTGGGGCCCCCCTCTTGGCTACACCCTGTTACAACTGGAGGACCAGTGGATACAGCTTTAATATAGTCATTTATGATCCTGTCAGGAATAATTTGGGTATAATTGTGGGCATGGAGCCTGATGGCAAAAGATTCAGGAGTAAGTGGAGATATGGAAACAGAGATGGCATTTATCAATACTCTTTTGAATAATCTGAGAAGGTGAGCAATGAAATGAGCCAGTAGCTGGATGGAAGTATGGTATCAAGAGAGAGTTATGTGTGTGTGTTTTTACTTTTTATTAAACTTACTGAGGTGACACTGGTTAATAATATTATATAGGTTTCAGGTTATACAGCTCTAGAATGCATCATCCATATGTTGTATTGTGTGTTTACCAACCCAATTCAAGAAGGAAGAGTGTTCTTTGTAGGGGGCTCCACCCCCAGGCCCCTCCCCCCGTCTACCCCCGCCACCATGGATGAGAATAAGTTTCCCAAGACAAGATCTGCTTGGGGAGGAAAGGTGGCCAGTCTCTCAAAGGGAAGGGCCAAGAGCCTTTTCCTCAATGGGCTTTCATTGGGCTCATTTTCACAGGAATACAGGTAAAGCTCATCAACCATTGTCAGGCAGTAAGGATCAAACAATAGATAACATACAATAACAATAGAGGGCCTATTTTGAGTCAGGGTCAGATAGCTAAAGAGCCATAAAACTGTGAGGAACAAACTCACTTCTCCCTTGGACCCTTATCTAATTGAGAACATTCTAAACAAAGCAGGTTTCACAGGATTTTACATATTCTTTCTTAGGCCTGATCGCCAGGGAACCAGCCCTTTCCAGCACAGAGTGGTACCCAGCACCAGCATTATTTCATGTTTAAGGCATTGTCTCAGGCTTAAATGAGGCAGGGGTAGTAAGGCAACCAAGAGATTAGGAGACTTCTTGCAGACAGAATGAGGAATCAGGCTTTGTCAAAGCTGAGGGGAGAGGGTCCATCACCCCCTTTCTCCAAAGCCCCCAGAGTCCTTCCCTGAGGGCCTCCATGTGATCGTGCCTTAGGTTGTTCCTCACTTGGGAATCTTACCCATCATTGGCTAACCAATCAAGCATTGGGGGCTTGATTGGCAGGGTAAAGAAAAAGGAGCAGAAGTGGCACCCCTGCCAGGGAGATAACTTTTGTCTCCTTAGTGGCTTCTGGTCCAAAGGTCACTCACTCAGCCTTAGCCATGGGGAGGTTACAGCTTCTGAAACCAGGCAGGGTGGTCTCCAAAAGTTCTTAAGCTGGCACTCCTGATACTGATAGAAATAATTTAGTAGAGGTGGGAGAGAATGGACAGAATGGGAGTGACAGAAAAAACAAAGTCCTTGAAAAAATACATGTGAATAGGTTCTTGAGCATATATGATCAATGGATTAGCTAATGATTAAAAATAGAGCACTTACCTTATTATAAGTAAGGAAATGCTCTTTTCTTATATGGTTTTTAAAGGCTGAGTGCATTGTAGGGAGACTTGAAGACTTGGTTTGGAAGGAGATAAAAGATGTAATATCTTTGTTTTCACTGAAGAATGAGGATATCGTTAGCTGAGAATAAGTTGTTGGGTAGAACAGATAAGATGTTGAATAAGATTCATAAGTGAAATGGAGCCCTGGCTGGCATTGCTCAGTGGATTGAGCGCGGGCTGGGAACCAAAGTGTCCCAGGTTTGATTCCCAGCCAGGGTACATGCCTGGGTTGCAGGCCATAACCCCCAGCAACTGTACATTGATGTTTCTCTCTCTCTCTCTATCTCCCTCCCTTACCTCTCTAAAAATAAATAAATAAATAAATAAATAAATAAACAAACAAACAAACAAATAAATAAAATCTTTAAAAAAAAAGAAATGGAATAGAATTACTGGGTAAACAGAGTTCATGAATTTCATGAAAAAAAAAATAAACATCACTACTCCATTCTCCTTCATACCTACCACCCCAAACACCTCTTCTGTTATTTTCCCTAAGTTTGATTCACTTGCTGTGGTGCAAACCCAGAGAAAGCATATGGTTGACTTTTTATTTGGTTTCAGCTTTTCCAGGAAATTATGGTTAAGGAAGACAGAGAAGGGAGAGAATTGAAGACATTTGTAAGGGAAAGATTCTGAGAGTGGACCATGGTATTTAAGCTGTAGAGTGAGTAAAGAAAAGTGGGAGCTGATGATGAGAATGAGAGGGAAATGATGGTTTGGAAAATTGTTGTAGTGAGGTGTTTGTGCAAGAATATGGAATGATAGAAAGTTCTGTCTAAGAAAAGGATTTATCATTTTCTATTTTTCAGGGAGGACATTTTTAAATGACAGTGAAGTCTATGGTATGACTCGAGGAGTGTGACGCAGGCAAAGTGAAGAGCTAGTGGAGATAAGGCAATCAGGAAATAGCCTGATCTGGAAGGTGGGGAGGAGATAGATTACATCCATGTTGATGACTATAGTCAAGATAGGGAGAAAGATTTTAAACAAGTGAGAGTAGGTTGACCAATGTTGGAAGATGACAATAGTAAATAGGGGAGATGATGGTACATGCTGAGACCAGGAATGCTATAGGAACAGACAATTTTTTGCAAGTAATGAGGAGACAAGTAATGGTCTGGAAGTAGCATGGGGAGCAAAGAGGATGTCTATTTCACCCCGAGGCACTGAGAAATATGTGTAGTGTGAGAAATAAAACAGCCGCTTTTAGGGAGCTCAGGGGAATGCACTGTCTTCAAGATAAAGTCGTGGTTTTGGATAATGTAAGAGCTAAGGGGATTTTTTCCTGTTTCTTGTGAAAAAATTTTCAGCTTGAAGAAAAGTCACTAAATAGTACAGTGTTTTTCAGTAGACTCTTCACCTAACTTCTTCTAATGTTAATATCATATGTAACCATAACACAGTTATAAAAACCAGGAAATTATCATTGAGAAAACATTGTAAACCACAGGCTTTATTAGAATTTCACCAGTTTCTCCCCAGGACTCTTTCTCTATTTTAGGATCCAATTCAGGAGCACATAATATATTTAGTGGTCATGACTCTTTAGTCTCCTCCAATATATGACAGTGCCTCGTTTTCCCATTATCTTTCATGACCTTGACACTTTCAGTGGGCACTGCTGGTTAGTTACTCTGTAGAAGGTCTCTCAAACTTCGGTTTGTCTGATGTGTTCCCATGATTCGATTGAGTTTTTAATTTCAGAATACTCAGAAGTGATGCTGTGTCCTCAGAGCATCATCTCAGAGGATACATGATGTTAACATTCTTATTACTGGTGGTTAACTTTGATTATTTGGTTAAAGTACTTTGTACTATAAAGTTATTGGTTTTCCCCTTGTAATTGGTACTTTGTAATTGGGGTGATACTTTAAGACTATTATTACTCTTTTAATATCCTGTTATTCTCAAACTTTTCCCCACATACTTTAGCATCCATAGAATCTTGCCTCCCATTAAGATAATTTTTATCTTAATGTTTGCCTAATAGTGATTTTGTATTTGAGAAAGACTTTCTGAAATGAGTTTATGATATAGAATTGTTGGCTTTTATATCAAGAGGTTGCTGGCTGGGGTGAGGGAGGAGCGGCGAGAGGAAAATGGAGACAACTGTACTTGAACAACAATAAAAAAAGAGTTTGCTGCCACTATGGAAGAATATGGGAGGGTCAATGAGGTATGTGGGCTACCCAGTGGCAAATGTCCAAGGTAGTCCAGGATTGAGAGAATGAGTGATGATGGGAGAGGTAGATCATGTGGAGATGAATGAGATAAACAGATATATGTGAGACAGGATGGGATTAACACTCAGAGAAGGTAGGCTATAAATGTGAACTTCACTCTCATACAGTTAATTTTTTAGAAGAATATAAATTTGTATAGAGAAGCTTGGCATTGTCATGCATAGTTTAAATGTAAACAATTGTATATGTAGATATCTATCCTAGAAAATTACTTCCACATATAATTTACTCATACATGTGCACGAAGATGTGCCAGGTCTGTCCAGAAAAAGTCCAGCCATTGTTTGTATATCAAGAATGGTTTATGCCACATCTGATGTAAAGTGGCAGCCAAGGAGAGTGGACTAGAATGCTCTTGCATAAACAATGATGACTTCACTGTACTAGTCAGTGGAGCAGTACACTGAGCATGTGTACTGTGTGGCAGTCACAATAAAAAACAACTGAGTGATTAGAGCAATGAATCTGCATCAAATTTTGCATTAAGCTTGAACATTCCTATGTGGAAACTATTCAGATGATTCAGAAGTCCACAGCTATGGGCAACTGGTGATTGGCAGCTTCATCAAGACAACATGCCCACTCATGTATCACATCTCATGCAGAGTTTCTTGGTGAAAAATCAATCACCCAGGTAACTCAGCCCCACTACACCCCAGATTTGGTGTCCTGTGACTTTTGGCTTTTCCCAAAACTAAAATCACCTTTTAAAGAGAAGAGATTTCAGACTGTTGATGAGATTCAGGAAAATAAGATGGGGTAGCTGATGGCAACTGGGAGAACTGTGTGAAGCCCCAAGGTGCCTACATTGAAGGGGTCTGAGGTTTCATTGTCCTATGTACAGTGTTTCTCATATCTTGTATCTTCTTCAATAAATATCTCTATTTTCCATATTACATGGATGGATACCTTCTGGACAGACCTTGTATATATCAGGATAGTTTTTGGAATCAATATAACTACCTATCAGTAGGAGTGGTTAAATATATTATTTTTATCCATATTATAGAATGCAATACAACTGCCAAAGGAATAAGGTAGCTATAGAGTAACATGGAAAAATCTCAAGGATATTGTTAAATTAAGAAAGTAAGTTTTGCAGAACAAAATATTATGGTATTCCAGTTGTGAAAAAAGTCTCTATTGGTTAGGGTAGGAAAGGCTATGTTTTTAAAAACAAGACATTAAATTTTAAGTAACTTAAAGAACAAGAAGTTTATATGATTCTTGTGGAATGATCCAAGAATACTGTTTGAGCCAGCAGGCTGGCTTTCTCTCCTCCAAAGGTGGTAAGCAACTCAAAGTGTGGATTTATCATGGTTAGCAAGTGACTTCCAAACTCACTTTAGGTGCTGCCATCAGAGAGAAAGAGGAAAGAGCATTAAGAATTATGTGGGAAGTCACTGACATGTATCACTTCAGGCTTGGCTCATACTTTTGCTTAGATTCCATTAACCAGAATTTAGATAGGAGGCCGCATATAATTGTGAGAGAGCTGGGAAATGTAGTCTAGCTATGTGTCCAGGAAAATGGAAAACACTTTTTAGAGAACAGCTGGCAATCTCTGCCTTGCCTTAATTATTTCTGCCCTCAATCCAAAGTAAACCACTGTTCATCATTCTAAGTAGATATTTGTCAATTAATAAAGACAGTCTAGGAGAATACATACCTGTCAAGTCATGGTAATTCACCTCTGGAGAAAGGAGAAGGGTTGAGAGGGATGTTAAGCAGGACTTTTACTTTTACTCTTGATACTTTTCTATTTTCTATTCCAATTTTATGACATATTTATATACTACTTTTGTAATTAAAAATTAAAAACATTAAGGACCAGTTAACTTGGGGAAAGAATTGTTTAAAGTACATTGGGTAGTTTGATTACTATGATCAAGTACACAATTTAGCTCTCCTGATATTAGTGCCTCACATCCATGCTTAGTTTCATACCTCTCATTTTGAGATCTTTTAAATGGGGCTTGTATATCTATTCCAGTACATTTTCTTTCACCTTGCTACTTAAATGGGCTCTGTGTATGCTTAGAGGTGTGCAAAAGTCTTTTGCTCACTTCCAGTTATGTGAAACTGACTCAGGCAAAGTAATACCTGTTTAGATTATTCTATAACACATATTTTTAAGCACAAAGCAGAGACAGAGGAAATATTTGTTGCCTGCTTGAATGCACGTGTGAATGTAAGAAGGGTAACTTGCTCACCTAAACCTCATGGTGGCAAAGTTCAGGTTTGTGAAGTTATGTGGAATATAGGAAGAATGTATTGTTAGATAGTACTTACATGAAGACTTCTAAGCCACACAGGTTTTGTTTCAAAATAAGTTGTATAATAAAAAGTATTCTTAAGTCCAAGTAATGTGGATGTGAGGTACTTATGTATATTAAATACCTATGTGTACTACCACAGTAGTTCTCAAGATCAGTAGGGGCGCATTTCAGAAACACAGATTCCCAGATACTACTCCAGATGCAGTAATTTCTAAGAAGCACCACAATGATTCTCATGGTGACAGCTCACATAGGTCTTCCTACTGGCATTTTGGAAATTATTATTGTCCTATAGAACCCACAATGGCATATGCCAAGCCTTTCCTTTGTAATCACTACAATTATTAGTGAAATTGAACATCTCACATGGTTGTTGCTCAGGAGAAGCAGTCAAGTATAGTGACCGAAACCGTGACTTGGGAGCCAGGCTGCATGGGCCTGATCTTGGCTTTGACATTTAATTTACAGCTGGACTGTATGATTTTGAGCATTGTAATACTGCCTTCACAAAGTTGTCATGAAGCTAATATATATAATGTGATTACAACAGGGCCTGACACATAATAAGCACTATACAACTCCTAGGCTATTTTGTTGTTTTATTGTTACTAATAATTGGGCTTCCTCTGTGAAGTAGGATTCTACCTGTTTCCCACTTTTCTATTGGACTGCCTTTTTATAATTGATTTATTATATCTTTATATATATTCACATTAATCCTTTTATTGTTTTTCTTTGGTTATGAATATTTTTGTGGGTTATCTTTTCGTCTTACAGTGTCTCACCATTTCTTTGTTATGTAGTAACACAAATATATACTTACAGTTACAAATCATAAATCAAATGATATACTTTAGTGTTTAATATAAATGTGAAATATGATATACCTTCTTTCTCTTGCTGTTAGCTGATACACATAAAACAGTGTAGCAACTGTTTCTGAACTCCCTCTTCAATACTAGAAATCAACCTTCCTTGTTTTTCCCTTTTTTATTATGAATATAATATGGCGCAAATAAGATCCCTTTTTATTACAAAATCTTTTATTACAAAATCATAAGCATGTAATTCTGTAACATAATAATATCACACTCAAGCACACCATATGACACTTGAGGTGAAATGTTCAAATTAAAACTATAAATTATTATACCCATATTATTACCCCATCGGCCACACTCAAGTAGGCATTGCATCTGCTATGTATAGTTAAGAAATATACAAGTGTGGACAGGCAGAAATGAAATTATCTGGTCACAATCAGGTAGCCTTTGGGGCCACATTTGACTTGCAGAGATTTTTGGGGGGATGGTTGTTGTTGTTGTTCCTTTTTTTTCCTTTTGGTCAGCAAAGTGTTGAGCTACAGTGTTTCAAACATTTCTGAATCAATTGCCAACATATTTCACATTAAAATTGTTAGCATCTTTATTATACCTGTAAAAACTAAGACATCTGGCAGTGCTGGCCTGTGTCCCCATGGGGCAGTGATAAACCTGGAGCAGATGACCTTTTTATAAAGAAGATGACCTTTATATAAAGGTCATCTTCTTTTTATAAAGTAGCAGATGACCTTTTTATAAAGAAGATGATGTTCTAGTTTGTCAAAATCCTCTCTACACTCTCTGGCCTCTTCAGCACTGACCTGAGTGGCAGTTGTCATTTATCACTGAGTCCGAGCTCCTGTGCCCTCACTCCAGGCCCGCTTCACTCATTGAAATCACCTGTCTGTACCCTGCAGACATTTAAGTCATTGGAGGTGAGAGAAGATAAACCTTTCCCATGTACTCCCAACAAGACAAAGAGTACCAGGGTTTGTAACTGTTTTGTCCGCACCCCCGCCCCAGTGAGGGCACCTTCCTAATTACAATGGTTTAACTTTAAAATCTGTAGTTTAACATTTTTATTAGAATGTGTTCATGTGCCCTGTCATGGTGCAAAGTTGGCAGACATGGGTAACCAGGTAGAGAAAGGTGCTTAGCCCTGAAGTATGATGAGTGGCAAATTCCTGACTCATAAGCTCCTAAACATCTAAGTTAATTTTTGATTCTTTCTTGAACACTAAAACCCTGGTGTTCTTTTCTAACTAAAAAGAGTCTTATAGGAATTGTCTTTTGCAATTCTGTGCTCTTGAAATGAGCCAACAGGCACATATTTCATTCTCTGTGGCCATCTCTACATATTTTGTCCTCTTAAAAAGGTCAAATTTTGGTTTTTATTGATGAATCTCCATTAACAGATTTTAAATATGCTATCATATTAAATATAACAAGCCACATTCATTTTCTCCCTTGACTTTCTCACAATGTAGTTTCCTTTCTCAAACTACCACCTAGTTTCTTGTCTAGTTTCTACCAGTTCAGAAACTAAACAAGATTAATATTATTATTAATTGGGATTAATGCAATTAGTGGCATTGGGATACATTTTATGCATGTGTTCCATGCCAGCTCCCAGATCTGACATAAGGACAGCTCAAGGATGAATAGGCTCCTCCCTTTCCCACCTTTCCCCATGAAGGTTCTGAAGCAGTAAAGATGCATACATGAATTCTTTTTTTTTTTTTTGGTAAGTCATAGTTTATTGTATTTTTTCATTACCATTTACCCACCTTATCCTTATACCCTTTTCCAAATCAACCCACACCCCTCCGCCAACAATGTCATCACATTGTTGCTTGTATCCATGAGTCCTACTTTTTTGCTTGATCCCTTTACCCACTAAACACCCTCATGCCAAGCTGTAAGCCTGCTCTTTATGAGTCTGTCTCTATTTTGCTTGTTAGTTCAGTTCATTAGATTCTATATATGAATGAAAGCATATGGTATTTGTCTTTCTCTGACTGGATTATTTCACTTAGCATAATGTTTTCCAGGTCCATCCATACTGTCACAAAGGGTAACATTTTTCATTTTTATGGCCAAGTAGTATTCCACAGTATAAATGTACCATAGTAATCTCGTCTACTGACACTTGGGCTGCTTCCAAATCTTAGCAATTTTAATAATGCTGCACTGAACATCGGGGTGCTTATATTCTTTCAAATTAGCGTTTCAGGTTTCTTTGGATAAATTCCCAGTAGTGGAATTGCTGGGTCATAAAGCAGCTCCATTTAAAATTTTTTGATACAACTCCACACTGCTTTCCACAGTGGCTGCACCACTGTGCATCCCCACAACAGTTAACTAGGGTTCCCCTTTCTCCGCATCCCCATCAGCACTTGTTTGTTGATTTATTGATGATAGTCATTCTAACCAGTGTGAGGTGATATCTCATTGTGATTTTAATTTGCATTTCTCTGAAGATTAGTGATGTCGAACATCTTTTCATGTATGTATAAGCTATCTGCATGTCCTCTTTGGGGCAGTATCTATTCAGGTGCTTTGCCCATTTTTAATTTGGATTTTTTTTTTTGGTGTTGACTTTTATAAGTTCTTTATAAATTTTGGATATTAACACCTTATTAGATGTATCATTGGTGAACATGTTCTCCCATTCAGTGTTTTTAATATTTTGTTGATAATTTATTTCCTTTACTATGCAAAAATTTTCAGTTTGATGTAGTCTTATTTGTTTATATTTCCTTTGTTTTCCTTGCCCCAGGAGATATATCAGAAAAGATATTGCTATGAACAATGTCTGAGATTGTACTGCTTGTGTTTTCTAGGATTTTTATGGTTTTGGGTCCAACATTAAAGTCTAATCTATTTTGAATTTATTTTTGTGTGTGACATAAGGAGGCAGTCCAGTTTCATTTTTCTTCACGTACCTGTCCAATTTTCCTAATACCATTTATTGAATAAACTATCATTAGCCCATAATATGAGCTTGTTTCCTTGGTCAAATATTAATGACTATAAAGATGTGGGGTTATTTTTGGGCCCTCTATTCTGTTCCATTGATGTATCTGTTTTTATGCCACTACCATGCTGTTTTTCTGACTATGGCCTTATAGAATAGTTTGATATTAGGTAGCAATGATTCCTCCAACTTTGTTCTTCTATCTCAGGATTGCTGCTGCTATGTGGAACATTTTATGGTTCCATATAAGTTTTTTGAAATGTTTGTTCTATACCTGTGAAGTACATCATTGGAATCTTGATAGGAGTTGCATTGAATCTATAGACTGCTTTGGATAGCGTATCCAAATTTTTCCTATCCGTGAACACAGTATGTGCTTCTACTTATTTTTATTTTCTTCTGTTTCTTGCTTCAATGTCTTATAATTTTCTGAACACAGGTGTTTCCCATTCCTAGTTAGATTTCTTTCTAGATATTCTTTTTTGAAGCAACTGTGAATGGAATTGTTTTCTTAATTTCCCTTTCTTTTAGTTTATTATTGACATATAAAAATGCAACTGGCTTCTGGATATTAATTTTATATCTTGCTACTTTCCTGAATTCATTTACCAGCTTGATTGGTTTCTGGTAGAATTTTGGGGGTTCTCTATATACAGTAATGTCATCTGCAGATAAAGACAGCTTTACTTCTTCCTTTCCAACTTGTATGCCTTTTATGTCTTCTTCTTGTTTGATTGCTGTGGCTAGGACTTACAGTACTATGCTGAATAAAAGAGGTGAAAGCAGACATCCCTGTCTTGTTTCAGATCTTATGGGGAGCAATTGTACTTTTTGCCCATTGAGTATGGTGCCGGGAATAGGTTAGTCATATATGGCCTTCATTATATTTAGGTATACTTCATCTATTCCCACTTTGTTGAGAGTTTTTATCATAAATGGGTCCTGGATTTTATTACATGCTTTTTCTGCATCTATTGGTATGATCATGTAGTGTTTATCCTTCATTTTGTTTATGTGGTGAATCACATTTAATGATTTGCAAATGGAATTTGTACCAAACTTGCATTCCTGGGATAAATCCACTTGATTGTGGTATATGATCTTTTTGATAATTGCTGTATTCAGTTTGCTAATATTTTGTTGAGAACTTTAACATCTATGTTCACCAGGGATAGTGCCCTATCATTTTCTTTTTCTGTAGTGCCTTTATCTGGTTTTGGAATTAGGATAATGCTGGTCTCATAAAATGAGTTTAGAAGCTTTCCCTCCTCTTGAATTTTTTGGAGTAGCTTGAGGAGGGGAGTTTTTCTCAGGATGTATGCTAAAATTCACCTATGAAGTCATCCAGTCCAGCACTTTTGTTTGTTGGGAGTTTTTTTATTATTGTTTCAATTTCACTAGGTGTCATATGTCTATTCAGATTCTCTGATTCTTTCTGATTTAGATTTGGATCTTCATACATCTAAGAATTTATCCATTTTGTCCATATTGCCCAGTTTGTTGGTGTATAGTTATTAATAATATTTTCTTACAATCCTTTGTATTTCTTTGGTGTCGATTGTTATTTCTCCTCTTTCATTTCTGACTTTGAGTCCTCTCTCTTTTTTTCTTGATCAGTCTGATTGTAATTCTAGTTTGGTCCCGGGAGGAAGTTTGTGTAGCTTCCACTTACTCCTCCACATCTTGGATCCTTCCATCCATTTACTTTTAGTCTGTGTGTATCTTTTTTAAAAAATATTTTTTATTTAGTTTTAGAGAGAAAGGAAGGGAAGGAGAGAGGGAGAGAAACATTAATGTGTGGTTGCCTCTCATGCGCCCCCTACTGGGGAACTGGCTCACAAACCAGGCTTGTGCCCTGATTGGGAATTGAACCTGTGATCCTTTGGTTCATAGACCTGTGCTCAATCCACTGAGCTACACCAGCTAGGGCCTGTGTGTATCTTTTGAGCTGAGATTGATATTAGGAGGAGATAGCATATATATTGGTTTTGTTTTCTTATCCTTTCAGCTACCCTACATCTTTTGATTGGAGAATTTAGGTCATTTACATTTAAAATGATTATTGGTAGAGATACATATTTATTTTCATTTTATTTTTAAACCATTTTCCCTTTTTTGCTTCTACTTCTTAAAGCAAGCTCTTTAACATATTTTACAATATTGGTTTGATGTTAATAGATTTCTTTTTCTTATCTGGGAAGCTCTGTATTTCTCCTACAATTTTAATGATAGCTTTGCTTCGTTAAGTAGCCTTAATTGTAGGTCTTTGCTTTTCATCATTTTGATATTTCATGCCAATCTCTTCTGGCCTAAAATGGTTCTGTTAAGTAACCATATGACAGCCTAATGGCAGTTCCTTCATAGCTAAGTAATTGCTTTTCTCTTGAGCTTTTAAGATTATCTTCATGTATTTAATCTTTGCCATTTTAATTATGATGTGTCTTGGTGTAGGTTTTGTCCCTTTTTTGGATTCTGTGAGCTTCCTGGACTTGTATGTCAATTTTCTTCACTAGGTTAAGGAATTTTTTGGTCATTTTTTCTTCAACTATGTTCTCAATCCCTTACTCACTCTCTTCTCCTTCTGGTATCTTCATGATGTGGATGTTGTTATGCTTCATCTTGTCTGTATGTTTCATACAGGTATAACATTCTTTATTTCTGACTATTTTTATGGTTTCTATGTTCCATTTTATGCTTGCTATCTCTTTGTAAGTTCTTTTTTTATGCCCTCTGTGTCTTGAGAATTCTTTTTTCTACTCTTCCTTAACAAATCTCAGCTTCTTTATATACTTTTGGAATTGTTCACCTAAACTGAGAAATTATTCTCTAGTGAATATTACTTTATGTTATATTATTTGAGTAGAGTAGTTGCTGTATAAATACACCTCAAAATATGTAATTGCTCGGTTACTATATTTTTTCCTATTCATTTAATACATGAATGAACAGTTGGAGAGGGGGCCCCCTCCATTCATATTCAGGCAGTACAACCAGTATAGGCCCTTCCATCTTTAATATATGACTTCAACTTTGTGCTGGTGTTGTCTGTTTTTCAGGCAGCCAGAAGAAAAACAACATATGGAGGTGCATGCATGGGAAGTTTATAATTAGTTAGTCCTGGAAATGGAGGTGTACATCATTTCCTTTCATATTCTGTTGGTTGACTCAACCATGTGACACTATACTAATTGTAGAAAAACACTTGTTAGCTTGGTTACTTGGAACTTGTTTGTATAGTTAATCATTTTGAAATAATACACTTTCTCCATTGGCTCCTATTCACATTTCTGTGACAGTCCTATGGCCCTGTCATTATGATTTAATCTTGTGGCATGAGCAGGGCAATGAATGACATTGACACAAAGTCCATGCTGGTGGTTAGCTATCCAGCCAGCTTTGTGCTGGAATTGGCATATAAGAAGCAACCATCAGAACACAATGCAGGGCTGCCAGTCAACTTAGTCCAAACTTCCTTCCTTGCTTGTCATGGTGTTTCTTTTTCAGTACTTTCTCCTATGCTTCTGGCAACTCTCTTCTCTTTATACTTTTGACTGATGACTTCATAAAGCCCCAGACACTGGGGCAGCTTCCAGACTCTGAGACTTCATTAGTCTCCTTGTCTATTCTTGGCAAGATAAGAAATTCTAGACAAATGGAAAGGCTGCTTGTCTCAATTGCTGAAGCTTTATGTTTCTTAGGGTTATGTACATCATTGAACTTTTAGTTCTTCCTTTCCCAGCTCAAGCTTCTGAGCTTGTTCAAATGCCATGTTCTACTTAAGTAACTATTTGAAGTGACGTTGGCATCTCTGTTTATTTTCTAATTCCTTGTTTTGATTTTCACCCCACTGGATATCATTTATTTTGACCAGGACACTTGTATTTCCTTTGATGCTGATGCCCTAAGTGCTGATGAATTGGATCTTAGCATTATACCTAAAATATTAGGGCAAAGCAGAAAGATACAAGGAAGGAAGCAGATGGTGCAAAATGAATGAGGTGTTTTGTTGTGAATGAGAAATAGAGGGGTAACAAATCCTATACATTACATGAGGAGAAGGACAAAGGAATGTACATAAATCAATAGTAGGTAGAACAGGGCAATTACAAAAGTAAGGGCCAGGAAACAATTCCAGTGTTCTATGCTTCACATACCTAAGAGGCAAATTGGGGTGATAGTTTATATTTTTAAGGGATAAACAAAGAATCTCTTAACTCTGAGGATAGGTCTAGGCCAATCTTTTATGTCAAAAATGCAGATCAGAATTACAGAACTTCTTACAAATCAAATGCAAGTGTGTATGTGTCTGGAAACAGATGGTCCATTTCTACTTTCAGAATCCCAAAGGGGTCCATGATTCATGAATAGCTAAGAGTTACTGGATTAGAGGGTCTGTTTATACTGAAAGTCAAAACTATGAAGGAAATGAGATGACCAGGAGAAAGAAGGTGAAGGGCCTAATGCAAAACCAGTGTGGAATGAGATGTTGTGGGAATTAATGTTTCACTCTATAATGAAATCTAAGTGTCAAGCATTAAATGTTCAATTATGAAATTGGAGTCCTGTACTGTAAAACATGAAAGAGTATCTATTTCCATGTCAAAGTACATGAAGTAGAAAAATGAAAGAATAGGTTTAAATTCTACAAACCTAGACTTATATTTTTCAAACTAATGTTCTCTAAGAATGCAGTTTTGCAATAGCATTTTGTTTTTATTTTCTGTTCTACTGAAACTGACCTTTTGTTCTACCTAAGACATTTTTTAGGCATCATGGAATACAAGCCTAGGCTAGTATCCAAAGGCACACTAGATAATGATATTTCTATTTTTATGAAGGCACTAACACCTATTTTCATTTCTGCTAGCAAAACTGCTGAGTTCTTGAGCAGACTGGAGACAGAGTTGCCAAACAGAAGTATCTGTCAAACTGCTCATCATAATCCACAATCTTCACCTTGGGTAAGTGGAATGCCACACAAGGACTGTCTGGCATTTTCAAAAGAGGTGTTTAGTAAATGAAGATTAAGTGCATAGAGTGACCTATACAACATAGAATATTGCAACTAAAGACAGATGTCCTAACCTGAAACTTTAATTGCTGCTTCAACTATAAAATAATGTTTGTACCTGTCACCTGTATTATGGGCACTTGGACAAAAAAAAAAACATTGGCCTCAGTAAAGCCTTTGATCTCACCATTTATCCACCATGCCTGTAAGGACCTTAGTCAAGTGAAGGAGAAAACCATAGTTATAAAACAACATATATTGAGTGTAGAGCATATAGTAATTAGAAAGCTGAAGTTTAAACTATGAGTTAATAAAGTGAAGAGCATCATTCTAGGTGTCAAATTCATCAAGACACAGAAGCAAGAGTTAAAGTATGATGTCAAGGAAAAGCATGACTTGTGTTGGGAGTTTTGTGTAGGTGCAGACTACAGGAGTGCAACTCTAGAAGAGCTGCAGTATAGAAGGCTGGAGAGGTGGGTAGGAACTATGAGGATGGTTCCTCGGTGGACTCTCTTGGATACTGCAGGATGTTTAGCATTCCTGATCCTTGGGCACAAAATGCTAGTAGCACCCCACAGACAGTGAGACATCCAGAAATGCCTCACACAGGAAGCTGGTGGTACTCATGGTGGAACACCACTGTAGAAATCTGTGCATCACTTTGGAGAACTTGGACCTCATTCTGTGAAGACTGAAGGTAATGAAAGTTTTAAGTAGGGAAGGTCCAAGGTCAGATTCATACTTTAGCTGGATCACACTGGTAACCATGTAAAGGATGAATCCAAAAGAATATGGGAGGCAGTGGGGCATCTAAGACCCTTCTGTATTAGCCTAGGTGAGGAAAGATGAAGACTTCAAGCAGGGCGGTGGGTGAGAGGATGGAGATGAGAGTGCAGGTTGCAGAACTGCTGACAGATGAAATTGCCAGGTCTTGGTTATTAATAGCTAACAGGACACAACAAAATAAATGTAATTAAGGATGAGTCTGGCAAAGGATTGTAGCTCAAAGAAAATATGGGTTTGAGTTCTAAAATGTCTGCATTTTCAGGATTTGGGCAGGTAAAGAAATAAGTTGTTAGAGAAATCTGATCTTCATCTTTTCCCACCCACCCTTTTTCTCATTAGTGACCATATTTTTAAAATGTCAGGAAGATATTATGACACTTTATGGGGAAAGACCATTTTTTCCCTGCTGCTAATGTGATAGTTTAAAGTCTAAATTTGCTAGTGTGGGCTCCTCAAATCATGTCAAATTAATTATTTCTCTCCCCTTGTTGCAGGGCTCTGGAGGAAAGGCAAGTTATAGGTAGTAGAGTTTAATCATGTGTAGGAATAGTCTTTGCATCTGTCCAGATACCCTGTGGCAGTGAGAGAGGGGAGGGAAAACAGGAGTTGGATAGCCTTACGAACTGGGTTTTTGGCTGCTAGGATGGTCTTGCTTTCTGCTCAGAGTTTCCTGACTCCTGTGGTTTGAAACACCTGGTGGAATTGTGCATGCTTGTTCTGTTGATTTTGGCTCAGTTCTTCAATTTAACAAGATCATCCTGAACTTTAATACTGTCATAGAAAGCATTAATAATGTATCCCATAGCTGCATGTTTTGTGGACTGATAGTGCATTAGCCACATGATCCTCAGGATTATTAGTAGAAAATATGAAGCAGGATTAGACCCAGAATGGTTCCTTATGAACTGAATTCAATAGCTCCTTGGATTTTTACACCAAATTGTTACTCATTTTTTGCCACATATTTAACTGAATTTTTACCCATATTATATTCTTATTCTATCTAATATGTCTGCATAGATTTCCTCTGCTTTGCAGAAACATCTAATGCTTAAGGAAAGTCAAACATGTGCATAGAACTTTTGCAAAGTTATGACACCTGTGGTTTACCTTAATTATGGTCAATATATGGAATGTGAATACTGTGTGATACCATTTACATGGGATGTGAAGAGCTGCAGGATTTCAAAGTTTTTTTTTTAAGAAACAATTTTAATTTTATTACATAATGCAACTTTCATGAGAATATTGTTTTTCTTATGCTGTTTACATGTGGATTTGTCATGGGCAGACAGAAATTTAATAAATACTATATAATTATGTCAGTGAAAAAGGCTATAAGAAAATTCCTTTAGATGTTACACATAAAGACTTCAGAAAAAGGCATGCACACTAAATGGCTTCCAGTCTCTGGTTTGCTACCCCTTGCCTCCTCTTCTTCTAGAGAGAATGGTAATTGTTAAAATGCTCATCCTGTTGTTTCACTGCCCAGTGATCACTATATCTTCAAGGACAAAGTCAGAATGCCTTAGCTTAATCAAAAAGTGCTATCTGCTCTCTGCTCCCTTCCTCCCACTCACCTCTCTCTATAGTTATGAAGTCTAGGTCTTTGCCACTCGCAGACCAGCAGCATGGGCATCACCTGAGAACTTACAGAAATGTAGACGAATCTCAAGCCCCACTGCAGACTTATTTCAGAAGCTGCATTTTAACATGGTCTATGGGTGATTTGTGTGCACATTAATGTTTGAAGGGCACTTCTCAATCACTTATATCTGTATGGCCATATCCTTTCACTTTCACTACTCTAAACACTTACTAAAACTTGGCTTTTTAAATTTTTCTCCATGTGCCACATATTCTTTAAAGTCAACACTTAAGGGCATATGCTCCTTGCATGCCTTCAGTCCTACTTTTACTCCAACACTTTAAACTCCTTTTATTAATTTCCCATTGCTTGTAAAGTAAGTAGTGGGTATTTAAGGTGTGGCAGGGTGACTATAGTTAACAGTATATTGCATATTTGAAAGTTGCTAAAGAATAGACCTTAAAAGTTCACATCACAAGAAGAGGTTTTATAACAATGTGTGGTGATGGATGTCAATTAGACTACTGTGTTGATCATTCCACAATAGATATAAATATTGAATTAAGTTATAAACCTTAAACTTATATATACATGTCAATTATAACTCAATAAAAACTTTCCCATTGCTGCTGTAACTAATTACTGCAAACTTAGTGGCAAAAAAACAACACACATTCATTCTCTTACTGTTCTGGAATCTGAGTCAGAAATGAGTACAAAGGGGTTAAAATCCAGTGTCAGCAGGGCTGGTTCCTTCTGAAGGCTCTAGCAGGGCCTTTTCCAGTGTCTCTTGGCCACCATCATCCTTTGACTCCTTTGCATGTGGCTATATCATTCTGATCTCTGCTTTCATTCCCACATCACCTTCTCCACACTCTTTGACTTTGCCTTCCTCTTATAAGAAACCTTGTGATTATATTGGGCCCACCTGGATTACCCAGTATCCTCTCCTCAAGATCCTTAATTTCTGCAAATTCCCTTTCGCCACATAAGGTAATATTCACAGCTTCCAGAGATTAGGACATGGACATCATTAGGGAGCCATTATTCATCCCACCATACTCTACCAACTGTTTCTTTTGTTATTTGACTTCACATATCTCTTAACAGGTATATTACTGTCTCATGATTAATCAGTTTTAGTTCTTAATAATTTATTTCCCCTGTTCTCCTAATGTAACCAGTATTTCATCCTTTTTCTTATTATGACAATGTGAATATCTTCTCAGTAAGCCTATTACATTTTCTTTTTTCACAACTTTTTAAAAATTTCATTTTATTTTTGCATTTTCTTAGTTTCCTTTGAACATTTGACTGCCTTTCCTCAGTTTTTGTGAGAGTTTACAAAGTGCTTCTTCATGCAAATTTCCACACAATTTCCATTTTTTGCCTGTTAGATAGTTTGTCAATGCCAGGTTTCTTTCCCTCTTAGAAATATCCCTTCCACATCCCTCTTACCTCCTGCCTTAATTTGGGCTGGTTGCTCTTTAGGGCTTCTACACAGTTCTTATTCCGAAACTTTCAAAGAACGGTTCTCATCCTTGTTTGCACATTGAAATCACCTGGGGGGCTTTAAAATTCACTGGTGCATGGGTCATGCCCTCAAATGCCCTGCTGTATTGAGGCCTGGGCTTCAGGGTTTTTAAAGCTCCCCGCGTAATTCTAGTGTGCTGCCAATGATAAGAACCACTGCTGTGAATTCATCAGGGGAATAGTTGTTACTGCCTTCATAACAACTGGGTCCCTGATTTCTAGGTCTAATCTATATTCTTGCTTTATTATTATTATTTTTTGTTTTGACGGAGCCTATTATTTAGTAGCTTTTCAAGAGAAGATGCACATTCAGATTCTTGTATATCTGAAATTATCTTTATTCATCTCTTATTCTTAGTTTACAATTTTCTGGTAAGTATTCCAAATTGAAAATAATTTTTCTTCAGAATTTTGCATTCATTTGCTCTTCTAGTCTTGGGTATCATTTCCTGAGAAATCCAAGGCTATCTGAATATCAGTCCTTATATGAGGGTTTTTCCCTGCTTCCCCTGGAAATACTTTAATATTTTCTTTTTTCCTGGTATTCTGTAATTTATAGTGATATGCCTTAGTGTGGGATCATTGTTATTCCTTTTCAAAAATAAAGGAAACTCATTCCTAGTTTTAGATGATTTTCTTGTGTTATTTCTTTGATTTATTTCTCTTCATTTTCTCTTAATGGAATTCTTGTTGTTCAGATATTACACCTCCTGGATTTATTTTCTAACTTTTCTATAAAAAATTATTTTTCTGCTTTAACTTATTCTTGATGACTCCTGCCCACCCCCCACTTCCTGGCATATTGAGTTAGAAAAAAATCCCAGTCCTTTCCCTTCTGCATGTCTCCTTTACTCACACAACTACTATATTCTCAATACTTCTGACACCAGATGTATGGGTTTTTTTTTCTCACATTGAGTAATTTTGTGACACCAGTTAGGTGCCCTATAATTTAATGCAGTTGTGATCCTATCTACCTAGAGATGGTATCAGTTCCCACTGTTTCAGGGCTTAGTCCTACAGGACTGCCTCCACCTCAGATGCTATCATAGCTAGTAGGTTCCTAGGTTACTCACAACTTTAGTTCAACATGGCTACAAATCGGAGGTGCTGTGACTTTGACCAATTTGCTACTGCAGCTTATAGAACTCAGGATAACACATCTCTCAGTTTATTAAAGGATATGATAGGCGATCCAAGATGGTGGCATAATAGGTAGAAGTTACACTAACCTCCTCCAAGCACCAAACTGGAATTAACACTAAATTACAGAAACATCATCCTGAAATACCAACTGAACAATAGCTGCAGAAAAGCTTTATAACCAAGGACTTACAGAAGAAACCACATCATCACAACTTGACTGGTAGGAAGTATAGCGGTGTGAGAAGGCTGGCTGGGCTCCCACAAGTGCAGCTGAAGCTCTGGAGGGATATTTCATCACCCGGCAGAGGTGGGGTTCCCTGAGAAGTGTGGGGTCTAAACCCCAAATTGGGGTCCCCAACTTAGAGCACCAGAACCAGGAAAAGAACCCAAATAACATCCATCTGTGAAAACAGTTGGGTTTCTCTCAGCCAGAGAGAGACAGCTATAGGTAGAGAGAGCCTCTTAAAGGGCCAAAGCACAAAATTTCATTTGCAGCCCTTTACCCTGGGCTCAGGCAGAGGGAGGCCAGAGTGGACTAGAGATACAAGAGGAGTCTGGGGTTGATTGAAGGCTCTCAGAAGAAAGCTGAAGGGTCAGTTGCCAGGATCCCTGTGTAAGTCATTCCACATACTGCAGAAACCATCTTTCTTGGGCAGACGCCCCTCTTCAAGTGGCATCAGTCTTAGAGGAAGCAATAGCCCCACCTACAGGAATCCCTCCCACCCCATTCTGTGGAACTTAAGCCAGGCTGAAGAGGAGTATATTTGGAGGCAATTTCAGGGCCTAAGCCTAACAGAAAGGCTGAAAGCAATAGTGGATCTTTGGGTCTGAGATGTTAGCCGACCCTCTTCCAGGCCCAGTGATGCTGAACGCTGTCCTTGGCGCACAGCCTTGTTTTTTCTGCAAACATGCAGGCCTAGCAGATAGAGTCACAAGCTGTGGATCACTGATAGCCCCAAACAGGTTGTCCAGAGCCAGTCAAAGACAGTGTCTGACATAGGCTTGCACCAGAGTCTTTGCTGATCTAAAATAATATGCAGGAACAAATTCAAAGTGGTAACCAAAATGGGAAGACCAAAAAAAGGCCAAAAACGAAAGAACAAGAGAATTCTCTAGAAGAGGTAAATGAAATGGGGGAAAGCAATTTATCTGATACAGAGTTAAAAGAAATGATTATAAGGATGCTCAATGGCTTTAAAAAAGACAGATTACACCTAGTGAAATTAAAGTAATCAAAAACTCCCAACAAACAAAAGCTCTGGACTGGATGGTTTCATGGTGAATTTTACCAAAGATTTAAGAAGAATTAACACCTCTCCTTCTTAAACTATTCTCTTAAAAAAATTCAAGAGAATGGAAGACTCCCAAGCTTATTATATAGGCCAATAATATCCTAATTCCAAAACCATATAAAGACACTACAAAAAAGAAAATTATAGGTCAATAACCTTGATGAACATAGATACTAAAATTCTCAACAAAGTATTAGCTAACTGAAAATAGCAATACATCAAAAAGATCATACAGCATGGTCAAGTGAGACTTATTCCAGGGATGCAGGGTTGGTACAACATTTGCAAATCAATAAATGTGATACACCACATAAACAAAGTGAAGAATAAAAACTACATGATCATATCAATAGAGGCAGAAAACATTTGATAAAATTCAGTGCCCACTTATGATAAAAACTGTCAGCAAAATGGGAAGAGAGAGAACACACCTAAACATAATAAAGCATTTTTGCTCAATGGGCAAAAATTACAAGCTTTCCTCTTAAGATTGGGAATAAGATAGGGATATCTTCTTTCACCACTCTTATACAACATACTACTGGAAGTTATGGCTGTAGCAATCAGACAAGAAGAAGAACTAAAAGGCTAACAATTTGGAAAGGAAGAAGTAAAACTGACTTTATTTGCAGATGACACGATAATGTACACAGGGAGCCCCAAAGATTCCACCAAGAAACTATTAGAACTGATGAATGAATTCAGTAAAGTAGCAGGATACAAAATTAATATCCAGAAACCAGTTGCATTTTTATATGCCAATAATGAACTAACAGAAAGGAAAGTTAAGAAAACAATTGCATTCACAGTTGCTATAAAAAGAATAAAATACCAGGAATAAATCTAACCATGGATATAAAAGACAAGTACTTGGAAAATTATAAGACACTAAAGAAATAAACTGAAGAAGTTACAAGTAAGTGGAAGCACATACCATGTCTTTGAATAGGAAGAATTTACATTATTAAAATGTCAATGGTACCCAAAGCAATCTATAGATTCAGTGCAATTCCTATCAAGATTCCAATGACATATTTCACAGACCTAGAACAAATATTTCAAAAATTTATATGTAATCACAAGAGGTCCCATACAGCAACAAAAATCCTAACAAAGAAGAACAAAGTTGGAAGAATCACACTACCTAATATCAATCCTTACTATAATGACATAGTAATAAAAACAGCCTGGTACTGGCATAAAAACATACATATAAGTCAATGGGACAGAGTAGAGAGCCCAGTAATAACCCACACCTTTATACTCCATTAATATTTAGCAGAGGAAGCAAGCACATACAATGAGCTAAAGATAGTTTATTCAATAAATGGTGTTGGGAAAATTGGACAAATATGTGCAGAAAAAGGAAAGTAGACTACCTTTTTATGCCACACACAACAATAAATTCAATGGATTAAAGATGTAAATGTTATACCCTAAAATCCTAGAAGAAAACATAGGCAGTAAAATCTCAGATATTGCTTATAGCTATATTTTACCAGATATATTTCCTCAGGTAAGGGAAACAAAAGAAAAAGTAAGTGAATGGGACTACATCAAACTAAAAAGTTTTTGCACAGCAAAGGAAAACATCAACAAAATAAAAAACCCCCACTGAATGGGAGAACATATTCACCAATG
The DNA here is from genome assembly GCF_004126475.2 of Phyllostomus discolor. NCBI lineage: Eukaryota > Metazoa > Chordata > Mammalia > Chiroptera > Phyllostomidae > Phyllostomus > Phyllostomus discolor. Next base: position 44,047,897 of record NC_040913.2, on the reverse strand, counting down.
ATACATCTGATAAGGTGTTAATATCCAAAATTTATAAAGAACTTATAAAGTCAATACCAAAAAACAACCCAATTAAAAAATGGACAAAGGACCCGAATAGACACTGTTCCAAAGAGGTCACCAGATGGTCAATAGACATATGAAAAGCTGCTCAATGTCACAAATCATCAGAGAAATGCAAATTAAAAGCACAATGAGATATCTCCTCACACCAGTCAGAAAGGCTATCATCAATAAATTAACAAACAACAAATGCTGATGAGGACAGGAGAAAGTGGAACACTTTTGCACTGTTGGTGTGAATACAGATTGGTGCAGCCACTGTGGAAAACAATATGGAGATTCCTCAAAAAGTTAAAATGGAACACCTTTCAATCCAGAAATTCCACTTCTGGGAATATAGCCTAAGAAAGTCAAAATACTAATTTGAAAGAACATAAGCACCCCTATGTTCGTTGCAGTGTTATTTACAATCACCAAGGTATGGAAGCAGACTGTGTCCATCAGTAGATGAGTGGATAAAACAACTATGGACATTGTGGACATTTACACAATGGAATACTACTCAGCTATAAAAAAGAAGAAAAATTTATCCTTCATAACAGTATAAATGGACCTGGAGAACATTATGCTAAGTGAAATAAGCCAGTCAGAGAAAGATAAATGCTATACAAATTCACTCATATATGGAATCTAATGAACAAAAGAACTAACAAGCAAAATAGAGACTGACCTATAGATAGGAGCATGTTGACAGCTATGGGGGCAGAAGTTGGGTGGTGAAGGGACTGAGCAAAAAGGAAAAACAACTCATGGACATGAGCAACAGTGTGGTAATTGCCGGGGGTGTGGGTGACAGGGCAATATAAGCAGTATAAATAGTAATGGAAATATTCAATAAAAATAAAAATAATGAGGATATGATAAAAGGTACAGATAAACAGCTAGACAAAGACACCTGTAGGACAAGGTCTAGGAGGGTCTTGAACACAAAGAGCTGTGTCCCCATGGAGTTGAGGTGTGGCCACCCTCCTGGAACATGGCTGTGTTCTCCTAGCTAGATGTTCCTTGAATCCCTTTATTTTTAAGAGGTTTATAGAGGGTCTTTCACATAGGCATGATCAATTATTAACTCCATCTCTAGCTCCTTTCCCCTCTCTAAAGGATGAGGTGGGTAGAGCTGAAAATTCTAAGCTTCTAATCATGGAGCCACCCAGAGTCACCTCATTAGAACAAAAGATGCTACTAGTGCTCTTATCACTTGCAAAGTTATAATGATTTTAGGACCATTGTTTAAGAAACTGGGAGCTGATACATAATGTCAAAAAATATATGAGAGATAGGAAAAAAGTATATATATATATAATTTCTTCTAAGTATTTTAGTGGTTTGTCTTTTGCAGAGGGAGAGGAGATAGTTTTAACTGCCAAGAGCTTTTTTTTTCCCCTGTGGCTATTTGAAAATAATAATCATTTCTTATTTCATGAATAAAATCTCACCTTCTGTCTCTCAAAGGGAAGGGCAGAGAGCATACGAAAACTTCAAGTAAGGACTTGCCAGTCAAGATGGCAGCATAGGCAGACATGGCTCACCTCTTCATACAACTACATCAAAATTACAAGTAAAATATAGAACAACTATCACTCAGAACTGTCAGAAAGGAAGTCTGACAACTACAGAATTAAAGAAATCACATCCATCCAGACTGGTAAGGAGGGCGCAGAGACAAAATAGGCTGGTTCCCCACCCTCACATGGTGGATAAAAATTTGAGATGGATGTCTGGGGAGTGAGGAGTCCCATGCCAGGCCCCCAGTACAAAGTTCCAGTGCCGGGAACATAAGTCCTCACAGCCTCTGGCTGCTAAAAAACAGCAGGGATTGAGTTGGTGGAAAAATCTGCTGGATCCCCAGGTAGATCCTCTTAAAGAACCCACACAGACTCAACCACTTAGACTCACTCCCTCTGAGCTCCAGACCTGGGGTGGCAGCTTGAAAGACACCAGAGATATACAGGGAGAAACTGAAGTGTCTGGCATCAAGGTGAGTAGAGGTGATTCTCCCTTTTCTAAACCCTCTTCTCAAAGAGACAGCAAACTGGTGCCCTATCTGAGACTCCATTATCCTGCTTAACACTCTTTGACCCACCTTAGAAATCCCCAGGGACTACACCCCACCCAACTTATGGGCCCTTGCAAGCTGCTTTTCCATATGAATGGCTGGTATTGGCCATGTTTCACAACTTCCTAAATTCTATCAAAAAAGCAACAGCTGGTCAGTGAGCCCTAGCCCCTGCACCAGCAGCAGCCAGCCTAGTTTCACAGCTTGGCTTCACCTGGGTATCTCCAAGCCCAGCACAAGTACATAGTCTCAGATTACTTGATGGCTCAGGCAGTGTGGTCCCGGACAAAACAAAGGTGGGGGCTGACCTTAGCCTGTCCCACCCAGAAAACCCCAGGGCCAGTGCACCCAGTAGACAGCTACTGACCACAATGGAGCACCACGACCCTGCCCCTGCACAGCTGATTCTCCATGGAGGGCAGAGGTTTGTGGTCAGTGGTCATAGCTGACTGGTCTGGGTAAATCCCTCCCATTGATCTAACAACAGCAACAAGTCTCAACTATAAGAGGAGGGTATACTCAGTCCACATGAGGGGCACACTTCAAGTGCCCTGCTTGAGTGATAGGGAAAGCTGTGCCATGGACCCTACAGGACACCTACTACATTAGGCCACGCTACCAAGTCATGGAGTCCAAGTAGCTCTACCTACTACATAGAAACAAACACAGGGAGGCTGTCAAAATGAGGAGACAAAGAAACATAGCCCAAATGATGAACAGGTCAAAACTCCAGAAAAAAAGCTGAAAAAAATAGAGATAAATAATCTATTAGATGCAGAATTCAAAACACTGGTTATAATGGTGTTCAAGGATCTTAGTGAGGACCTCAACAGCAGAAAAAAGATCCAGGCAGAAATGAAGGATTCACTAGTTGAAATAAAGACCAATGTACAGGAAAACAACAGTAGAGTGGATGAAGCCAAGAATAAAATCAATTATATGAATTATAAGGAATCAAAAACCAACCAATTAGAACAATAAGAAGAAAAAAGAATAGAAAAAATGAGGACAATACATGCAGCCTCTCAGACAACTTAAAGTGGTCCAACATTCACATTATAGGGGTGCCAGAAGGAGAAAAGAAAGAGCAAGAGCAAGAAATGGGAAATCTATTTGAAAAAAAATGAAAGAAGACTCCTCTAATTTTGTGAAGAAAATAGACATGCAATCCAGGAAGCACAGAGAGACCCAAACAAGATGGATACAAAGAGGCCCACTCCAAACACATCATAGTTAAAATGCCAAAGGTTACAGATAAAGAGAGAATCTTAAAAGCAGCAAGAAAAAAAGAAGTTAGTTATCTTCACAGGAGTTCCCATAAGGCTGTCAGCTGATTTCTCAAAAGAAAATTTTGTAAGCTAGAAGGAATTTTGGTCTACAAAATTGGCAAGAAATATTCATAGTCATGAAAAGCAGGGACCTACAGCCAAGATTGCTCTACCCAGCAAAGCTCTCATTTAGAATCTATGGCAGATAAAGAGCTTCCCAGACAAGAAGAAAAAACTAGAGGAGTTCATCATCACCAAAACATTATTATATGAAATGTTAAGGGACTTATTTAAGAAAAATAATATTAAAACTATGAACAGTAAAATGGCAAAAAATACAAATCTATCAACAATTAAATCTAAAAAACAAACTAAGCAAACAAGAACAGAGACAGAATGACGGATACAGAGAATGTTTTGATGGCTGCCAGATGGGAGTGGGTGTGAGGGAATGGGTGAAGAGGTGAGGGGATTGGTAGTTGTAGCATAGCCGTGGGGGTGTAAAATACAGTGTAGGAAGTGGAGTAGCCAAAGAAGTTATATGCATGACTGATGGACATGAACACTGGTGGGGTGATTGCCTGAGGAAGGGATCCTGGTTGGAGGGATAGCAAAGGGGGAAAAGTTGGGACAACTGTAATAGCATAATCAATAACACACTTTTTTGAAAAGCAAAGAAAACTTCAAGGAAGGGGGCCCAGAGGCTCAGCACCCAGTATGCAGGATTTTCAGAATCCTTTCATTCTCAACCAGGGATTTGACTGCTGCTGGTTCTCTATGAGGCATGCCTTGTTTAGTGTAATGCAGAGAATATGTTTTTGATTTCCTGTCAGGGTTGGGAGAATTACATCTGAATTTTCAAGGTGGAGCAGGAATGGGCACTTTCCTGTCATCCATCAGTCTCCCCCAGCAACTGGTGCAAATATTGGACCCTCACATTGATCTGTGGAGAAAATTGGAGTCTTATGCATGTTCTCTATTCCCAGATAGCCAGTGAGCTGTCTTTTGGTTTCTAAAGATAGAGTTTGTTTGCTTCATTTCCTCCTCTGTTTAGGGTAATTTTTGAGAGAAGGATGTAACAGAAGCATTTTTATTCCATCATCTTAAAATAGGAACTTAATGTTCGTCATGGGTTGATTTGTGTCTGCCTCCCTGCCAAATTTATATGTTGAAGCCCTAAACTCCAGTACCTCAGAGTATAACCTTATTTGAATATTGGGCCTTTAAACAGTGATCAAGTTAAAATGAGCACATTAGGGCGGGTTCTAATTCAATAGGAAAGTTATCTTTTTATAAGGAGGAAATTTGGGCAGAGAGACAGACATGTGCAGAGGGAAGATGTCTCTCTACAAGCCAAGAGGAGAAGCCTGGACCTTATATCATGGTCCTCAGAAGGAACCAACCTTGCAGACACCTTGATTTTAGACTCCTGGCTTCCAAAACTGTGAGACAGCAAATTTCTATTGTTTGAGCCACCTAGACTGTTATACTTTGTTATGGAAGCCTAAGCAAACCAATACAATGCTATTTTTCATTTGCTTGAATATCCTTCCCCCTACTTAGTGTGATTTGTGCTCTTTAAAACACAGCTTTGTGTCATCCACTTTGAGAAAATATTTTTGATCCAGTTTAATTAAATATCCTTCTTTGTAGCTATCATGATGTACTGCAATGATTAATCTTTTTGTCTGTCTTCCACACTAAGCCCTTAGTACTTGAGGTCTAGGATCATGTCTTACCACAGTGCTTACACACAGGAGGCTTAAATATTATTTATTGAATGCTTATATTAAGTATAGCTTTTGGGAGAGGATAATTAAAACTGCATTTTAGTTGAATAACAAAAATTTAAGTTTTAATATGTTGAATTAGTATTTAATGATAGAATGACATTGTCTATGTCATATGTGAATACAGTGACATAGACAATTCTAGCACTTAGAACTAAGAAAAATAGTGATCAAAAGTTTTTTTCTCCCCTATTTCTAAACAGAAACTTCCTATCCTGCCTAGAGATCACAAATGGGTGAGCACACATTAGGATGGCAAATAACTTTAAAGTCTTCATAGTAAGGTGCTGTGTGACCTCCCAGTTTCTGTAGCCTTTTAAATGACACTTTATATATCTAACTTTTCTTTTTAGGTCAAAAACTAGGACCATATTCTGTTAAAGAATAAGTGGTTAAGTTTAAAAGGAAGGAATACAATAGAATTTAGGTTCCTGACTCAAGTCATCATTTCTGATTTAACTAAATATTTTACTCCTTCTTTTAATATCTTGATTAGAAGATATATTCCCTTGTCCCTTTCCCCACCTTTTAGGTTTTATATAGAATATTTGTGATGAAGACTAGCCTTGTCTAAAAATAAGGGGTCATTCTGTCCTATTGTAGTTGCCTTTTGTTGAGGATATAGATAAGAGGATATAGCGATGGGGGGGTTTGGATATACAATGGATTTCTGAACAATAACTCAGAGCTCCACTATTCTAATTAGTAATGTTATTGATGAAATTATTTGATGAAAAATGGGTTTTATAATGACAGAAATGGGGGAATGAATTAAGAAGTGCTTGAGGAAGTATTATAGTAAGAGAAAAGGGTAGGGAAGATGAGCCTACATAAGCTTTATGGATTATTAGTCCAAAGAGTTAGGCCTGAAATAGGTAGCCTACTGCTATGAGGATGCTGGTAGTTTTATGAGAAAAACGGAATTTCGTACACATTAGCTTATCATCCTGGCCTCTGTGCCTTACTACAAATCAGTGTGAGAGACAGAATACTTGACATCTCATAAATTCTGGAATATCTGGTTACTGTGCCAGTGAGTGGAACCCTGACATGGTGGGTCAGTGGGACTAAAGACATCCTGCTGTGTGTGCTAGCTCTCTTAAGGCTCCCCCTGGTCCTAATTCAGGCAGAATGATGACTCTTGTGCTCTTAAACAGGCCTTGTTTTTCTGCTTGAAATTAGGAATGAGCCTCAGGTATAGATTGGGAATGCAAAGACTTAGAAAGAAATGCACATCTGGAATCGTGTGGTATCAGTCACCAGTTGACAGGCTATTTAATAGGATACCATTAGTGAGCAGTAGATATGTCAGTGCTTCTAAGTCAGTGTCACTGTGGCTTGTCCTTGGTATTGGCTGATCAGTCAGTTGGAATATTCTTGAAAAATATTTAACTCTTTCTCTATGTCAAAGCCTTCTCATTAGAAAGAACACAGTATGTTGACTATCTCTGAGTTGATATTTTTAAAGCTTAGTTTATAGATCAAACTTTAAAATGTGCCTTACTAACCTTCTTTTTTATATATTCCAAGGGACATTTTCAGACATATGCATAAATCATTCATTCAATAGGCAAGTGTGTATGGAAAGCATGCTGTATGCTTAGTACAGAGGATGAGTTCATTAAAACCAGATCCATGGTAGGCAGGCTAGTATATTGTGGTGATGCCTTTTCCTATGATTTTCTTCCTATGCCTTTACAGGCCAGAAGCCAGGTGTATAAGGATTCTCTAAAGGAAGAAGAAAATCGAAAATTACAAAAGATGAAGGAAGAACAACATCGGAAGGTATTCACAATACCCTGTTAGTCATTGCTAATTATTATTTACTTCTGACAATGATTTTGAAGTGTTTCTGAACAGAAATATTTATATGCATGAAAATCCTGAAAAAATAACACAAGCCATTAATGCTAAAAAGTGAGATGTGGGTATGTCTTAAAATATGGTGGCTAATTCCAGTTAAAACTACCATACTACTTTATCCCATAGGGGTTACAGTGTGTCTGTTATAATTGGCGCCAGCAGTTCATGGAAATTAGAGAACACTCGTGAACTTCTCATCTACAAAATATAAACAATGTCACTGCCATTTTTTAATTCAAACATGTGCATATGATATTATAAGCAGTGTCCAGGGAATGCTATAGTGCATATGAAGTGGATATACACATTCATGAAACTGGCTTAAATAGTCACCTAAAATACACATATAAAGGACATAAAGATACTCTCTCTATATATAAATATGTGAGGCAGTTCAAAGTTTCTGAGGAGTAGAAATAAGTGCATTGAGTGCAGAGCCTCCTAAGAAGAGTACTTAGAAGGGTAATCCTCATTAGAATATGAAATTTCTGGCACAGCCACGGAAAACATTCAGTGTTCTGACTTGATGGTCATACTTGCTTTGATACATAGACCTAGAAAGGGCCAGGAGCTCCTCTGCATGAGCTGAGAATAAGGCAGAATACCAGAGGTTAGCTCTGAGGTGCCACTGCATTCCAAGTCCTTTGAAAAAGCAAAATAAGTTATTTGGCTAGTTGGAGACCATTATTTTCCCCATAATTCTCATTTTCCAACTTTTATTTTTACTATATTGGTGATTTATATATCCTGTCATTTATTCCAGAATCTCTCTCAAATCTATTTCATCAATTATACAATTAGCTTGAGTTCACATTTCCTTGATTTGGTTTAACTTTTCATCTTTATGTCTTTGCCACACAAGGGTAATTTATGATTACAGTTGTGTGTGAAACTCACATTATGAAATGAACTATATATATATTTTACTAATTGTTGTTGCTATAATTTGACTCTTTTGAGTGTTACCCTCCTTCCAACAGCAGTCAATCCCTTCCTTGCTCATGGTTTCACCCAACACACAGTACAAATGACTGTGTCACTCACCTGTTTTGTTTATAGTAGGCAGTAATTAAATTGTTGAAAGAATAATGCAAATTCTACATTTAGTTATTAAGCTTCTAAGCTATGAGACATTTTTGTTCTCTAGTGTTTTTTAAAAAAAGAAATATATTTTTCTTTTGACAAAGGCTGTATTGACATCCACAATTAAGTAAGCAACATTATAGTAATATTCTGGGAGTTAACCAGTAGAAGCTGAATCTGGTATATACTCATGTTGTATTTTCAATGTCATTCAATTTCAAATGACATGGAAGTGTTAAGCTGTTTCTGTGATTTTTTAATTTACTACTAAGTCCTGAGGTAGGTGCAGAGGAGAGTCTTACGAAGTTAGTATACATATGACTTATTTTAAAGTAACTTCTGTGTGAATTTTAAATAGTATTTTATAAAGTTTCGTGTATATTTTTGGAATGTGAAAACCATTAAAAGTAAAACATTTTACAAAGAGAATGCTCAACAGATTAGAAAATCAGATCTGGGATTTAATTTTCAGGTTGGGCAGTTAGTTATTAAACAGTGAAAATTAAGCTTTTTATTTCTTAATCTTATTTTTCTTCTAGAGTTTGACAAATATTGATGCGTACATATTTCCTAGTTATTGATTGAACATACTTTTCTTTTATATGAGCTGTTTCCCTGTACTTACTGTAGCCTTTGGTAAAATGAATAATATTAGCACATAAATAATTCCATCATTAGGGCCTTCAATAATGGTATAACACATAAGGGTATTTATCATACTTTTATTGAATCTGTTGTTAGAAAATGTCCACTGAAGGCATCATTCCCTGATTGGTAGAATCTGTCATTCCTTATCACTTCAATGATTTAGCTTAAGAAAACAAGAAAGATCATGTCTTTGGTAAGAAACAGAAAACAACACATTTATATCATTGCATCTATTCATGTATCTGTTCATTCCATTCATTTAACAAATATTTATTGAATACCTTCTTTGGAATAACTTGTAAATACATTATCTAGGTTAAGTTGAGGTGACAGTACATTTATTTGGTTCTTTATGTCACTGACTTTCACATTGTTTTACTCTGGTCTCTGGGGACAGTAGGTTTTTCTCTGTTTACATGTGATTAAGTTCCTTTTTCTACAATTTATTTGTAATTCCCTTTCCCCCTCTATACCTTCAGTATTTTTTCTCTATTGACTGATACTTATTTTATCAACTAATATGCTCACTATTGCATTCATTCTAAAACGAACAAACCAACTAACCCCTTCCCTGATTCTGCTATTCTGATACATCACCTTTTCTGCTTCTACCAAATTAGTAAAAAGACAAAGGTAATATTACTATAATTATATTTTTAGAGTATTGTTATTGTTATTCTATTACAGCTGTCCCAATTTTTCCCCCTTTGCCTTCCTCCGCCCAGCCCACCTCCTACTCCCATAGTTAATCCCTATACTTCAGGTGTCAAATGCAAGGCCCTTAGGCCAAATCTGGCCCTCTCCTTTGTTTTATCTGGCCCAGCGCCTTGTTTCTACCCAGTGGCAACATGAGTTCTCACTCAACTGTTAAGGGTAGTTACATTTACACTGTCCTAAAACTACATTTGGCCCCTGAAAAGCATCTGCGAGGCTGATGTGGCCCCCAGTGAAAATTAGTTTGACACCTCTGCCCTATACTGTTGTCCATGTCCACGGGTCATTCATACATGTTCCTTGACTAGTCCCTTCCCCTTCCTTCCACCTTAATCCTCCTCCCCTCTCCTCTGGTCACTGTCAACCTGTTCCATGTTTCCATGCCTCTGGTTCTATTTTGCTCAGTTTATTTTGTTCATTAGATTCCTCTTACAGCTCAGGTAATATGGCATTTGTCTTTCATTGCCTGGTTTATTTCACTTAGCATAATATTCCCCCGTTCCATCCATGCTGTTGCAAAAGGCGGGAGTGCCTTCTATCTTTCTGCTGTGTTGTATTCCACTGTGTAAATGTATCAGTTTTCGGATCCACTTATCTACTGATGGGCACTTAGGCTGTTTCCAGCACTTGGCTATTGTAAATAGTACTGCTATGAATATTGGGGTGCATAAGTTCTTTTGAATTGCTGATTCAGGATTCTTAGGGTATATTCCCAGTGGTAGAATTGCTTGATCAAAATGCAGTTCCATTTTTTTGTTGTTTGAGAAAATTTCATATTATTTTCCACAGTGGCTGCACCAGTGTACATTCCCAACAACAGTGCACTAGGTTTCCCTTTTCTCTACATCCTCACCAGCACATGTTTCTTGATTTGTATATGATGGCCATTCTGACCAGTGTGAGGTGGTATCTCATTGTACTCTGATGGCTAGTGATGTTGAGCATCCTTTCATATGCCCTCTATATGTTCTCCTTGGAGAAGTGTTTATTCAGGTCCTCTGCCCATTTTTTAATTGGATTGTTTGTCTTCCAGGTGTTGAATCAGATGAGTTCTTTATATATTTTGGATATCAAATCCTTGTCCGATTTATCATTGGCAAATACGTTCTCCCATATGATTGGTTTCCCTTTCATTTTCATGGTGATACTTTAGCTGTGCAGAAACTTTTTAATCATATCTTTACTACATACATCATCCTTAATTTTTTACATTCCCAAATGCTCTTACTGAAACAACTCTTTGAAGGTAAAATCCCTTCTGAACATTCAGTTCAGTGGTCTTTTTGGAATCCCTGTCTCCCTGTAATTCTGTAACAGTATTTAACAACACCACTTTAAAACTTTTCTTTTCTGGCCTTTTTACTGCATTTTGCTTCAAGTATCTGAGAATAATCTATTTTCTTAAGATTTTATTTATTTGTTTTTAGAGAGGGAAGGGAGGGAGAAAGAGAGAGAGGGAAACATCAATGTTTGGTTGCTGGGGGTCATGGCCTGCAACCCAGGCATGTGCCCTGACTGAGAATCGAACCTGCGATGCTTTGGTTTGCGGCCTGCGCTCAATCCATTGAGCTACACCAGCCAGGGCAAGAATAGTCTATTTTTATATTCATTCATCTATCTATCCATTAATTCATCCCATCAACAAATATGTAGTGAGCTCCTATTATATGCTGAGTCTTGTGTAAGATGCTAGAGCTTCAATTAAGAACAGGATAGTTCCCATATGTAAAAATTAACTCAAAATGAATCAAAGGCATAAATATATGACCTGAAACAATAAATTACATAGAAGAAAACATAATTATGTACCTTGGTCTTAGAGAAGATTTTATGAATTTGACCTTAAAGGCAAAGAAAGCAAAGGCAAAAATAAATGAAAGGGATTATATTGAACTAAAAAGCTTTTGCACAGCAAAAGAGAACACCAGCAAAACAAAAATGCAACCTACTGAATGGGAGATGCTATTTGCAAACAATAGCTCTGACAAGGGGTTAATCCAAAATATAGGATGGGGCACAAATAGATTTACATTTGTTTGTATGGAAAAATAATGCTATAGTAAATAATAATACAAGAATAAACTCTGTTTCATATATTCACACAAATGTAAATCTACTTTTGCCCCACCCTATATATGAAGAACTCATATAACTCAATACCACACAAACAACAAACCAATTAAATTGGCAGAGGACCTGAACAGACACTTCTTCCAGAAGACATACAAATAACCAACAGATAATATGAAAACATGCTCAACTACACTAGCTATCTGGGAAATGCAAATCAAAACTACAATGAGATACCACATCACACCTGTTAGAATGGCTATTGTCCATAAAAGAAGTAGTAACAAGTGTTGGACAGGTTGTAAAAAAAAAAGGAGCCATCATTCACTGCTGATAGGAAGGTAAACTGGTGCCGCTACTATGGAAAACAGTATCGAGGTTCCTTTAAAAATAAGAATAGAGTTACCATATAACCCAGCAGCCTCTCTTCTGAATATCTACCCCCCAAAATTGAAAACATGTATTTGCAAAGATATATACACCTCTATGTTTATTGCAGCATTATTTATAGTGGCCAAGACATGGAAACAACTGGTGTCCTTTGCTGGATGATTGGTTAAAAAAGGTGTGGTACAGATATACAATGGAATACTATTCAGCCACAAGAAAAGATGAAATACTGTCACCATGTTGTGACAACATGGATGGACCTTGAGAATATCATGTTAAGCAAAATAAGTCAGATAGAAAAAGTAAAGAACAATATAATTTCACATATATGGTATATAAAACTGAAAACAACAAATGAACAAACAATAAAAACAAAAATTCATAGACACAGACAACAGTGTAGTGGTTACCAGAGGAAAGGGGTGGGGTAAAAGGAGTCAAATATATAGTAACAGAAGATGATTTGACTTTGGGTGGTAGACATAAAATGCAATATATAGATCATGTGCCATAAAAATATACACTTGAAACCTGTATAATCTTATTAACCAGTAGCACTCAAATTTAATTAGAAAAAAATCTGTGCTCAGTAGATTGAGCACAGACCTGGGAACCAAAGGGTTCTCTGGTTTGATTCCCAGTCAGGCTACATGCCTGGGTTGCAGGCCAGGTCTCCAGTGGAGAACACGTGAGAGGCAACCACACATTGATGTTTCTCTCTCTCTCTCTCTCTCTCTCTCCCCTTCTCGTCCCCTCTCTCTAAAAATAAATAAATAAAATCTTTTCTTAAAAAAAGTATCCTGTCCCTGTTAAAAAAAAGAGAGAGAGAGAGAGAAAACAGTATAGACAAGGTTCCTACCTTCCTGAAGTTTACTTTTTAATGATGGAGGAGATAGACAATTAAAAGGAGATAAAATAAAACATTGCACTTTTTATTTTATAGTAGTTAATCACAGTGTAGTAATATTGCAAAAGACATAAATTGTGTTGTAATAGCTTCAGAGTAGTGTATAAAACATTATTGATTGCCTACTTCTCTCCTAAAACCCTAAGTTTTTCTTCAGGCATCCAACCTACTTAGCATGGCCTGTGTTTCAGAGAAGACAAACACCACTCCAGTCCCAGGGATCCCATCCCAATTGGTTTAACCTTTCATGAAAATTCTATTCCTCTTGACTGTGATTGGTTCAGCCATGATATGGGAAGCAGTTCCAACCAATGAGAGTTATGGAAATTCTGCCCTTTCAGTGTAAATTTTGGTCAATATGAAGTATATTACTCTTTCCACTTAAAGATTTTCAGCTGGATTTCTTTTTGTCTTTCTATTTTGTTGGATTCCCGTCCTTTCTCTCCCAGTTTTTTTGTTAGAATGTATGTGACTATTTCGTTTTCCATCACTTAATTTTAACTTCTCTGTGTCACTTGGCCTAAATTATATTTCTAATGACAAGAATGGCTGATTATTTTGCCCTGTTTTACAATCTCTTTTAATAGATAAGTTTAATGTAGTCTCATTTATTACAGTATATTTGCACATATCCTTGCTACAGAATTTACTTTTTAATTGTTTTCTGTTCTTTATTTTCTTGACTCCTTGAATTTTCTCTGTTCTGTTATTTTCTTCTATTTTCTCTCTTCTCTGTTTCCCATGATAAGGAATTTCAGTGTTTTTGTTTTAATCTTGTAAGACATTTGATTGACCCATTTAATCTCAAAATACATGTCTTCAATTCTAGGAAATTCCTATTTTCTTTTTACATTTTTCCCTAAATATATGTCTCTGTTTTCCATTTCTGGGATAGGTATCAAATAGATTTTGGAAATTCTACATCTATTCTCCATATTTCTTAATTGTTTTTCTTATACTTTGTCTCCTTGGCCTTTTTCATTGTATTCTGAGAGAAACCTGTAGCTAGATCACCCTGCTTACTAAATTATTTCATAAGTTTTTATCCTGCTTACTTGGCAAATGTATTGAATTTGTTTATTTACCATGATTGCTGATTTATTTTTTCACAGCAATGTTCTGCTTTGTAAGTTCAATATTCTTCCCAATTTCTTCTTTTATGGTAAATAATTATACAGACATTAAAATTTCTATTTATTATTTCAACAGTATTTTACCATTTTCATTATAAGTTTTATCTCTAATGGTTTTCTTTGTCAGATGTTTGGTGATTCATGGTTATCATGTCATATTTCTTTGAGTGTCCTGCTAAGTGAGATATATAAGAGCTTGTCTTCTATATGTGGTAGCCTCTTGTTTTCCTATAATCACTAGATCTCTGGGACATTGTTTTGTTTCTCTGAGCCCAGATAACCATCCCCATTCACTGTTTACCCTGTGGACCATGTCAATGCTCTCTAGTGTGTACTGTGGAGGGGAGAGAGACCACTGTCAAACTTCTTTCAATGCAGTCCTCTAGATGATCACCTAATGGCCATGTTAGTATTCCCTGCTGGAGCTCATTCAGAAGCCCTGCTAGCTCAGTGCCAGCTTATCCCATGTATTTGTTTCTGTGTATAATTTATCCTCTCTCCTTTCTATCTTTCAGGAATTTAAAAAAATTATTGTAGACTGATTACACTACTGATTTTTGCATGTTTTTTAAATTTTATATAGTCATTTGGAAAGTAAAAATAAACCAAAAAATATTTAAAAATGCTTCAATTATTGGGTAGATAGAAAATTTTAGAGTATATAAAACTTATTCTGAGAGCACCTTATGAAGAATGCATGCAAAGCTGTATTCTGAGACATTATACCCAGAAAGATCATAACTTTAAATCAAATCAGTATTAAAAAATGATGAATTAAATATCCAGTCCAAGAATTTAGAGCAGGAACAATAAACAGCTACTGAAGGAAGTAATTAAGATAAGAACAGAAATTAATAATAAAACTTTAAGAAACAGCTGTTATAAAAACCCAACAGCTTGTTCTTTGATAAGATCAACAAAATGAAGACGTCACTGGCAATTCTAATCAATAAGAAGTGAGTAAAAATGCAAATACACAACATTCAAAATGCAAATCTATGGACTGAAACCATAGATTTAGAAAAGATTTAAGTTTATATTACCATCAATAATATACTGTGCTAATAAATTGAATATATGTACCCAGTGAATGATTTTATAAGAAAATATAAAACTGTAAAATAGTTTAAATGATCAAAATATATAAAGACAAATAAAATGCAAGTGATTTCTAAAGTTTGTGAGAATTACTTCCCCCTAACAATCTAAACTTGGGTCATTTTATGGTCATGTTCCTCATTTTATGAGGAACAATTTTTTTCTTTGCTTTATAAATTATTTTATAGTGAGGAAGAAGATGAAATAATTTAGGATTAATGTTATTTACCATCTGTATAATATCACAGATTGATAAAGAGAGCACATAAATGCACACAGTAACTTACAGAGATTAACATCTAGAAGAAAATTCTAATTTATGATATTAGTCTCTTAAATAACTTATCATGGCAAAGTAAGGCTTATTCTAGGAATGCAAAGATCACTATATAACTTTTAAAAATTGATTTGAGAGAGAGAGAGAAATATCAGTATTTTTTCTTCCACTTATTTATACATTCATTGGTTAATTCTTATATGTGCCCTGACCAGTGATTGAACCTGCAGCCTTGGTGTATTAGGATGATGCTCTAAGCAACTGAGCTACCTGGCAAAGGCCACTATTTAACTTTTTATATTTTATCACTGCAATAAGATAGGTCATGAGAGAAATAAAAATTTGCCTAGCTTTTTAGCTGTAAAAAAAGTTATTGATAAATTTTGACCTCTCCTATCAATTAAAAAAATGAATGAATTAGAAATAAATTGTTTTCTTAGTGTACATGTAGTCTTTCAAACCAATAACCAACATTATACTCAGTGGTAATATACAAGAGCAGTGAAAAACATAAGGTTACATGCAACTCCTACCACCAACCTGTACTGTGCTGGAAATTCTAACCTAGTTCCCCTCAGAATAATTTGATAAAAACTCTTTTAAGTTAAAAAGAATCTCTTAACATAAAATGAATAAGGTTTAGGAATTATTTAGCCAACTTAAAAGACAAAAGTTAAAAAGTTAGTGAAAATAATTACTTACTTTAGAGTCATCTATGGATGAGAGCAATTTGCCTGTACATTCCAAGAGAATAAACTGAAAAATGACTAGACAAATGAAGTTAAGTAAGCAAGAGTTGGATATAAAATATATATATGTACCTATATACACACATATATACATATGTATCTCAACAACTGTCTCATACATCAGCAAAAATTAATTAGAAAATATAATGGAATAAAAATATATCATCGAAAAGCAACTACATAAGAAATCACTCAATTAAAAAAAAAACTAAACTAAAGTTTGCTATAATCCATGACTGTCAGTTTGAATAGAGATGATAATGTACCTGAGTGGTAAAATTCAATATTGTAATAACTGCAGTTCCATCCAAATTAATTTATGATTTAATGCAAATCCAATAAAATTTTCAATGGAATTTGAGGCAGCTTGAAAAACTCTTTCTACATTTCAGCTGGGAAAATAATCATGAGATTAAACAAGAGGCTTTTGAAAAATATGGATAATAATTTGTGTGTTTGCTGGGGCAAGGAGAACTTAACATGATTAACTGTTAAAATATACTTCAAAATCCCTTGTACTTCTGCTGGTGAGAAGTGAACTGAAGGGCTCTTCAACAACATCAAATTCTGAAGAGTTTCCTGTAAGTGAAAGTATTAGATTTTAGTGGCGTATGTTTATTCTGAGGAAATAATGAGGGATACACACAAGATGTATGTACAAGGTGGTTTATTTTTAAACTGATATTAATGGAAAGTTTGAAACCATTTCATCAGCAATAGAGGATTTGAAGATTTTGACATTTGGAATATTGTGCAGCAATTAACTGCCATGTTTTAAAGACATGGGAATATGTTCACCTACATGAAAATGAAAAAAAATATGAAATAGTCTGAGGGAGTTTAGAAATCTACCTCTTCTTATTGTACTTTGTGCAAAAATGACTTCATCTCTCCAAGCCTCATCTGTTATACCTGATAGGGATGCTATTTACCTCATGACATCACTTCTAGGATTATATGATAGACAGCATGTGGAGGGTTTGTCCTAATGCCTGGCATGTCGTAGGTCTGTAAATGTGGCCTGAAGTGATGATATAAAGCTATAATCTATGTATATTAAGGAATAAAGGAAATATATTGACATGTTAGTTTATCTTTGGATAGGAGTTTTTAATGAGTAGTTATTATATTTTCTTTTATAGTTCCTATACTTTATATATTTTCCACAATGAATAATTTTTATGAGAAAAATATTTTTTTAAAGAAGAAGGTTGATAGGAAATACAAAGTCTGTCCAGAGAGTATCCAACAATGTACTATGAAAAATAGGGATATTTATTGAAGAAGATACAAGAAACACTGTACATATGACAACGACACCTCAGTCCCCTTCAAAATAGGCACATTGGCCCCTCACATAGTTCTCCCATTTGCCATCAACTGCCCTGTTGTATTTTCTTGAATCTCATCAGGGTATGTCCAGAAAGTGTCCAGCCACTGTTAATATAACAAGAATAGATTGTGCAACATTGATATAACCTGGCAGCAAAGGAAGAGTGAACTGGAATTTGCATGCATGAACAATGACAACTTCACTATACTAGTCAGTGGGGTGGTAGATGCCATTAAGTGAACATATGTACTGTGTGGCCATTGTGTTCAAAACGACTGAGTGAGTAGAACAACAGATCTGCATCAAATTTTGTGTTAAGCTTGAACATTCCTCCAAGGAAACTATTTGGATGATTCAGAAGGCTGCAGCCTATGGTCAACTGGTGATCAGCAGACTCATCACAACAATGCACCCACTCATGCCTCACAGCTCATGCAGAGTTTTTTGGTGAAACATCAAATCACCCAGGTCACTGAGCCCCCATAGAGTACATATTTGGCACCCTGTGACTTTTGGCTTTTCCCAAAACTAAAATCACCTTTGAAAGGGAAGAGATTTCAGACTTGATGAAATTCAGGAAAATACGACAGTGTAGCTGATGACAATTGGGAGAACTGTGTGAGGTCCCAAGGTGCCTACTTTGAAGGGAACTGAGACATCATTGTCCTATATACAGTGTTTCTTGTATCTTCTTCAGTAAATATCTCTATTTTTCATATATGTGGCCGGATATCTTCTGGACAGACCTCATACAGAGCTGTGTGATTCAATGATTATTGTAGGTGGAACTCCCTTTTATATTACAATGATAGAACTAACAATAATAAGAGGGAGTATACATTATTAATGCTCTTTTTACTCCCCTACTTTTCCCATTAGTATTTACTTTCTTTAATTGGTTGATCTTCTCAATTTTGTGGGGGTAGTTTTCACTTTTTGTCTTGTAGCCAAGGCTATCTTTGTTCTACTGGGCAAGGCATTATTACTATGGGAAGCAGCAGAACCTGGATTTCTCTAAACTGTCTCCTCTCCCCTCAGAACTCTCCTATATTTAAAAACGATATCAAAGGAAAGGGTTCTTTAACTCTGTTTCCACTGTCCTTTCCACTTTGTTGAGTTAAGAGGACATCCTCTCCTGGGAGAAGTTTGACCTTCCTGGGTGATGGCACTTTAATGCTTACACAGAGCAGTTAAGCTGAACCATATCAAAACACATGTCGCTGGATTTCAGACATAATTTTTAAATGGCCATATCCCAGTCTTTGATTATTGTACCACAGTCTTGCTTTGGAGCATCTTTTTACTCTAGCTTCATCTGGTTTCTCCAGTGTCCAGCCTTGTACACACCCATCTGTTGTATTGGGTTGGCCAAAAAGCTTGTTTAGTTTTAAAGTAAAAATAAAAGACATTTTTCATTTTCACCAGTAAAACACGTTGTTTATTGAACAACATAATTACCATTTTGTTCCACTACCATCTGCCACATTTCAGGTAACTTTATAATTCCATAGTCCCAAAACTTTTTATCTTTTTGAGTAAAAAACTGTTTCAGATACATTTTATAGTCTTCCAGGGATTGAAATTTTTTCCATTAAAAGTGTTTTGTAAAGGCTAAAATAAATGGAAATCTAAAGGCTCAATGTCTGGTGAATACAGTGGAAGAATCAAAACTTCCCAGCCAAGCTCTAACAGTTTTTGCCTGGTCATCAAAGAAACATGCAATCTTGTGTTATCCTGATGGAAGATGGGGCATTTTTCTGTTGACTAATTTTAGATGCTTTTTGTCACTTGTTTGTTTTAGTTGGTGTAATTGGGAGCTGTACTTGTTGGAATTAATTGTTCAGTTTTAAGGAAGGAGCTCATAATAGAGGACTCCCTTCCAATCCCACCATATACATAATATCATCTTCTTTAGGTGAAGACCATCCTTTGGTGTCATTGCTGGTGGTTGATTTCACTTGCCCCACTATATTATTATTGTAAAGTATCTACTTTATATTGCCCATCATAATTTGTTTTAAAAACAGAACATTTTCATTATGTTTAAGTAGAGAATCACATGCAGTAATACAGTCAAGAAAGTTTTTTTTTTGCTTATGTGGGACCCAAACATCAAAGTGATTAATATAATCAAGCAGGTGCAAATGATTTTCAACACTTGATTTGGATATTTTGAGTATTGTCGGCTCTCTCCTGCTTGGTATAATGTTGACTGTTCTCAATTAATGTCTCAATTTGAACACTATCACCTTCAAATGGTCTGCCTGACTGTGGAGAATCATCCAGCAAGAAATCTCCAGCATGAAACTTTGCAAACCAGTTTTGACACATTTGATCAGTCACAGCACTTTCTCCATACACTGCACAAATCTTTTTGTGTTACAGTTGTGTTTCTACCTTTTTTGAAATAGTAAAGCATAACAGGCCCAAAATGTTGCGTGCTTTCTTTCATATTCAGTATTAAAATGGCTACACAAAAATTCACTGATTTTGATACATTTTTTAAAATGCACGCTGATATGACAGCTGTCACAATATGATCTAACAAAATTGTTTTGAATGAAGTTAAGATAACTAAGTGCTAGTGGAGCCATCTTACAGTAAAAAAACAAACAAACAAAAAAGCACTTCCTGGCCAATCCAATATTTAACCTTTGGGTAAATGGGAGCATAGAAGCAATTTCTACAGCTTCTAGCAAGAGATGGTAAGGACCTTGTTACTTCTTGCTGTTAGCTGGGGCCCCCAGCACTGACTCTCAGTACTCACCTGCAGGGCTCCAGCAGAGCAACCTGTCCTGTCCTCTGACAGGAGAGCCCCAGCAGGGTGCACACAGGCAGCGGCATTTACAGTGTTCTCATTTACCATATACCACTTGGCCGGTATTTACAGGAAGTTCTGTTTTGGCACCTCCAAGATAGTATACTCTTGGAATGGAGCTCTGTCTGAATGCAGGGAGTTGTCAAGAGCAGTCTAAAGACACTCTCTTTCTCCTGGGAGGCTTCATGGACACACTTAAATTATCAAACAACACCCAGAAACAATTGCTCCTTGTTTCCCTTGTTTGTCTCCCTTCCTTCATACTCCCAGGTCATGTTGCTTGAAATTGTATTCATCAGTGTATTTCTTTCTTTCTGCTTTGTATCGTGGTTGTTTCTGGGTCTTTCTCCCTACTAAATTGTAAATTTAAATTGAAGCATCTATTTGCATCTGCACCCTTAGAATAAATCCAGGTGTCTGAAAAATGATTGGTGCTCAACAAATGTGTTGGGTGGGAAAGGACTTGAAGTGTCTCAGGTGCTGTGCATCATGTCGCTCCTGCTTAGAATATTTTGATTTTCTTAATGTCCAAAGATCAGTCCTTGGAATAGAAACAATTTATTTTGTATCTGTCCAACTAGGTAGTGCAATTCTGTATGAGAACCCAGTAAATGAACCAAAAATATGCTCATAAAGCATGTGGATGCATCAGTAGTGGCTATCAATTTAGCAGAACAAATTAATTAGTTGAAATTATTCTTCATGGTACCAAAAAAAAGCCAGCCTGTCCCTAGAAAATATGCCTTGTGAGTGGTAAAGTAATGATCCTGAGTGCAGCGAAGCCAGAGTCCCTTCTTCTGTAGTACAGAGCAATGTTCTTACATGGTGAGGCCTCATCAGCTACCCATCCCTGTTTTTCTCCTGCTCTGGGTTTTTTCTCCTCTCTCCTTGCCCTCTGTCACAGGATGCTGTATGTTTCTCTCTTCTGTCCTCTTCTTTTTCTCTAAAAATCCTTGGTATCATAATATAGTATTTTGCTCTTTTACATCTTCAAGTATTAAAAACAATATTTATTAGGATTTTTAAACAAAGGAAAGTGTAAAGAAGCAGAAGCAGTGTCCCACACAGATAAACCTCTGTTGCTGGTATGAGGAAGTACTATATTCATATGGTTCAAAAGTTAAAATCTAAAATGAGATATGATGTTTAAACTTCCTACCTTGCCCATCCACCCTCCATGTCTCTCCCCAGTGATAATTCCAGTTAACATTTTAGTGTGTGTTTTCCCATAAAAAATGTTTTAAATATGATGTACATCAACAAATAAGACTTAAAATGGATTTATGTGTATATTTTCTATTTACACAAAGCCATCCCAAAGCTGCTCAGACCTATGTGTTATCATTTAATTACCTTAAGAGAGGTCTCCATTGCTGCCTCCCCTCTCCTCCATCTACCTTATTTTTTGTAACTGTTGCAAAGTTTCCATTGTATAGATCAGAGCTGTCAAACTCATTTTCACCAGGGGCCACATCAGCCTCGTGGTTGCCTTTAAAGGGCCGAATGTAATTTTAGTGTAAATGTAATTTACTGTGTAAATGTAACTACCCCCTAACAGTCAAGTGAGAGCTTGGCACTGCCGCCAGGTAGAAACAAGGTGCCGGGCTGGATAAAACAAGGTGGAGGGCCGGATTTAGCCCTTGGGCCTGGTGTTTGCCACCTGTGGTGTAGATGATCTGTTATTGTGCCAGTTCCTTTTTAATGAGCATTATGACTTTCTCTTGAACTTTTTTATTTACTTATTTTTATTATATTTTATTGTTTATACTATTACAGTTGTCCAAATTTTTTCCATTTTGCCCCACTCCACCCAGCACCCCCTGTCCCTCAGGCAATCTCTGCACCATTGTTCATGTCCATGGGTCATGCATATAAGTTCTTTGGCTTCTCTGTTTCCTATCCTGTATTTTTACATCCCCGTGGCTATTCTGTAACTACCTACTTGTACTTCTTAATAACCTGACCTTTCACCCATTCCCCACACCTACCCTCCCATCTGGCAACCATCAAAATGCTCTCCATATCCATGATTCTGTCTCCATTCTTGTTTGCTTAGTTTGTTTTTTAGATTCAATTGTTCATATGTATTTATTGCCACTTTAGTGTTCGTAGTTTTGATTTTTTTCTTTTTCTTAAGTAAGTCCCTTTAACATTTCATATAATAATGGTTTGGTGATGATGAACTCCTTTATTTTTTTCATGCCTTGGAAGCTTTTTATCTGCCTTTCAATTCTAAATATTAGCTTTTCTGGGTAGAGCAATCTTGGCTGTAGGTCCCTGCTTTTCATGACTTTGAATATTTCTTGCCAATACCTTCTAGTCTGCAAAGGTTCTTTTAAGAAATCAGCTGGTAGTTTTATGGAAACTCTCCTGTAGATAACTAACTTCTTTTCTCTTGTTGCTTTTAAGATTTTTGCTTTACTTGTAAACTTTGGCATTTTAATTGCAATGTTTCTTGGAGTAGGCCTCTTTGCACTCATTTTGTTTGGGGCTCTCTGTGCTTCCTGGGCTTGCATGTGTATTTTCTTCACCAAATTAGGGAAGTTTTCTTTCATCATTTTTTCAAATAGATTTCCAATTTTTTGTTCTTGCTCTTTCTCCTCTCCTTTTGGCACCCCTATGATTCGAATGTTGGACTACTAGTTGTCCCAGAGGTTACTTACATTATCCTCATTTTTTTAGATTGATTTTTCTTCTTCTTGTTCTGATTGGTTGTTTTTTTTTTATTTCTTATGTTTCAAATCATTAATTTGATTCTAGGCTTCATCCACTCTAATGTTGTTTCTCTGTAAATTGTTCCTTATTTTAATTAGTGTATCCTTCATTTTTCTCTGGATCTTTTTTCCTGCTGTTGAGGTCCTCACTAAGTTCCTTGAGCATCCTTATAACCTGTGTTTTGAACTCTGCATCTGATAGATTGTTCTACCTCCATTTTGTTTAACTATTTTTCTGGAGCTTTGATTTGTTCTATCATTTGGGCCATGTTTCTTTGTCTGCTTATTTTGGCAACATTTCTGTATTTGTTTCTATGTATGAGGTAAAGCTGCTATGACGCTCTGTCTTGGTAGCATGGCCTAAATAGTAGGTGTCCTATGGGGTCCAGTGGCACAGCTTCCCCTATCACTCAAGCTGGGTACTTGAGGTATACCCCTCATGTGGGCTGAGTACACTCTCCTCTTGTTGAGCCTAGGCAGCTGTTGGCAGGTCACTGGGAGGGTTTTACCCAAGCCAGTCAGCTGCAAGGACTGACTATGACCACTGACCACCAGTCTCCACCCTCTGTGGAAGATCAACCGTGCAGGGGCAGGGTGCTGGTGCTCTGACATGGACTATATCTGTCCACTGGGTACACAGGCTCTGGGGTTTCCCAGGTAATACAGGCCAAGTTCAGCCCCTATCTGTGTTTTGCCTGAGGCCACCCTGCTTGAGCTGTCAAGCAATCTGAGATGGCTGCTACTTGTGCTGGGCTTGGAGATACCCAGGTGAAGCCAAGCTGTGAGTCTAGGCTGGTTGCTGAGAGTGCCCACCCTGCAGCCAGTTACTAAGAGGTACAGGGGTGAGGGTTCACTAAGGCTGGCTGTTGCTTGTTTGATAGGATTTACGACGTTGTGAAGTATGAGCCAATATCAGCCATTGATATGGAAAAGCAGATTGCGTGGGCCCATAAGTCAGGTAGAACAGAGTCTCTGGGGATCTCCAGGGTGGGACAAACAGTGTTAGCCAGCCTGCCAGCTCTGTGGATCTGTGGGGTAGGGCTCAGAAAAGGGACAATGGCCTCTGCCTGCTCTGTCCCGCAGCTCTTACCTTGACAACTGACACTTCGGTTTCTCCCTGCATACTGTTAGTACTTTTCAAGTTGCTACCTGGTTGCTATAGTTCAGAGGGAGTGAGTCTAAGTCCATGTGTGTGTTCTTTAAGAGGAACTGCTTGGGATTCCAGGAATTTCATCTACTGACTCAATCCCCACTGGTTTTTCCAGCCAGAAATTATGGGGACTTATCTTTCTGGCACTGGAACTCTGGGCTGGGGGCCCTGGTATGGGGCTGGGATTCCTCAATCCCAAAATATTACTTCTGGTTTTTTATCCACCACACGTGGATGTGGGACCAGCCTGTTTCTTTAATTACATAGTTGTCAGACTTCCATTCAACTCAGTTTCTGATGGTTTTGAGTAATGGTTGTTTTACATTTTAGTTGTAATTTTGATGTGCTTGTGCAAGGAGGTGAGCTGTTTTTACCTAGGCCACCATCTTGACCAGCAGTCAAGAATTGACTCTCTCTTGAACTTTTATTGCTTCAGTAATACTACTGAGACTGTCCTTATGCAGACATCTTTGAACACTTCTCCAAAAGGTGTGTACATTTTGCATGTTCATGTTATTGCTATACTGCCCTCCAAAAACTAAATTACTTTTCACTAACTTAGACATTCCCCCAAGGTGCCTGAAGGTACCTGATTAATAGACTTTTCTACTTTTTGTCAACATGATAGGAGAAAAATTTTATCTTATTTCTATATATATTTCTTTGATTATGTGTGAAGATATGGTGACCATTTTAAATTAATAGGCAATTTGTAATTTATCTGTGAACTGCTTCTTTCTATTCTTTGGCCCTTTTTCTATCTGGTGGTAGTTTTCCCATTATTTGTTTATATGAGGTCTTTAGTTACCTCCTCAGGCCTTCCTTGAACCTCTGTCTAAAATAGTAACTGAGCTGTTGA
The DNA here is from genome assembly GCF_004126475.2 of Phyllostomus discolor. Lineage (NCBI taxonomy): Eukaryota > Metazoa > Chordata > Mammalia > Chiroptera > Phyllostomidae > Phyllostomus > Phyllostomus discolor. Next base: position 44,022,914 of record NC_040913.2, on the reverse strand, counting down.
TCCTCATGTCAATCTGTTTAATCCTCTGCAAAGAACTACCACTGGCTATTTTTCTCATTGGTTTATTGTTTTCTTTATTTTAGAATATAAACTCATCTATCTTCATCACTCTTATCTCCATCACATAGATCCAAGCCTGACTCATAATAAGCATTCAGATATTGTTGAATGAATGAGCAAAAGAATAATAGAATCAGCCTATGTATGTCATAATCATTTAATTGTTTTCAGTTTGTATGATATTTTTTCCCAGGGGAAGCTTTACATTTTAATTTAGCCAAATGTATCAATATTTTTCCTTTATGTCTTTTGGAGGTTTCTTGCTCCAAGTTTATAAATAAATTTACTGATCCTCCTTTGAAACCTCTATTGTTCCATCTTTTATATTCAAATCTTAGAACACTGTAACATTTATTGTCATATAAAAATAAAGGATCTAGTTTTAATTTTTCTCATAATAGTTGGCTAGCTGATTATCATTCACTGAACTATCTTTCCTATATGGGTTTAGCATAACAGCAAACATAAACTACATTTCCATGGATTAGGTTTTTTCCTGGACTCAATCAAATTGTTTTAATTACTATAGATTTATAACATGTTTCAGTAGTTGTTGAAGCTGATTTTCCCTCATTTCATTTCATTTTTTATGGCTAAGATCATATATTTATTTTTCCAGATAAATTTCAAGATCATTTTTGCTAAGTCTGAAAAAATTATCTTAAAAATTATTTTAGAGCCTTTGGTTTGCAGGTTCAATATACTGAGTGCCAGCTTGTGAACTAAAGGGTTGCCAACTTGATACCCAGTCAGGGTACATGCCAGGGTTGTGAGCCAGGTCCCCAAAAGGGGCTATGTGAGAGGTAACCACACATTGATGTTTCTTTCCCTCTCTTTCTCCCTCCCTTCCCCTCTCTCTAAAAATAAATACATGAAATCTTTTAAAAAAGTCAGAAAAAATTTATTTTAGAGAACTAATAATATGCATATATGGTATACATAGTATATGCATTTTACAGTTTTAAAAATCTTTATCTCATGAACAGAACTGATAAAAATTTAGTTTGTTCAGAGTTCATGTTATTAAACAAGTTATTTCTTAGGGAAATGGGTCAATGCATGTGAGAATACTTAGCATCCTTTGACTAGAGGGATTTAGATTTGAGCTTAGATATATTATGCTAGAACTTTTAAGTATAAATGGGTCTTATAGTTTTAGGCATGACTTGAGTATGATGAACTATTGACAACTTATCCTCAGTCTTAATCACCTATTTTGGATATGTTTTACAGAAGATTAGATACGAAGAAATTTAGCCCTAGTTATTATTTTGTTTCTCATGAGCTGTTTAGCTCTTGACAATTGACAAACTGAGTTTCTGAACCTCTGCTTCATCATCTGTAAAACAAGCATATAATGCTCATTCATTCACTCATCAAATAATATTTTATTTACCTGTCTACCTTTGAGAATTGTGAGGATCAAGTACCAGAATTCTGGCAGTTTTTTTGTTTTTGAAAATATTAAAGTCTTATGTTAAACATTGAACCTTCAAAACTTTTCATTTGCTTATCTCCAGTCCCTTAAGGCATAAGCCAGTAAGAACAAAAGAATAGGCCAGAGACTTCCATAAATTTTGAAAGCTGGAATGTAGAGAAGGAAAAACCAGAACTTGTCACCCAATATCTCTGAAGGCTAGTATTGAAAAGAGGAGGGTGAATTGGAAATCTAAAAGCAGAGTCCCTCCCCTACCATGCTGAAAGATGAAAAAAAAAAAAAAAAGAGTTGTAAAGATGAGGAATGAAGATGGTGGTATACTGGAAGGGAAAGTTGGGATTAGGACTGAGGGTAGTGGTACAGTCATAAATCTTCCTCCATAATAGGAAGTCAAAAGATAATGCTATTAAAAAATTAAGAAATAGAAGAATATGTATGTTATTAAGAAGATAATTGAAGATGAATCTACACATCTTCAGTAGCCACACACCTACAGTACCCGCACAGTATTGGAAGTGATTGTGTAGGCCACAGGGAGGACTAGAGCTTCTTTCATTTTAGTGTGAGCCTTAGTAGTACTGTTACTTGGTAGGCTTTTAAAACTATGTATATATAGTGTAGTGACAAAAATTAAAAAGACAAAAAGACCTTATGCTATTGTGAAAAAGTGAGTCTCTCTAGCACAAGACTTGGCATTTGGTGTTTAATCAATGCATGTAAAACGGTTGAACAAATACCATTCAATTATTTAGAAAACTCCAGTTATTCCTTTATTGTTGGTGCTATGTAGGAATTAGAATTAAATAATGTACTTTAAGGATTGATAACTAATATATTTGGAATATCACCATATAAGAAACCAGTTTTTTATTTTTGAGAATTCTAAGGTGGTAGAAGACCTTTGAATAAAGTTAAAAAATAAAATGTTAATTTGAACTTTGGATGTATTTCATACTTTTCATCAAGAAATTTTGGGGTTAAGAATACATGTGTTGGTGTATGTTTATCAAGATGTGACACTATTTTCTGTACCAGAAAATCTCTATGATTCAGGCACTAATTTAGGAGCTTGATAATGCTCCCTGTGCCTTTTTCTGTGTTTGAATTGAAACTGAGTCTGCCTCAAGGTAGGTAGTATTAGACAAATCCTGGCACCTAGTTCTTTGATATTGTGAACATAGTAACTGAGTTTGGGAGTTAAGTTACCTCTTCCAAAAGGATAATCAGAATGTCAGATGCTAGAGATTTAGTTGTAGTAGCATGATCTCCTACTTGAAGCAAAGTATCCCTCCAGAAAGTTCAAAGTTCTTCTAATATTAAAAGTGACTTGTCAATAAATAAGTCGAGTGACTATTCTCAAGGAAGGAGAATGTTTTGCTAATGGAATTGCACTATGGGATTGGGTCCAAAATTCATTTGTAAGTGTCTATGAATTTGTTGGGAAAGAAATGCTAGAGAAATGACCAAGAAATAATATTGTGTGACATTAATGAAGAAACAAATATAATTTATTTTTCTTCGTAAGATACAGGTAAGTTTGACTCACATTGTGCTTACCTCTGTATATGTTGTACCAAATGGTCTAATATCTTAAACATGCACTTTGGCTTTGTAATCTCACAATTTTACACTCAGAGGTATTGTTTGACTAAGCCTTCATGATTTTTTTACCTACTTATATAAGAAAATTATTTCACTTGGAAATGGCACCTAAGTAAAAGTTTCAAAAATGAAATATTGTGACTGTTAAGGTTAAATATGTAATTGATTTGGGTGTCTTCTATATAACCAAGTGAATTGAAAACCATATTTTAAAATTTTATTGTCCCTAGAGTGAATTACTGGAATTTAAACAACAGCAACAGGAGGAAGAAAGAACCAGAAACCATCAGGCTGAGCACAGGAGGTATAATGGCTAATAAATTATAATCCTTAGTTAAAACAATTACCTATAAATTGTTTGCAGTGTTTTAGGAAAACATTATAGTAATATCGACTAGAGTTTTGAAATTTATATTATCTTTTTAATCTTTATATCATGTGGGTGTGGTATGTGTGTGAGGATGCCAGTTGCTGTACACACATGTACATACATATACAGTATCTACTTTTTCTGGATAGGTGGCGTTAGTTTACACTAGAAAACTGAATTATGCTCTCAAGGTATATGTTTATTTACATTATATTTCATTTGCCTTCCATGGAAGAAAGCATCTTCATCCTTTGAGATGATGCTTTAGAATAATTGAACTAGTACAGATGGTGAGATGCCCATACTTGAATACAAAAGCTCAGACAAAAACTACCATAAAGTTGTTTTATACTGACTAACATGTTAAGAAAAAAGATCTCAAAATAGGACCATTAAGGATTTTTTAATAGTGTAAGTGGTCTCTATTTTATTCCCCATAGCTGACGCTCAGTACACAGTAAAATACCATGTTGATGTTGGGGACAGTGCTAATAGCCACCATATCTGTCATTATTATGTTAGGATTTTCCTGAAGGGCACTTGGGTTGTTTGAGTTAATTGCAGTGCGCTTGAGTGATTTAGGAGAACAATTTTATTTAAAGGCTCTCATGGTTTAAAGGAACAAATTCTTCTTTTGAAAATTAGTAGTTTCTTTTATATGTCTGAATCCCACTATTACTAATGCATATTTTTAAATTGTGGCAGTTTCATTTTGTAAATAAGATGTTAAAAGGTGTTAATGGAGACATTGAAATCGACAACAAACTGACAGTAACCAGAGGGGTGGGAAGAGGGAAATAGTGGGAAAGAAGGGAAATGGACTTAAATGAACTTGAATGAGGGACCCCTGGATGGAGCCAAGGAGGGTTGGGATTGAGGGTGGGAGGTGGGCATGGGTAGGCGGGTGTGGGGAAAGTGTTGGTGGGAAAATGGAGACAACTGTATTCAAACATCAATTCAAAAAGGAAAAGAGAAAGAGAAACTCCCAATTCTATTGTAGCCACCAACTCTGGATGTTGCCCATTTTCTTTTGACTAGATTATACTGCTTCCATTGTCCAGTAAAAATAGTTTTAAAATGTCAAATGTGAATTTATGTGTTTTCCTCCAATTATAAGGAAACATCAAAATTCTTTTTTTTTAAGATTTTATTTATTTATTTTTTTTAGAGAGGGAAGGGAGGGAGAGAGAGAGAGAGAGAGAGAAACATCAATGTGCGGTTGCTGGGGCTTATGGCCTGCAACTCAGGAATGTACCATGGCTGGGAATCGAACCTGGGACACTTTGGTTCCCAGCCCGTGCTCAATCCACTAAGCTACGCCAGCCATGGCCTGGAAACATCAAAATTCTGATGCACTGGTTAAACTATTTTGTTGGGTAAGAGGACCCCATTACTGCTATGTATTTTTTTATAAAATAGACCACAAATTAGTTTAGTCTTTTATAGGTTTTTTTCTCATTTTCTCTTTAAACGTTGTTCTGTTAAAAAAACCCTGATATTATATAACAGTTGTTAGTACTAGCCAATTATTTCTCTGGATTTTTGAGGATTTATTGGATAGGAAAGCTTCAAGCATCTTAGAGATAGTGATAAGTCATATTAATAAGCCCTGTTACCAAGAAATTGATCTTTAATAGGCATCCAATAAAAATACAAGTTATCCAATTAGAGGTGGAAAAGATGACTTTTGTTTTGTTATAGGAACCTTGACCCTCATTCTTTAGGTTTATTTTCATACTGCCAAATACTTAAATATTAGTAGGGCTATTTATTGGATGTTTTCTACACCTTATTTTCTCTTTCTATTTATTCTAGTTAAGTGTAGATCCAAGTTTAATCCATGAGGAAATCTCTCAAGATAATAAACTTAATAATCAGGTTTGAAATAACTGATCTAGTCTTTAAACACATTTTTTGTATTCTCAGTCAGTTTTTGAAAAGAGTTTGTTTATTTTGTCATTTAGAGTTTACAGTAAGCATTCTTATGTTATCATATGAAAATACTCATCCAGTAGCCTCTTGATGAATAAAATAGCTGGGTTTGTTCCTGCTGAGAGCAACAGCACAAGCTACATAGTCTGTATGTAGGGGACATAAGAGCTCTTCTCCACGGACATTAATTTTATTAGAGTCAAAAAGACAATGTGCTTTATACTACTTAGAAGTTCACATGTCCAAAAATTCAACCCTGAGTTTTATAATAGAACATTATGGGATTCCTCACAAGGTTTTCAATGAATCCTATAATGGTTGAGCTTGAGTGCATCTGCACCTGACTCAGTCTAACTTTCTGAGTAAGAGAAGAAACTTTAAACTCCAGAGAGAAAGGATAGACCATAGAGGTTAAGGACTTGAAAGGAATTGGACCGTGAGCTGAAAACTAGAATGAACTGAAGTGATTTATTGAAACTTGAACCATTCTTGAATAACATTTTTTATCCAAATTAACCCTGGGAAGAAAATCCAGAGCATTAGTTTGACAGCAATAAAATGTATGTATTGTACTTTCTAATAATAGTAAACAAAAATATAAACTGGTACTTTTTTTCTATTTGAATTCTCATTAGGAATTGAGAAATAATCTCTTTACCACCCATAATCTCTGGTTGACCCCTGTGTGTCCTTCTAGTAACTGATGCTCAAAAGTGAATTGCATCACCTTGTATGCATGACAAGTCACCAGTCTGCACAGTGTCTAAGTGAATTGAGAGAAGAGGACAGGGAGCAGTTTTGCAGCCTGCACTCACCACCATGGGTGGTTTCAGTAACTGTAGCTGCAGTAACAGAGGCAGGGAGAGGTGGGGATCATGTGCCTGGATAATTCATTCATTTACCTTTTACATCATTGGGTATATGAAGGCTTTGTTCTCAGCACTGGGAATAGATTTAACAAGGTAGAGAAGGTCCATGACTACATGGAAATTACAAATTGGAAGAAATAAACAGCAGTCAACAATTTAGCAGCAAGATTATTTCAGATAAGGATACATACCATGTGGACCACACCATGGGTGTGATGTTGATGGAGAGATTGGACGTGATAATTCCTCAAAAAAGAGGTGACATCACAGGACAAGAGCTAGTCACACAGAGACTGGGGACCAGAACATATGGATGTCCCCTATTCAGGCATAAGAACAAATGCAAAGGCCTTAAAAGGGGAATGACCTTGGACTTTTTGGGTCCAAAATGACTGGATTATAGATGGTAAGGAAGAAAATATTATGAAATAAGGTAGGGAACATAGGCAGAAGCTAGAAAATATAAGATTTTATAAGCCAGTGATTTTATTCTAGGAGTAATGGAAAGTGAGGGAAGAGTTAAGCAAAAGGAAGGCAGGCCCTCTTTCATGATTTAGTAAGCTGGTTATGTGGAAATGGATTACAGAGGCAGAACTGGAAGCAGAAGCAAGATGAAAGAGGATAGCAATTTGGACAAAAATGGTGGTCCTGGAAAGAAATGGGTGAATTTGAGATATGCTTGGTTGGTAGAACCAACAGGACTTTTAGTGGTTTGGATATGGGTGGCATAGGGATGTTGAAGGAAAGCCCATTTGTGTTACTGACAAAAAGACTGGACATAAGCAGACCTAGGGGTATGAGCAGTGAAGAATACCATTGGTTGTGCTGTTAAGTGGGGAGCAGGGTCAGCTTTCATTTCCTTAATATGCAAATATCCAGCTCAGTAAGATATTGTTCAATCTATGTGCTGAGAGGTCCTGGAAGGTAATTCACACTGAACTCTTCAGGGAGCCAGGCTGACCAGATATGGCACTTGGGTAGATTTTATGGTAAGAGTAAAAAACCTTTCTAATAACTAAGATGTAATCAGTGTTTGATGGGACTTGAAGTTGCTGAGAAAACAGCAACCCAATAAGCCCAAGATCCAGCAGGGCAACATGGGGTTGGCATTTTAGGTATCCCTAAGCAAGCACAGACAGACAAAAAATCATCTTACTTTGCCACTCAGTAGTCATTATCCTTAAAGTCCCCAAAGCTCCCATAGTCATGGACTTACAGCTTCCCACCATGTCCACATTCTGCTAATCTTCATGACTGAACAGGAGGCTAATGTGACTGAGGCCAGCCTACCCTTCCTCCCATAAACATGTATGGAGCTGCTGCTGTGCACCAGGCACAATGTTTCTAACGAGAAGCTGATGGTCTTAATGACACTATTCCTCAGTAATTTGGTGACATCATAGGGTACTTATCACAATGTTGTTTCTCCAGCCTTTGCCTTCCTGACTCTACTCATCCGTACTGAGGCAGCTCAGAGCATGCTGTTGCCTTTACTTTACTTTTTTTTATGTTAAATTTTTTTAATTTTAAAACTTAAATTTTTTAGTAGGACAGGTATATCCAAGTCTATGAAATGAATATTTAGAATGATTAATTATAAAGTGAAAAACCAGGTAGCCACCTCCAGAAATAGAATATAACTAACATCCCACAGTTAATCCACATTCTGACCTTTAAAATAATCATTTTCTTACCTTTCTTCAGGGTTTTACCCCCTATGTGTTAAATTTAATTTCTGAAATTGGTTGCTGCAAGTATGACTGACCATCAGTGAAAGATGTACCCATTACCTCTTTGAAAGCTTGGGTTTCCCTTTTAATATTTCCTTTCCCTGGTACACTTGTCCCAGTCCCTTCTATTTTTCACTTGTGAGATTTACCTTAGCAAGACTGACAATGGAGCACAGGGCATATGGGAGGGACCATCTATCTTGCAACAACAGTGCCACAGAGCTATTTTTTGTTTTTCTTCATGTTTTCATTCTTATAAAGCCTTTATCTTTCCTCAGCCTCTGGGGCTCATGCTTTGCCTGCCCTGACCTTTAAGGGTCTGGTTGCTTGGGTGAAGAAGGTTCTTGAACTGATAGAATATAGGCCAGTGAAACTGAAATTAGCAACTATGCCCCCTCTGGCCAAGCCACCACCCACAACTGGCCCCAGTTCCAGCAAAGGACTGCTAACAGCATGCCATGTGATTAATGTGAAAAGAAGTTTCTGTAGATTTCTTCTAAGCTGAAGGGAGGAAGCAATCCCCATAGTCAGTCATACAGTACATTAGGTTCTCAAAAATCTCTCAGCCTTGCAACAAGCTTTTCACTTACATACATTTTTCATTGTTTTAAAGGGTAAATAATGCTTTTCTGGACCGACTCCAAGGCAAAAGTCAACCAGGTGGCCTGGAGCACTTTGGAGGCTCTTGGAATATGAATAATGGTAACAGCTGGGTGAGTTTTTCCTTTACTCTTAAAAAATATCTTTCAAATTTGAAGAACAAAAACAATGAGAATTTTAAAAATATGTTGCGGCCTTCTCCCCAGATATTTTTTTCATGTGCTGTTCAGCTGTGTCATGGGCAGTCAGCCAGGGTGATTATTGGAAATTCCACAATAGCTTCTGAAGAAGGGAAAAAGTCCTGATTTCAGCTCTGGCCAATTGTAGTAAAAAATGACACCTGCCCTTTGTTCTCAATGTGATTTCCTGGACTGTAAGGCTTTTTATCACTCCTAGCCTAGACCCATGACAAAAACAAATGAACACTTTTTTTCAGGAATATTTTAAATGAAATATGGTTATAAAAATAGTGAGCATTCTTTAGTAATAATTTTTTTCAGTGAGACTAGCATATCAAAGAAACCAATATTTAATTTTTCATTACAAAATGATTTTTAATAAACCCTACAGCAAAAGGCACTTTTTAAAATGAAATATTGATACAGATTTTTGTGAAGAAAATCTTGCAAATTGTAATATGTGTTTAGTGTGTTTTGCATGCTTTATAATTTAATTGAAGCCCAGGTACATATGTGTCCACTCAAAAAAAAAGGAACAGAGATATATCTTTAAATTGGTAAAATTAACAAAATAATCAAGTGCTTGCTGACCTGCAAACTCTAGAGATGATCACTCTTTAATACATACTTGATCAGGTGTGAGTCAGTTGGTTGGACATTGTCTTGCAAGGCAAAAGGTGACTGGTTCAGTTGGACACATGCCTGGGTTGCTCATTTGATTTTCTCGCTTAGTAGAGGCAGCTGGCAGCCAATTGATGTTTCTCTCTTGCTCTCTTGCTCAATATTTCTCTCCCTAGTTTTCTCCCTCCCTCCCTCTCTCTCTAAAAAATTAATAAATGAAAAAATTAAGAAAAAATAAATTATTGACAAAAGGTCATTTTTGAGAAGACAGTCTGTTAGGAATTTTACATGCATGTTTTCTTAAAAGATACCTAGTAGTTAAAATTGATAGGTAAATTTCACAAATTATACATAGTGAAGAGAACACAAATTTCAGGAATATTTGCAGAGAAGGTATAGTGGATGTTTTTATTTATCCATAATGTATGCTCATGTGCATCACTACGGCATTTAGAAAAGAGACAATATGGAAGAGAGAACAGTTTTTGCATCATGAATTACAATTTGCAAATTATTAACTTATACAAATATGTGAGTAGGAGCCATGTGGTAAATGGAGTACTGTGAGTTTAATACATTATCCAAGTTCAAGGAATTATAAGTTATGAAACATGATTGAAACTCAGATTTTAGACAGCTTTGAAACTTGCTGCACATTTTCTCCTCTACTCAACTACTATCCAATGTAGAAAGTAACTAAAAAAATACTTGGGATTGAGGGGAAGGTGATGGGCAAGAGTAAAGGAATACTGCATGGGCTGCTGCTAAGAGAATAAGGATTGGGCTCACCAATGACTTTTGGTAGGCCTTATATGAGTGAACTATAAACCTTTGCTTGGGTTCCTCACAGATTTAAAAGAGAGGACTGTTGTTTTCTTATGATGTGATATGAGTGAGAATGATTAAAGTTTTCTTAGTAGCACAGTGGACTTTCATATCCAAGTCCAAAGTGATTGTTGGTTCTTCTCTTACTTGAAAGAAACATGATAGAAAGATGAAAACTTCTTCAGGCTCCCAGCTCTACCTCCACGTTTACTTACCTACAGACATCCCTACCTGTATGCCTACTCTTTCTTGTGAGCCAGTTTCTATCTTCTTCACTGTCTTTGTTCTACCAATACTCCCCTCTTATCCTGAATTATCTGTCTCAACTAGAATATGCCCATCAGCATAAAATATTAAGAAATAGAAATTATTTTGCTACTACTTTTCTTCTTGCTGTTTCTTCCCCTTTAGACAAAAACTTCAAGAGGTGTCTATTCTTGCTGTGTGTATTTTCTTTCTTCCCATTTCTTTTAAACCTACTCTAATCAGGTTTTAGACTTTTCTAGTCCTACAAAAATGCTCTTGTCATGGTCACTAACAATGTCCACATTGAAAAACTCCAGTGGTTATATCTGTCTTTATTTTTAAGACCTATCAGCATCATTCATTGTGATGAATTGCCTCCGCCTCTGTGAAACTTTCTTTACTTGGGTTCTGGGATACTATATTCTCCTGGGTTTCTACCTATTTCAGTGGCCAACATTCTCTTTGGCTGAATTTCCCACATCTTTTTGTTCTCTCAATATTGTAGTGCTTCAGGGATCTACCTTCTGAACATTATGTTCACTTAATATCTTGGTGGCCTCATGTCATTTTCATGAAATGACATAAATGCTTGGGAGTATATGCTTATTACTCCCAAAATTTAATTTCCAGCCTAGATCTCTTCCTCCAAATTCTAGGGCTTTATATCCATTTGTCTACCCAACATCTCTATTTGCATATCCAATATACATTTCGATCTTAACATATCTAAAACTTAACCTTTATTCCCTTTACCTTAATACTCTACACTTTTTCCTGTTTGTATAATGGTGCAACTCATCTCTCACATCCCTCCATAGATAATCCATCAGGAAATATTCTTGACTCTTCTAAATATATCTAATCCAACAGCTACTCACAACCTTCACCACTATGATCCTGCTTCCAACTTCTATCAGTGATCATCTAGATTCTTGAAAATGTCTCAAGTGGTTTCTTAGCACTTCCCCACCTAGAGTCTGTTCTTTGTATGAGAATGATCCCATTGAATCAGAAGTCAGATCCTGTCCCTCTTATGCTCAAAGTCCAAAGTCTTCCAATGACTCCCTTAACTCCCCAGATCACTTGAAGTAAAAGCTAAAGTCCTTATAGGAGCCTACCAGGTGCTACATGATTTAGACTCCACTTTACCCCTCTGGCGCTCTCCTACACTGCCCTTTCTCATTGTTCCTAGCCATGCTTGCTTCTTGCTCTTTTTTGAAAACTTGAGAAACTAGATGCTCTCACCTTATGGCCTTTGCACTGGCTGATCCCTCTATACTATCCTCCAAAATATCCATGTTATTCCTTCTTCAAGTTTTTTAAAATTTCTTCTCAGTGAGGGTTCCTCTACCACTTATTTAGTGCTTCCACCTGTGCCTTTACCCCCAACTCTTGCCAGGCTCTACTTCTTTTTTTCCAGAGCACTCTGCAACTTCTAACATAATTTACTATCACTTAATTATATGTTTTGTTGATTATTTACCCTTAGTCTCTCCCTCTGGTGATATATGTTCCATATGCCATTAGAGCAGGACCCTTTGGTTATATTCCAAGCATAAAAAAGTGATTAGAACTTACCACATGCACAAGGAGAAGGGTGGCTGTGATCAAGGATCACCAAACAACACAGATTTAGCATTAAATGATGTGATATACTAAAATGACTACATATTGAATTTTAAAAAGCTATAATATAAAACACTGGATGAAATAGATATTGGATTTAAAACAATGAACAAAAATGGGAGACAATGCCAACCAAGATTTGAAAAAAGAACAATTTTAGGAACAAAAAAAATAATCTTTGAAATTAAAGCACTCAATGAGCTTATCATAATAGAGGGAATACTAATTAAGAACTAAACCAAAATACCATTTCTCTTCTCTTATTTGGCAACTGCCCCCCGCCCCCCCCCCCCCCGCACCCCTGTGAAATAAGATTGGCAATATACTCTGTTGGCAAGGCTGTGGAAAAACAGGTTTTTCACACATTGTTGGTGCAAATTCAAAATGATGCAAGCACTATGTAGGTTAATTTGTTACTGTGTTCCCATAAAATAAAAACCAGGCCTAGACATATTATAGAAAAGTTCTAATAAATGTTCTAGGAACAGAAGATTCCAAATGTCTGGGAAAATTTTTCAGATAAATCAAAAGGAGAAAGTATTCCCCAAAATGATTAAGCAGGTGAATAGAACTTTCAATCAAAATTTAGCAAAGACTATACAGAAAAAAAAATGATAGACCAGTCTCACTCATAAACATAGATTCTAAAAAAATTCACAAAATTGTGATAGACTCTCTAATGAATTTTTAAAAGGCATAATATGTCCATATCAAATTGAATTTATTCCAAAATGCAAGCTTAGTTTACCATAAATAAATAAATCAACAACATAAAAAATAAAATAAAACAAACAAAAATTTTACCTCATGAATTATAGGGCAAATACCACATGATTATCTCAATAGTTAAGAGAAATCATTTGATAAATTTCAATATACTCATTTGTGGTAAAAAAAAAAACTTCTAACAAACTAGGAACAGAAAGAAAATTTCTTTAGTACAAATAGGTAGTTACAGAATAGCCATGGGAATGTAAAGTGCAGTATATGAAATGGAATAGCCAAAGAACTTATACGCATGACCTATAGACATGAACGATGGTAGGGGAATGGCCTGAAGGAGTAGGGGGTGCTGGGTGGAGAGGTGCAAAGGGGGGAAAATTTGGACAACTCTAATAGAATAATCAATAAAATATAATAAAAAGAATGTATGGGCACAAATAAAAAAATTTCTTTAACCAAAAGTCAGCAAAAATCTATAATAAAAATACATCAAAAACATTTACTTGGCCCTGGCCAGGTAGCTCAGTTGGTTAGAGTATCATCCCCGTACACCGAAGTTGCAAGTATAATATCTGGTCAGGGTACATAGAAGAATCAACCAATGAGTGCATAAATAAGTGGAATAAGAAATTGATATTTCTGTCTGTTTGTCTCTTTCCCCCTTCCTCTCTCTCAAAATAAATGTAAAAAACTGTTTTATTTAAATTGGATATAAGGATTGAAAAAATTTATAAATCACAGATAATACAGAATATTGACCTGATAATATCCATTGATCTTACTTAGATTTTCCCAGTTTCATTTCACTGTGTGTGTCTCTTTGTGTGTGCATTTAGTTCTATGCAGTTTTATCACATATGTAGGTCCATATATCCACCAGAGTACAGAAGATTCTGAACAAGTTCATTAACACAATGATCTTTATAGTGTTACCATTTTATAGCCACATTTATGTCCTTCTTAGAATGAGTCCCCATACATAACCACTGGGAACTATAAGACTGTCTCCATTTCTAAAATTTATCATTTCAAAAATATTAATATAAATGGAATCACATAGCTCTGGTAGCTCAATTGATTAGAGCATCCCAGCACACGAAGGCTGTGGGTTCAATCTCTGGTCAGGGCATATATAAGAAGCAACCAGACTTCCAGCCAAGATGGAGGCATAGGTAGCACACCGTGCCTCCTTGCACAGCCAAAATAAGGACAATAAAAATTTAGAAACAAAAGAATAACCAGTACTGACAGAAAAATGAACTGTATGGAAGTCCAACAACCAAGGAATTACAGAAGAAATATTCATCCAGACTAGTAGGAGGGGCAGAGTCAGGTAGCCAGGCAGAGAGGGCTTGCGGCAAAGCGGCAGCTGGTAGACCCAGCGAGGCAGTGGATTGTGGAGGGGTGTGGCCCACAAGGTTCCTGGAGGAACAGGTGGTCCCACATTTGCATGCAGATAAGCCAGGCAAAACTGGGGAGCAAGACAGACTGCACAACCCAGTGTTCCAGCACAGGGAAATCCACAGGGTCCTAGAACCACCAATTGAAAACACCTGGGGGTTTAGGTATGGGGAGAGACTCCAGGCCTCACAGGAGAGTTCAAAGGAGAAATCCACAGGGTCCTAGAACATACACAAACCCACCCACATGGGAATTCAGCACCAGAAGGGCCCAGTTTGCTTGGGGGAAGTGGGGAAAGTGACTGAAATTCATCAGAGAGTAGAGCAAGCACCATTGTTCCCTTTCAGGCCCTCCCCCACATATAGCATCACAATTCAGTGACATGGGTTGCCCTGCCCTGGTGAACATCTAAGCCTCCACCCCTTACGACATAACAGGCAGGTTAAGACAAACAAATGGCCCAAATGAAAGAACAGATCAGAACTCCAAAACAAATACAACTAAGCAATGAAGAGGTAGCCCTCCTATCAGATGCACAATTCAAAGTACTGGTGATCAAGATGGTCACAGAATTAGTTGAATTTGGTTGCAAATTAGATGAAAAAATGAAGGCTATGCTAACTGAAATAAAGGAAAATGTATAGGGAACCAACAGTTATGGGAAGGAAACTGGGACTCAAATCAATAGTGTGGACAAGAAAAAGAAAGAAACAACCAAACAGAAAAGTATGAAGAAACAAGAATTCAGAAAAATGAGGGGAGGCTTGGGAACCTCCAGGACATCTTTAAATGTTCCAACATCTGAATTATAGAGGTACCAAAAGGGGAAGAGAAAGAGCAACAAGTGGAAAAGTTATCTGAACACATAATAAAGGAGAACTTCCCCAATCTGGCAAAGGAAATAGACTTCCAGGAAGTCCAGAAAGCTCAGAGAGTCCCAAAGAAGTTGGACCCAAGGATGAACACACCAAGGCACATCATAATTACATTACCCAAAATTAAAATGAAGGAGAGAATCCTAGAAGCAGCAAGAGATAAGGAGACAATTACCTACAAAGGAGTTCCCATCAGACTGTCAGCTGATTTTTCAAAAGAGACCTTGCAGGCAAGAAGGAGCTGGAAAGAAGTATTCCAAGTTATGAAAGGCAAGGACCTACATCCAAGATTGCTCTATCCAGCAAAGCTCTCATTTAGAATGGAAGGGCAGATAAAGTACTTCTTAGATAAAGTCAAGTTAAGGGAGTTCATCATCACTAAGCCCTTATTATATGAAATATTAAAGGGGCTTATCTAAGAAAAAGAAGATAAAAAACATGTACAGTAAAATGCCAGCAAACTCACAATTATTAACAACCACACCTAAAACCAAAACAAAAGCAAACTAAGCAAACCACTACAACAGGAACAGAACCACAGAAATGGAGATCACATGGAGGGTTAGCATCAGGGGAGTGGGAGGAGAAGAGAGGGGGAAACGGTACAGAGAATAAGTAGCATAGATGGTAGGTAGAAAATATGGGGAGGGCAAGAATAGTATGGGAAATGTAGAAGCTAAAGAACTTATAAGTATGACACATGCACATGAACTAAATCGGGGTAATGTGGGTGGGAGAGGGTGTGCAGGGTGGAGGGAAGTGAAGGGGGGAAATGGGACAACTGTACTAGCATAATCAATAAACTATATTTAAAAAGTAACCAATGAGTGCATAAATAAGTAAAAAAACAAATTGAATATCTCTCTTTCTCTCTCTTTCTCTTTCTCTCTGACTCTCTAACTCTCCCTCCTTCTTGCTAAAAATTAATAAATAAATTTAAAAATAAAATAAAATAAATGGAATCACATAGTATGTACATTTTGGGATTGGCTTTTATTCTCCAGGGAAAATAATTCCCTGGAGATCCATCAAAGTTTTTATTATTTTTTTATTGTTGAGTAGTATTCCATGATATGGGTATACCACAGTTTGTTTAACCTTTCACCCATTTGAGGACTTTTTTTTCCCTGTTGTTGACTATTTTATATAAAGCTGGAGTGAACAAATCATAGAAAATAAATTAAATAAATAAATGACAGATAATACAATTATCTACCTAATACATACAAAATAATTTATTCAATGTATTCAAATCATTAGAATAAATAGGGCCCAGCAATGAATATGTTTTATAAATAAAAAGTTGACACAAGGTTAGTGTATAGAATATATAAAAAATGTGTCAATTATGGATGATGACTGAGATCCCCCAAGGAATGAGAGAGGAGAGCTGGAGGAAATAATGGAAGCAGTAAAAAGTGAAAGACAAAAGGAAAGGAAGAAAATACTATAAGACTATGATGAAAGCCAAGGAAAAATAAAACAGTTTTTTGAAACATAACATAGACACTTAAGCAGTGGGCTTCTGGTAAATATATGTTGGTAGGCAAATTAGATAAATCTTTACTTTTAAACCTTTCAAAATTTAAATCATATTCTTCTCATACTACTTAATATATACTTACTATTTGATAATTTAAAATTCCTTTTTTCCCATACTACTTAATATATGTTATTTGATAAGTTAAACTTCCTTTTGTATTTGAAAATGCATTTTTCTTCCCTAGAGTTCTCTGTTAGTTTTCAAGTTGCACCTAGAGTGGGACATTTAAAAAATCACATCAACTGATCTTTTTCTGATACCAGTAGGTGAGACCCTTTGGGATAATATGGAAACTCTAAATCCTTTGTCTTTAATGGCAGTTAAGTATTTGTCACGACCTATGAGACAACCTGGGATTTTAATTTTCCTAGAGTGTTAGAATAGCACTAGACTGAATCCCAGGTAAATGTGGTCCACCTTTCTATGGTGGAGATTTCTTGACCTTTACACATAGTTGACAAGGAGGGGACTCATTTAGTCTATCTCCCTTTCTCAGAGTCTCCTTAGAAGTCACCTTCCTGCTGCCTAATACAATACAACTGTACTCTATATATTTCCATTTCAATTGCTCTGTTCCACACTGTGTTCATCCTGTTCTTGCTATAACTTTGGAGATGGATGGCAATAGTTGTGAACATTATTATTTGTAACCCACATAAGACTATCTCCAAGAACACAGCCATTGGACCATCACTCAAGAAGCCATGCATTGGTGACAAAGACTATTTATGCATCTAATACAAGGGGACTTGAAAATTAAATCATTTCATTGGGACTAAATTATTAAACCTGATGTAGTAAGTCACTTAAACCTGATGTAGTAAGAGTATTTTTGAAGGAACTTCACAAAAAATACTGGTTTACAAAAGCTTTGAATTGTGTTTTGCTGCCTGTAGTAATTATATTTTGTTTTGTTTTTTCTTCCAGGATATATAAGAAATGTTTACTTAACATCTGGCCTTTGTCAACTGGCCTTGAAAACACCCATGAGATACTTTCTTTAAGTGCAATTTTGTTCACCATCACTGCTTTCACCTTGACTTCAACTGACTACCCACACAGCTAGCTGAGCAGCTGGGTATGACAGGTTTCTCCCTGTCATTATTTAAGCATATTTGCAGGTGCTGATTACTAAACTCATATTTAATCTCTATTGCCAATGAAATGTTACAGTATTTTTTCTACTGGTTTTTGCCTCTTATTGGAAGTACAACTACAGCAATGTTAGTAAGATAGAATATGAGAGCATTCTTTGATGCTTTCTGGTTAGTGAGAGCTATGGGTGCTGCATGCATATCTGTCTAAGCGGCTAATTCTCAGATCAGATTAGGAAAGCTTTGGGCTCTTTTTAGCTTTTAATCCCTACTTAATTCAGTGTATAAACATGAGCAAAAATTATTTTAATCTCTTTGAAACAAACTAAATAAATTTTGAACTACCTTTGTATAAATGGTTTACTTTTATTTTAAATGAAAAGCTCTTGAGTTTTTCTCTCTTGAGGGGTCTCATTTTTATGTTCTCCTTTATAATTCATATAGATAAATATAGTACTGGAATCACTATGGGATCAGCTTTGGTCTGATTTATTTACTAATACTGTTTCTCTGGTTTTTCAAAGTGGGACAGTTAATTTCCTGAAAGTACAATATTTCTAAAAATTAACCAGACACAAATGTAGTTTGTAAGTGTTTTGGAAAATTGTCTTTGCTATATGGAACCTATTTCCTATTGCAAATTCAGTCGACTTTTTGATCCTACTTTTATAGCCTTCAACAAGTTTGTAGACTCCAGAGTGCAGGAATATTGGTTTTCCGTGCTGCATGCTGCGGTCCCCCTCCATAGGAAACACTGCATTCAGTCTTAGAATGAAGATTGGAGGAATGAATAATTTTTGCAGCTGGACAACTAATAATAATACTTTGCAGCTTTAAGAGATCTTTTGTGGTACCAATTGCTCTGTTAAAATTAACTTTCCATATCTGTGTATTGAGGGAAATATTGGGACTTCAGGTTCTTAGGCCAAGGCTAGGGGGTGGGGACTCACAGAAAGATGGCAAGAGTGGAGTATAGAAAGGACCACATTTTGGGATAGTGGTGATGGCTGAGGACAGATGGTTTGCACCTAGTTTTTCCGGAGTAAATAATGCAGATACCATTGGTTTCCTCCTCTTCTGCCAGCTGAAGCTGTATTGGTGCCATTGACACTAACATAAAATGTTTCGACCATTTGAAATTTTTGCTATTACCTCATCCTGGGTTAGAAGCACTGCCTAACTGATGGTAAATGTGGGATTTTTGCGAGCATTTTACTGCTGTGGCCTGTGGCCATTTCAGCCCTACACCTGCCAGTCTAGTGACCTGACAGTCCACAGTCTGTTCAGGTTTTGTGTTTAAGCTCAGCATTCCTCACTTGCTGCGGTTAGCCAGGGTGTCCCCAGGAACTGATGTAAGGGAAAGGGATGCTTTCTTACTTTGGGGGTTCTCAGGAAAGTTGGACTCGATACCTCTTCCACTGCCTGCTATAGCCTGCATTTCCAAACAAAGACATTTTGTTCGGGTATCTGTTTTCATTTTCTAAAAAATCATTGTGCTGCTATGGAAAATTGTGACTTCACAGCCAAAATTATCTAGAATATGACTGGGGTTGTAAATATCTCCTTTCAATAATTCTCTATTTAGGTGGAAGTAACCAGAAAAGAAATAATAGTTTTGTTGTGTAAGGGAGTAGACCACTTTATTTTCCACATTTAATCTGCCTTGTTGAATCAATTAAAACAAAATTTGACTTGTGGTTAACTCTAGATAGGCATCCCAAATTCCTAACACCATCCCCATGCTTTCAGTTCTTTCTTTTTCTGAGAAATAAAATATAAGCAAGATGGATTGTTACAAAAGTAATAGGTGTTTATTATAGAAACTTTAGACACAATGATGAATAATAAAAAGAAAAAACTAGTAGTTTTCACATTTTATGTCTGTAGGTAATCAGGGTTCATATTTTGGCATATACCCCTCCAGATATTTTTCTATCTGTATGTGTCTCAAAATCCACGTGATAAAAACTCTTATGGACACTGTCTAATGACTGGTTGAGGACAAACACCTGGACTTAGAACTGGTGGTTCTAATGTAAATCCTACTTATAAGTGTTTTGATATGTGTAGTCAAATTACTTCCCCAAAGGTGGCACCAATATTTATTACTACCAGAAGTATGCTCTATACTCTCCCCAATATAATTAGTTGCTCTCAAATCTTTGCTTACATGCTAAGTGAAAAATGCTATTGGTAGCGATTAACCCCCTTTTCTCCATAGGTTTACTGGTCATTATTTATTTATTTTGCATGTGTATGTGTAGCATAGGTGATTTGTAAAAGGTCTCTGTGAAGACAGTATGTTGTAAATATTCTCATTTTTATATATCTTTAATTTAGTAATGTTTAATACTAAAGTTTTAAGTATTTGTGTATTTGGATCTATTAATCTTTTTTCCTGTGTAGTTTCTTCTTGGTATTATGTTAGATTTTAAAATGTACAAAGCTACACCCCACCCAGTGCCCCATTTTGAGAACATGAAGGATTTTCCCTCCCACTGGGTGTGGTTTGAGCAGTACAGGGCAGGGTGTCTTTCTCCATGCCTAGCACAGACCGGAGCACCCATGTGTGTCTTCACACTGGAGAAATATTTCCTCTGGTTCATAAAGACTTTGTTTACATTAAAAAACATTGGATGTATTATTTATGATTTAGGATGATTTTGTTAAAAAACATTATAAAAAGCCTACTGTAAGCTTATTTTTAACTTGAAGGTTTGTTTGTCTTTTCAGAAAGTATTTTTAGGAAATTATACTGTAGTTATACTAAATGTAGACATACTCATATTTCCCTCCAAAATAAAACACAGCATTTATAAAAATGAAAATTTAAAAGTTAAGATTTTATAATACCCATAGCTGAAAATTTGAGATTATAGAAAATATGTAATCATAGAGATAGTGACTATGAGGTTAATTAATGTCCTGGGTATTAAACAGATGGGTGATGATGAGTTGGACCTGTCCTATAAAGGGTATGTTTGGAAGTGTGGCTGTCAGAGGAGGTAGCAGGCATTGTGTTAGAACCATTAATAGGGGTAAGAAAATAGTAAAGCTATGGGCTTGTTTTCTTTTTTAACTCTATGAATAGTGCATATAGTAGCTAGCTCTTTTCTGATGTGCATGAAATAAGATTGGAGTACCTATAACACATTTACATGAGGAAAAAATAATACCTTTCAACTTACTGTAAGGATTACAGAGAGAATAACGATGTTAAGCATTTCTTTCAGGAAGAAGCCTTGTGTTGGAACTCTTTCCTTTCTAAATATTTCATTGTTTAACAGTGGAGTTTAAAAAGGATCATAGAAGGATTTTTTTCATCATAGAATTATATGCCCCCAAGTGAGGATTTTTATAGACATATCAAGGCAAATGGAGGAATGTTTCAATACATTTATTGCCATGTCATTGTGCCACCTGCTGGGGCAGAAGACACAGGGAGACCTGTGCTGCACATGCCCTAGGAAGCTGATTATTGCAACCCCTTCATGGTGCTGCCCAGAGCTGTTCTCGAGTGCCTGCCACCTGCCTCCTCTCTTGTTCCCTGCAGAGCACTGCCTGTAGCTGTGCTGTAGGATTTTTCAGTCATTAGAGGGCGGACATTTCATTCTACACAAATGTTACATAAGCGATCAGCACTGGATTGGGGACTGATTAGAAATTTTAATTTGTATATTTTAGAAATCATAATTGTGCCAAAATGGGGCACAAATTATGCTTTAGTAATAAGGTAGAACAAATAAGAAGTGTTGGGAACCGCCCTGACTGGTATCAGAAGCTGAAACCCCCGCCTAGGCTAAGGCTAAGGGAACGCCCTTGGAACCGTAAGCCAGCAAGGAGACAAAAGCTTATCTCCCTGGCAGGAGTGCCACTTCTGCTGCTGAACCCCAAAAAGCTTGGTTGGTTAGCCAAAGACGGGTAAGATTCCCCACGGGGGGAACGACCTAAGGCAGGCACGATCACTTTGGGAGGTCCCCCAAAAGAAGGATTCTTGGGGGCTGCAGCAAAAGAGGGTGACAGACCCTTGCTCCTCGGCTTTGACATAGCCTGAGTTCCCATCTGGGAGAAAATCTCCTTATTGCCTTAGTTCCCGTGCTAAGCCTGAAACAATGACAGGGTGGTGCAGCTCTGCTAAAAAGGGCAGATTCCCTGGGTGATCAGACCTGAGAAAGAACATGTAAATTACTGTGAAACCTTCTTTGTTTAGAATGCTTTCAGTTGAATGAGAGGGGTCCAAGGAGGAAGTTTGTTCCTCAGAGTCTTACAGATCTTTGACCCCGACTTAACAGACCAGCAGAGTTCCTTGTTTTCTATAGTTCCTTACTTCCCTCTGATAAGTACTGTACTTTACCTGAATTATTATGCAAAATGAGCCCAATAAAAGCAAGTGTGGACGATAAATCAGGGCGCCCCCCACTAGGGGGGGTGGCCATTCTGTCCCTACTTCCCCACAGAAACTGGTCTGTCTCTGTGCATGTGTGTTTGTTTCTTGCGTGTTTTTCGGCGAGCCATCCACAGCGCTCTGTGGTCACTGCTGGCCGGTGACCCACGCGCAACAAAGAAGAGTATTTGAAATTGGACGTTATGAATTATAGAAATAAAATTTTAAATATGTTTTTATTCTAGTCTTTTTTGAATATGCACTACAGAGACACACAGATAAGTGGCACAGCTCCTGTCCTCAGGGAACAGGATAGGCAAGGTTCTTCGACCACAATAAACAACCCCCACCTCTCAGGAGACTCAGTGGATGGTAGTGTTTGTATCTTGCTTGTGCTACATGTCAAACACAAGTCAGCAGGAGGTCCTGCTCATCCTTGTCACTCAAGGACCCAGGCCAAGGAGCCGAGGAAGGCTCCATTTTTTCCTGTTTAACTGCAAACAATATCAGAAACCCGATTCAGTTCAAAATTTTTTAAGGGGATAGCATATCTCAGGCACTGTGTTAGGCATTGAGACTACAAAGATGTAAAAACCAGTCATAAAATAACTTTATGTTGAATTAGGGACATACACAGAGATTACCTAAAAAAATGAAATGAGGGCTCTGCAAAGCAATAAGGCAAGAGATGTAAAATACAGATCATAGAGGGCTTTGGGCGTATTAAGTAGCTTGGGCTTTTGAAGGATTATGAGCAGGGAATGGGCCTGATTAGATTATTATTTTAAATAAAGCATGAGTTATCCATTGTAGATGGATTTGAGGAAAGCAGGACCAGAGGCAGAGTAACTAGTTAGAGTTGATTACCTCAGTCCTAGTGACCTAGGATGAGAGTTCTAAGCTACAGCATTGAGTGGAGATGGGGATAACTAAGTGAACATGTGGAGTTTTAAGGATATTAAAAAAAAAAGCAGGACTTTTATAAGTGACTGAATGTAGAAAGAGAGTAACAAGTCAGATATGAGTTTCATATTTCTAGCCTGGCTGAGGGTGATGTGACCACAAACACAAATTTTGTGGCATGTCCAAGAAAGAGGAGCCCTGGGGTGGTCAATAAGGAGTTTTAAAGACTGCTGATATAAACTCAGTAAGTTCAGGGACTTTGTCTTGTTCAGTGCTATATTTCAGTTCTTTGAATGGAGCCTAACATATTATAGTGATTCAATAAATGTTTGATAAATGAATGGATTTTATGGAGTAAGATTTTCACAGATGAAGAGAAAGATTTGGTGGTGGTGGGTGGGGGATGGAAAGCAGGGACCAAAGTAGCTGGATCTTTACAACCACACCTCACCCAGTCACCAGGGTTGTCTGGGAAGGGGCATGACATTGGATAGGGGCACTTTCTATAGCTGAGGCAGACCCCAAAGAAGTTGACAAAGGCTGTCTTGTTCACTGTACTGCCCACCATCGAGTAGCAACTCCTTCTTTGAATAGGCATCTGGGTATAACATTATCTATGAAGTGTTGTGTCTAGATAAGATTGGGAAAAGTGAGATAGGTTATCTCTGTGTATCCTCTGATCTAACCATAGTGAGAACACAGTATTTGTGACTCATATACTACTGGACAAGTCCAATGTTGCAAGTAAAAGCACCAAATGGCATGTGTCAGAGGCTGTGGCCTGCTGAGATGGATGTTAGTGAGCAGGAGTTTGTTAGGAAGTGCTCTTGAGATCACGAGGTCTGTGAGGAGAAAGAGGAAGAGGACTGAGCAGAAGGAGAAGCTGGCCTGGGAGGCAGCCTCAACAGAGGGAACTCTGAAGCTGGGAAAGGGGGCCAGACCTTTCTTTCTCCACAAAAACCACTCATTGGACGTAGGGACTCTGGGAAGAGGGTGTGGCCATCATTGAGATGACACTCTTCAGCTGAAGCAATTGTGATGAGGGCTAACAGCTGGGGCTTCCTGCCAGAAGCCCTTTCGGCAGCTGGGAGAAAAGTCCTTCAGTCCAGAGGGGAGCTCTGAAAGGCACATCCCAGCATGATGCTTCTACTTCCTGCAGAAATCTACCAAGCCCATCCTGGCTAACTTTGATGCCAATAATAGTAGTAGAAGTAATTGGCTTAAAAAAGTCCTGAACAAATGCTGAAAGAATTAAGAGCTCAAACAACAGGTAGAAACTAAGACTGTCTCTAAGCAAATCAGAAAAAAAGTCACTCTTTCTATAGTGGAGTCCAAGGCAAGATTTCTAGGGAAAAAGAACAACTTACATTTGACGGCCGTGAAAGTAAGATGCTGATCCAGTAATATTTTTGAGCTGACTTATTTGGATTTTCACTTGAGCTTCACTCAAATGCTAAAGGATTTAAGTAGATTATTTAACCCATTTTTTTTCTAGAGTGTAGTATGGCAGTGCTTTTTCATTTTGTGGTTTCTTCTTTCATTTTTAGCAGTTTCCATTTATCATTGTGTGTGCTGCCCTGTCCTGATCACTCCGCAGACCCCCCTGCCCTTCAAGGCTCTCTGGCTGCAGGTTCCAGTGTGGTCCGTGCCTGATTATTTGGCCCCCTCTCTGCTCACAGCTGCACTCTCCCTTCAGCTGTGAGCTGAGGAGGATCTTCTTTCACAATTGTAAAACATAGGAAATCATCCACACCAATACTTACAAAGAGCCCAGGAAGCCAAAGCTGTTCCAAATGAGGTGCTTCTGTAAAAAGAGTATAGCAAAAGAGACTGGCTATGAGAAGGAGGCTGGTACCTCCTTTTTGTTTCATTATGAAGTCAAACCAGGGGTGAGAGGAAGTTAAAATATCTTTAGCTCTTGGTCACTGTCATGGCTGGCTCACAGTGCTATGGAATTGTGAAGGAGGGAGACATAGCAGAAGGAGCTCTGCACTAGACAGCCCCTCTTAGCCCCTGACATCTGATCCCCCATGAATCAGGCCTCATTTCATTATCACTCCCACTGCCCAGGAGAATGTTTCACAGTGGGCGCTCACAGTGTGTGCTTTTGTTATAGGAATTCCCCCCCCCCCCACCCCGCTGAATGTAGCTTGTATAAAGAAAGAATAAAATAGGGATGGAAAAAGGCTAAGTAGTTATGTAGAGTAACTAGAGGCAATCTGGCTTCTCACCCAGGTGTCTGGGCAACTAGGGGAAGCAGTTTCCCATTACCTTGAACATAGACCTGATAAGTAGTGTTCTCATAGCCTTGAGACTGGGTCTGATTAACAGTTCCCATAACATTGAATGAGCTGGCATGTGCAGAATCTCACTGTGTTATACAACCTATTTTGACTTCCTGCTGGCTTTGTTTGTCTCTAGTATTTAGGGAGGTAGGGACTCCCCATTGGGTGCCACACAAGGGGATAGGTGACATGCAATGAGACATGCAGGGGGACACACAGCTAGCAGTGTGCATGGCTCGCCCACCCGTGAATAAAGACATTTGAAGCTCCCCACGGTTCCATGGATATTCTTCTGTCTTCCTGAATCTAGAGTGGACCTGTCAGGCTTTGAGCAGTCACAACATAAGTTATAAAAGTTTTTTTTTAATCTACATTGCACATTCCTCTACCCCCATCACCCAGAGCACAGTACACTTTTTCTAACATTGTACCTTGCAACCCAATGGAAACATCTTATATTTACCCTTGTGGAATATTCTGTCTGGACTTGTGGACTTGTTTGGACATGTGCTCTTCAGACTTGGAGCAAATTTTATGTCCAAAGAATAGAGTCCTGTGATTGGGCATACTTAATTATTGCATTTTCACCATTCTCTACTTCTCGTATTCCTATTAGGTATATGATGAATCATTTCTTCTATTCTTCATGTTTCTTAATCCTTACTGCATAATTTATACTCTGTTATAGTTGATTGTGCTGCATTTTGTGTGATTTCCTCAAGTATGTTTGTAGTTTACTTATTCTATCTTGAGCTGTTTTCATTTGCTATAACCTACTCATTGAGTTTTTTTAAATTTTAATAAATAATTTTTGAAACAAAATAGTTTATTAAAATGTAAATTTGTTCCTAATACTTTTTGTTTTGGTAAAAAATTCAAATAACATGAAATCTACCCTCTTTTTTTTACCTCTACCCTCAATTTTTAAGTGTCTGGTCTGAACTACAGGTACAATGTGGTACAGCAGCTCTCTAGAACTTTTCCATCTTGCATAACTGACACTCTGTGCCCACTGAACAGTAACTGCCCATTTCTAGCTATCCACATAGAAGCAGCCACTATACTACCTTGCACTTCTATGATTTTGACAACTTGAGATAGCTCATGTAGGTGGAATCATGCTGTATTTGTCCTTCTGTGACTGGCTTATTTCACTTAGCATTAGGTCCTCAAGGTTCATCCAGGTTGTAGCAGATGACAGGATTTCTTTCCTTTTAAATACCATTGTAGGTATATACCACATTTTCTTTATCTATTCATTTATTGTTGGGCTGCTTAGGTTGTTTTCACCTTTTGGCTATTGTAAATAATACTGCTATGAACATGAGAGTGCACGTGTTTTGAGATCATGATTTTTTAAAAAATAAATGTCCTGAAGCGGTATTTCTGGATACCTGGACATGCTGGTTCATATGGTAGTTCTGTTTTTAATATTTTGATGAGACCCTATACTGTTTTCAACAGTGATTACACCACTTTATATTCACTCCAATAGTACACAGCATTCTAGTTCTTCCACATTGTTTCCAATGATTCTTATTTTTTGTTGTTTTGTTTTTAGAGTGGCCATCCTAACAGGTGTGAGCTAATACTTCATTATGGCTTTGATTAGCATTTCTCTGATGATTAGTGATATTGAGCATCTTGTGATATGCCTGTTAGCCATTTGTATATTGTCTTTGGAGATATGTCTATTAAGTCCTTTGCCCACTTCTAAGTCAGATACTTTGTTTCTGCTATTGAGTTGTGGAAGTGAAAGGTTTTTTTAGGCTCCACCAAGGAATAAATGCTAGTCAGCCACAAAGTTAGGCAGTATAGAGCTTTATTGAGGTTTGTGTGTCCAGGTGAGGTTTTTTGGTCTGCACGGTGGGGTTGAGAAAGTCTCACCAAGCAGGGAATATGGTGGGGTTTTATTCCAGTCAGCTCTTTTCATGGGAGCTGGGGATTGGTCCCCTTTGAACAAAACAGCAATATATCATTGGTGGTTCTCCTCGCACCCTGGTTTTACATCAGCCATCTTTTCCGGGTTATAGTTCAGCCGCCATTTTGTCCTACCCCACCCATCCTGACAGGAAGTTTTTTTTTTAATATTTTGCATTTTAAACCCTTATCAGCTAGATGGTTTACAGATAGTTTTGCCCATTCTGTGGGCTGCCTTTTTACCCTACTGAATTTTTTTTGTTTGCTGTGCAGAAAATTTTTAGTTTCATGTAGTCACACATCTATTTTTACTTTGTTTGCCAAATCCAATAAATTATTGCCAACAGAAATATCATGAAGATTTCCTTTATGCTTTCTTCTAGAAGTTTTATTATTTTAGGTGTTATATTTAAGTCTGTAATCCATTTTGAGTTGATTTTTGTGTGTGGTATAACATGAGTCCAATTTAATTCTTTTGCATGTGGATATCCCATTTTCCCAGCATCTTTTGTTGAAGAGAATATGCTTTTTCCATTGTATGATCTTGGCACCCTTGTCAAAGATCATGTGGAAATATATGCATAGAGATTTCTGGGCTCTCTATTCTGCTTTGTTGGTCTACATATGTGTCTTTATGCCAGTGCCATACTCTTTTGTCTACTATAGCTTTGTCATATTGTTAGCATATTTTTTAATTTATTGATTTGAGATTGAGAGAGACAGAGAAAGGAAGAGAGAGAGAGAAACATCAATTTGTGTTCCACTTATTTATGCATTCATTGGTTGCTTCCTGTGTTTGCCCCAACCAGAGAGGGAACCTGCAACTCTGGAGCATCAAGAGAATGCTCCAACCAACTGAGCTAACTGGCCAGGGCTGCTTTGTAACATAATTTGAAGTTGTGCTCTCTCAAGATTGTTTTGGAATCATTAATTTTTTAAATGTGTTTTGTTTTTGTTTTCATTTTTTCTCCTCTTTTTTCTTGTGCCCAGAAATTTCCTTTTAGTTTCTATTCTTATTTTGTAACCTCTTTCAACTCTTTCAAATTTTTGTAAGTACTCTAGAATTTATGGTGTTAAACCTACTGATGATTATTACTACTGATTCTCCTTCAAGTAGTTGCATTTCTTGTGTGATTTGTAATTTTTTACTGTAAATTCCTGTTTAACTGGAGTTGGTTTTCTATGTGTTATGTACTTCTTTGTAGCTCAATGTTGTATGTATTTGCTTGGGCTTCAGGGATTACTTGTACTAAAGCCATTTTTATCATCTCTTAGATTGCATTTATTATACTCATTGGGCATTGTAGCTTCTGATACCATAATCTGTGTGGGGGTTCAATTTCAGGGGAAATATTGCTCATTTTCTACACAGATTCCCAGGATTTGCAACCTATTTTTCCTCCCTAAGTAGTAGGTAGAGTTTTCCTTGTCCTCTTTATCCAGATAGGGAGGTCCTTTCCAGACTTAGCTTTATGTAGGATTCTTATTTTCAGCTTCTTACTTCACACTGCCCCAGGGTCTCATTTTATTTTTCTACCTGAAAGGTAAAGCCCCTGTCCTTAGCATTCAAGGCTGATATCTACACCCTTGTCTCTCATCAATTGTCAGAAGTAGCACTCTCAGTTCTTTTTTTCATCTTGGTTTCTTATGGCTTTTTTCTTTTGCTTTCTCTTTCTTTCCTTTTTTCCTTCCCTTCCTACTTCCTTCTTCCTAGTTGACTATGTATTCTATGTAAATGTTCTATGCATTCGTGTGTGTTTTCAATAGGATCAATAGTATCTATGTGTGGTGGTGATAGCAGTAGAAGGCTTCAGATGAATTCAGTTCATGTAGCCCAAGGATCTTGAGTGATCTTTTTAAAATGAAATAGATCTTGTCACGCCTCAAGTTAAAGTCTACCAATGATTTGCTATTGCATTTAGATAAATAAACTCCAAGCTCCTTATTTTGGCTAAAATACTCTGTATGGGTTGACTCCTATTTCCCTTTGTAACCAGAACTCATGGTATATTTCTCCTCACTCAAACCAATCTTCTCTCTTGCTGTACAGTCACTGTCCTAACTGTTGCTTCTGTCTGAAATGGCTGGTCCCTAGATCTTTGCATGCACATGTCCATCTAGAACCTCCAGATGACAGAATTGTCACCATCCTGAAAACATGGTTTCACTGGCTGCTCCTTTCCTCTTGTATCACCCTGTTCTGTAGTCATCGTGACACTTACCACTATGTTAACTACTATTTTTAATTTACATTTTTATTTTTTTTCTTTATTGTTTATTTTGGAAGCCAGTCAAATAGTGACTGATGATGGAGAAGGAAAAAAATAATCAAGGATGAATCCTAGATCTGGGGTTTGAGCAAGTGAGTAGATGCCTGTAAGAGAAATAGACGTGGGGAGAAAATCAAGAGTTCTGTATTAAAAATGCTCATGTTTAAAATTCCTATTCTTCATCCTAGTGGATAAATCAATCAAGAAGTTGGTAAAGAAGTCTGGAACTCAAGCACAACTAGGAGATAAAGATATAAGTTTGAGCATTATTAACATATAAAAAATATTTAAAGCCATATGAGTAGTTGTAGTACCCAGGGGAATAGTCCATGTTGCTGGAAAAGAGAAGGTAGTACATATTTTGAAACATTCACCAATGTGGTATCATTAGATGTACAAAATGTAATGCCATTGAACAAATATGTACAAAGCAAGGGAGGGCCTCTTCACTGAGGAAATCAAGCAGCATGATCAAAACTTTATTTAATAGCTTGACCCTTGCTCCTTTCAGTCAGAGGTTTCATACATGGAATCTCCAGTGATGGGATTTTCAGAGGAGAAAAAATAAACTTTTTTGACTCTCTCTCCAACAAGACTTGATCTCCCCAAACAAATTTACACAAGGATTTCATGAGTATTGATTCTTTCCTCCTTTTCCTTAGGGATGGATGTGAGGGTTTTGACAGAGATGACACGTGAGTATTGTCCAATACAAACAGTTATATGCTGGAGATCTCTGTGAAGCTTCATCTTGGCAGTTTGCCTAAAGGCTGCTGGGAATGTCTGGAAGAGAATTTTCTTTTCTCCTTAGTCTGGGGGGACTGTTGCAAAATTGAGCAATTTATTTGTACATTAGAGGAACAGGGAAATGTTGTCAAAGTTCTTCAGACAATTTAGTTCAAGGTGGGAATTATGTTCAGGTGTTTTGAGATAAGCTATAAGGTTGAGAAATATCAACTGTGGTCCTGGTTATAGAAGGAACAGGCTCTCTGTCTGCTTTGGCTTCCTTGAGCTACGGATCACCATTTTATATTTATCTATCTATTTATTTATTGTTAAAGATTTTATTTATTTATTTTCAGACAGAGGGGAAGAGAGGGAGAGAGAGAAGGAGAGAAACATCAGGGTGTAGTTGCCTCTTGTATACCCCCCACTGGGGACCTGGCCCACAACCCAGGCATGTATCCTGACTGGGAATCAAACCAGCGACCCTTCAGTTCACAGGCTAGAACTCAATCCACTGAGCCACACCAGCCAGAGCACACCATTCCATTTTTAAATTTAATTTACATACAGTTCTTCTTGTCTGCTGGACATATTTAGGCTATAAAAGGTTTGCCTAGAGATATGAATTGTTTACGCAGATGGTATGGCTACAGCTGTGCAATATGTCCATGTCCTTTATGATTTCAGTCTAAACCAAATTAAAGGATCATAATCACCTTTGTTCAGGAAGTAATGATAGGTATTTTTAAATTCACATTTTAATTGATCTTTTGTCAAGAATAGGGGTGAAGTTCCAAATGAGATGCATTTTCTGTAATGCATGTGGCGCCCCATCATGAAAGAGCTATTGTCTTTGTCATTCTGATTTTCAAGGCAGACCATTAGAAATTAAACAATAAAAAATAAGTTTTTGTACATGACATTTCATTTTTGGATAACCAGCAACCCAAATTCTCAGGCATTGGGATTAATACATTCATCTCCACAGGTATCCAGAAATGAAATAAAATATCACCTAAAGCAGTGGACACACTTCATTGCTATTATACCCCAAACTTTCCTCCAGTAAAATATTTTATTAAAATTAAATGAAAAACCAAAACCTGCATGATGGTTGTTCAAGCAGTTTAATGGGCTTTAGGACAGAGCACACCCCTGACAATTCTTTGGTAGATATTTTATTATGCACAAGACAGTTCAAAGGATATTATACTATTTTCCTCATCTTTTTGGTGGGTATTAAATCAATTAAATTGTAACATACAAATTCTACTTAAAATCTCTGAGAAAATAGCTTTTTTTCCTATTTGTAGGTACAATATATAGTTTCCAAAAATATTTTCCCTCTTGATGAATCATCCTTTCCTTTCTTATGTAGTTCATTTAGCAAATATTTATTTATATGCTGCGTTACTGTATCCATTCTTAGGGAGATTACTATAAGCAAGATAATCAAGCTCTCTAGGCCCCATGGAGTTTTAATTTAGCCAGATTGACAGATAACAACAAAACAACAGCAACAGCAATAGTTTCTCATACTTATTATTAAATGTTTACTGTTTGTTAGGCACTGTTCTAGGTGAGATCATGTGTTAAATCACTTGATCATTACAATAAGATATAAGGTCTTACAGTGAGACAAGTTCCATTATTATCCCTATTGCATAGAAAAGGAAACTGAGGCACAGGGAAGTTTGAAGTAGCTTGGCCAAGGTTACACAGCTAGGAAGTGGTACAACAGTATAAGGTGATGAGTGTTATGATATGGGAAGTTCAGGATATTGAGAAAACAGGAAGTGGAGGCTCTCGACCTGGTGTCTTAGTCAGCAGGGACTGCAATAACAAAACCCTAGAAACTGAGTGCCTTAAACAATAAACATTTATCATTGTGTTCTCACATGGTAGGGAGAGACAGAGCAAAATCTCTGCTGCCTGTTTGTACAAGGGCACTAATCCTGTCATGAGTGTGCCTTCCTCATGATCTCATCTAAACCATTACCTCCCAATGGCTCCAACTCCAACTAACATCACATTGGAAGTTTTGGCTTCAGTATACAACTTTGGGGAGGGGCATAATTCTGTGTAGAGCCCCTGGTTTTAGAAGTTTTCCAGGTCAAGGACTATAGGCCCCTTTCTAGGTCAGAAATAATATCTAATTCACTAATTAATATATATTAAACATATATGTATATTAGATCCCACCAGCATCACAATAGATTATTATATGACCATGAGCTTTCTAAGGCCTTTAAGCATTGGTTTTCTCATCAATAAGTTGAGACGAGAATTATGTTGCTATTGTACTTACATATATACATCATTTCTAGATGAGAATGGTGTATATTTTTATAAATGGTATATATTTCTATAAATAAATGGTGAGGTGTTCACATCAGTGTTTGAGGGATGAGTCAATCTTTATTGACATGTTGTATGTGCAGCACTTTTTAAAGTAGTTTCACAAGCACTCTGTAAAGTAGATGTATATTATCATTGCAGATGAGGTATTATTTTTATTCTCATTTTTACATGTGTAGAAATTGAGGGTAAGAGGTCAAGTTTCTTCCCCAGGGTCATGCAGTTGGTATGTAGCCAAGCCAAGATAAGGCATAAACTATAGACCTCTGATTTCTTGGTCAGCCCTTTTCAGCTGCCTGATACTTGGGCTCTAAAAAAGATATTCATTCTCTGTTGTATGCTCAACTGACATTTCATTTTGTTTCCTTGCCATCCGTGACTACAGCACAGTGGCGAGCATTTCAGTACATTTCTGAAGTATTGATTTCCAGTCAGCCCCATTCCGAATGCTATCACATACCCATTTCTGTTTGCCTCACTGCAGCATACCACATGATGCTACTGAAAGCTCCTGGTTTGTTCTTGCTCAGCTAATGTACAGAATTGCATAGTTTTACTGCAGCTACTAGGGCTAGTGCTAGGAAAACAGGGAAGTTTCAGAAATGTGAGCAGATTTTGCTATTTTTTTTAGTTAACAATAATCTGCTTTATAGGTGTAGAAATACATGCATGTATATTATTTCACATAAGTCCATACATTGTGTCATATCATAATGCCTTTTTTAAGTGAAATATTTTCTTTAATTAATTATCTTTCCCTACTCTTAACACTCTCCACCCCCAGCAAGCCCATGTTTATGAGAGGCAATCCCCCCAAAAGATCAGAATTATCTTCTGGAGGTCAGGCTCCTTGTAGTACAGACTTCTTCTGTTAGGTATTTTAGCAACCTGTATGTATTAGTGTACCAACTGGTGTTGTGAGAGCTGCATTCAGCTTCCGTGAATTTTTTAAGACTTTCTATGAGTTTACCAGCTTAATGATGGATGATTTATAAGCACACCTGCCCACACCATGCTGACTGTTCATCAGTTTTTGACCAAAAATGCCATGAACCCATGCACCACCCTCCCTATTCCCCCAATCTTGTCCTGAGAGCCTTTTTGTGTTTGTTTGTTTCCCTGGGTGAAAAAGTCCTCAAAGGGAAAGATTTTGCCAATGTGGAAGAAGTGAAATAAAAAATAGCAGAAGCACTAAATGTTATCAAAATCAATGAGCTTAAAAACTGTTTTGAGCAGTAGAAAAGTCATCTCAATAGGCAGAGAGTACTTTGAAGGTGACTGAAGTTTAAACATGCAAGAATGAATACACAATTTTTTATGAATAAATTCCTTTTTTTGGTTCCCCATGTGTATCTGTGTATATGTGTGTATTTTACAAAAAAAAACATTGTCTTACAAAACTGGGTTCATATTATTATTGTTAGCTAGTGTATACTTTACTTCATCTTGTTTTTTTCACTGAACGGGAAATCACAAGAATTGCTCCAAGTTATCTGGCAGAACTCTAATATATTAGTTTATTATTTTTAAGTTAAAATGGAAAATTTAAAACATGTGAAAAGATGAAGAAAATAATATGATGAATCCCTGTTAACCATCACCTGACTTCAACAATTATTGGCAGTTTTTCAATCTTCTTTCATGTATTCTGCATGACTTTTAAATTTTTTCATCTATTTTTTGCTGGAGTATTTTTTTAAAAAGATTTCATTTATTTATTGTTGGAGAGGGAAAGGGGGAGAGAAACATCAATAGGTTGACTCCCATACATGCTAGATATGTGACCTGATCAGGAACTGAACAGGTGACCTTTTGCTTTGTCACCAACTGAGCCACACTGCCCAGGGCTGCTGGATTATTGTTTTAAACAAGAAGTTTTTTTAAACAACAAGACACTTGACTTGAGGGAAAAACTATCTCATATTAATTTCTTTTAGATTAATTTATTTATACTTAAAGACAGGTTGCCCTCCATGTAACAGATATGTACAAAAAATTATAAAACTGTCTCTGGTTTTTCAATGATAAATGAAAAACATTAAAATTCTCCAATGAGAAAGGAGGATTTGGTACCCCTTTTGTGACTCGGTAGCTGGGAAGACTCTGGTGCTTGCCATGGCCTTAAAAAGCCTAAGGGGAAAGTCAAGACTGAGGACAACAATCCTATTAAAAGTGGCAGGCAGGATGGTTCTGTGGTGAAGATTAAGAGTGGCATACATTACTTAGTAAACTAGTGAAAGCCTACTGTGAATGACAAAGTTTGTCAATGAGATATATCAGATTCTGATTTGACAGGTAGCCAATCAGTGAAACAGATACAAATGCACAGTTGGAAATAGAGGATGAAGATACAGTTCATGTGTTCAGGCAGCAAACAGGAGGTGCCTACTAAAAGGGGAACCTGCTACTTTACTCCAGAACTCAGTTCCTCCAGACCAAATCTCAGTTAGAAAACAGACATTTGGTTTCACCACATCCTGACTACTACAGTATTGTTTTCTGTCATTTCATTTCCCTCTCTCCATTCTTTTTTGTACATTAATTAACTGATGCATTACACCAGCATTGACATTTTTTCAACTAAATGGCCAGTGATATGTTTGATAGACATCAAAAGAAGATGGGATGGGGAAAACATTGCTTCTATGAAAATACCCTCCTTCTCCATTGTTGGCATGTTCATTTAGCTCTTATCTTTATTTTCCAGTAAGTTATTTTGCTGGAATATTTTTAAGCAAATCCCAGACTTCATGCTATTTTTATTCAGTAAACATTTTAGTATGTATCACTTAAAAGAGATTTTAAGAATCATAATAATAATACTATCCTTACTTCAAACAAAATTTATAATAGTTCTTTAAAATCATGCAATATCTCATTCATGTTCAAATCCTGTTGATTTCTTTAAAATGTCTTTTTTATGGTTGGTTTGTTTTGTGAGGATTCAAATTCCAAATATTGCATTTTCCTCATACATCTTATAAGTACCTTTTAAATTTACACACTTTAATGCCTGTTTAATGTCTCTCTTTACTGAAGAAACCAGGTTATTTTCATGGTAGATTTTCCCACCTTGTAGACTTGGTTTATTGTATCCTCATAATGTCACTTAATACATTTAATACCCTGTTTTTCCTTTACATATTAGCTGGATATAGAAGATTGATTAGGTTCAGGTTCAATTCTTTTAGCAAGAATATTTAATAGCTGGTGCTGTGCATTTCCCTTTGCATTATATTGGGAAAAAATAGAACGTTGATTTGCCCACTTTTAGCGAGGTTGAGATTGATCAGTGGGTTCAGGTGTGGTCAGCTTTATTCCCTCAATATAAACTTCCCCATCAACTGTTACCTAATAGTTTTAGCATTCAGTATTGAACATTATCTACATTGATTATTTCACTCAGAGTTGAAAAATGATAATTTTTCTATATTTATTAGCTAGAATTCTTCTATGAAGAACTCTCCCTAGTCCATCATTGGCAACTCTGAAAAGCATTTTGTATAAGAAAGGCAGAATAAAGGCATCTTTTCTTTTATTTGTTAATATTCTGAATAACCAGTTTGTGCTATAACAGCACTCAGAAATGATCAATTACATTTCTGAACTCAGATTTTTTACATCTATGTTTTAGTCTGTTGAAGTTATTTGATTTAATTCCCAAATGGCCCCATTTTTGGAAACTCCTGGAATCCCTTGGAATGGCCAGTGGAACCCCTTAGGCTTTCTTCTTTTCTTTTGACAAAACCCCAATAGTTCATGCTGTTTTACTTGCTTTCTGGCACAATAAGATATACTAGATTTACCCAGTACACTTCTTATACCAGACCTAAATGGAATAATTTCTCCAAGGAGGAAAGGTCCTTTTAATTGAGAAATGATATTTAGAGATATTTATGATAAAAATGATAATTATCTTTTTAGGCTGTATGACACTCCATGACATTCTGTGATATATTGGGTTAGCCAAAGAGTCCATTTAGGGTTTCCCCCCCATAAAATAAAAGACACATCATTCATTTTCATTAACAACTATTGATTTGGATATTTTGAGTATGTTGGCTATGCACCACTATTGTCTTCTAGTGGGTAGAGGCCAGGGTGTTGCTAAGCATCTTCCAATACACGAGACAGACCCACAGCAAAGCATTATTTGGCTAAAATGTCAATAGTACCAAGAAACATTGCAAACCACTTTTGACATTTTTGATCAGTCACAGCAAATTTTTCATACACTGAACAAATCTTTAAAGCATGGTATGCTGAAAATGTTGCATATTTTCTTCCATATTCAATATTAAAGTGGCTACACCAACAATCATCAATTTTGGTGTTTTTTAATGCATGCTGATATGACAGCTGTCACAATACAATCTAAGAAAATTGTTTCAAACAAAGTTAAAGACAACTAAACACATCATATGGAAAAAAACTTAACTTTTGGCTAACCCAATATTTAACTATTCCCCATAACTGGCATTCACTTTACTTCCAGTTTTGCCAGATCCTGCCTTTCAATTGCAAAGCCATATTGCAGATAGAAAATTATTCAACAAGCTTGCTATAGTCCTTATACCATTAGCAGAAATTGTAAGATTAAAACCAGGATGTTGGAATTCTTAATAGAAATTTTGGTAAATCAACAGGTCTTGGATATTAAGTGAGGACTGAAGGAAAATAATAATCCTTCAAAAAGACAGACATTTCTCCTCTGCTTCTTGGAGATGATCTTTAACAAGTGAAAAGCTGGTACTTTTTCTTCCTTTCATGGTTGGAGAAGAATTTTTCTCCTCTCAGGGATTTTAGTGAAAACGTATTCTCTGTTTGCTTTTTCTAACTGTGCTTCTGGCAAAAGGATGTACACTAGCTCTCCAAGTTGTATAGCAGCTTGGCCCTCTCATCAGCTCCATTCAACTTTGGATGGAGGTGCAGCTTAGTGTCACATTGGCAGAACGTGCTATTCTCACAGAGGGCATTCTGGCCTTCTTAATTCTATATTTCATTTCTTTGCCAATCACCAGACACTGCAATAGAGGAAACAAAATTTATAGAGAGATTTCAGTTCTGTGACGAGCAGTAACCATTCCTGATTAGTTACAAAGTTCCCCAGATGCCCCATGCTATAAATAACTCTGACTTTCTAGTTCATTGTAAACTTAAAACGCTATATGAACTCTGCCAACTTCTCAGTAACTACATAAAAAGAAAGCTCCTAGTAACATTCTTAAACTTTTGATAATGATGATTAACTTTACAAAAAACTTTTATTACAGAAAAATAACATAAGTGTACAGTTTGAATTTCTACAAACCTAACACACTCATATAACCAGCACTTGAGTTAATAAATAATACATTATAAGCACCCCACAGGCATTTGTATGCTTTTTTCAGTATCTTCAGTCTCCAAGGACAAGTATTATCGTGGTCCCTAAAAACATATTTAAAATAAAAAATAAATAAAATTACTTTAAAAAAACATATATTAATTTTGCCTGGCTTTGTACTTATGTAAATGGAATTGTATAGTACATACTTTTTGCATCTGTCTTAGTTCTCTCAAGATTTGGGACATTCAACCATGTGAATATGTGTAATTGTAGGGGGTTCGTTCTAATAGTCATATAGGATTCTATTATGCATCTCTACAACTTATTTATCCATTCTCTGTTGATGAGAATTTCATTGATTTGGGGCTATTAAAACTAATGTTGCTATCAACATTCTAGTACACTCTTTTCTTTGCTGAACAAACAGAGGCATTTCTGTTGGGCATACACCTAGAAGAGGGTTTATGATCATAGTGTATGCAGCATGCTATGCTTTATTAGATAATGCCAAATTGTCTTCCAAAGTGGTTGTACCAATTCAAATGCCCAACAGCATATAAGACCCAACCAACACTTGATATTCTCATATATATGTATGCACTTTGAAGTCGAAAGATTTCCAGAGTAGACTGGCCTATACTCGCCCCTAAATTCTATTTGAAGTATAGCAATATATGTATGTGGTAGATTAGACTGGCCCTCAGACAGCATCCTAATTTATTTCCTTGATGGTAGAGAAGGGATCATTGAATACATACATATTTGCATATCATCATGAAGGAGCCTATGAATTCAGTGACTTTAGAGCAGTCAACTAGTTCCTTCTGATGTTCATTATCATAAACACTGGATAACAAAAATAAAGACAGTAAAAGTACCATTCACAATGCCATAACTGTAACACACTAATAATTTTTTTATATTTCTAATCTCTTTAATTTTTTTATTTTTAAATATTGTTCAGGTACAATTGTCTCCATTTTCCCCCACCACTCCCCTCACCCCGCCCATCACCATCTCCCACCCTCAATCCTACCCCTCTTTGGCTTTGTTCA
The DNA here is from genome assembly GCF_004126475.2 of Phyllostomus discolor. Classification (NCBI taxonomy): domain Eukaryota; kingdom Metazoa; phylum Chordata; class Mammalia; order Chiroptera; family Phyllostomidae; genus Phyllostomus; species Phyllostomus discolor. The sequence goes on along the minus strand of NC_040913.2, from coordinate 43,983,950 downwards.
TCTGTCCTTTATACATGTTCCTTGATGACCCTTCCTGTTTTCAACTTGTTAGTGCCTCCCCCTTCCCTCTGATTACTGTTAGTTTGTTCTTTTTTTAATTGACATTTTTTTAAATCGTTGTTCAAGTACAGTTTTCTCCATTTCCATTTCCCACCCACCACTTCTCCCCATCCCAGCCATCTCCACCTCTCATCCTTGATCCAACCCCCTTTTGGCTTTGTCCTTGTGTCCTTTTTAAAAAATTTTATTTAATTTTTATTATTGTTTAAGTACAGTTTTCTGTGTTTTCCCCCCACCCCAGCCTACCACCCCAGCCTTCCCCACCTCCCTCCTGTTTCCACCCCACCCCTGTTATTGTCCATGTGTCCTGTATACTTGTTCCTGCAAACCCTTCACCCTTTTTACCTGAAATTCCCTCCCCTCCCTCCTCTGGTCACTGCCACCCTATTCTCTATTTCAGTGTCTTTGGTTATAGTTTGCTTGTTTATTTGTTTTGTTGATTAGGTTCCATTTAAAGGTGAGATCATATGACATTTGTCTTTCACTGCCTGGCTTATTTCACTTAGCATAATGCTATCCAGTTCCATCCATGCTATCACAAAGAGTAGCAGCTCCTTCTTTCTTTATGATGCATAGCATTCCATTGTGTAAATATATCATAGTTATTGATCTACTAATTTACAATGGGCACTTAGTTTTCTTCCAACATGTGGCTATTGTAAAGTGTGTTGCTATGACTATTGGGATGCATAGGTTCTTTTGAATTGGTGTTTCAGGATTCTTAAGGTATAATCACAGCAGTGGAATTGCCTCATCAAAACACAGTTCCATTTTTAGTTTTTTGAGGAAATGACATGTTTTCCACAGTGGCTGCACCTGTTTTCATTGCCACCAACAATGTACTAGTATTGCCTTTTCTCCACAAACTAGCCAGCACTTATTGTTTGTTGATTTGTTTAAGATGGCCATTCTGGCCAGTGTGAAATGGTATCTCATTGAGGTTTTAATTTGCATCTCTCTGATGGCTAGTGATGCTGAGCATCCTTTCATATGTCTCTAGGCCTTCTGTATGTCCTCCTTGGAGAAGTGTCTGGTCAGGTTCTTTGCCCATTTTATAATTGGGCTGTTTGTCTTCCTGGAGTGGAGTCATGTGAGTTCATTATATATTTTGGAGATCAAACCATTGTCCAAGGAGTCATTGGCAAATATATTTTCCCATACATTTGGCTCTCTTTTCATTTTGCTGATGTTTTCTTTAGCTATAAAGAAGCTTTTTAATTTGATAAAGTCCCATTTGTTTATTCTTTCCTTTATGTTCCTTGCTTTAGAAGACATATCAGTGAAAATATTGCTGCATAGAATATCTGAGATTTCCTGCCTATGCTCTTCTCTAGGACTTTTTATGGTTGCAACTTAGTGTTCCATTAAGTCTTTTATCCATCTTGAGTTTATTTTTGTGTATGGTGTGAGTTCGTGGTTGAGTTCGTGGCTGTTCAGAACTCCCAACACCATTTGTGGAAGAGCCTATTTTTACTCCATTTTATGCTCTGCCTCTTTTGTCAAATATTAATTAACCATAGACACTTGGGTTTATTTCTGGGCTCTCTATTCTGTTCCATTGATCTATGTGTCTGTTCTTATGCCAGTACTAGACTTTTTTTTTTATTACTGTGGCCTTGTAATATAGTTTCATTATCAGGTCTTGTGTCCCTCCTACTTTGTTCTTCTTTCTCAAAATTGCTGTGGTTATTTGAGGTTATTTTTGGTTCCATATAAATTTCTGAAATGTTTATTCTATATCTGTGAAATATGTCATTGGTATTTTAATAGAGATTGCATTGAATCTATAAACTGCTTTGGGTAGTATGGAAATTTTGATGATATTAATTCTTCCAATCCATGAGCATGGTACATGCTTCCATTTGTTTGTGTCTTCCTTAATTTTTTTCTTCAGTGTTGTATAGTTTTCTGAGTACAGGTCTTTTACCTTCTTGGTTAGGTTTATTCCTAGGTGCTTAATTTTTTTGTTGCTATAAAAAGTGGGATTTTTTCATGATTTCTGTTTTTGATAGTTTGTTGTTGGGGTACAAAAATGCCTTTGATTTCTGAATATTGACTTTGTATCCTGCTGTTTTGCCAAATTCACTTACTATGTTGAGTAGTTTTTTGGTGGAGTCTATAAGATTTTGTATGTATACTATCATATCATCTGCAAACAATGACAGTTTTACTTCCTCCTTTCCAATTTGGATGCCTTTTATTTTTTTTTCTTGCCTGATTGTTTGGCAAGGACTTCCAATTCTATGTTGAATAGGAGTGGTGAAAGTGGACATCCTTTTCTTGTTCCTGATCTTAGTGGGGAGGCTTTCAGTTTTTTACTGTTGAGTACGATGCTGGCTGTAGGTTTTTCATATATGGCTTTATTATGTTGAGGCATGCTCCATCTATTTGCACTTTGCTGAGTGTTTTTTATCATAAGTGGGTGCTGTACCTTATCAAATGCTTTTTCCACATCTATTGATATGATAATGTGGTTTTTGTCTTTCTTTTTATTTATGTGATGTACTATGTTTACTAGTTTGTAAATATTGTACCATCCTTGCATCCCTGGGATGAATCCCACTTGATCATGTTGTATGATATTTTTAATGTATTGCTGGATGCAGTATGCCAATATTTTGTGGAGGATTTTAGCATCTATGTTCATCAGCAATATTGGCCTATAGTTTTCCTTTTTTGTTGTGTCTTTATCTGGTTTTAGGATTACAGTGATGCTGCCTTAATAAAAAGAGTTTGGGAGTCTTACCTATTCTTGGATTTTTTTGAAATAGTCTGTGAAGGATAGGGGTTGGCTCTTCCTTAAATGCTTTGTAGAATTCTCCTGTGAAACCATCCAGTCCAGGGCTTTTGTGTGACAGGAGTGTTTTGATTACTGCTTCGATTTTGCCAGATGTTATCAGACTGTTGAGGCTTTCTACTTCTTCATTGAGTTTTGGAAGATTATATTTTTCTAGAAATGTGTCCATTTTACCTAGGTCTTTGACTTTCTTGGCATATAGTTGTTTGTAGTAATTTCTTACAAACCTTTGTATTTTTGTGGTTTCAGTTGTAATTTCTTCTTTCATTACTGATTGTGTTTATTTGGGTTCTCTCTTTTTTTTCTTGATGAATCTGGTTAAAAGTTTGTCAATTTTGTTTATCTTTTCAAAGAAGTAACTCCTGGATTTATTGATCCTTTGAATTGTTCTTTTAGTCTCTATGTCAGTTAATTCTGCTCTGATCTTGGTTATTTCTTTCCTTCTACTTGCTCTGGGTTGTCTTTGTTGTTGTTCTTCCAGCTCTTATAGATGTAGGGTTAGGTTGTTTACTTGAAATGTTCCTATTTTTTTTTTTTTAGATAGGCCTGTATTTCTATGAACCTCCCTCTCAGGACTGGGTTCGCTATGTCCCGTAAGTTTTGGGCTGCTGTGTGTTCATTTTCATTTGTTTCCAGAAACAAATTTGATTCCTTCCTTGATCTCATTCCTAACCCATTCGTTGTTTAATAGCATGCTATTTGATCTCTATGAATTTGAGTGTTTTGGGTTTTTTTCCTTGAGGTTGGTTTCTAGTTTTAGTCCCTTGTGGTCAGAAAAAATGCTTGATATCATTTCATTTTCTTGAATTTGTTGAGGCTTGCTTTATATGCTATCATATGGTCTGTCTTTGAAAATGTTCCATGTTAAGTCCACTTCATCTAGGGCATTGTTCAATGCCACAATATCTTTGTTGATATTTTGTTTGGAAGATCTACCCATTGTTGATGATTGGGTGTTAAAATAGTATACATGTGTTGCTGTCTATATCTTTCTTGAAGTCCTTCAAGATTTTTCTGATATGTTTGGGTCCTCCTATATTGGCTGCATATATGTTCACAAAATACGTATCTTCTTGATGGATGGATTCTTCCCTTGAGAATTATGAAGTGTCCTTCTGTGTTTCATTTCATGGCCTTTATTTTGAAGTCTATTTTGTCTGATATATGTATTGCTACCCTGGCTTATTTTTCCTGTTTGCTTGGAATATTTGTTTCCAGCCCTCCACTTTCAGTCTGTGTATGTCTGTTTTACTTAGGTGAGTCTCTTGTAGACAGAATATGTACAGATCATGTTTTCTTATCCATTCATCTACACTGTGTGTTTTGATTGGAGCATTTAATACATTAACACTTAAGGTTATTATTGGTAGGTACTTCTTCATTGCCATTTTACTACCTTTGTACCTGTGTTCCTCTCTCTCTTTCACTCTTTTTCTTTTTGTTCCTAATGCAGTTGCTTTAGCATATCTTGCAATGCTCGTTTGGTGAAAGTGTATTCTCTCAGCCTTCTTTTGTCTGGTAAATTCATTATTGCACCTTCCGTTTTAATTGAGAGCCTTTCTGGGCAGAGTAGTCCTGGTTGCAGGCCTTTGCTTTTTATTACTTGGAGTATTTCTTGCCATTTCCTGCTGGCTTATAGTGTTTTTATTGAGAAATCAGCTGCTAGCATTATTGGGCTCCCTTGTATGTTATTTCTTATTTGGCTATTCACAATAGCCAAATTCTGGAAACAGCCCAAGTATGTATCAGTAGATAAGTACATAAAAAAGCTGATGTTCATTTATACCATAGGATACCATATATCTGTGTAAAAGAAGGAACTCTAACTCTTTGCAAAAGCATGGATGGATTTGGGGAGTATTATGCTTAGTGAAATAAGCCAATCAGAAAAGACAGATACCATATGGTGGGGAGGGGGCCTCAAATCTAATGATGGGTGTTTATATAAGATAGAAGATGCACAGACAGACACATAGATGTGTAGACAGAGGCAGAGTTTGGAGTGAGGTAGTTACAAGCCAAAGCACACCAAGGACTGTTGGGAGCCATCAGAAGCAAGGAAGGGGTTCTAGGAAATCTTTCTTCCCTAGAGCTTTCAGGAGGTTGGCAGATCTGCTGACACTAGATTTCAGACTTCTAGCCTCTAGAACTGTGAGATAATAAATTTATGGGTTTTTAAAAAAATTACCAGAAGTGATAATTTGTTACATCAGACTGGACACTAACACATGTAGTAATATGCATTTATTAATTAGTATACTGTGATTTTTTAAAAAGTTGATGGTAACACTAAGGGAAAAATACAAATTATATATTATATAGAACCAAATGTCTGATGCTTAGTCCCTGTGATGAAATGTTGTGTTTTAAAAAACGGATTCCTCTTTGTTCTCTCCTTGTTTCTGTCTGTGGTCCTGATGCCAAATGTGTCAACATCATGATTTTATATTAATATAGGAATACAGTGGTTATCCAAGTATTGTCTGTGGATGTTTGGTGATCCTGAGACACTTGCAGAGCAACTGTGAGGTCAAAACTGCCCTAAGTTTGGCTTTTGTCACTGTGTTGACACTTGCAGTGAGAGTACAAAAGCAATGACATGGAAGATTGCTAACCTCTTAGCACAAAACAAGGCAGTGCCAACAACTGCATAGTAGACATTTTATTCTGAGCATGTGTCTTTTTAACACCCTATGTTTTACTACAGGAATTACAAATATACTCCTTCTGTTACATATAAAAGTAAAAAAAATAATCCCACAACACCATTGTAGTTGAGTCATGAGCTGAACCAGCAGCTTTTCCCATGAGCATAAATATTTATTTAATAGACAGACTCTGGTTATTCAGATTTTTCAGACTTGGATATTTGGCACACATGCCTTTTCATGCCCAGAGATCCACCTTCAGAGACAATAATCTTGGAGTTTCTGTTTTCTTTGCTGAGAAATGGTTTCCTATAAAAGCTTAAACATAGGTAAGGCTGAGGGAGTCATAGGGATTTGTTTAAGGCATGGTCTTAGAAACCAGGCTCCCTCACTTCCAGCCCACCACACTTCCCATTTCACTAAAATAGACAGATGGCTTTCCATATTCCATGCATTGCATCCTCTCCTTGATTCAGTTAATGCTACAAAAGAAAGAAATGCCAGGTGGAAAAACTGACAACTCAGGTATTACAAAGACACTTAATTTTTACTTTGTAATTTTCAAATCTGAGCAACCAAGTAGAATACATAAAGAAGACCCTAAAACATGACATAATAAAATTCATTTAACCAGAAATACAGGCATCCGTGTTTTTGACTCCAGCTCAGCTTTTTTTTTTTTCAATTTTAATGTCAGTTGTTTTCAGGGTCTAACACTCACTTTGGTAAGAGCTACATTTAGTTGCAAATTGAAACATGGTGCATAGCAGCTATGATTAAGGAATTCAGAATCTTATCCAATGTACTTTTGGCCTTGAGGGCAAAAAGAAATACTGAGGGAAAAACATTTCCACATTGCAATGTACAGATGAATGCATGAAATAAATATTAACTATTATTTCTGCAAACTTTCTCACCATTTTGTATACTTCATTTCCCCCTGCTTGTGAGTCTGTAGTGTACTTTGGCAACATTATGGGGTTTTGCTCATGATGAGTCTTCTCCGCAGGGGCTGGGTCAGTGTTTGCATCTCAGCTGGCTGGTGCCAAAGTAGAGAGCTCCTCCAATTTGATTCCACCCCAGGCAATGAAGGATTTTCAAGATTTTCCTCTTAATATTTGGCTTTACTTGATAATCCTAGAGCATGCTGGGAAATCTCAGCAAGAGAAATATTTAGTAACCGTGGGGAGGCCTGCTTGGATGGTTGTGGGTAAGTGTGAAAGCTTATGAGGGTGACTACTAATGACTTTTGAATGTTCTGCTTTTCACAAGGTTTTCCATTTAAAAAATGTGTATAGGCTTGTGAGGACAGAGGGCTTTTAGAAAATGCAACCATCCCCAGAAAGACAAATACATGATTGAATCATTTCCCAAGAGACAAGCCTCTAGTCAGTAAGGTATGTGGAACCATATGGTCCAGCTTGCAATTTAGAATTTCAAAAGCAGGAGTTGGCAAAGGGTTGTACAGGATTTTGGCCTCACAGTTTTATCATCGTTTTCCTTCATATTTGTTGAGCATTGATTTTGCCCTTTGCAGATGCCAGATAGAAGACATGATCTCTCCCTTTGATCAACATTGGAAAAAATTCTCAATTCAGAAATAAGCTATGCAGCCCAGAAGGTGACTCAGTCCCAAAGACTTTAAGGTTTTTATTGTGCCAACCAATTCCTCAGATGTTTTCTTTTTTATTATTTGTTCTTTTTGTTGTCTGGTTTTGTTTATACATGGTAACTAAGACTCTCTGTCTTGAAAATATTTAGCAATAAGGTAGATTTTTATTAGGTCTGGGTGCCCCAAATGTGAGCCCATCCCAAAAAGGCAGGGGTGGGGATGGAGCCTATGCACTGTGCGCTGAGGAAGAGCAGATTTCACTGACTGCGTGGTAAGTCTTTGAGAGAGCCTGTATTCTGCAGCAGATTTTGTGAACATGCAGCAGGTATGTAAAGAAGCTGACAGTGATTGCTCTTATCATAGAGGGAAACCAGCCAGAGGTGATCTGTGTGTAACATGTTCCATAGGAGTACAAGGAGGCTTCCTCATGACTACCTACAGGGATAACATACATGAATGTATAAAATATAGCTAGAATGACTCTGTGGTCTCCTGTATGCTGGAAATTACTTCACCTTAATTTAATTGAATTTAGTTTATTAGTTTCCTACTAAGAAAAATGCATGAGGACTTGAGTGTAATTAATTCTTGTGATTTAGACAATATTACCCTCATTTTAAAATGTAGGAAACTAAGAATTATGAGACTAAGTAGTTTATTCAAGTTCATACAATTGGTTCTTCTTGCCACATTATCTTCATTTTCAAAACAGAGATGATTTTCCTTTCTGTAACAACAACAAGAAAATCAATCTCATGCCCTGATTAGTGAATCTGTAGCTTTTTTTTAGAAGACTTTATTTTTCCAGAGTACTTTTAGGTTCACAGCAAAATTAAAAAGAAGGTACAGAGATTTCCCATACACATCATGCCACTCATACAGACATAGGCTCCCCAATTGTTAACATAAGTGTGCCCCCCAAATGGCACATTTATTTCAATCAATAAACCTACATCAAAACATCATTATCACTGCAAGTCCATAGTTTACATTAGGGTTCACTCTTGGTATTCTATATTCTATGGCTTTGGATAATTGTATAATGATATATATATACATCATTATGATGCCATAAAAAGTAGTCTAATTTTACTGCCATAAAAATCTTCTGTGCTTTTCCTACTCATCTTTCCCTACCACCTTCCCAACTCCACACCTGACAACCACTGATATGTTTACAGTTTCCATAGTTTTGCCTTTTCTAGAATATTATACAGTTGGAATCATTCAGTATGCCACCTTTTCAAATTGGTTACTTTCACTTTGTCATATGTATTTAAGGCTCATTCATATCTTTTCATGGGGGCTTAATAGCTCCTTTCTTCTTAGCTCTAAATATATTCAATTTTCTGGAAGTACCACAGTTTATTTTTCCATTCACCTACTAAAGAAGATCTTGGTTGCTTCCAAGTTTCAGCAACCTTGAACAAAGCTGCTATAAACATCCACATGCGAGTTTTGGGTGGACTTAAGTTTTCAGCTCCATTGGATAAATACCAAGTAGCACAACTGCTGGATCTTATGGCAAGAATTTGTTTAGTTTTGTTGGAAACTGCCAAACTGTCTTCTGAGTTGCCAGTACGACTTTGCATTCCCACCAACAAAGAACGAGAGTTTCTGTTGTTCCACATTCTCATCAACATTTGGTGTTGTCATGTCAGCAATTTTGGTGACTCTAATAGGTGTATAGTGGTTTAATTAATTTGCATTTCTCTGATGACATATGATGTGAAGCGTCTATCAATATGCTTATTTGCCATCTGTATTTATCTTCTTTAGTGAACTATTAAGGTCTTTCCCATTTTTTAATTGGGTTGTTTGTTATTGCATTGTTCAATTTTAAGCGTTTTTTGTAAGTTTTGGATAACAGATCTGTATCATATGTGCTTTTTGCAAATATCATTGCCCAGTCCGTGGCTCATTTTCTCATTCTATTGACACTGTCATTCACAGAGAAGAAGTTTTAAATTTTAATTTTATTTCTTTGCATTTTTTTAGTAGATTGATTTTTTCTAATTTCTTAGGCTGTACTCAGCTTGTTTATATTCAGCCTTTCTTTTTCTCTAATGAATTATTTATGGCTACAAATGTTACTTTAATACCTGTTTCAATGCATTCCTCAAATTTTTATAGGTAATATTTTTGTCATTGTTTTAAAATTTTAGTACAGTTTCCTCATTCATTCATTAATTATTTGGAAGTATATTTTTAACTTTCTGAACACATGGGCTTTAAAAAATCTTTCTATCATTTATTTCTAATTTCATATTATTAAAATCAGAGAATGCAGATTATGATAGAATTCTTTGCAATTTATTCAGATTTTCCTTATGTGGTCAGTTTTTATAGATAGTTCATGTATACTTGATCAGAATATTTATTCTTTAGCTACGTTCTACAAATAGAAGTATATATACATTAATACAGGGATTATTAATTGTGTTGTCCAAATATTCTATATACTTACTGATTTTTTTCTTATTTAATCTCTAAATTACTGAGAGAGATGTATTAAAATTTACTACCATGCTTAGTTTCTCCCTTTCATTCTATAACTTTTTGTTGTATAGATTTGAAGGTATTTCATTATGTGTGTACAGGTTTAGAATTTTTACAGTTTTCTGAAAAATTGATTTCTTTATTACTATGTATAAGCCCTCTTCATTAACAGAATGATTTTTCCCCTTAAAGTTTTTCTTGGTCTGATATTATTTTAATTACACCACATTTTTGTTTAATGCATTAAAAGTACAAGTAGTACTTTTAATTCTGTGGATTTTTGTTTCAGGTGTTACTTTTGTAAATACAGTTTTAAATATAACTATTAAAAATTATAGTTTAACATTTTTTGTCTTTTAGTTGGGCATTTGAGTTCATTTACATATACTGAGGTCCATTTGTGTGTGTGTGTGTGTGTGTGTGTGTGTGTGTGTGATTTTTGTTTGGCCAAATTCATCTTGTGCAGTAATAAGTTTGAGCTTCTCCCCTTAAGGTAACTGGAAATCATCAAGGCGTTTATTGAACACAGTTTAATATACATACTAGATTTAAGCACCTCATAGGCAGTAGGTTATTTTTACCTCCATTTTACATCTGAGGAAACTAAGCTAGACTGGTTAATCATCTGGCTTTAGGTCACAGAGCTATTGTGTGGCAAAAGTTAGATTTAAATCCGTCTTCTGGAATTGAACTCCAAGCCTACTATCCTTTCATACTTCCATTTTGTCTACAGGTTAGAGAGGTTCTGTCATGTATGGTGGAACTGGAGATGACAGAAAAAGTCGGGGAGGAAGGGGATGCTCAGGAGAAGTAAGTGAGGTGTAATGAAGTCAGAATTTTTATTGCCTTTAAAAGGGGGTTGAACACGTTTTGAAAGTGAACAACTTTTTTCATTGTTTTTGTTTCTTGTATATAACTTACTCATCAGAAAGTGATGATGTTTGCTACAACTTAAGTGGTATTTAAACACAATTAATTTTTAATTAGTCATGGTATTTCACCCCTGATGAATGGAAAGTTTCATAAAACCATAATTTGGAACAGAAATGACTGGTGATTTTGTCAGTTTTCCTGATAAGTAGAGAGATAAGAAGAATATTTTTTAACAAGTCTGATGATGAGAAGACCAAGCAGAAGTCCATGTCAATGATTCACAAAAGATTCACTTGGCAAGAATTTTTTGAGAATTTTCTTAGGGCCAATGAAGCTAGTTTTATAGTAAGTTTGAAATTTGAAGGAAAGCAATGGTTTGCTTAAATGAAGCTTTAAGTATTAATTGTCTAGAGAATGTATGATTAAGGGTAGGAAGGAACTTTCAATTATTCTGGTGGGTTGAAGGATCTATAAATGCAAACATCCTGATTTTTTAAATAGACTGAAATTTCAAGATGATCATTTCTTCTGTCTTCAGTCAGAGCAAAGGATTTCTAGGGCCAGTGCAACATACCCTTGTCCAATTGTAATACCTTCACAGTCATGTGGAGCTTCTGATAGAGCTTTAATCTTGAACATACCATGAGAACCCCATTGAACCCCATGCGGGGTTCTAGGTGACCCCAGATCTTTGCAGGTCTAAGTGACTAACATTTTTGATACAGTAAGTAAGGTGCAAAATCTATTTTCAAATGAAATATATATATATATATATATATATATATATATATATATATGTTAAAAATTAAAATCCTTTTAAATTAGCAAAATCTGAAATTCTACATCTTAAATGAAATTTGGGCATACAAAAAGCTGAATTTGACTCCCATTCACTGATAATCTAAGTTACCAAAGAGAATACTGTTTTTTTAAATTATTTTATTGTTGTTCAATTACAGCTGTCTGCACTGCCCCCCCCTCACTGCTCTCCCCCACCCAAACCAAACCCCCCATCCCTTGCTTCCACCCTCTCCCTTGGTTTTGTCCATGTGTCCTTTATAGTAGTTCCTGAAAACTCTTCTCCCCATTATCTCCTCCCACCTCCCCTCTAGTTACTGTCAGATTGTTCTTACTTTCAGTATCTCTGGTTATATTTTGCTTGCTTTTTTCTTTTGTTGATTATGTTCCAGTTAAATGTGAGATCATATGGTATTTGTGACTCACTGCTTGGCTTACTTCACTTAACATAATGTTCTCCAGTTCCATCCATGCTGTCACAAAGGGTAGGAGCTCCTTTTTTCTCTCTGCTGAGTAGTATTCCATTGTGTAAATATACCATAGTTTTTTGATCCACTCATTTACTGATGGGCACTTAGGTTGTTTCCAGCACTTGGCTACTGTAAATTGTGCTGCTATGAATGTTGAGATACATAGGTTCTTTTGGATTGGCGTTTTAGGGTTCTTAGGATATAATCCAAGCAGTGGAATTGCCCCATCAAAATGCAGTTCCATTTTTACTTTTCTAAGGAAATTCCATACTCTTTTCCACAGTGGCTGCACCAGTCTGCATTCCCACCAACAGTGCACTAGAGTTTCCTTGTCTCCACATCCTCTCTAGCACTTGGTTGTTGATTTATTATGATGGTCATTCTCATTAGTGTGAAGTGATATCTCACTGTGGTTTTAATTTGCATCTCCCTGATGGCTAGTGATGCTGAGCATCTTTTCATGTGTCTCTGGGCCCTCTGTATGTCCTCCTTGGAGAAGTGTCTGTTCAAGTCTTTTGCCCACTTTTTAATTGAGTTTTTTGTCTTCCTGGAGTGGAGTTGTGTGAGTTCTTTATATATTTTGGATACCAAACCCTTGTCCAATATATTCTGGGAAAATATATTTTCCCACACAGTTGGCTCTCTTTTCATTTTAATGCTGTTTTCTTTGGCCATGCAGAAGCTTTTTAATTTGATGAAGTCCCATTTGTTTATTCTTTCCTTTATGTCCCTTGCTTTAGGGGACATATCAGTGAAGATCTTGTGGAATGTCTGAAATTTTCCTGCCAATGTTTTCCTCTAGGACTTTTATGGTTTCATAACTTATATTTAAGTTTTTCATCTACCTTGAATTTATTTTTGTGTATGGTGTAAGTTGGTAGTCAAGTTTTTGTTTCTTTTTTTTTTTTTTTTTTTTTGCTTGCATGTAGTTGTTCAGATCTGCCAACACCATTTGTGGGAGAGACTATTTTTACTCCATTTTGTGTTTCTTTCCCCTTTTTCAAATATTAATTGACCATAGAGACTTGGGTTTATTTCTAGGCTCCCTGTTCTGTTCTATTGGTCTATGTGTCTGTTCTTATGCCCGTACTAGGCTGTTTTGATTATGGTGGCCTTGTAATACAATTTGATATCAGGTATTGTGATCTCTCCTACTTTGTTCTTCTATCTCAGAATTGCTACAGCTCTACAGGGTCATTTATGGTTCCATATAAATTTCTGAAATGTTTGTTCCATATCTGTGAAATATTATGTCATGGGTACTTTAATAGGGATTGCATTGCATATATAAATTGCTTTGTGTAGTATGGACATTTTGATGATGTTAATTCTTCCAATCCATGAGCATGGTACATGCTTCCATTTGTTTGTGTCACACCATTATTTTGTTGTGGAATTTAGTGTCTATGTTCATCAGAAATATTGACCTGAAGTTTTCTTTCTTTGTTATATCTTTATCTGGTTTTGGGATTAGGATGATGCTGTCTTCATAAAAAGAGTTTGGGAGTCTTCCATCTTCTTGAATTTTTTTGGAATAATCTCTGAAGGATAGGGGTTAGCTCTTCCTTAAATGCCTTGTAAAATTCTCCTGTGAAACTATCTGTTCCAGAGCTTTTGTGTGTTGGAAGCTTTTTGATTACTGCTTCAATTTCATCTGCTGTTATTGATCTGTTCAGACTTTCTACTTCTTGATTCAGTTTCTGAAGATTATATTTTTCTAGAAATTTGTCCATTTTACCTAGGTTTTCAAATTTCTTGGCATATAGTTGTTTGTAGTAATTTCTTACAATCCTTTGTATTTCTGTGGTATCAGTTATAACCTCTCCTCTTTCATTTCTGATTGTATTTATTTGGGTCCTTTTTTTCTTGATGAGCCTGCTTAAAGGCTTTTCTATTTTGTTTATCTTTTCAAAGAACCAGCTCCTGGAATCACTGATCCTTAGAACTGTGCTTTTAATCTCTATGTCATTTAATTCTGCTCTGACCTTGGTTATTTCCTCTCTTCTTCTTGCTCTAGGTTGTCTTTGTTGGTGTTCCTTGAGTTGTTGTAGGCGTAGGGTTAGGTTGTTTATTTGAAATGTTTCTATCTTTTTTAGGTAGTCCTGTATCTCTATGAACTTTTCACTCAGGACTGCCTACTTTGTGTCCCATAAGTTTTGAATTTTTGTGAGTTCCTTTTTATTTGTTTCCAGAAACTTTTTGATTTCTTCCCTAATCTCATTCTTGACCCATTCATTGTGTAATAGCATGCTATTCAATCTCCATGAGTTTGAGTGTTTTTGAGTTTTTTCCTTGGGGTTGGTTTCTAGTTTCAGTCTGCTGTGGTCAGAGAAAATGCTTGATATGATTTCAATTTTCTTGAATTTGTTGAGGTTTGTTTTGTGTCCTATCATTTGGTCTATCTTTGAAAATGTTCCATGTGCATTTGAAAAGAATTGGTATTTGGCTTCTCTGGGATAGAAGGATCTATATATATCAGTTAAGTCCACTTCATCTAGGGCATTGTTCAATGCCACAATATCTTTGTTGATATTTTGTTTGGAAGATCTGTCCATTGTTGACAGTGGGTGTTAAAATCCCCTACTATAATTGTGTTGCTGTCTGTATCTTTCTTGAAGTCCTCCATGATTTTCTTTATGTATTCAGGTGCTCCTATGTTGGGTGCATATATATTTACAGTGTTTATGTCTTCTGGATGGATTCTTCCTTTGAGTATTTTGAAGTGACCTTCTGGGTTTCTTTTTATGGCTCTTTTTTTGAAGTCTCTTTTGTCTGATATGAGTATTGCTACCCTGGCTTTTTGTTTTCCTGCCCATTTGCTTGGAATATTTGTTTCAATATTTGTAGGTCTTTGTTCTGAGGTAGGTCTCCTGTAGGCAGCATATGTGTGGGTCATGCTTTCTTATCCATTTAGCTATTCTATGTCTTTTGATTGGAGCATTTAATCCATTTACATTTAAGGTTATTATTGATAAGGTACTTATTCATTGTCTTTTTTCATACCTGTGTTCCTCTCTCTCTCACTCTTTTTCTTCCTGTTCTTATAGCAGACCCTTTAGTATCTCTTTGGGAGCTAGTTTGGAGGAGGTATATTGTTTGAGACTTCTTTTGTCGGGGAAGCTCCTTATTTGGTTTTCCATTTTAATTAAGAGCCTTACTGGGTAGAGTGGTCTTGGTTGTAAGACCTCAGTTTTCATTACTTGGAATATTCCTTGCCATTCTCCTCTGGCTTGGAGAGTTTTCATTGAGAAGTTAGCTGCTAACCTTATTGGGACTTCCTTATATGTTACTTCCTATTTCTCCCTTGCTGCCTTTAAGATTCTCTCTTTGTCTTGGAATTTTGCCATTTTAATTATGATGTGTCTTGAAGTGGGCCTCTTTGGGTTCCTTTTGATTGGATTCTATGTGTTTCCTGGATTTGTGTGACTTTTTCTTTCATCAAATTAAGGAAGTTTTCCACCATTACTTTTTCAAACAGGTTTTCTATCCCTCGCTTTTCTTTTTCTCCTTTTGGTATCCCTGTTATACAGATATTATTACATTTCAAGTTGTCCTTCATTTCCCTTATTCCCTCTTCATTCTTTCTGAACCTCTTTTCCTTTTCTTGCTCTTTCTAGGTGTTTCCTTCTACCTTGTCCTCCAGTTCGCTGATCTGATCCTCTGGTTCATTGAGCCTGCTTTTGAGTTCTTCTACTTTGTTCTTCAGTGCAGAAGTTGTATTCTTCATTTCCTCTTGGCCCTTTTTGATAGTTTCTATTTCCTTTTTCATGTTGAGATTGTTTGCAGTGAGTTCATTGTAGATTCCCTGTAGTTTCTGGTAATTAACTCTGAGCTCATTCAGCTTCCTGATAACCATTGCTCTGAACTGAATAGTTGACTTGCCTCTATTTCATTTAGTATTCTTTCTGAGGCTTCCTCCTTTCCTTTCATTTGGGGATTGTTTCTTTGTGTTTCCATTGCTTGTGAGACTCTTCTTGTTAGCCTCTGCTTCTTAAATTGATCTGTTCTGGATCCCTGGGTTTATGATGTGAACATTTATGTTAGAGTATGTGTGAGATTCAGTGGTGCAGTCTCCTTGGTCTCCTGAGATCGCTGGTCTTGGGCTGTCGTTTATGTTGGCTCTCTTTATGTTTTTGGATTTTGATTGTTGTTGGGTCTTTGGTGGGTCCTTCCTTCCAGCTGGTTAACTGAGGATCATCCATCCACCTTGTCTTGTATTGTGTTGTGCAGGTGTGGACAGGTTGTGTTGAAGCTGGTTCTTCTGTCTTTATGAGGTTTTGGGCCTTCTCTGTTGCCACTCTTTAGTTGTTTGTTGTGGGTAATATTTCCACCATTTAGTTGTATTTCCAGATCAGTCCTGGGTGGAGGTTTATGTGGTTTCCATTCCCTCCTTTACCTTCTTCCATTTTTATCTGTTGGTGCTTCCTTTGTTGGTGGGTTTCCTCTTCCAGCAGGTATCCTGGTGTTCATAGCTCCCATCTACTCTTTATTGTGATCAGTTAGAAGGGGAAGGCAAAATGGTTTAAGACAGCAAGAGTATGTCCTAAGGTACTTAAAATACCAACCTGTAGAGAAGAGATACAAGATCCTTTGGATATGTATAGTGTTAACTATGGTATTTCACCCAACTTTTTACAAAGGGTGGAAAGTAAATAAGACTTTTGTTGTGGGTGGGGAGAAGGATTGTGAGTTAGATCTAGAAAGCAGTGAGTTTGTGAGAGGTCAGATTATGAGGTAAAGTGAGAGTAAAGGACAGAAAATAGGTGTGTGTGAGAGAATAGAGTTAACCACAATAGTAATAGAGTTCAGGAAACAGTGAAGTGAGCTAAGGTCCAGGAGGGATGCAGTATAGTATTTACCATTGTGTGGAACAGGAATTATTTACAAAAGTAATGGAGCAACCATCATATGACAGAATCTATGTGATCTGAATAACAAGGATAGAAAGTACAGGACCTAGAGTAATGTGCTATTAGAACACAAGTGAAGTGAAAGATGGAAAATTAAAAACACACTATGAAAGAGAGAACAAGGAAAATCAGTCAAACAATGCAGTTTAGCAAACCAAGCAAAGAAGACTAAACAGAAAGAAGAGAAGTAAAAAAAACTAATAAAATAAAAGATGTAAGAATAATGAAAAAATAATAATAATACAAATATACAGTAACTTGCAAGTTCTGTGGAGCAGCAAAGTGAAATTTGTCTCACTGTCTCAGTTGTTGGGATGACTCCTCTTTGAATCTAACTCTGGTCCTTTCAGAGCTCCAGGTTTTATTGTCTCACTTGTGGGAATAAAAATAAAAAGAGGAAGGAAGAGAGAATTAAAAAAGAAAGGAAGGAATGAAGAAAGAATAAAAAAGAAAGAAGGAAAGAAATGAAGGAGGAATAAAAACAAACAAAACAAAACAAATCAACAAACAAAAAAAGGCCTCCTGCTGGCTTTAAACAAGTCAAGCCAGTTATGCTGGTCTTCCTGGTTGCAGCAGGCTAAGGAGGGATTGGTTTCACTTTTCTCCTTTCCTGTGGTTTTGCAGGGATGGGGGCCATGTCTCAGTCACACTCTTCATAGTTGCCCAGCCTCCAGCCCAGTTTCTTAGTTCGCTGCTGGGCCCCCAGTATCCTTCTGCACCCAGCCTACACCTTCAGTTCACCAGTTGCACTGTCCTTGAGGTGCACCAATTAGGGGGAACTCACACACCACCTTCTTGCTCTTTACTGCCCTAGATGCTAGGGACTCTCAGAGTCTCTTCAGGGTAGTTCAGCTCTCCCACTGAGTTAAGTCTTTCTGGGGATTGCTGACTCCCTGAGCCCTGCTGCTCTCCTCTGCTGGGGGTATCTCTGCCTTCCTCTTAGAGAGCCAGTTGGCCCTGCAGGGCAGGGGTGCTACCATGGCTGCTGCCATGGATGTGGACATGCGCCTCCTCTGCTGCTGCATGTGGGGTTGTGGGGTTGGGCGTGAGGTGCCTCTGGGCAGCAGCATCAGGCATGCTCCATCCCTGGGGCTGTGGTGTGAGTGCTTGTCCTCCGCTGCTGCTGCAGCAGCCCTAGCAGGGTCGGGGCCAGCTGGGTTCATGGTGCATCACTGGGGTCGCAAGTGCCGCCCTGTGCTCTCCACTGCTATAGCTGGGGGTAGGGTGCAGTCAAGGTCCTGGCAGGAGAGGCAGTCTCACAGCTGAGGCTGCACAGGGTGCATGCACCTGGGGAGGTGGGGGTAGCTGCTGCCAGAGAGTTCCCTAAACAGCTGTTGAGTGCCTCTTTTTTTTCTTTTTCTTTTTGAAAAATTCATCCTGCTCAAGCTTGCCCCTCTAAACAAGCACCTGGCCTCTCACACAGCCCAACTCTCTGCCCTGACCAGGAACTATCCAGGTCAGGGCCTGTCACTGCCCAACTCTTCCCAGCCCAAGTCCACAGGCTCAGCAGGTGCACACTGCCCCTGTGTGCTTCTCACTTCGTTCTTATTCCTCTCCCTGTGACTTCAAGCATCCAGGCCCATCCTGGTGTGGCTCAAGCCTTGTTTGGCAGGGGATGGAGCTCTTGACCCAGCTCTCTCCCTAGAATCCTGAGACAGACCTGGCGGGCACCAGGCATGGGGCTGCAGTTGCTCTGGTTCCCATGTTGGTCCCAGGTACCTTATTGTCCCCAAGCATGCTCCTTACCATCTTATTTCCCAATGTCATCTACAGTTTTGGCCTCCCATCTTCATATATGCTGGAAAACCATTGGTTGTTCACTCTGTTCCTCAGAAGATCAGCTAGGTGTTCCACCCATGCACAGAGGGAAAGGGACTCTGCTCCCACCTATCTCACTGTCATCTTCTCCCTCTTGAGAATACTGATTGTTGATGTCCCTCTCCCTCTGTGGGATCAAAATGTAGGATCAACTCTATTTTGTATTCATACAGGAAGAAGGTATGGTCTGTGTGACACACCAGTTAAAAGACACTGCAAGCCCTGGCTGATGTAGATCAGTGGATTGAGCATGGACCAGCTAACCAAAGGGTCACTGGTTTGATTCCCAGTCAGGGCACATGCCTGGACTGCAGGCCAGATCCCCAGTAGGGGTTGTGCAAGAGGCAACTCTACATTTTTATTTTCCTCCCTCTCTTTCTCCTTCCCTTTCTCTCTCTCTAAAAATAAATCAATGAAATATTTTTTAAAAGATATTGCAGTGGGCTTTTAAATGGTCTTCTCACTGTTACTCTTGTTCTGTCTAATTGATATACATATTTCCACTGGAATAACTCTTAAGCTAGTTGAATCTTAATGATAAACTGATTAAAAAATATTCCCAGTACAATTCCAAACTCTCATTCTCATCTCACCTCCAATTCTTCATCACTACCACCAAACACCTCCTTCACACACACACACACACACACACACACACACAGAGTTTTAGCCACAGATGGTATTTGCTCTTCCTTTTTTTGCACATGCTATTCACACTGCCTGAAACACCCTGGACTCTGTCTTCTTAAGACTCTTTATATCTCAAGACCCAGGTTAAATATCACTTTCTCTTTGAAGCCATACTGAACCTACCTCCTGTAGTCACTCCCATCCCTATGCTCCTAAAACACATTATAAGTTCACCACTTTATGGAATTTACCAATCATGTTTTAGTAATGCATGAACCACAAAACACTACAGCAGTGAAAGCCCACAGAGAGTAGCTGCACAGGGATTAACTTTCCTCTTCGTTTTTCCACCATTGCTTTTGTCTCTCTCAACCTTGCTCTTACTAGCTCTGGGGTGAAAAAAGAATAGAATTGCTGTCAGTGAGTCTTAGCCTTAAGTAAATAATGTCGAAATAAGGAGGACTAGTAATAAGAAATGACAACAAGGAGATCAGGGGAGTTTCTGTGACACTGGTGTCGCTGTGGGCCTGCTGACCTCAAGTAGCCATCTGTATCTAGGGACTGCACAGAAGGTAGGTGTATGTAAATCAAAGATTACCAAATTTTAAAAAATTGTGTTTAAGTCTAAGAAAATCCAGAATTATAATAGCACATGAAAAAAAGAATAACTTTCCCCAAGTGTTGTATTTCTGTAAAATTCTCATTAATAATCTATTTAAATATCATAGTTAGAAATATTAATTATAATTCAAATTATAATTTAAATTATAAATTATAAAATATAATTATGCTGAGGTATTAGAAAAAATAGTTCAATTTTTACTTAAAATTTGGAAAAATGTAATAATCTGCTAAGCACAGTTTTTAAAAAATGGACTATTCAAGGCTATAGAGTAGTCTACTAATAATAGTAAGAGTTGCCATTTTTTCAATGCCTATTAAATCCCAAGCACAGTAAGGGATGCTTCACAATTATATTTTATTTTATACCTACAGAACATACTTGTACACTAGATATAACATCCCTATTTTATGGAATTTAGAACTGACACCTGAGAGGTAAGGTAAGTTGTTCAATGTCACCCAGTTTGTGAGTAGAGTCTAAATTAGATTTCCAGTTTTTTAGTCTCCAAGCATATGCTCTTTGTATCATACTAGGTTCCTCAACAAGTTACTCCAGAGGACTATCATGTGTGAAGAAATAAAGAGGTTCCCAAAAGCTGGACCTGCAAACAAATACCTATAACTCAACAGCAAACAGTTATATGAGTTCAAGAAAATGTATTTCAGAAGTCAATCTGACATCTGCAAACACATATCTCCCACACATAACTACAAAAATATTTGAAATAAATGGCCAGATGTAGTTATCTCTTGAGGGTTTTTCATCACTGTCCAGCCCAACAGGAGGCCTTCGGATATCAGGCCAAGGGCACCATGTAAACACTGTGACCAGACATGCATGTTTGTCCATGGCTCTATCCCATACCACACTCTTTTCTCTGCTTCTCTTCACTTTCCGCTTTCTCTATTGTGTCTGGTCACAACATTCGATATTGTATTCCTCACTTTACTCTCCACCTTATATAGAATCTCTCTGCTCTGGGCACAGCCTTGGTGATTCCCTTGACAAAGCTCTGGTCTCCAATTTGGCAATGCAGGCCCAGATGACTTTGGCAGCTATGCCTCTAATGGTGTTTATCCAAAAGTGGTCTGAAGACTTTCATCCATATTACATTGGGAGGTCATCTTATAAAATATATGAGCTAACTGAATCAGAACCTGTGAGAGTGGGGCCTACAAGTCTGCACTTTAACAGGCTTTCTCGTTCATTCTTCTGTGAGGTATGTTTTATAAGTAATGACCTAAGTTTGATGGGATCGCTAGGCATTTCTGTCATTTTTTTTTCTGTGCACTGAAACCCCACATGTGAGGGGCCCTGGCCTGATCTAAATATACCATTACTCTGTTCCATTAGTGTGTTTAACTGCAGGTTATTTATATTGCTGAGGCCTTTTAGAAAATCATATACTAAGAGTGACTGCCTGCCCTTTGCAATCACAAATGTAATTTTCCCTTTACTTCAAACATAACCTACATTTCCCCAAAGCCTCATTTGTTTGTGGGTACAAATAAAGTTACTTAGTGTTTATAACCCAAACCACACATACCTAGTACAAGATCTCAATTTCCTGCAAAATTCTTCCCACATATGTCTGAGAGGTTTTGGGAGCTGCCTCACAGGTGCTCTCAACCCTGCCTCTGCGCTATGCTGCTGGATGATGTGTGTTGCTCTGGGAGTCATTTAGACTGTGCATCCAATGAATCCAATGCTGGTGGCTTCCCTGTAGATGCTGATTTGCACAACCAGGACTAGGGGCCTCTCTCTGTGCTCTCGTAGCCTCAAACCCTTGGGGAACTGGTAGTGATTCCCAGGGATTCTGACCAGAATGGAACCATTCTGTGCTTGGCATAGAAGTGAGGAGGATGCTGTTTGCTCTGACTCTGTGTTGTATTTTTTCCACCTAGGCAGCACTTTTACCCTCCTGGGTTTTCAAAGTCCCTTGTGAAATCATTTTATTTTATTTCTGCATGCAGCCCCTCTCTCCAACAACCCAGACAAACTAACCTGTATTTCCAGCCCAACCGCTTCTCTGAATCCCCTCAGTAAACTGTATACCCCAAACAAAACCTCTGTGAACAACCTACTCCTTATAGACCCTCTTACCAGTTCAACACACATCTCATTCATGTCTGAATCAATGAAACTCGTGGAAACTTCAGTTGAGACTCTTCTCCCTGCCCAACATACACGTGGGAAGTTCATGATTCCCATGATCCCAGTTTGAGAGCAACTACAGAGGATCTCCTGAGAAGAGGTTTAAACAAACTTTAGAATGTAGTATAGACTGTCAGAGTGAGAGAGCCAAAACTATACTGATCCTGAACAATTATTTATTTTCCCTTTAAAAGAGGACATCTGATATTTAATTGTAAGACATGAAAGAAGAGAGACAAGCCCCCAACAGGATTCAGCATTCTAAATGGAACACATTCTCCCCTACCTCCTTCTCCTTTACCATACTGTGCCAGCTGTCGCCAAACACTGTTTCCAAACCAATTACCTTTCCTTTATCAGAAGGGAGGATAAAATCTTAACAAAGGAACAGATGATTGCATTGCCATTGGTTCTTCTGACTTCAGAACTGCTTTAGAAAGGAAGTTGCATCTTTGCAGAATTATTATTATCAATCAGCCTTTATTGCTTCAGCTTTCTTTATTGCATTCTAACACACAAAGTAATGAAAACATATAATAAAGAGAATAAAACACATAATGCATCACTGTGCAGATATTGCAATCATAGCAAATCCAATGTAAATGCCCTACAGGGAATACTTGAGTCTTCCTATATATTGCTAATAGTTTGCATGATACTACATCATGTTATTTATCTACTAAACCTGCCACACTCTGCTAAATATCGTGCCAGCAACAACTCCAAATAGCACTACTCCTTCCCATCCTCCAAACGGAAGGCATATTTCTTTACTGTCACTGGCTTTAATGTTTTCAAAGAGTAGTGCTCTTGAATAATTAATGCATAACGATTGCTAAGCTACGAGTAGTTTACTATTTTAGCCTCTCTGGTCTTCTCAATGTTGCTTGCTTTAATATGCACTTCAAATTGGAACCAATGGTAGTAAAAGCCATTAAGACAGCATGAAGCTCAGTCAATAATGATTTAGAGTTTGGAAGCATCCTGGGTTTGCATTCTTGGCTCTCAAGCCCCATCTGCTGCTCATTTCTGACTTGGTCTCCCTTTTGCAAATGCACTCTGTTTATACTTACTTAAGAGTCAACACTGTAGAGCATTATGTTAAGTGAAATAAGCCAGGTGGTAGAAGACAAATATCATATGATCTCACCTATACGTGGAACCTAATAAACAAAACAAACAAGCAAGCAAAATATAACCAGAGACATTGAAATAAAGAACAAACTGACAGTAACCAGAGGGGAGGTTAAGGTGATAATGTGGGGAAAAGGGGGAAGGGTTTTCAGAAACAACTATAAAGGACACATGGACAAAATCTAGGGGGTGTGGGATCAGGGGAGGGTGGTGGGGATGGCTGGGGTGAATGGGAGTGCTGGAGGGGGGAGATGCAGACAACTGTACTTGAACAACAATAAAAATAAATAATTTTTTTAAAAAGAAAAGAAAAAAGTCAACATTCAATAGTTCAAGTCAAGTATACAGTTCCTATATGGTACTTCCAACTCTGGAAAAACATTGGCAATGACTAAAGACACTTGGAATATTTCTGCCAAATATACACATGTCAAACAACTTATGATCTCACACAGTATGGGCACTTAGTAAATATTAAATAACAATAATTAAAATGGTGACTTTCACCCTAAGGACCATAGAAGGATCTTAAAAAGCCAGCTGAGAGGACTCTAAAGAAAAGGAAAGGGAACTCTCTCATGCTGAGAAAGGCAGAGCAGTAACATGAAAGCTGACTACTATGTGCTGTTGGTGGTTTCTGCTAATGATTCCCATGTGTTATAAGTTGTTCCATCTCAAAGGGTAGAGATGGGTTATTTTAATGGCCTTGCATATGACCTAGTCATCTTATGCTCCAGAAATATCTAATGAGAAGACATGATTTGTTAGGGTAAATTCCCCTTGGGTGGGCGTCAGGAAACAACTACTTGCTTCTGGGAAGGCCAGTGACTCAAAGTTTATTCTCCTGTTGTTTGGTTTAAGGCTGAACATATATTATGCAGTAGAAAAAACTGGTCAAGATATGTATGGGATGGTGGCAAGCAAAAGAATATGCTGTAAACACCGTTGCATGTTAATCAAATTAACCACTTACTGCAGTTATTTAGTGTCTTTCCCTTGTAGAATGTTAAGCCATTTACCTTCCTTTTGGAGTCCCTCAAATGTCCCTAATAAATAAAAAAACTTTAGCACTTGAGAAATAAGTATATAAATGCTCTGAAACTGGTTCTGTATATTGAAAAAAAGATCTGAATTTGCTAATGGTAAAAGATATTGTTAATAATTTGAGGTGGCTCAGAAAAGATCTGAGACTAAGTAGACCCTAGTGACCTACACGTTAGCATAAGTTTAAAAGGTCAAACTTTCTATTTCCTCTTCACCCAGCAAACCAAGCCTTATGTACTGTAATTGGTGCTTTGCCCTTTCCAGCTCTTAAATTTTTGCTAGATCTGGCACTGGGTTAAGTGGGTGGGACCCCTGTCATTGGTAGAGTAAATGGAAGTGAGACTAAATGTGTGCATTGCTCCATAACTGCAATTGGTTTGCTAATGAATCATCTGTCAGAAAAGTATAAGGTGGAAGAGAAATATCTGCAGAGTGACCCAAGAAACCCTCACAGTGTGATATATGATTAAGTAACAAACTGAATATCCAATCTCTGAGTACTTTGGAGAAACAAAGACACTAACTACAAATCAGCATCACTTTTTGTGATCTCACTGAGTCAGACTCCTGTACAGCTCACAATGTGCAATGTGACCATTGGATGCATTCTTGGTCTAATGGTTGGTTGTCTAATGATTGTTTGGTCTAATAATTGCTATAATTGAAGAGGTGGGAGTGAAGGAAGTTAGAGAATTTCAGAGGAGACTACAAAGTGCTTTGATTCAGTCTTAGGGACTCTTTCCTTCCCCCATTGCTCTACCCCTCCAGACTTCAGAGCCTCACTATCATTCCCAGGTGTTTGTGGTTACTTGTGTGAGTGACCCAAGCCACTGACACTGGGGGAGGCAACTGTCCATATCAGCTATGTTGAATGGAACTGAGAAAAGGTCAAATGAGCTTCATTCCTGTCTCTCAGTGATGCGTGGGTCACCAGCCAGCAGTGTCTGAACACTGTGGATGGCTCATTGAAACATGAGAAAAAACAGCACAGAGACAGACTAGTTTCTGTGGAGAAGTAGGGATGGAACGGCCACCCCCTCTAGTGGGGAACGCACCAATTTACTGTCCAAACCGGCTTTTATTGGGTTCATTTTGCATAAGAATTCAGGTAAAGCACATTACTCATTGTGAGGAAGTAAGGATCAGACGATAGGTAACAAGGAACTCTGAGGGTCTATTTTGAGTCAGGGTCAAAGAGCTGTAAGACTTTAAGGAACAAACTAACTTCCTCCTTGGATCCTTCTCATTCAACTGAGAGCATTCTAAACAAAGAAGGTTTCACAGGAATTTACATGTTCTTTCTTAGGCCTGATCACCAAGGGAATCTGCCCTTTCCAGCACAGGGCAGCACCACCCTGTCATTGTTTCAGGCTTAGGTGGATCAAGGGAAGTAAGGTAGCCAAGAGATTAAGAGATTTTCTTGCAGAGCAGGAGGACTCCAGCTTTGTCAAAGCCAAAAGGCGAGAGTCCATCACCTCCTTTTGCCGTAGCTCCCAAAGTCCTTTTCGGTGCCTCCCATGTGATCGTGCCTGTCTTAGGTTGTTCCCCCCTTGGGGAATCTTACCCGTCATTGGCTAACTGACCAAGCACTGGGGTCCAGGCAGGGTGAGGTATGAAGGAGCAGAAGCGCACTCCTGTCAGGGAGATAAGCTTGTCTCCTTGCTGGCTTATGGTTCCAAGGGCGTTCCCTTAGCCTTAGCCTAGGTGGGGATTACAGCTTCTGGTACCAGGCAGGGCAATTCCCAACATCTCAGCTGCTGGGCAACACTCAGACTGCTGTGGTCTGGGTTCTGGCTCTGCCACCATGAAGCTTCCAGGTGCAAAAGCCAGACAGCTTTTCAATGGTCCTTCATTTCTGCACACAAATCTCTCCTCTTTCTTTCTCCTAAGACTCGAACTCATTTCCTGGACTCACTGACATGAGAGCACCAAAGACCCTATTTTTCCAGATTTGTACCATCTTGTACCTGCACTTCAGCTTGTCAAACATTAGTAGCATATTTGATTCTATTGTTCTCTCTCCTTTGCTGTAATAGTCAAAAGGCAGTGAGTAACTCATAATGCTGTGCTTAAGTTGGGGGAGACATATGAAGAAACATATGAAGAAATTCCAAGAAGGGAGAAAGTTGATGTGGAAGGGAGATAGAGCACCATTAAAACTTAAAAAGAATATTCTGCCATATTTATTATTAGATATGCAAACAACTTTCTAAAATATGTGTAAACTTGGATAAGTCATTTAAACTCTCTGTACCTCCATTTTTTTTTTTTTTTGTCATTTGGAATAGGTATAATAAACTCCTAAAGTTGTGGTATTGAAAAATGTAATACACATAAAGTTCTTCATGTAGTACTGGGCATTTCACATAGAGATATGTGCCATGTAAAGGAGTTAGCCACTCTTACCACTTTAGACAGCTGTAAAGCTAAGCTAGCTCAGGAAAGCTCCTAGTCATAGCCAGGGATCATGTCATATTTCTCAGCAGCCTTGGCCATATGAAACATGTTTGGAATTTAAAGTCAGAGAACCTGGGTTTGAATCCTGGTTGAAGCTCTTGCTATTATTTGAATTTAGGCCAATTTACCCAATATTTTTTTCCTGTGCTGAGCAAATGACCACGCATTCTGTGGTTTAAATAACAGAAGTTTATTCTACAGTTCTAGAAGCTAATGTTCAGAATCAGTTCCACTGACCCCATATCAAGGTGTCGACAGGGATGCACTTCTCTGAAAGCTCTAGAGGGGAATCTATTTCTTGCCTCTTCCAGCCTCTGGTGACTGCCGGTATTCTCAGTTTGCAGCTGTACCATTCCCATTTCTGGCTTGTGGTCAGATGTGCATGCATGTGTGTGAGCATGTGTGGCCTCCCCTGTGCTTCCATTTTAGAAGAACCTCTGTGATGATATTTCTGGCACACTGGATAATCCAGAATAACCTCTCCATCTCAAGACTGTAAATTTAATCACTTCTGCAAAGGTATTTTTTGTCCTCATAAGGTAAACTTACAGGTTCCAGATTTAGGATCTGATATTTTTGGAAGGCCATTCCTCTGACAACTACCCCTGACTGCTCTTAGTCTAGTTATTTCATCTATAAAATAGGAATAATTATACCTAACTCACAGGTTATTGACAGGATTAATTTGATTACCCATGAAAATGCCTTATTAATGTTAATGGGTTATACAAGAGCTGTTGAGAGAGATCTTTAAAAATCCATTTTGATTATCAGAGCTGCACAGTGTGTCCTATGATCCCATGGCAAGATGTAGCATAAAGCCCTATGTTTTCAGAAATGGTGTAGGGACAGACTGAAGTTGAAAATCATAAGAGCCATCACTTTTTGTTCAGTTCAAATATCACAGGCCTGCTTTTTGCTAGATACTCTTCTGAGGGCCGAAGTTACAAGGGTAAAAAACCATGATCCTGAGGAATTCCGTAACTGATCTATGCCACGTGGGGCACACAGACCTAGGGTTTGGGTACATTATGATAGGAAGAATGATAGGATGATGCCGAGAGTGCTGTGGTGTGGAGTGGGCAGGAGGAGGCCGGGGCTTCTCATCCTTATGGGTGGAGGCATTGGAGAAGACTCCTCTCACCTATACACCTGGCCCCCTTTGGTTGCTTCCTAGTTACAAGTTAAACAGATCATTCCTATGCTCTTTGGCTGGGTTTTGCAAGGGAATGGATAACAATGTTGTGGAATGAGATGAAGACATAGACTTCTCTGTTTGACTCCTCCAAAGCTCCACAGAGAGTTGTATCAGTAAGATAATTTTGATTTAACACAAAGAGCCCAGGAAGGCTCTTAGTCCTTTTCATCTACTTCCCAATTTAAACATGCCCGAATATTTAATCTTTAAACCAAATATATTATGAAATACCCAGTGACAGCTGTTGGGTTTGATGGAGCTGGCCCTGGATAAAGATTTGTAATTCTGTCATATTGATAGGAAAGAAGACATTGATCAGTGTGTTCCTAATTCATTATCACGCTAGCAAAGGCTGTGGCCTCATGATTTCCTGTCAGATCCCTTGCTCAGCCTGCAGTGGAGGTAGACACAGAAATGTGTCATTCATACCTATTGGAAGTGAATGTTTTCTCTTCCAAATGTATTGTTTCAGCACTCTAATTAATTATTACATGAGAGCTAACAATTAGAGTTCTGGTTTTAGAGAAGCTGATAAATTATGGGGATCCTATGTGGAGAGACAGGACATATTAATCAAAAGATAACATTTCCTGGTAGCGTATTTGAAAGTAGCAACTGATTGGTTCAGACAAGGAGTTTTTAAAGGCATTTGGAAGAAGGTGGTGTTTGGGGGCAGACCCCATTGAAGAGATGGACCCAGTGCTGAGCTTCAGAGTGCTGGCAGTTAGAATGGTGTTGGGAAGGGCTTCCAGGGACACAGTGAGAGTGGCAGGAATGTGTTGGCATGCTTAGATCAGTGATTTTTCAGCCAGTTGCGCCACAAGAATTTTTAAAGCATGTAATACCTGACTATTTACTTAGGGGCATTGACCCCTTTTCTCTTAGACTGTCAAATTAAAAAGTTTCAACAGCCAACACAATAGCAGTTTGGTGTGAAAAACATCTTGACCCATAAATATATAGGTCATAAAATAAAGTTGCATCTTATTGGTCACATCACATAATAAGGTTGCATCTGATTGGTTAATTTTTGTTACCAGAAATCCTTATATACAAGCATAGGCACTTGATTTTTTAAAAAGCCACTTTGGAGCAAAAAGGGTAGGTAATTACTAGTGTTATTTTTTTTGGTAAATCAATCAAAATGATAGCTATTTCTGTCAGGCCAGAAAAAAAATGTATTTTTTGGTGTGCCACAGAATTTTAGTAATTAGTTTATGTGTGCCATGAGATGAAAAAGGTTAAAAATCCCTGGCTTAGGGGACAGGATTTGTGTCCATATGGATAAAAGAGAATTATCAGAGCCATATGATTGTAAAATGTACGTTTGAATGAAAATTTCAGTCCAGATTCCTTCCTTTCTTTATTTATTTATTCAGCAGCTAAATACTGAGATTACACTGTATGCCAGCCTTGATCCTGAGTTTAAAAAGAAATTCTATATTTTCTAATATTGGCAATGAGAAGATAAAAAGAATTTTGAATCTTGGAGTAAGGTAAAATCATGGAGTAAACTAAAAACCATGATTTGAAAAGATTCATTTGGCTGTCTGGTGCAGAGTGGATTAGAATGGGGAGGCATTAAAAATGGAAAGATGAATTAGGGAATAATTGCAGGTAAGGGATTTAGATAAATGAGGTAGCAGAAGAAATGGATGCAAGAGATATTAATGGAGGAAAAGTGGCTATTCCTCTGTTTCCATAACACTTTGTAGAATATGTTGTTTGCTTACGTAGCTGTTTCCCCACTAGCCTGTGGGTGCCTCGAAGGCAAAAACCATACCTGATTTATTTTTCTTCTATAGCCCCAAGCTCTGAGCCTGACTTACAGTAAGT
This sequence comes from Phyllostomus discolor, assembly GCF_004126475.2. Taxonomy (NCBI): domain Eukaryota; kingdom Metazoa; phylum Chordata; class Mammalia; order Chiroptera; family Phyllostomidae; genus Phyllostomus; species Phyllostomus discolor. The sequence goes on along the minus strand of NC_040913.2, from coordinate 43,954,387 downwards.
CCTCAATGAATGTTTGATGACTTTGATTATTAAAAATAGATTGGGTGTGAGTTGAAGGGAAAGAAGAGTCAAAGAAGATTCAAGTTCTCCAACCTGGGAACTAAGCAGGGTTATTCATTATGAATAGGAAAATAGATGGTCACAGCAGAGGTGATATGTTCTGCTGCTCTTATTGGTCAGGCATTTGTAACATTGAAGTAATAGTAAGACACTAGGACTGATCTAAATCTCTGGGTTACATTTTAAGAAGAAAAACAAAGGACCCTAAGTTCTAAGAGAATATTTCAGAATCCTGGGTGGGAAGGAGATGGTAAATGTAGTTTGTAAAAGCATATGCTTTACTCTCACAATCTGATTTGATGTTTGGGAAAAATACAAAGTATAGAAAGAGGAATTAAATATTTACTTATCAATGACCTTTCTTAACACCCTTGAAACCATATCTTATCGATCAGGACCACTCTCTTGAAAGGTGATTCAGCAGGCATAGGAGGAATCTTATACCATTTTCAAGTTGTTATGTACAAAAAAATGAATAAATTTGCACTCATTGCAAATAATTCAAAAAAGAAGAAATATACAAGGGTGGGGAAAGTAGGTCTACAGTGTTTGCATGGAAAAGAATAAAATAATTAATAAATAATATACAAATAAATGGTTTTGTATACTCACAACTGTAAACCTACCTTTGTCCACCCCTGTATGTAGAAGAAAGTTAAAGTTCCCTTCACAGCCATCATTACAGGCAACCACTGAAGAAAGTTTGATTTGTTTTCTTTTATATATTTTAAGCTAAACACGTATACATAGGGATTTTTTACACATAAGTTCATCCTATACACACTTTTTAAAGATTTTTTTTCTGTAACATCTGTGAACTTCCATGTTCATGTATGTAAGTCATTCTTATATGTCAGGAGCTGTGCTAAATATTTAATATAATAATCTCATTAATATTTATACCAATCCTAAGGGATTGATGCTTTTCAATTATAGTTTACTTTCAATATTATTTTGTATTAGTTTCAGGTGTACAACACAGTGGTTAGACAATCATATACCTTACAAAGTGTTCCTCCAATATTATTGACTCTATTTCCTATGCTGTACCTTATGTCTCTGTGACTATTTTGTAACTACCAATTGTATTTCTTAATCACTCCACATCTTCTGACCCTGAGCCTCCCTCCCCTCAGTTCTCTGTCTATGAATCTGTTTCAAATTATTTACTTGTTTTTTAATTGTTGACAGTATTACAGATGTCCCCCATTTTCCACTCCTCTTTCTCCCCTCCACCAAACCCTCACCCCTTACCCTGGTCTTCACCTCATTGTTGTTTATGTCCATGGACTCTGCATACATATGCAAAGAATGCTATACAAGAATGCTCTTTAGCTATTCTCTTCCAGTCTCCCCACCCACCCCTCTGAGATCCATTAGTCTGTTCCATGTGTCCATGCCTCTGGCTTAATTTTGTTCATTAGTTAATTTTATTCATTAGATTCCACATATGAGTTAGATTATATGGTATTTGTCTTTCTCTGACTACCTAATTTCTCTTAGCATAATATCCAGGTCCAACCTTGCTGTTGCAAAAGGTAAGATTCCCTTCTTTTTCACTGACAACTAGTATTCCATTGTATAATGTACCACACATTTTTTATCCACCCACCTACTGATGGGCACTGGGGCTGTTTCCCAGACCTTGACTATTGAAAATAGTGCTGCTGTGAACATAGGGATGCATATATTCTTTCTGACTAGTGTTTCAGGATTTTTAGGATATACTACCAGAAGTGGGGTTGCTGGGTCCAAAGGCATTTCCATTTTTAATTTTTAGAGGAAACTCCGCACTGTTTCCCAGAGTGGCCACACCAGTCTGCCTTCTACCAACAATGCACTAAGATCCCTTTCCTCCACATCTTCACTAGTACTTGGTCTTTTTTGACTTATTGATGATAGCCATTCTCGTAGGTGTGAGGTGATATCTCACTGTGGTTTTAATTTGCATCTCTCTGATGATTAGTGATACTGAGCATTTTTTTCATAAGTTTATTCAGCATCTATATGTCTTCTTTAGAGAAGTGTTTATTCAGATCCTTGCCCATTTTTTAATTGGATTGTCTTCCTCATGTGTAATTCTTTATATATTTTGAAAATTAACCTTTTATCAGCTATGTCATTGGCAAATATGTTCGCCCATACATTGAGTTTCCTTTTCAATTTGTTGATGGTTTATTTTGCTGTGAAGAGTTTTTAGTGTGATGCAGTTCATTTATTTGTTTTTCCCTTTATTTTCCTTGCCCTGGGAAATGTATCAGCAAAGGAATTGCTATGAAAGATGTCTGAAATTTTACTGCCTATATTTTCTTGAAGAATTTGTATGGTTTCATGATTTTCATTTAAGACTTTTACCTATTTTTGGTTCTCCTTATGTATGGTGTAAGTTGGTGGTCTAGTTTCATTTTTTTTTTTGCATGTGCCTGTCTAATTTTCCTAACACCATTTATTGAAGATCCTGTTTTTACTCCATTGCATGCTCTAGCTTCCCTTGTCAAATATTAATTAATGATATGATTAATTAATATTAATCATGGATTGGTTTCTGGGCTCTCTGTTCCATTCCTGGCATCTATATGTCTGTTCTTATGCCAGTACCATGCTGTTTTGATTACAATAGCCTTGTAGTATAGTTTTATATCAGGTATTGTGATACCTCCAACTTGGTTCTTCTTTCTTTATATTGCTGAGGCTATTAAAGTTCTTTTATGGTTCCATATAAATTTTTGAAATATTTGCTTTCAATCTATAAAATATGTCATTGGTATTTTAATAGGAATTGCATTGAATCTATAGATAGCTTTGGGCAGTATGGATATTTTAATGATTTTAATTATTCTAATCCATGAAAACTATATGCTTCCACTTATTTGTATCTTCCTCAATTTCTTTCTTTAACGTGTTATAATTTTCCAAGTACATGTCTTTTACTTCCTTGGTTAAATTCATTCCTAGGTAAGAAAATTTGTTGCAATAGCAAATGGGATTGTTTTCCTACTTTCTCTCTCTGATAGTTCATTATTGGCATATAAAAATGCCACTAGGACTTCCAGTCAAGTTAGAGTTGTAGGTAAACATGCTTCACCTTCTTGCACAACTACAGAAAAAGCACACCCAGACATCAAAACAAGTAACACCCAGAACCAACAGAAAACTGAGCTGTTTGTAAGTCTGACAACAAAGGATTTAAAGATGCCACTTTATTCATATTGGGTAGGAGGGGTGGAGATGCAGAAACAGGTGGACAGGCAAAGAGAAGCACAGGGACGCAGTGTGGTACAGAGAGATGGTGGAACAGGTGGTTCAACATTCACATGTGGTGGATAAAATCAGGAGTGAGAGATCCCAGCCCCAGGCCAGACAACACAGCCCAGGATTCCAGTACCAGAAAGATAAATCCCTGTAACTTTTGGCTGTAAAAACCAGAATGTATTGAGGTGACAGAAGAAACTGGCAGATATTCAGGATACTCCACTTAAAGGATGCACATGGACTTATGTAAACATATCCCTCTGGGATTCGGCATCAGGGCAATAGCAGGAAGGGCACCAGTCACATGTGGGAAGCAAGTGAAATGCCTGGAAACAGGATGAGTGCCAGGCAGACCCCCAGAAGCCAGGCAGCAGCATTGTCCCCTCTCCAAGCCCTCCCCACACACAGAGCCACAAAGCAGAGAAAAAGGATGCCCTGACCTGATTACCTAAGGCTCTGCCCCACATAATTTACAGGTGCCTTTTCTATAATAGCCTACACTACTAAGACAGGGAATCAAAGAAGCTCTACCTAATATGCAGAAACAAACACAAGAAGGCAGTCAAATTGAGGAGACAAAGAAATATGCTCTAAATGAAAGAACAAAACAAAAACCCAGAAAAAGAATTAAACAAAATAGAGATAACCAATCTATCAGATAGAGAGTTCAAAACACTGGTTATCAGAAAGCTCAAAGAATTCACTGAGTATGGCAATAGCATAAAAAAGATTTGGGAATAAATGGAAGTTACATTAAGTGAAATAAATAAAAATCTATAGGGAACCAACAGTGGAAGGTATGACACTGAGATTCAAATCAGTGATATGGAACATAAGGAAGATATAAGCATTCAATAGGAACAGCAAAAAGGAAAACAAATTTAAAAAAGCAAAGACAGTGTAAGGAGCCTCTGGGACATCTCCAAACAAACCAACATCCTAATCATAGGGATGCAAGAGGGAGAAGAGGAAGAGCAAGAAATTTAAAACTTATTTGATAAAATAATGAAACAAAACTTCCCTAATTTGGTGAAGGAAGTAGACATACAAGTCCAGGAAGCACAGAGTCCCAAACAAGTTGGACCCAAAGAGGACAATACCAAGATACATCATAATTAAAATACCCAAAGTTAAAGATAAAGAGAGAATCTTAAAAGCAACAAGAGAAAAGCAGAGGGTTACCTACAAAGGAGTTCCCATAAGACTTACAGCTGATTTCTCAAAAGAAAATTTGCAGGAAAGAAGGGACTGGAAAGAAGTATTCAAAGTCATAAAAAGCAAGGACCTACAACTAATATTATTCTTTCTAGCAAAGCTATTATTTAGAATGGAAGGGCAGATAAAATGCTTCCCAGACAAAGTAAAGCTAAAGGAGATCATTATCACCAAGCCATTATTGCATGAAATGTTAAAAGGGCTTATTTAAGAAAAAGAATAAGATCAAAACTATGAACATTAAAATGTCAACAAATTCACAACTATCAACAACTGAATCTAAAAAACTAAGCAAACAACCAGAACAGTAACAGAATCATGTATGGAGATTATTTGGAGGGTTATCACCTGGGAGGGGAAAGGGGAGAATTGGGAAAAAAGTACATAGATTAAGAAGTATTATTAGTAGGTACAAAATAGGAGGATGTTAAGACTAGTATAGAAAATGAAGAAGCCAAAGAACTTATATATACAAACCATGGACATGAACTAAGGGGGAGGATTGCTGGAGGGAATGGGGCTGTGGGGCAGAAGGGGGCAAATGGGGAAAAATTGGGACAACTGTAATTGCATAATCAGTAAAATATATTACTAATGCCACCAATTTCTGAATATTAATTTTGTATCCTGCTACATTGCCAAATTCATTTATTATATCCAGCAGTTTTTTTTTTTTCTGGTGGAGTCTTTAGCATTTTCTCTGTACACTATCATATCATCTGAGAATAGTGAGTTTTGTTTTCTCCTCTCCAATTTGGATGCCTTTAATTTCTTCTTTTCTGATCACTGTGGTTAGAATTTCCAGTACTGTGACAAATTATAGTGGTTAAAGTGGACATCCTTGTCTTGTTCCTGATCTTAAAGGAAACTGTTTTAGTCTTTGCCAATTGGGTATGATGTTGGCTGTAAAATTTTTCATATATGGCCTTTATTATGAGATATGATCCATTTATTCATACTTTGCTGAGATTTTTTATCACAAATAAGTGCTGTATTTTATTGAATATTTTCTGCATTTATTGATATGATCATGCAATTTTTATATTTCATTTGTTTTTGTGGTATATCACATTTATTGATTTGTGAATATTGTACTGACCTTGCATCTCTAGAATAAACCCCACTTGATCATGGTGTATGATTTTGTTAATATATTTCTGGATCAGGTTTGATAATATTTTGTTGAGGGTTTTAGCATCTATGTTCATCAGGGATATTGGCCTATAATTTTTTTTATAGTGTCTTTATTTGGTTTTGGAAGTAGGATGATTTTTGCCTTATATAAAGAGCTTGGAAGTCTTCCTCATCTTGAATTTCTTGGAATAGTTTGAGGAAGAAGTGTGTTAGTTCTTCTTTGAATGTTTGGTAAAATTCACCTGGGAAGCCATCTGTTCCAGGATTTTTGTTTGCTAGGAGTTTTTTGATTATTGCTCGATTTAATTAGTTGTAATCAGTCTATTCGGGTTTCCTGATTCTTCCTGATTGAGTTTTGGAAGAATGCATGTTTCTAGGAACTTGTCCATTTTGCCCAAGTTGTCCAATTTTTTGGCATACAGTTGTTCAGTGTATTTTCTTACAGTCCTTTGTATTTCTATGATGTCTGCTGTTACTTCTCTTTCATTTCTGATTTTGTTTATTTGGGTCCCATCTCTTTTTTTCTTGATGAATCTGGTTAAATGGTCATCAATCTTGTTTATCTTTTCAAAAGAACTAGCTTTTGGTTTCTGCCATTTCCTTTTGGATATACTCTTTTTGAAGTTTTTTGGATCCTGCTCCATTTTTATCTTGTGCTGGTCTCTTGGTGTGTTGGTTCTGAGTTCCCAGAGGGGGACTCTAGTCTCAGGCCAATGTCAGATACACTGTCTGTGCCTTACTCTTGGTAATTTGCTTGAAGCTACAACTGATTCACAGTTTGTGGCTGCATCTGCTGGACCTGGCTGCACCTGGGAAGGATGAAGCTACTCTCCAAGGCTGGTTTTTACCAGCCCCAGACCCAGTGGTTGTGCCAGCAAATGTCCCATGGCACTCCTGGTTTTGCCCCCCTCTGTATCCACTGAGAGAGGCTCTGGCAGAATCAAGAGGATGGAGCTAATCAGTCTCCGGTAAGGAGGAGGTGCCATTCAGGCTTCAGGAAAGGTAGTGTGTGTGGCCCTGGTCCCAGAATCACTGAGTCTGTCCTGGCTTTTGCCCTGACTTTAGCAGGATAGAGTGTTGGCGGTTGCCCTGCCTGGTCTCAGGAAGCTATAACCCCCCGTGACTTAGGCTGAGTGAAAGACCTCCAGACCAGAAGCCATTAAGGAGACAAAATTTATTTCCCTGGCATGAATGCTGCCTGTTCTAGTGCCTGGTTCTCATTGCATGATCTGCAGTCAATGACAGGTAACAATTCTCTAAGAAAGAGAATGAATCTAAGACAGATGCGATAACGTGGCAATGCCCTAAGGGAAGAGACTGGGGGGCTGTGGATATGAAGGGGTGATGGACATCAACCCCTCCCCCCTCGGCTTTGTCAAAGCCTGAGTCCTTGTGAGAAATCCAAGTCTCCTGGCTGCCTTTGTCTTCTCTGTTAACTCAGGCCTGTGGAAACAGCAGGGGCGGTGCAGCCCAGACCAGAAACAGTGGACCCCCAAGGTAATCAGGCCTGGGATATAGAATATGCAAGATCCAGTGAGATCTGTTTGCTGGAGGGTGTTATTAACTTGGAATTTAAAGGCACAGACAGGAAGCCTTTGGAACCTGTAGTCCTTTCATATGTTAAAACCCCAAACTTTGCCCAGAATCACAGTGGGGGTTCTGTCTGCACCTTTGTAAGTTACCTACTTCTTTTGATCTTTTCTGCCAGAATGTGAATCCACAAACTAAGTCTGCTTTCTCAATAATAATCTGCTTGGGAATGGAGATGGGGCACACTCTCCTCTAGAGAGAGTGGCCCTTCTGTCCCTATTTCCCCACAGGACCTAGTTGTCTCTGTGTATGTCTTTCTCGTGTTTCAACGAGCATCTGCAGCAGAGATGGATACTGCTGGCCGGTATCCACCTCAACAGAGCCCCTAGTATTCAGGTAGGTGTGGCTTCCAGCATCCACAGGTTGTGTCTGCTGGAAACTGAGAAGGTGTTTCTACTGGATGTCCCATGAGGGAGGCAGCCCCAGTCAGGTTCAGGGGAAAGTGGAAAGAATAACCCCTACCCACAGCCCATCACTTATACCCCCTGAGTCTGCCCAGACATTATGCCCCACCCTCCACCTATTATGCTGGCTTCTCTTGTGAGGCCCAAGAAATTCCTAAGGGTAGGGTAATTGTCTTGGTCCAGGCTGACAACTGGGAGGGGATTGCTTCACCCAGAAAAGATGTCTACTGCCAGTATCTGAGAATGACTCAGCCCCAGGATCCAGGTGGCTGTCCCTCAACGTCTCTCCCCAGAGTCAAACGCCCCAGGCTGTTCTCTGGAGACTCCAGTCTGCATGACCCTCCCTCTGCCAGGACCCAGGGTGAGTGGCTACGAATACAATTTTGCTCATTGTCCCTTTAAGAGAGTGTCTGTGCTTCCTGCAGACTCCTCTCCTTGATGAACATTAACCCTGTGATGCTGTGTGGGTGTTTCTTCTAGCTTTGGTACTCTGGGCTGGGCAGCCTGTGCTAGAGCTTAGGCCTCAGCTTCTCAGGAGTAACAGCCTACAGCTGACCTCCTGGAGCCTCAGCTGTTGCCCATGGGAGTAAGGCCAGTCCCTTTCACTTGTCTTCCCTTCCTACCAGTCTTCATGTGACTTCTTTTACAACTCCTTGTTTCTAATTCTTCTCTTCAACCAGTCTTCAGGGTAATTTTCCCCCAGTTTAGTTGAATTTCTAATTTGGCTCTGGGAGGAGGTGAACACAAGATCCACCTACTGCGCTGCCATCCTTAAAAATACAATTATTTACTATCTGGCCCTTGACAGAATTTTGCCTACTTCTGCAGTTAATAAAATTCAATAATTTTTTATTACTTTGTTAGGACTGTCATAATAAAGTACCACTGACTGGCTGTTTTAAATAATAGATGTTTATTTTCTCACAATTCCGGAAGGTAGAAGTCCAAGATCAAGGTGCTGGCAGAACTACATTCTTCTGAAGCCTCTCTCCTTAATTTGCTGTATATTTACATAGTCTCTCCTCTATGGGTGTCTGTGTCCTAATCTCATCTTCTTATAAGGACACATGTCATACTAGATCTAGTGACCTCATTTTAATTTAATTACCTCTTTGTGTCTGTTTTAGAAAGGGCCTATCTCCAAATATAGTAACATTCTGTAGTACTAGAGGTTAAGACTTCAACAAGTGAATTTTGTGGAGGAATACAATTTGGCCCATAATAACTACCTTGTCTAAGAGATACTTATTTAAGATTTGAAGTCAAGGATGGTGGGAGAGTCTTATTGGTTAAGTTCATAATCTGGCCCCTGAACTTTCTTAGGGCAACAGGTGTGCCTACCAGTTAGACCATACACAATGGAGGATTACCATCAGATAGGAAGTTAGATGTTGGTGATCCAAAATAACAACAGAAGCAATATTTCTAATATCAACTTACATCCCTACCAAAAATCTTAGAATACATGTTTCCCCACAACACTAGACAGTATCGATTTTTAAAAAACTCCTAATTTTCAGTAAAAGGAAAATGATATTTTTAGTGTTTTAATTAATTTTTTCTGAAGAATAAAAATTAATAGCTTTCTTTACATTTACTGGCCATTTTTTGCTTCTTCTGAGAATTCATATTCTTTTTTCCCTTGAATTGCTTATCTTATTGAAAGCAGAAAATAGTAGGAGCTCTTTATAAGTTTCATATTTGAATGTTTACTCTATATTTTAATCTTATTTTCATGTTTTATATTTTAATCATTTTCATTTTTTATCCTTATCTTTTTAAATATATTTTATTGATTATGCTATTACAGTTGTCCCATTTTCCCCCTTCACTCCCCTCCACCCTGTACAGCCTCTCCCACCCATATCCCCCCATTTAGTCATGTCCATGTGTCATACTTATGAGTTCTTTAGCTTCTACATTTCTCATACTATTCTTACCCTTCCCCTATCTATTTTCAACTTACAATCTATGCTACTTATTCTCTATACCTTTTCCCCCTCTCTGTTCCTCCCACTACCCTGTTGCTAACCCTCCATGTGATCTCCATTTCTGCGGTTCTGTTCCTGTTCTAGTTATTTGCTTAGTTTCTTTTTGTTTTTGTTTTAGGTGTGGATGTTAATAATTGTGAGTTTGCTGTCCTTTTACTATACATGTTTTTTTCTTTATCTTCTTTTCTTAGGTAAGTCCCTTTAACATTTCATAAAATAAGGGCTTGGTGATGATGAACTCCTTTAACTTGACCTTATCTGAGAAGCACTTTCTCTGCCCTTCCATTTTAAATAAAAGCTTTGCTGGATAGAGTAATCTGGGATATAGGTCCTTGTCTTTCATGACTTGGAATATTTCTTTCCAGCCCCTTCTTGCCTGTAAGGTCTCTTGAGAAATCAGCTGACAGTCTGATGGGAACTCCTCTGTAGGTTACTGTCCCCTTATCTTGTGCTGCTTCTAGGATTCTCTCCTTCATTTTTACCTTGGCTAATGTATTTATGATGTGCCTTGGTGTGTTTCTTCTTGGGCCCAACTTCTTTGGGGCTCTCTGAGCTTCCTGGATTTCCTGGAAGTCTATTTCCTTTGCCAGAATTGGAAAGTTCTCCTTTATTATTTGTTCAAATATGTGCTCAATCTGTTGCTTTTCCTCTTCTTCTGGTACCCCTATAATTCGAATGTTGGAATGTTTAAAGATGTCCTAGAGGTTCCTAACCTTCTCCTCATTTTTTTGAATTCTTATTTCTTCATTCTTTTCTGTGTGGTTGTTTTTTTCTTCTTTCTGGTCCACGCTATTGTTTTGAGTCCCAGTTTCCTTCCCATCACTATTGGTTCTCCATGCATCTTCCTTCATCTCTTTTATGGTAACCTGTATTTTTTCATCTAATTTGTGCCCAGAATCAACCTATTCTGTGAGCTTCCTGATCACCAGTGTTTTGAACTGTGCATCTGATAGATTGACTATCTCTTGGTCGCTCAAAAGGATGAGTCCTGGGGCATTGATCTGTTCTTCTGTTTAAGACATCTCTCTCTCTCTCGGTCTGGTCACTCCTGTTACAGAGGCGGAGCCTTAGGTGTTCACCAGGGCTGGGCACCCCAGTTGCTAGATTGTGACATTGTATGTGGGGGCAGGGGCGGGGGCAGGGGGGAACAATGGCAGTAGCTCTGCTCTCCTGGGGCCTCAGTAACCCCCCTGGGATCCTGGGTTGTGCGCTCTGCCCTGGTCCACAATGCCACCTCACTGGGTCTGCCAGCCCCCGCTTGCGTACTCAGGGTCCACCGCTGCTCTGAAATCTTGTGCATCCAGGAAGGCTTATGCACTCAGTTACCTTATGCGCCAGTTCTCCCCCATCTCCGTGTGCCACGACCCATGCCTGCTCCTCCTCTCCACCCCTCCTACCGGTCTGGATGAACGGGTCTACTTCAACTTCTTGGCTGTCTGACTTCCATTCAGATAAATTCTCTATCAGTTCTGGGTGTTATTCTGCCTCTAAATTGTTGTTGTTGTAATCTTGGTTGTGTGTGGAGGTATGGTGTGTCCACCTATGCCTCCATCTTGCAGGAAGTGTATCCTTACATTTTAACTTTGTGGTGCCTTTTATCAGATAGAAGCTTTAAATTTTGTATTTAGTAAAGTCTGTCCTTTGTCTCTGTATGGCATCTGAGTGCTGCAGTGGCCTTTCACACTTTAGTAGTGTGTGTGTGTTTACACACACACACACATACATCTTGTATTTTTATGGTTTTCTTTTTAATTTAGCTCTTCAATTTAGCTGATACTTAGTTCTTTATATGTAAGACAAGTCTAACTTTTACCAAATATATAGCAAAGCCCTAATGTCTAATGATGAAGACAAAACTTACTTATAATTTTAAAATCATCTTTATTGTCAACTATATTTTATATATATGTATATACATATATACACACACACATAGGTCCCTTTTTAAAATATCTGTGTGTGTGTGCATATTTCCTATTGGTCTTTTTTTTTCACTTTTGCTACTTATGATACCAATGTTATTACTGTGCTTTTTATAGTTAATTTTATATATACTGTGAGTGACCAGCACATCTTTTTAAGATTTTCTTGGAAAATTTTGTACCTCCCTGCACCCCCAAATAAACATTCAAATAACCACATTAAATTCCATTTACAATATTATCTGAGATGTTTTATTGAGATTACATTGAATGTATGGATTAATTTGGGAAGAATATATGTTACCATGATATTGAATTGCCTCGTTAAGGAACACTGTATCTCTTTTAAAAAAAAAAAGATTTTATTTATTTATTTATTTTTAGAGTAAAGGGAATAGAGCGAGAAAGAAAGGGAAACATCAATGTGTGATTGCCTCTCATGTGCCCAGTACTGGGTGCTTGGCCTGCAACCCAGGCATGTGCCCCTACTGGGAATTGAACAGCAACCCTTTGGTTCACAGGCCAACACTCAATCCAATGAGCCACACCAGTTGGGGCCATATCTTTTAATTTACTCATGATTTTTTAAATACCCTTTAGTAAAGTTTTATTTTTTAAAATATAGGTTTTATAAACGCCTTACAATATTCATTTCTGAGTATTTTATACTGTCTGCTGCTATTATGTATGTGGACAGGAACAACTCAAGTAATTCTTAGATTATCAAAAGTTTTCAATCACCTGAAGTCACAAAAATAGTCTCAGTTCAGCAATTTAGAGATGTCACCCAGCTTAATAATACAACTTCACTTTATTTACAATTTGAGGTTCTCCCCTCCCTCAGTTTAATACTGCTGCTTCAAGCTGGGGAGCTAAGGATAGGATGGATGGGCAAAATCAACTTTTGTTTTTCTACTCTGTGTTTATCTTTCCTTTCTTTATCCAACTTAGCTGGCTCTGCTTCTTGCAGGATTGGAGCAGAGGACAGGAAAAGAAGTGAGGGATAGAGAAGTTCTTCCTTCATAAAAACAGTTATCTGTCACTGAAGAAAATTCCCATGCAATTTCCACTCTTAAGGGCATAGAAAAATAAATTCTTTCAAATATTTTTATTTCTATAAAGTAGATATAACATTGTTATGAAATACTAAAAAAGATTGTACAAAAATAAAGTAATAAATTTCCATTTAAATAGAGACAATTATCCTAAATTAACAAAAAATAGAATTAATTCAGTAGTAACTTAGAGAATAATATACCATGACCATGTGGAATGTATTTGAGTGATTCACAGTTGGACTGGCATAAGAACACATATACATCACAGTGTATTTTATCATATTAATAGATGTAGTACATTGGGAATATACTATAATTTTTATAGATACTACAAAGGCATTTTTTAAAATATATAATCTTTATCATATTTTCTATTACCATTTAGTCCCCTTAAACCCCCTCCGCCTCATAATCACCACACTGTTGTCCACATCTGAGTCCTTTTTCTTTTTTGCTCAATCCCTCTGTCCCCTAACCTCCCCTGTCACTGGCTGTCATCTGTTCCTCATCTATGAGTCTGTCTCTGTTTGCTTGTCAGTTTGTTTTTTACTAAAAAGGCACTTTAGAGACTTCTGGCCAAGATGGAGGTATAGGTAGACATACTGTGCCTCCTCACACAACCAAGATAGGGACAACAACAATTTAGAAACAGAATAACCACCAGAACTAACAGAATATTGAACTGTATGGAAGTCAGACAAACAAGAAGTTAAAATAGACAAGTTCATCCAGACTGGTAGCAGGGGCGGAATTGGGCAGCTGGGCACAGCTTGAGGCACGGAGAGCAGAGAGCATTGGGATCGGCGTGTAAGGCATCTGGGGTCATGCAAGACCACAGCAGGTGGACCCTGAGTGTGAAAATGGCAGCTGGCAGACCCCGGCCGAGGGGTGGCAACCAGCAGACCCAGCAAGGCAGCGATTATGAAGCAAGGCACTGTGAGCAACCCAGGATCCCAGCGCTGGGAAATAGAGCCTTGAGGCACTGATTGAAAACACCTGTGGGGGTTGAGGTGCAGGGAGATACTCCCAGCCTCACAGGAGAGGTCATTGGAAAGTCCTACGGAGTGCACAAGTTCACCCATGTGGGAATTGGCACCAGAGGGGCCCAGTTTGTTTGGGGGAAGTGGGGTAAGGGACTGAGGTCTGACGAAGAGTAGGGCAAGCTCTGTTGTTCCCTCTCAGACCCTGCCCCCACATACAGCATCACAACCCAGTGACTGGGGTGCCCTGCCCTGGTGAACCCCTAGGGCTCCGCCCCTCATACATAACAAGTGCAACCAGACCAAAGGGGAAAAAAACAAAAAGATGGCTCAAACAGAATTGGAAGCCATGCAATCAGTACTTTTAAGCAACTGAGAGATAGCCAACCTATCAGATGCACAGTTCAAAACACTGGTAATCAGGATGCTTACAGAATTGGTTGAATTTGGTCACAAATTAGATGAACAAATGAAGGCTACAATAAGAGAAATGAAGGAAAATGTACAGGGAACCAATAGTGATGAAAAGGAAACTGGGACTCAAAACAATAGAGTGGACCAGAAGGAAGAAAGAAACAACCAAACAGAAAAGAATGGAGAAATAAGAATTCAAAAAAAATGAAGAGAAGGTTAGGAACCTCCAGGACATCTTTAAACATTCCAACATCCAAACTATAGGGGTACCAGAAGGAGAAGAGGAAGAGCAACAAGTGGAAAAGTTATTTGAACAAATAATAAAGGAGAACTTCCCCATTCTGGCAAAGGAAATAGACTTCCAGGAAGTTCAGGAAGCTCATAAAGTCCCAAAGAAGTTGGACCCAAGAAGGAACACACCAAGGAACATCATCATTAAGTTATCCAAGATTAAAGATAAAGAGAGAATCCTAAAAGAAGCAAGAAGAAAGGAGAGAGTTACCTACAGAGGAGTTCCCATCAGACTGTCAGCTGATTTCTCAAAAGAGACCTTACAGGCAAGAAGAGGCTGGAAAGTATTCCAAGACATGAAAGGCAAGGACTTACATCCCAGATTTCTCAATCTAGCAAAGCTTTCATTTAGGATGGAAGGGCAGATAAAGTGCTTCTCAGATAAGGTCAAGTTAAAGGAGTTCATCATCACCAAGTCCTTATTTTATGAAATGTTAAAGGGACTTAGCTAAGAAAAAGAAGATAAAAAACATGTACAGTAAAATGCCAGCAAATTCACAATTATTAATAACCACACCAAAAAACAAAAAGAAACTAAGCAAACAACTAGAACAGGAACAGAACTACAGAAATGGAGATCACATGGAGGGTTAGCAACAGGGGAGTGGGAGGAAGAGAGAGGGGGGAAAGGTACAGAGAATAAGTAGCATAGGTAGTAGGTAGAAAATAGACAGGGTTAGGTTAGGAAATGTAGAAGCTAAAGAACTTATGACATATGGACATGAACTAAAGGGGGGTTAATGTGGGTGGGAGAGGGTGTGCAGGATGGAGGGGAATGAATGGGGGTAATGGGACAACTGCAATAGCATAATCAGTAAAATATAACTTTAAAAAGGCACTTTAAAAAATTTGACATCCCTTCTTGATTTAAAAAATTCAAAAATAGGGATATATACATTCCTCTTTAACATGATAAAAACGTTCATCTAAATCCATACACCAGAAATATATTTAATAGACAAAGTCTAGAAACATTTTTGTTAAAGTCAGAAATAAGAGAATGTGCACTAACACCCCTATTATTTTACATTGTTTAGATTGAGGTACTAGCTGATGCAAATAGGCAAGAGAAGTACACATTGGAAAAGAAGAGGTAAAATCTTTGCATATGATGTGATTTTTAAATATGTGAAACCGAAGATCAACAGAAAAACTACTATAAAAATAAGATAATTTAGGAAGATGACTACTACAAATTAATATACATGAATAACTTTTATGAATTGAACAAAAGCTAATTAATAATTAATTAATGGAAAATCCCATTATAATAGTAATAGCAAGATAAATTTCCTAGAATGAACTCAAGAAGAAATGTTTGACTACTATACAAAGAAAATTTTATAAGGCCTTGAAGGACATAAAAATAATTGCAAACAAGTGAAAAGGTACTCAATATTCTTAGATACAAAAATCTTCTATCACAAGAAGTTAGTACTTGCCAAATTAAATTGTGCATTTAGTGCAATCTGAATGAAATAATGATAAGGAATCATAAGAGATAGACAACCTTGATGTTTCTCCACTTAAATGTTATTATTGTCCAATATTTAATTTCAATTTTTGTACCATTATGTGCATCATTTTCTTTTTATTTTACATAGGTAATGATTGTTTAGATTCAGTGACATGTTTACCAGTTTTTGCCAGCTTTTATTTTGTATAGTAGACCTTTCACCTAGGATCATGTTCCTTCTTCCTAAGTATAATCTTCAAATTTTATTTTATTGAGCATTTACTAGTAGTACGTTCTCTCTCACACATTTTTTGAGGGGCTTGTAATTTATTTTTATTTTTTAACATTTAGTTAGCTATTTTTGGTTAACAGATTTTTTCCCTTGGTATTTTGATTGTATTACTTAATTGTTTCCTAGTTTCCATTCTTGATGTTGGGAATTCAGCTGTCAGACAACTTGTTGCTCTTATGTAGAAGATTTGTTTTTTCTCTTTAGCCACTTTTTAAAATCTTCCCTTTGTTTTTGATAGTCTGCAGTTTTACTCTGATGAGTCTAGATGTAGTTTTTTTTTTCTATCCTGCATAATTCTAGAAAGTACTCATTCATTATTTCCTCAACTATTGCCCCTTTCAAATCTTTTTGTTTATTTAGAATACTAATTAGGTCTTTCATAGACTTTTTAAAAAATCTATTTTCTATTTTCAATCCTCTCCTCTCTTTCGTATTTCTATCTTTTTGTTGCTGTGCTACATTCTAAAAAAACTTTTTTCAGTTGTATCTTCAAGCACCCTATTGACCTCTAATCAGCTGTGTCTAATCTGTTCTTTAGGATTTCTATAGACTTAAAATTTTCAATGATCATAATTTTGGCAGAGAGGAGAGCTATTATTTGTCTAGTTTTCAAATCTTTCTTTTCTATGATAGTATGTAATTCCTAACTCATCCCTTTAATTTAATTTTTATTTTCTCTAAGTATTTTAAAACATGTATTCTGTATTTTTTCTAGAAGCAAAAGTACTTTATCTTTCCTGGGTTTCATAGCTTTAATGTAAAGGAATCTGATTTCACCAAAAATATTCCATTGAATGAGCAGAAACACAGGTAGTAGTTTAGCTTTGATAGCCTCAGTAATTTTTCTTTTATTTATTTATTTTTTTCTCAGCTTAAAAAAAAACCCAATTCTTCAGTGAAAGGTCAAATTGTGACCTGTGACCATGGTAGTGTAGAGCAAAACAGAAGAGTGCATGATGTGTAATTCTATCATATACCCCCATTAATGTGGATTTATTTTGTAATATTTTAAAAAATTTTATAATTACATATTACATTCCAAATTTTATAATTACATACTATATTCAGAAGTATAGCATAGTGGTTAGACAATCATATATTTACTTTACAAAGTATCCTCTGATATTTCTAGTATACAACTGGCACCACATACAGTTATTACAGTAATATTGTCTATATTCCCTGTGCTATACTTTACATTTCCATGAGTATTTTATAACTTATATGTGCAATCTGTACTTCTCAATCCTGTCATCTTTTTTAGTCAGGCTTCAAACATGCCTCCTTTCTGCCAACCTTAGGTATGTTCTCTGTATCTATGATTTTGTTTTTGTTTTGTTTGTTCATTTATATTGTTCTTTAGATTGCACATATAAGTGATATTTGTCTTTCTATGACTGACTTATTTCACTTAGTATAATATCCTCTATGTCCATCCATGCTGTGGCAATTGGTAAGATTTTGTTCTTTTTTATGGCCATTCATTAGTTATTTTTATCTTTTCTTCTCCTTTTTCTTCTTCTTCCTTTCTCCTCCCCCTCCTCCTCCCTCTCCTCCACTCCCTCTCCCCTTTCTTCCTCTTCCTCTTCTCCTTCTCTTCTTCCCTTCTTCTCCTCCTCCTTCTTCTTCTCCTTCTTCTCTTTCTCCTACTCCCTCTCCTCCCCCTCCTTCCCCTTCTCCTCCCCCTCCTTCCACTTCTCCTCCCCCTCCTCCTCCTCCTCCTCCTCCTCTTCTTCTTCTTCTTCTTCTTTTTCTTCTTCTTCTTCTCCATCTTCTTTCTCTTCCTCTTTCTCTTCTTCTTTCTCTTCCTCTTCTTCTTTCTCTTCCTCTTCCTCTTCCTCTTCTTCTCCTTTCTTCTCAACCATTTCTTATAATACTGGTTTGATGGTAAGAAACACCTTTACCTTTTACTTATCTGGGTACCTCTTTTTCTGTCCTTTGATTTGGATAGCTTTGCTGGGTAGAGTAATCTTGGTTGTAGGTCCTTACTTTTCATCACTTTGAATATTTCTTACCAATCCCTCTTCACCTGCAAAGTTTCTGTTGAGGAATTAGTTTACAATCTCATGGGAGCTCCCTTGTAGGTAACTAACTTCTTTTTTCTTTCTGCCTTTAAGATTCTTTCTTTGTCTTTAATTTTGCCATTTAAATTATGAAGTGGGCTTCTTTGTGTTCATCATGTTTCGGACACATGTGTCTCCTGGACTCAGTTTATTTTATTTACCTCGTTAGGGAAATTATCTATCATTTTTTCAAATAAGATTTCAATTTCTTGCTGTGTCTCATCTCTTTCCAACACTGCCATGATGTGAATGTTGGTATGCTTGAAGTTGTCCCAGATGCTGTTTACAGTATTATCTTTTTGTATTCTTTTTTCTTTTTGATGTTCTGATTGGGTGTTTTTTGCTTCCTCATATTCTAAATTGTTGACTTGATTATTTGTTTTATCTACTGCTGTTGATTCCCTATAACTTATTCTTCATTTCAGTTAGTGTATCCTTCATTTCTGACTGGTTTTCTTTAACAGTTTCCATGTCCTCTTTTATGCTATTGAAGTTCTCAGTAAGTTCCTTAAGTATTTTTTAACCTTTTATTTTTTTAGTTATATTTTATTTTATTGATTATGCTGTTACGATTGTCCTGATTTTTCCCCCTTTGCCCCCTCCACCCACAAATCCCTGCTCCCTCAGACAATCCCCCCACCTTTATTCATGTCCATGGGTCATGGTATAAATTCTTTGGCTGCTCCCTTTGCTATAATGTACTTTATTATATCCTTATGGCTTGTCTGTAACTGCCTACTTGTACTTCTTTTTTGTTATGGTTCAATTACGTAATTTTTTAATTTTAATAATTGTTCAAGTACAGTTTTCTCCCTTCTACTCCCATTCCAGCCCACCCACCCAACCCTCCCCACTTCCCTCCCCTTACCACCCTCCCCGTAGTTTTTGTCCATGTGTCCTTTAAATTTGTTCCTGTAAACCCTTCCCATTCTCTCCTGAATATCCCTCTTCTCTCCACTCTGGCCACTGTCAGCCTGTCCTCTATTTCAGTGTCTTAAGTTATATTTTGCTTGTTTCTTTGTTTTGTTGTTTAGGTTCCTGTTAATGGTGAGATCATATGGCATTTGTCTTTCACTGCCTCGCTTATTTCACTTAGCATAATGCTTTTCAGCTCCATCCAAGCTGTTGCAAAGGTTAGGAGCTCCTTCTTTCTTTCTGCTGCATAGAATTCCATTGTGTAAATGTACCATAGTTTTTTGATCCATTCATTTACTGATGGGCATCTAAGGGCTTCCAGCACTTAGCTATTGTAAATTGTGCTGCTATGAACATTGGGATGCATAGGTTCTTTTGAATTGGTGTTTTAGTGTTCTTAGGATATACTCTCAGCAATAGAATTGCTGGGTCAAAAGGCAGATCCATTTTTAGTTTTCTGAGGAAGTTCCATAGTGCTTTCCATAGTAGTTGTACCAGTCTGCAGTCCCACCAACAGTGCACTAGGGTCCCCTTTTCTCCACAACCTCTTCAACACTTGTTTGTTGCTTTGTTTATGATGGACATTCTGACTGGTGTGAAGTGGTATCTCATTGTGGTTTTAATTTGCATCTCTCTGATAACTAGCGATATTGAACATTATTTCATGTGTCTCTGGATCCTCTGTATGTCTTCTTTGGAGAAGTGTCTGTTCAAGTGCTTTGTTCATTTTTTAATTGGGTTGCTTGTCTTCTTAAAGTGGAGTCACATAAGTTCTTTATATATTTTGGAGATGAAACACTTGTCTGAGGTATCATTGGCAAATATTTTTTCCCATACAGTTGATTCTCTTTTTATTTCAATACTGTTTTCTCTGGCTGTGCAGAAGCTTTTTATTTTGATGAGATCTTATTTGATTATTCTTTCCTTTATGTTCCTTGCTCTAGGGGACAAGTTAGTAAAAAAGTTTCTGCTTGAAATATCTGAGATTGTCCTACCTACATTCTACTCTAGGACTTTAATGATGTCACAGTTTATACTTAAGTCTTTTATCCATCTTGAATTTATTTTTGTATAAGGTGTAAGTTGGTACTCTAATTTCATTTTTTTGCACGTAGCTGTCCAGTTTTCCCAACACCATTTGTTGAAGAGGCTATTTTTACTCCATTTTATGTTGCTGCCTCCTTTGTCAAATACTAATTGACCATAGAGACTTGGGTTTATTCCTGGGCTCTCTATTGTGTTCCATTGGTCCATGTGCCTGTTTTTATGCCAGTAACAGGCTGTTTTGATTATTGTGGCCTTGTAGTACAGTTTAGTGTCAGATATTGTGATCCCTCCTACTTTACTCTTCTTTCTCAAAATTGCAGCAGCTATTCGGGGTTATTTATGGTTCCATATAAATTTCTGAAGTGTTTGTTCTATGTCTGTGAAATAAGCCATTGGTACTTTAATAAGTATTCCATTGAATCTGTAAATTGTTTTTGGTAGTATGGACATTTTGATGATATTAATTCTTCCAATCCATGAACACGGTATATGTTTCCATTTGTTTGTGTCTTCCTTGATATCTTTCCTCAGTGTTATGTAGTTTTCTGAATACAGGTGTTTTACCTCTTTGGTTAGGTTTATTCCTAGGTATTATATTTTTCTTTTTGTTATTTCAAATGGGATTTTTTCTTGATTTCTCCTTCTGCTGTTTCATTGTTTTGGTGTACAGAAATGCCTTTGATTTCTGGATATTGACTTTGTATTCCACTGTTTTGCCAAATTCATTTATTAGGTCGAACAGTTTTTTGGTGGAGTCTATAGGATTTTCTATGTACACTATCATGTCATCTGCAAACAGTGACAGTTTTGTTTCCTCCTTTCCAATTTGGATGCCTTTTATTTCTTTTTCTTGTCTAATCGCTGTGGCTACAACTTCCAGTACTATCTTGAATAGAAGTGGTGAAAGTGGACAACCTTGTCTTATTCCTGATCTTAGTGGAAAAGATTTTAGTTTTGGCCCATCGAATATGATGTTGGCTGTAGGTCTCTCATATATGGCCTTTATTTTGTTGAGGAATGCTCCCTCTATTACCATTTTGCTGAGTGTCTTTATCATAAATGGGTGCTATATCTTGTCAAATGCTTTTTCTGCATCAATTGATATGATCATGTGGGTTTTTTTTTGTCTTTGCTTTTGTTTATGTGATGTATTACATTTACTGATTTTCGAATATTGTACCATTCTTACACCCCTAGAATGAATCCCACTTGGTCATGGTGCATGATCTTTTTATGTATTGCTGGGTGAGGTTTGCCAGTATTTTATTGAGGAGGTTACCATCAATGTTCATCAGTGATATTGGCCTGAAGTTTTCTTTCTTTGTTGTGTCTTTCTCTGGTTTTGGGATTAGGATGATGCTGGCTTCATAAAAAGAGTTTTGGAGTCTTCTATCTTTTTGGATTTTTTGGAATAGTCTGTGAAGGATAGGGGTTAGCTCTTCCTTAAATGCTTTGTACAATTCTCCTGTGAAACCATCTGGTCCAGACCTTTTGTGTGTTGGGAGGTTTTGATTACTGCTTTGATTTCTTTTGCTATTATTGGTTTGTTCAGGCTTTCTGCTTCTTTTTCATTGAGTTTTGGATTATATTTTTCTAGAAATTTGTCCATTTCACCTAGGATTTCAAATTTCTTGGCATACAGTTCTTCACAGTAATTTCTTACAATCCTTTGTATTTCTGTTGTATCTGTTGTAATCTCTGCTCTTTCATTTCTGATGTGTTTATTTGGGTCTTCTCTCTCTCTTTTTCTTGATGAGTCTGCTTAAAGGCTTGTCCATTTTGTTTCTCTTTTCAAAGAACCAGCTCTTGGATTCATTGATCCCTAGAATTGTGTTTTTAGTCTCTATGCCATTTAATTATGCTTTGATCTTGGTTATTTCCTTCCTTCTGCGTGCTCTGGGCTGTCTTTACTGTTGTTCCTCGAGTTCTTGTAGGTGTAGGGTTAGGTTGTTTGTTTGAAACGTTTCTATCTTTTTTAGGTGGGCCTGTATTGCTATGAACTTCCCTCTCAGGACTGCCTTGGCTGTGTCCCGTAAGTTTTGGGTTGTTGTGAGTTCATTTTCATTTGTTTCCAAAACCTTTTGATTTCTTCCCTAATATCATTCTTGACCCATTCATTGTTTAATAGCATGCTATTTAATCTCCATGATTTTGAGTGTTTTGGGTTTTTTTCCTTGGGGTTGGTTTCTAACTTCAGTCCCTTGTGGTCCGAGAAAATACTTTACATGATTTCAATTTTCTTGAAATTCTTGAGGCTTGTTTTGTGTCCTATCACATGTTCAATCTTTGAAAATGTTCCATATACATTTGAAAAAAATGTGTATTTTGCTTCTTTTGGATGGAGGGCTCTGTATATATCAGTAAAGGCCATTTCATCAAGGGTATTGTTCAATGCCACAATATCTTTGTTGACATTTTGTTTCGAAGATATGTCCATTTTTGACAGTGTGGTTTAAAATCCCCCACTATAATTGTGTTGCTGTCCATATCTTTCTTGAGGTCCTCTAAGATTTTCTGTATGTATTTGGGTGCTCCTATGTTGGGTGCATATATATTTACAATATTTATGTCTTCTTGGTGGATTCTTCCCTTGAGTGTTATGAAGTGACCTCTGGGTCTCTCTTTATGGCCCTTTTTTGGAAGTCTATTTTGTGTGATATGAGTATTGCTACCCCAGCTTTTTTTCCTGTCCACTTGCTTGGAAAATTTGTTTCTATCCCTTCACTTTCAGCCTGTGCAGGTGTTTTATCCTGGGGTGAGTCTCTTGTAGATAGCAGATATGTGGGTCTTTTTTCCTTATCCATTCAGCTATTCTATGTCTTTTGATTGGAGCATTTAATCCATTTATGTTTAAGGTTATTATTGAGAGGTACGTAATCATTGAGATTTATGTACGTGTGTTCCTCTCTCCCTCTCTCTTTTCCTTCCTTTCCTTAAAGCAGCTGCTTTAGCATGTCTCGTAAAACTGGTTTGATGAAGGTGTATTCTTTTAGACTTCTTTTGTCTGGGAAGCTTCTTATTTGGCCTTCTATCTTGATTGAGAGCCTTGCCAGGTAAAGTAGCCTTCGATGCAGACCTCTGGTTCTCATTTCTTAGAATATTTCTGGCCAGTCCCTTCTGGCTTTTAATGTTTCCATTGAGAAGTCAGCTGCTAGCCTTATTGGGGCTCCCTTATATGTTATTTCCTGTTTCTCCCTTGCTGCCTTTCACATTCTCTTTTTGTCTTGAAATTTTGCCATTTTAATTACGATGTGTCTTGAGGTGGGCCTCTTTGGGTTCCTCTTGATTAGGACTCTCTGTGTTTTCTGGATTTGTGTAGCTTTTCTTTCATCAAATTAGGGAAGTTTTCCATCATTACTTTTTCAAATAGGTTTTCTATCCCTTGCTCTTCTTCTTCTCCTTCTGGTATCCGTATTATAAGGATATTATTACGTTTCATATTGTCTCGCATTTGTCTTCATCCCTCTTCATTCTTTCTGAGCCTCTTTTCCTTTTCTTGTTCTTGCTCTTTCTTGCTCTTTGTCTTCCAGTTCGCTTATCTGGTCTTCTGCTTCGTCAATCCTGCTTTTCATTCCTTCTACTGTGTTCTTCAGTTCAGAAATTGTATTCTTCATTTTCTCTTGGTCCTTGTTGATAGTTTCTATTTCCTTTTTCATGTTGATATAGTTTGCAGTGAGATCATTGTAGTTTCCCTGTAGCTTCTGGTAATTAACTCTAAGCTCATTCAGCTTCCTGATAACCATTGTTTTGAACTCAGTATCTGATAGTTGAGTTGCCTCTATTTCATTTAGCATTCTTTCTGAGGCTTCCTCCTTTCCCTTCATTTGGGGATTGTTTCTTTGTCTTCTCATTGTTCATGAGACTCTTCTTGTTAGCCTCTGTTTTTTAAGTTGATGTGTTCTGGTTCCCTGTGATTATGGTGTGAACTTCTGTGGTAGAATACCTGTGAGATTCAGTGGTGTAGTCTCCTTCATGTATCCTGGTGTTTATAGGTTCCCCCTACTCTTTTTTGTGATCAGTTGGAGGAGTAAGGCAAAATGGTTTAAGACAGCAAGACAATATTCTATGACATTTATATTAGCAGCCAGTAGAGAAGAGATGGGAGATCCTTTGGCTATGTATAGTAGTAACCGTGATTTTCCACCCCACTAACCACGTTTTAGAAAGGATGGAAAGAAGATAAAACTCTTATTGGAAATGAAAGGTTTGTTAGTTAGATTTAGAAAGCAGTGAGGTTGTGGGAGGTCAAATTCTGAGGTAGGGTGAGAATAAAGATTAGTAAATAGGAGTAGTGTGTAAAAGAATAGAGACAACCCCCGCAATAATATAGTTCAGGAAATTGCAAAGTGGGCTGAGATCAGGGAGAGGTGTTGAGTAGTATTTACAGTTGTATGAACTAGGTCTTATTTACAGTAATATTAAAGCAACAATCATGTGGCAGAATCTATGAGATCTAGATAACAAGAATAAGGATTATAGAACCTTGAGAGATGTACTAATGGAACACAAATGAAGGACAGTAAATTATCAACACACTGTGACTGAGATAACAGGGGGAACCTATAAAATGACAGTATAACCAGCCAAGAAAAGAAGATTATAAAGAAAAAGAATACCAAAATACTATTAAAATAAAAAATGTCAGAAAAGTGAGAAAAAGATAATACAAATTTGCAGTAACTTGCAGGCTCAAAAAAAAAAACCGGGGAAAAAAGCCGAAGATGGAATGCAGGAGAGATAAATTTGGAGTGGAAGGAATAATAGTAGGATGAAAGGAAGAGAAACATAAAGAATTGGGAGATATAAAAATAATAAGAATTAAAAAAATAAAAAGTCGCTTAAAAAACAGGATAAAATCAAACAATCAAAGAACGACAGCCAAAAAAAAAGAAACAAAACAAAACAAAACAAAACTTGTTGGTTTCTCACTGGCCAAACCAGTTTTTCTGGTCTTGCTGGCTTCAGCAGGCTGAGGGGTCTTTCGAATGCTTATCACCCTTCCCAGTCAGAACTCAGTCACTCTCGGGTACTGTCCCCAGGGCCAGCAGGGCACTCTCCCCAGAGCCGATCCGACATCTCCCTGTGGGACCCATCTGGTTTTTCAATGTCCACTATAATTTTTGGTGTCTGGTTTTCATAAATGTTGTGATAACCTAGGCCCCTTGCTCTGTTCCTCTGCTGATCTGTGAGTTTCTCTCCCCTGCATAGAGGAAGGGGATTATGCTCCCTCCAACAAAGCCACCATCTTAGGACCCTCCCCTCCTTAAGCATTCTTATAATGACTGTTTTGAACTCTGTGTCTGGTAGTTTGCATGCTTCCATTTCCCTTGGTTCTTTTCCTGGAGATTTCTCCTGTTTTTTCATTTGGAACCTGTTTCTTTGCCTCTTCAATTTGACTGCCTCCTTGTGTTTGTTTCTCTGTATTATATAGAGATGCTATGTCTCCTGGGCTTGATAGAGTGACCTTATATAGTAGGTGTCCTGCAGGGCCCAGTGGCAAACTTTCTCAGTCACCAATTTGGATACTTCAGGTGTGCTCTCTATGTGGGCTGAGTGTAATCCTATTGTAGTGAGCCTTGCTTGTTGTCAGCACATCACTGGGAGTGAATGACCCTCAGGCTGATCAGTTGCAAGGGCTATCTTGCAGTTAAGGAGCTGCTATGTAGGGGCCGACCTTATAGAACAGGATTAGCTCCAGTGCGGCTGTGGTGCCCACTAAATCTGACCCTTGAGTATGTTGCTCATGGAAGTGTTAGAGTTGTAATCTGGTATGGTCTGAAGCTGTCCACCAGGTACATTGGCTTTGGGGCTTGCTGGGAGGTCCACAATTAGATACTATCTATGCCTTGACTGACACCACCGAGCTTGAGCCACATAGAGATCTACAGATGGCTGATATTTGTGCTGGCCTTGGAGTTGCCCAGGAAATTCCAAGCTGTGAACCAAGGCTAGCTGCCACTAGTGCCTGGCCTGGGGCCACTTAGCAAGAGGCACAGGGTATACAAGGTCCAGATGTTGCTTATTTGAGAGATTTTAGGAAAGTTTGAAGCATGAAGCAAGACAGGCCATTTGTATGGGAAAAATACTGGAAACTACTTGGGTGGGCCTGAATGTTGGGTGGTTCAGGTCTCAGGGAATCCCCAGGGTGGGGCCAACAGTGCTAGCCAGGTTGATGGAGACTCAGATATAGTGCCCACCTGCTGGCTCTGCTGGGAACATTGTTCCTCAGAAAAGGAACAATGGCCTCTGCCAGCACTTTTGTCTGGGAGAAAGCTGCCCCTCCAGTCTTCACTCTGATGCCATACAATTCAATTCATCCCGTATGTCCCTGATACCTTTTAAGCTGTTGCCCCAGTGCTGGAGCTCAGAACAAGTGAGTCTGAGTGTGTCTGTGCACAAGCCCTTTAGGAGGTATGCCTGGGACTCCAGAAGCCCTCCATTTCATTCAGCCACATTTCCTGATGGTTTTTATAGTCAGAAGTTATGGGGACTTTTCTTGGGACTGGAACCTTGGGCTGAGGGTTCTAATGTGGGCCAGGGACCCCTTGCTCCTTAGGTGGGACTTCCACTACCTAGATGTTCCTACTGATTTTTATATGCCACATGTGGATGTGGGACCAGCCCATTCTGCATCTCTGTCCCTCCCACCAGTTTCAGTGTGGCTTCTTCTTTATATACATAGTTGTAGGACTTCAGCTAAGCTAGATTTAAGGTGTTATGAATGATTGTTATTCTGTAATTTAGTTGTAATTTTTGATGTGGTGTGGGAGGTTCCAAGTATTGCATTAACCTATACCACTATCATGACTAGAAATAAATGGTGTTTCCAAAACATGCATTATATATTCTTCATTTGATTATTCTTTTATATGAAGTAGGTATGGGTCAAATAGAACTATTTATTCTTTTTGCTTATTCTTGTCCATGGTGGCCTATTTCCTCATATTCAGTAATTCTTAACCTATAAAAATCCAAAGAGGTCTAATCTGAGTGATCTGGGGCTTTTCCTACCTGTGAGCATTAGGAGTTAATTTGTCTCCATGCCTCTTTCTTCTTCCCTTGAGTTATCCTTCAGTTTACTAATTCCTTCTTAAACTATTTCTAGTCTTCTGTTAAACCTATACATTGAGTTAATTTTAGTTATTGTTTTTGTTCATCTCTAGAATTCTCTTTTTTCCAGATGTCAGTTCTTTCCTGAAATTTTCAATCTCATCTTTTATCTTCTTAAATATGTTAAGTATAATTATTTTAAAATAACTCTCCAATAATTTCATTATATTATTCACTATTGATCTGTTTATATTATATATTATTTTCCTTTAATTTGGTTCACATTATCTGTCTTTTTCTTTGGATATCTCTGGTTATCTTTTTATTTAGCACTAATCTTTACTTAATTAAAATTACAGAAATAATTTAAAGCCTAGGATAATTTTATATTCTTCCAGAGAGGATCTATATAGGTTTCTGGCAGGAGAGCAGGGGCTTTAGCCATTCCAGATCACCTTGATTCAGTTTCAGAGTTTCAGATGACTCTATGCTGGGCTTAAATCCATGTGAGGTCCAGTTCATTATTAGGTCATGTTTTATTTGTCACTTTTGTTCGTTCCCTTAGTATATTCCTTTTGTGAGTATACAAGTTCCCTTCCTATAAAGGAGTCTTCCTTTGGTAATTCCTAGACTCCAAAAATTGTCTCCCTACTCCAAAAATCTGTCAGAAGCTCTGCTCCTTTTCTTATCTATGTCTTTTAATAGTAAGATACCCTAGAGAGAAAGCATCTCCAAATGGATGCCTTACTTAGAAGAGTTTTTGTTTTCTCCAGACCTTAATATTTAATTCCTCATTGTCTTATTAGTTTTCTGAATACTTTCAGCTTATACATATTATATGTTTCCAACTTTTTTAGTTGTCCTCAGTGGGAGGGTTTGTTCTAATGACCTATTCTGTCATTATCAAAAGGAGAAGTTCTTATTGCATTGTTAGAATATGTTTCAGCCCTAGCTCATGTGGCTCAGTGGATAAGTGCTGGCCTACATATCAAAGAGTTTCAGGTTCGATTTCCAGTGCAGGGCATGTGCCTGGGTTGGGCCAGGTTCTCAGTAGGAGCACACTAGAGGTAACCATACATTGGTATTTCCCTCTCTCCCTCCTTTCCCCTCTCTAAAAAATAAGTAAATAAAATCTTTTAAAAAATTTGTTGCAGATTTTCTACTAGTTCTCCATCAATATTGGTGGCCATCTTTGTTTGCTTTTATCTGGCTACTGATTCCCTTAAGTGCATTTTTATAATTTATATATTTAAATATAGTTATGTACATTTATATAAGTAAATTACATTTTATATAAATACTACATACATGCATATATGTATGTTTATACATGCACTTATATGTAATATTCCCTCAACTGTTGAATCATTTGTGAGTGTCCTTGCTCACATTATAATTCATAAGATGGTAATAGAATGTACAACAGTGTTACTCCTGTGGACCAACAGTAAACAAACTAGACAAAGCCATTAATCCTCTACTGAAGCTTGGAGAGGAAGCCTCATTATTACCAGGTTTCCTTTGATCAAAATCATAAAGATGGGGTACCATTTGGCCCACCTGCATCATTCTGTTCCAGTTCCAATGGAAAAGAAGTCACAGGTCACCATGAGCTAAGGTATCTCAGAGAACAATGAAGTACCAGACTTAGACCTTGGTATGAGAGAGAAGTAAGCCCTTGACACCCTGTTCAGTTAGTTTGCTCTCACTAGGCCACTGGAGACATGGAGTTTAATGCCAGCTCTGCCCTAGACTTCCTGGGAGCATCCTCAGCCTCAGTGTCACTTGCTCTGTCTACTTTCTTACTCCAGAGGGGTAGTTTTTCTGAAGTCCCTTTCTTTTCAGAATCCTATTCTCCCTAATGAGTCTATTTTTATGGTCCCAGCTCTTTATCTTTTCATAAAATGTGAAGAACACTGATGTTATTCATTTTCCAACAATATAATGACAATGGCAGCAATGATAATAACAATAACAGTAGCTGGAAGTATTTACTGAGCACTTATTAGATGGCACCTATACCACCATGTGCCTTATATGTACTACTTCATTTTAACCCCTTCAAAAATTTTTATAAAAGGTTATACTTCCCTTTATGAAAGTGAAAATTGAGACTTAAAAAGGTGAGTAGCTTGACTATAGATCTGTAGTTAGTAGGTAGCAGTGTTAGAATTTTAACCATTTCAACCTTGTAGAAGACTACTCTTTGTATTACTCTGGTACATTTTCCAAGTGAAAATTTATATACATATAGTTTTTGATTCTGTATTTATTTTAAATGTATTAAAAATAAACACACTTAGTGTTATATATAATAATTTAAAGAATGAAATCCAAAATGTAAAGATAATCTTGAAAATTGGTATCCATTGTTACAAGACTTTCCATTTCTTCACTATAACTAACTAGCTGTAAAAAACTGAGAAAAATACATGACATTTCTGTAGTCTGTTTCTCAACTGTATAATTAATGGGTTGGCTTAGGTTCTCTCTGACTCCTTGAGATTAAAGACATTTTTTGGTAAAATTTTTGTAAAAGTATTTTTTTAATTTAAATATTTTACTGTTTATGCTACTACAGTTGTCCCAATTTTTCCCTCTTTGTCCCCCTCCACTGAGCACACCCCCAACCTTCACAGTCAATCCATTTTCCTATGTCCATGTCCATGGGTCATTCATTTATGTTCTTTGACTAATTCCTTCATCTTCCAACCAGTCCCCACCTCCCCCTTCCCCTCTTACAGCTGTCAGTCTGTTTCATGTTTCTATGCCTCTGGGTCTATTTTGCTGATTAATTTATTTTGTTCATTAGATTCCACTTTTATTTTGGATATTAAACCCTTGTCTGATGTATTTCTGGCAAATATGTTCTCCCATACAGTGGTTCCCTTTTCATTTTGATGATGGTTTCTTTAGCTGTGCTGAAGCTTTTTATTTTGATATAGTCCCAAGATTGAAGGCTTTTTGCCTCTAAAAATATTGTATAAATCAAATGTTTTAAAACACATTTTAAGAAAGCTACTTTGTAAACTTTTTACTTGGGTAGAACTGCCCCCTTTATTTTTAAATCAGAATGTCACATTTTTCAGTATATGTGGCTTGTTTCAAACAAGATAAAAATTTTCTTACATAGATAAAATTCAATTTCAGATGTTCGGAAAAACATGTATGAAGGCACTATTAGCTACTTTCCTTCTGTCTATCCATTCTCCTCACTATCTCATTAATAAAAACTTATTTATTTATTTATTGATATATAATTGACATATAACACTGTTTAATGTGTGCAGTGTGGTGGTTTGATACACTTGTATATCACAATATGATTATCATAAAAGCATTAGTTAACAGCTCGATCACATTATATAATTACCATTTCTTTACTGTGGTAAGAACAATTAATATTTAGTTGCTTAGCAACTCTCATGTATATAGTGCAGTATTGTTAACTATAAACACGATGCTCTGCATGAGATCCCAGGAACTTTTCTTCAAAGTGTACATTTGTACCCTTTGACCACTATCTCCCCCATTCCCCCATCCCTCAGTCCCTGGTAACCACCATTCTATTCTCTGTTAATAAAAATGAATTTAGTTCTGAATAGCAATGTGCCCAGCTATAAATTTTAGCTTCATCATCACACATCAAAGGGATAAGTATGTGGCACAGTACTACTGGGCAATAAAATATAAAGTGACACTTTCTGGGAAGTGTTTGCTCTGCTGATTTAGATACCTCTCATTCTTCCTGCTTCCTACTCAGAATGCTGACACAAGGCTTTCAGGACCAGGAGCCATCATGCAATCAAGCAGACAAAAGCTACATGCTAAGAATGGCAGCAAAAGGAAAGAAGAAGCCTGGTCCTAATGACACCTCAAGATTTTCCTGTTACATGAATGAATAAACCAGAATATTTTAAGTCACCAATATAGGGTTTTGCTGCCAAATGAGTTCATAACTGATAAAGCACATATTGATTTTAGTCTTCAACACTGGAGTGAAATATGAAGCACATTCCTTTTCCATTCTCATATTTAATCTGCTCTCAGTGTCCACCTACCCAGTTGATGGGATATTTATCCTTAGTCATATTTGTGATACCCTTTCTCTCCTCTCAAGAACTCCAGACTTGTGGGGCATTTATTTATAAACAGAAACACAGGGAAAATACCAGATCCTTAGTCTGCAGTGGCTTCACTCACTCAACATTTATTTACCTATTCAACAAGAGTATATAAAGAAAGCAGAACACAATGAAAACAACTTCAGCTACACATTTGTTGTTGGACACTTGGCTTCAGGCTAACTTGGAGACACTTGCCATGTCCCCAGACTTGCCCACAGAATTCTTGGCCCTTGGTGTCCTGACCAAGGTGCTGTGTCCCAAGTTCAGATATCCTTCATTCTCCCATTGGGCACTACCTGGTTTTTCCACTAGTGGGAACATATAAAATTCTATCCCTATACTTGGTCTCAGGACTCTTATCCTTTTCTGGGTTCTAGAAGCTTCTTCTTCATCCAAGTCAAACAGTTTCTGCAATCTCTCTGTCTATAGAAGTAACACAACTCAGTTCATAACATAATAGCAAAAACCTTTGTGTTATCCCAGCCACACAGATGAAGAAACTGAGGCACGGAGGTCAAGGCTAATCACCCAGATTTTAAGTATCAATCACAGAATCTTGGTACAGATGGCCTAGCTTTAGTCCCTGCTCCTAACCACTATATTGTGCTTCTCTCTGCCTGTGACATAAAACCTCCTTGCTTCTGCCCACCATGGGGTATGAGCAAACATGTTCCAACTCGTAAAAATATATCACACCCTTTTCATGGGTGTAATAAACACTACCTACCAGTATTTTTCCAATTACTTACTCTGTTATAGTTCCAATAAAAAATGTGCTGCTCTAAAAATGTATTTTTTGTTTTTGTTCAAGTACAGGCATCTCCATTTTTCCCCCATCCCTCTCCCCTGACCCATTCACCCCCACATTCCACCCTCCATCCCACCCTCCTTTGGCTTTGTCCATGGGTCCTTTATACATGTTCCTTGACAATCCTTCTTCTTCTTTCCCCTGTTATTCCCCTCCCTAAAAATGCATTAACTTAAGCTCCCTGAATCTTAGTTTTCTCACATTAAGTTGGGGATAGTCATTCAACTATGATTTTGCTTCTATATTTTACATCATCAATATCTAGTGAGAGGATAATGAGTGTATTGTCTAAGAAGGTGTTTGAAATCTTTAAAAAAAGTGATATGATCAAAAGAAAATTGATACAACAGCAGGTACCAAAGCTGGTAAAATGAACTTTAACTTTGGTATTCCAAGATGCTCCCTATTCAATTCTTAGTAAAATATATTTCAATCTAGAAGAAAATAGGGACCCTGCCAACTGTTATTAGTGCTTGCCTGTCTTTTAATTGAAGCACACTCATATGTATCTGGGGAAATATAATGCATTCAGCATCAGAATAAATCTTTTTTTTTGAGTGAGTTGAACTGGGGATTTTTTTTACTTTCCAGTCATTTCATAATCTTTCTGTTTTATCAGCTCCTTTTTCTTTGCTAAGTGGTGACGGTAATGCATACATTTGCCTTTTCCAGTAAATCATCCTTTTATAATTTGGCTTTCTTTCAATCCCAGATTCCCATCCGCAGGGTTTTACCTCAAGGCATATTGCAACCAATTTCCCCTATAATTAATGCCATATCTGCTTCAGAGTCCATTTCAACTCCCAAATGAAAATTGATGAGGCAGCCAACCACAAATAAAGCTCACATACCACTGATTAAACTATCAGTCTAGTTTCCAGGCTATCACATTATAGTGCTGGATCATAACCAGAGGGTGAATTTTCTGGTCTTTTGCAATGTATATTGTTCAGTGTAAGTGTCCATAAATTGCCCTTAGCAGATGAGGAGAGGGATTTTATATGACCCCTCTCAAATTCTACCAAAAAAGACTAATGATTAAAGAAACTTGTGTTACAGGGACTGAGACTCCACAGCACATGAAAAAAAAGTATGTCTAGACCTGATAAAACAAGCCAGAAACTGTGACCAAAACCTCCAGGAAAGAAAAAAAAAACCCTACTGGTTAGACATTTTTTTTTCTCATTCAGGTGGAGTGTGAATGGTTGAGTTAGGTAGCTGCATATTTCCTAGGAAGCATGGGGACCAAATCCTCTCCCTACCAAC
The DNA here is from genome assembly GCF_004126475.2 of Phyllostomus discolor. Classification (NCBI taxonomy): domain Eukaryota; kingdom Metazoa; phylum Chordata; class Mammalia; order Chiroptera; family Phyllostomidae; genus Phyllostomus; species Phyllostomus discolor. The sequence goes on along the minus strand of NC_040913.2, from coordinate 43,921,052 downwards.
TTTCAATTCCAGAAGTCAGGGTAGGAGTGAGATTGAAGCGTGATGTGTGAGGCAACTATTCACAAAATGGTAAGATCAAGCATTCATTAACTAATTTATTTCATTCATTAATTTCACTCACTAACTTAACATTTATTTACCTATTTTCAAGGCACCATGTAAAGAATGGGAATGCATAATAAAAAAATGACATAAGCTCTGTTTTGATGGAGTTGATACTCTAAGAAGGAAGAGTGGTAGGGGACAGGTAAGTAATCATATTATTTAATACAAGGTATTAAATGCTGTGAGAGAAATAACTGTATGGTACTAGTCAAGTATGCAAGGGTGTGTGTGGGTGCAGGGAGGGTTGTGATATTTTCCCTAAGGAGATCACTAATGCTCTCAATAGATGGAGATAGGTAGCCAGGTAAGAATTGGGGCAAAGCAGGACATTCCAAGCTGTAAAAGCAATTTAAGCCAAGTGTGGTATGGAGAGAGGGCATGACTTGATTGCTAACTTTAAATGTTAATCATGGCTGGAACAAGGTATGAGGAGAGTTTTGTGAAGGAAAAAGAAAAGACTAGAGGAAATCTGCCAAATGTTCTCCTCTGAAATATTTGACCATCAGTGGAAATGAGTGTGATCATGAAAACATAAGTACAAGTGTGAGTATAGACATAAATATATCTATAAAGGTATTATACATTCTATAAATGTGGTACACATCAGTAATGTGTACATGTTGTTTGGGTATCCCTTTGACATATTTGAAAGAAAGGCATTTTAAAATTAAATTCAGGACAACTGTAGATATAAACCCTACCCTCAAGGAACTGTTTTTGACACACTGAAGCAGAATACCTTATTTCCCAATTTGATCTGACTGTGGTTTGTCTCACTAATATATATAGCTACCCTCCAAAATAGTAGCACAGCTGATGCAAAAAATCCCAGAGCTCTTTTCTATTAAAGAACAATGTGTACTCAGTGTGGACTTAAATCACATTGACTTACTGAATTAAAAATGTATGCAACCCCCACAAAATATTACAGCCAGAGGTTTTGTGTCTTTAGTTTCCCGGTGAGCTAGTCCCTGCCTCACCCACGCAGTTTGCTGCCTTGTTGCACCTCCTCTCTGCCTAGCTGCCCAACTCTGCCCCTCCTACCAGTCTCAATGAATGTTTCTTTAACTCCTTGGTCACTGAAGTTCCATGCAGTTTGATTTTTTGTCAGTTCTGGTTGTTTTTTGTTTTTAAAAACAAAGTTCTGGTTGTTGTTATCCTTCTTTTGGTTGTGTGAGGAAGTGAAGCATTTCTACCTACACCTCCATCTTGTCCAGAAATCCAGAAAGCCCATAGAGTCCCCATATTTTGGCCCCAAAGTGGAATACACCAAGGCACATCATAATTAAGTTACCCAAGATTAAAGATAAGGAGAGAATCTTAAAAACAGCAATAGAAAAGGAGACAGTTACCTACAAAGGAATGCTCATAAGACTACCAGCTGATTTCTCAAAAGAAAGCTTATAGGAAGGAAAGAAAGGGCAGGAAAGAAATATTCAAATCATGAAAGGCAAGGATCTACATCTAAGATTACTATATCAAGCAAAGCTATCATTTAGAATGCAAAGCAGATAAAGTGCTTCCCAGATAACGTCAAGTTAAAGGAGATCATCACCACCAAGCCCTCATTATATGAAACGTTGAAGGGACTTATCTAAGAAATACAAAATCAAAAACTATGAACAGTAAAATGACAACAAACTCACAACTATCAACAACTGAACCTAAAAAATACCCCAAAACTAAGCAAATAACTAGAACGGGAACAGAATCACAGGAATGGAGATCCATGGAGAGTTGTCAGTGGGTGACAGAAAATGGGGGGAAATGTATAGGGAATAAGAAGCTTAATTGGCAGACATAAAATAGACAGTGGGAGGTTAAGAATAGTATAGGAAATAGAGAAGCCAAAGAATGTATACATACAATACATGGACATGAACTAAGGTGGGGGGTGGTGGGATACTGGAGGGTAGGGGCCCTGCAGGGTGGAGGTGGATAAAGGGGAGACAAAATTTGGACAATGTAATAGCACAATCAACAAAATATACTTTAAAAAATGTCAATCTGTACACCTTTCAAAGACTTAGCTTCTTGGTCCAATTTTCCAGCTGCCCAGGACCACTGGGTAACACAATTTTTAGATTGGTGTCACAGCAGTCCAAGACAAAGAGAAAGGGCTAGTTTGTCACATATTCCCCACAGAATCAGTGAATACTTAAAAAAGGACCCTGGTTCAAAAAAAAAGAGAGAGAGAGAAATACACATTCAGCAAATGGCCAAGTACTATTGGCTCTGTTTGCACTTTTTAATATGTTGATATGCTTTTGTAATTTATTTTAGAAAACAAAACTTTTTATTTCAAAAATAATAAGCTAATTTTATAGCTGTGATATTTCTTAAAACTGATGATGATGATAGGAGTTACATGCCCAAGACAAATCCCAAGAGAGGAATACAAAAGAATCAAATGGAGAGATTTGGCTTTGCCTACATTCCTCTGAACTAGAAATTTCCAAAGGTGTTTTGAGTGGCATACTGCTCTGTGTGCAGTTTTTAACTTCAAGGACATCAAAGTATTGGAAGAGATTCAAGAAGGATAATACAATTCTTATGGAGCTGCCTTATAAAAGTGGGCTAACAGCCTGAGAGAACAGAGCTGTTGAGTCAGCCCTTGCTGGGGAAGCCATAACAGTAGGCTGCTGGGACCCCTCCACCCTATATGGGACAAAGCCTTAGACACTTATTCATTACCCTGGCTGAACTTGAGGTGGCTGGCTTGCCTTTGAGGGGAATGCTCAGAGCACAGACCCATGCAGTGTGGTTTCTTCAAACAGGGTTTAACTGTCAGTTTGCCATGGACAACTCCTTCTCCATCCTTTCAGTTTGGCCCTCAAACAATTACAAGAGGAGGGGAGTCCCAGGATCTACATCCTGATCCAAGAGTAGACTCATGACTGCAATGACTACTTCAGGAAAATGTGTACCTTCCCACATTCACTGGATCCCAGACCACCTGCTGAAAAAGCAAACGCTGAACTCTTCACAACAGCTGAGTCCATCACTGGGTTGAAGAGGGTGACCAGATGCACTACAAGATCTCAAAACTCCATTATTTTTTGCTTTGTTTTTACATGTAAACTTCCCATGATGTATTTGTTCCTCTGTATGCAACCAACCACTAAGTCCTATTCCTTTGTTCCTACTCCTATGTTTCAGAAACAATTAGGCCAGGATTGGCATAAGCCCCCCTCATATCAGAGTGAAAGAAACTGCCCCAGTACAGTTGCAAACTCCTCATTTTCTCCTCACACACATGGATGGCTTCTCCTCATCTACAAGATTATAACAACCTCCTCCCCTTAGCATTTGGAACATTCCCCAAAATGGCCTCCATGTACCATCTCAATATGACTTTTATCTATGCCTTCACAGTTGCTCTATAATCTATCCTAACTAAATTTCTTACTGTGTACCCCCCCCCCCAGACCATCACATTTCTACTTCTTTCTGAAACTAATAGCAAGAGAAAGAAAGTGTTAGCAAATTAAGTTTTCCTAAGAAGTTACCCCAAGAATCCAGGCCTAGTGATCATCCCATAAAATTGAGCTTTTAATATTTGCTTCTTTCACTAGTCAATTATGCTCACATGGTGAAGAAATGTTTCTTTAGTTCCATTCTTAAGGGCAAATCTCAGTCCCGAATGGAAATAAAGACCCTGATACCAGGGCCTGGCCTCTGACACATGATGTGAAAGTAAAGAGAAGGGAGATGAGACAGGAACTTATGTTCACTAAGTTCCCACTGTGTGCTGGGCACTGAACTACAGGTCCTGTGCAGGTTCTCTCATTAAGTCCTCAGAGGCACTCTATGAGATGCCCTTTAGCAATCCTTTGTTGGGCTCATGCCTAAGCCACCAGGAGAATATATGGTGAGGGTAAGTTTGAGACTGAGGGTCCTAATGACTTAGAATAAATGTAGTTTTAAATCCTAGCTCTAGATATTCTCTCTCTTTCTCCCTACACACACACACACACACACACACACACACACACACACACACACATTGGGAAAAGTCCAGCCATTGTTAATATAATGAGAATGGTTTGAGTGACATCAATGTAACCTGGCAGCCAAGGAGAGTACATTGAAATGTGTCTGCATGAGCAATGATGGCTTTACTGTACTAGTCAGTGAGGGCAGTAGATACCACTAAGTGAACCCGTGTACTGTGTGGCCATCACACTCAAAATGACTGAGCAAGTAGAGCAATGAATCTGCATCAAATTTTGTGTTAAGCTTGAACATTCCTCAACAGAAAGTATTTGGATGATTCAGAAGCCACAGCTATGGGCACCTGGTGACTGGCAGCTTCATCATGACAACGTGCCATTCATACATCATGTCTCATACAAGAGTTTTTTTTGTAAAACATCAAATCACTCAGGTGACTCAGCACTCCTGTAGCCCTGATTTGGCACCCTGCAACTTCTGGCTTTTCCTAAAATTAAAATCACATTTGAAAGGGAGGGGATTTCAGACTACTGATGAGATTCACAAAAGTATGATGGGGCAGCCAATGACAATTCCAACACAGGATTTTGCAGAGTGTTTTGAACAGTGGAAGAGATGCTGGGATAACTGTGTGAGGTCCCATTGTCCCCTACTTTGAAGGGGACTGAGGTGTCATTGTCTTATGTACAATGTTTCTTGTACCTTGTATCTTCTTAAGCAGAAGACAGTGGCCTCAACCTAACTAGTGGTCATAAGGTCCAGATCTCTGGCTGGCTAAGGATAACATCTTGACCTAAGTTATGTTTCAGCTCCTGACCCCTAAGCTGGAATGACCCCCTCGCCACTTTCCAGAAGACTGGACAGAGGGATGCTGGAAAAGATCTCAGAATTGTCCTCATGACATGAAGAAATGATTTATCACCCTTATCTCACCTCCAACCAATAAGCTCCCAGCACAACCCAGACCACCACCCCTCACCCCCGCAACCCACAATGTTTTGTGATTTTGTCCCGTATAATCTGTAATCTACATTCCATTAGAGAGTTGGGTTTTTAGCACTAGCTTCCCACATTCCAACTGGCCAATTTTAAATTAACATATTGTTTTTTCTATACTGCAAACTCCTGCTCATGCATTTTTTGGGGCCTGTGCACACAGGTAAGAGACAGACTCAAAAACATTGAGGTCCTAGTAATAAGGTAACACCTGGATCTATCTGGCTCCTAAGCCCATGCTATTTTCATTATGTCACATTTCTTTTCAAGGACACAGAAAATAGGGGTGGGAACATTGTGGAAACAAAATAACTTATCTGCACTTAGTATCCAAAAAACACTATATCTTCATCACTTCATTGATTTTTTGCTTTAATTTTATTTATTTTTTTCTGTTTATTTTTTAAGTATTTTTATTGATTATGCTATTACAGTTTTCCCAATTTTTTCTCCCTTTATCCCCTCTCTGCCCTGTCCCCTCAACCTTCCAGCATTCCCCCCACCATAGTTCATGTCCATGGGTTGTACATGTAAGTTCTTTGAGTCCTCCGTTTCCTATATCATTTTTATCTCTCCCTGTCTATTTTATGCCTACTAATTGTGCTTCTTCTTCCCTGTACCATCCCCCACCATTCCTCCCTTCCCACTCCCCACTGAAATCCCTCCATGTGATGTCCATTTTTCTGATTCTGTTCCTGTTCTAGTTGTTTACTTAGTTCTTGTTTTCATTGTTTTTCTTTTCTTTTAGGTTCATTTGTTAATAGTTATGAGTTTGTTGTCATTTTATTGTTCATGGTTTTTTATCTTCTTTTTCTTATATACGTCCTTTTAACACTTCATATAATAGTGGCTTGGTGATGATGAACTCCTTTAACTTGGCATTATCTGGGAAGCACTTTATCTGCCCTTCCATTCTAAATGATAGCTTTGCTGGATAGAGTAATCTTGGATGTAGGTCCTTGCCTTTCATGACTTCAAATACTTCTTTCCAGCCCCTTCTTGCCTGTAATATTTCTTTTGAGAAATCAGCTGACAGTCTTATGGGCACTACTTTATAGGTAACTCTCTCCTTTCCCCTTCCTTCTTTTAGGATTTTATCTTTATTTTTAATCTTGAGTAACTTAATAATGATGTGCCTTGGTGTGTTCCTCTTTGGGACTCTCAGCTTCCTGGACTTCTTGGAAGTCTATTTCCTTCACCAGATTGGGAAAGTTTTCCTTCATTATTTCTTCAAATAAGTTTTCAACTTCTTGCTATTGTTCTTCTCCTTCTGGCAACCCTATAATTCGGATATTGGAACATTTCAGGTTGTCCCAGAGGTTTGTAAGACTCTCTTCACTTTTTTGAATTCTTGTTTCTTCATTCTGTTCAGGTTGGATGTTTATTTTTTCCTTTTGTTCCAAATCATTGTTTTCAGTCCTGTTTTTCTTCCTGTCATTGTTGGTTCCCTGAATATTTTGCTTTATTTCATTTTTGGTATCTTTCATTTTTTTTTTTTTCATTTTTCAACCAAGCTCAATCAGATCTGTGGGCATTTTGATTAACAGAGCTTTAAATTCTCCATCAGATTGGTTGGCTAGGTCCTCATTGTTTAGTTCTCTTTCTGAGATTATACTCTGTTCTTTCATTTGGACCATATTTCTTTGTCTTTGCACAGCTGATAGGTTTTAAGGGGACGGTGCCTTAGGAATTCACCAGGGCAGGGCAACCCTCCTTGCTGCTTTGCTGTGCTGCCTGTCGGTGAGGTACCAGAGAGGGAACAATGAAGCTTGCCTGCTTGTCCTTAGTGCACTTTCAAATGGACTCTAATGTTAGACTGGGAGTTTCTCCCAATGTAGCAACCACTGTATCAGCTCTGAGTCTCAGTTTCCCCTTAAGTCAGCCCTGCCTGCCTGGTCTGCCACCTTACCAGTCTGGTTGTTCTGAATGATTTTTAAAATTTTTCCTTTAATTTCTTGGTTGTCAGAGTTCCATGCAGTTTGATTTTCTGGCACTTCTACTTGTTCATTGATTTTAGATTGGTTGTTATCCTCCTTTTGGTTGTGCGAGGAAGTGAATGGTTTCTACCTATGCCTCCGTCTTAGCCAGAACCCTCTGATTTTTTTTTAAAGAAGATATCACACACAAAAATGAATGAAGAGAAACTTCCAGGCTTTACTTCATGCCTATTTTTCTTAAATATCTTAGTCACTAGAAAAGAAAATAATTAAAAACCTTGTTTTGATTAGTTTCTGTCTCAATACAGATTATTAAGGACTTTTCTGAATTTTCAGTATTTTTATACTTTGTTCATTAGAATGTATGGATATTTTCTGTGTTTTATAATTTTCTGATTACAAGTAAACTTTTAATAATAAAAATTAACTTGTCACCAAATGGATCCCTTTCATGTACCCAAAGAATTTCAGATGGGCTACTGGCAGTCTGAGTAAGTCCCTGACTAACTCCTATTTTAACAAGGAACTAAAAGAACTTGGAGTGAATTTGTTCAAACATAGGTAAGATCCATTGACTCAACATTTCCTTCAGTAATTGCAGTCACATCAGTTGCATATAGTTTTCCATATCTCTTCATCCCACCCCACCTTAAATAATTGAGGGCTGGAGTTCTCTGATGAGCACAGAGATAGAAGCTAAGGACAGAGGATGTTAAGTCCCTCAGTTACTTGAGCTTAGGATTCTTTCTTAATAATCCACTATGTGGATACATGCCACAGTAAAAATAGCTTGAGTTATTTCATGGATTACACAGCCACAATTAGATATACATTCAGCAGCTCTCAGACAACCAGAATGATGACAAACTCAGGAGTAAAAAGAGCTAAGAAGAGATAAATATACAAATATTGAATAATAAAATGGATGACCCAGAAGAGCCGAAGAACAGAGTACAGTCACAGGCTGGTTTATGATTATCAGACTTCATGAGTGCCAATCCCAGGAAGTACTGGGAAAGCAGAGTTAGTGGAAAGAATGACAGAGAGCATGGTTAAGGTGAGAGTAACATGGACAAGGGAAATGGAATGAGGGATGAATCATAAGAAGCAAAACAAGTGATAGCAGAGAGCAGAGACTAGGAGGAATAAGAATACACTCCAAGTTAAAGATGCAACAAAATAAGGAAAAGAATGAATAATATGTGAGCACTGAGTTTAGGGGCAAACTGACTTAGAAATCTTAATTGTTCCTGAGGTTGGCATCACTGGATTACAGCAAAGTACCAGAAATGATGCTTAAAATGATGAGGATGAGCTACCAAAAACATTTTGAATTGTGAAAGTGTTATATGTGAGTCTACAGAAAAGTATAATACATTTTAAAAGGATTTAATGATATATAGTTGAAATTTAAGCTTCATCAATGAATGTGTAAACATTCACCTTTTTGTAAGTATAACCAGTTCCTAACCATCCTGAGTTAAGTAAAGCATAGCCCAAAAGATCACTTGCCACATTTCCAAAGGAACCAAATTGAAAGTAGAGCAAGCATGCAGGATAGGAATTGGATTCCTGTTGTTAGATCATAGGGTACATGGAGTAAGAGTGCAGAGGGTATGAAACTGCAAGGTTTGGGGAGCCACTGAAGGCATTTAAGCAAGAGTGTGCTCTGATTAGAGGTATGTTTTATCAATGTCATTCTTCCAGGATACTATAAATAACTTGCATTGAGAGAAGAATTATTAGCAGAGTAAGGTGAGTTAGGTACTTATCTCAGATGCAAAATTTAAGGGGATGCTACAACCTACAATAATCAAGATAAATGATATTATAATGGAATGTTTTTTAAAGATTTTATTTATTTTTTTTAGAGAAAAGGGAAGGGAAGGAGAAAGAGAGGAAGAGAAATATCAATTGATTGCCTCTCACACACCCCCAGCTGGGGAACTGGCCTGCAACCCAGGCACGTGCCTTGACTGGGAATCAAACCTGTGATCTCCCAGTTCACAGGCTGGCACTGAGTCCACTCAGCCACATCAGCCAGGGCATAATGGAACGTTTTTAAAAATCAAAATTAGGGCAAACATTTATGATGAACAAAAATATCAAACATTTAAGTAAAGAGAATCAGCAATGATCTTGAAACACCAGAAAGAAGCTGGATGAATCAAAAGAGGGGTTAGGTGACTGATATAATATGATGAAAGAGTGAGAAAAGAGAGTCAATGACAAAGTTCATGTCTATGACTCACATGACACTGTCATCATCAACCCATGGGAGAAGTAGGTAAGGGCTATGAGTTTGTCTCGTGTGAGGTGTACATGGGCTATCAGATGGAGGAAATCCCAACAATGACTGGAAAGATGGGCTGATATTTGGCAGAAGACTTGGCTGGCTATAGTGAGAGAGGCTTTCTCTCATGCAGATGCTGCTGGAAGATGAGTATGTAGGTGAGCCTGCCCAGGAAGCAGGTGTAATGAGAAAAGAGACAGATGATGGCACTAAACATAATAATAAAAAGCCATAGTAACATTTGGCGAGGCTTACTATGTGGTAGCTGCTCAGCTGAGCTGTTTACAAATATTATCTAATAAAATCCTCACAATAGTTCTAAAAGGTCTATGCATGCTATTATTATCCTCATTTTACCAATGAGGAATTAGATGTTTAGAGAGGTAAAGTAAGCCATTTTGAGCTCACCAGGTAAATGGAAAAGTCAAGACTTTAACTCAAGAAATCTGAAAAGGGAGGAAGCCTGGCTCTGGAGAGCAAGGACTAAGATTTGAATTCCCACTTCTTGGCTTATGCACTGTGTGGTCTTGGCCAACACTCTAATCCTCCCAGAGTCTCTGTTTCCTCATCTGTAAAATGGGATAACAAAGGCTATCTCATGGGGTTGATGGGAAAAGGAGATAGGAAACATCAATTGTCTGAAGCATAGTAGGTGTTCAGCATGACCTAGTTAACCATTACAGTCCTTAGGAACATGCCAGTGTAATGCAAACATTTAAAAGAACCTTAATGAAGAGGATATTGGGAGGAGCATGAGATGGAGAGGTAAAAACCAGAACCAGAAGAGATGGAATCAAAAAAGGAAAAGAGTTTGGTATACCAGTGTTTGGTTGGTTTGCCAGCCATTGATGTCCTTAGTAGAAGCAGTAAGGTTATAGAGGAGTGGAGGAGGACATTAAATGATAGTGAGGAAGTAGCTAATGAATGTGGACAATGCTTTCCAAAAGCTTGGCTCTGAAGGGAAGGAGAAGAAAGGATGTTGCATGAAGGAGACACAGAGGTCAGGAAAAGGGTGGTCTTTACCCCATAAACATCCCATGATGGAAGAAATTAGATCATTTTCCCCTGAGAGGGTAAGTTCATGGAAAGTGAAAGAAAAGAGCATGCTTAAAAATAATAACTTTCCACTTAAACTTGTACAATACTTGAACACATGCAAAATGCTTTTATATCCAGTGTGACATGGAACCTTCAGAACAATCATGTTAGGCAGGTAAAATCTCCAGTTGAAATGAGGACTTGGGCCCTGGCTGGGTGTAGCTCAGGGAATTGAGTGCCAGCCTGTGAACCAAAGGGTCATGAGTTTGAATCCCAGTCTAGGGCACATGCCTGGGTTTCAGGCCAGGTCCCCAGTGGGGAGTGTGTGAGAGGCAACCACACATTGATGTTTCTCTCCCTCTCTTTCTCCCTCCCTTCCCCTGTCTCTAAAAATAAATTAAATATTTTAAAAAAAGAAATGCAGACTTGGGAGATTAGTGATGAATTTAAAAATTGTCAATGTGGAGAGATTAAGAGACTCTCTCCTCATCCCAGCTGGTGTGTAGAATGGACTGATTCTCTAGAATAGCCATGAGAGGGGCTGTGCTCACAGGAGAGGGTTCTAGTGGAGGGGTGAGCTCCCTGTAGGTGAGAATGCACTGGAGGAAGAAAGTGAGTGGGCAGAAGAGAGGCTTTTAGCTACTCCCCACACAAAGATTAATCCATGAGGGAAATATCTGAAATGCATTTAAAGTTTAATTTTTCATTAAGAATATACCAAGTCTTTTGAATTTTCTTAAGACACTGAGGGAAGACTAGAACAGCTATGCTGTTTTGGCTTTTCTGGGGCCCTGGTCACATGCAGCATAGTATTTGAACTACAGTTGGCAGATGGTAGCATCAGACTTGAGCACAGGTTTTCTAATGCAGAGCCAGCATCCTGTCCACCAATTCACATGGTTTTTGTTTGTAGGTAAGACTCTCAGTTTCTTGAAATAGGATAAAATATATATTTTTAATTTTAATTGTGAGGATTCTGATCTCAATGCCAAAAGCATCATGAAGAAAGCTTCCAGAGAGACATAGGTTAGGGATAACTTGCATAATACTGGTTAGATGAGGAAAAGCTTTTATTTTACTGTATTTCTTTAATAATCATTGAGGTCTGGATGTTATGCAAAACTTAGAGGGGATTGTGCAGAGAAACTAAAGTAGGTTTAACTTAACTTGTTCCTTGTGGTGCCTCAAACCTGAAGCTATTTATGCCAAAACAGAATTAGATTCATCAGCATATACCTGACATGCCCTTTGAAAAGTGTGTTAACCATTTTATGTTATGTTAAGATGTGACATTTCATCCATGTTCTCTTATTTGCATACCTGCTATTTCATTTACATGTTTTTTTACTGTGCTGTGTTCTGAAAATATATTCACTTATTTTTATTACCTTTTTAAAATTCTTACACCAAATGTTAAAGAAAACATTCTTGTTAAAAAGGAAGACAATAATGAAACTTCTACATGCAATCTAAAACTGTATTTTATTCCTCTAAATATCTGGTGGCTACACTCCCCTATTTTCTATTTTCACTGCATCACCCAAGGCTGGGCCTTTTTCATCTCTAATTGATCTCCAGAACTCCACTCAAAACCATCCAGTTCAATCTATTCCGTAAGTCCTGAATACTTTCCCTAACACACCACTTTCTCAATGTTAGTTGGTCTTCACAGTGATCTAATAGCACTTTTACATTATTAGGTTTCTCATATTCCAAATTCTTAACTTCTGCCATTGTGAAATCGTCAAAAATTAATAGCTGTGAGTATTTATCACCTTCTCCACTTTACCAGAAAAGAAAATTGTTTTTTCAACTCTGTTTCTCCTCTTCTTACATTCTCTAAGAAGGGTTGTGTCCTCACCAGCTTAGTTGTTTGTTGGGACAATGAGGAAAATAAAGCCGAAAAAGGAGAACAAGGAATACATCAGAAGGGCTGGAAGTTTTCTATTTTATTTTTCTTTTGTGGAAAAGAAGGAAGAACAAACATGGAAAGAAGCAGGGAAGGTGTGGAAAGACAGAGGTTTAAGAAAAGTTGAAGTTTTAGAGAAAGTGGTGAAAGTGAATAGAGATGGGCTGAGGCCAGATTCTGGGAGAGGAAATCTAAGCTGACTATTAAAGGAAAAAGAAGAGAGAAGTTGGGTAAAATAGATAGGATATTTGATTGACTGCTTTAACAGTAACTAAAAGAATCGTGGTATAAAAAAGATGAAAGGTTTATTTCTCTCACAAAAAAAGTCTGGGCTGAAGGCAATTCAGGAGAATAGGGGTACTGTATGAAGTTGAAAAGAGGTTTATGTTTCTTTTATCCTGCTGTTCCCACAGGATTGTCCTTGTCTGTATGATCAAAGTTGGTTCATTTTTTTATATCCTTGTTCCAACCCAATGGAGGGAGGGAAAGACAGAATAAGAGCACTGAGTTTTAAGAGTAGAGAGAGCAAAGACTTTGAACTGTGCGAATTACTCTGTTAATGTTCTACTTGCCAACACATTGTGAGATGGCCATACCTAGCTGCAAGTGAGGCTGGGCAAAACAGACTACAGGTGAGCAGTCCTGTGTCAGCCACAACTCAGGGAAGTATGTTACTGAAAGAAAGAAGCAAAGACTATAAACTGAGGAACAATTAGTCTCTGCACTCATAGTTAGATACCATAGTTAAATAATCAGAAATATCCCAAATAAGTAAGTTTGAGTAGGTTATACAGTTTAGGGCTAATCTGAGTTCAGACTGCAGAAGTAAAGTGTGTTGGTTTTTGAGGTAACTAAGAGAATAGCAAAGGAAAGTGTAGAGGGTAATATGTATGTTGGATGTGCTTGATATTGTACTATAGTACAGCATGATACACTCTAAAAGTCCATGACTCTGGCCCATAAATGTGTGTCAGCAAACATTTCCTATAATAAGACAGATTGTAATTATTGTAAACTTTGTGGACTATATACCAACCTAAATAATATGTAAGCAAATAGGCATGATTGTTTCTCAATAAAATATTCTTTTTAAAAACAGGCTGTGAGCCAAATTTGACCTGTAGTCAGTTTAATGATCCTGCTCTAGTCTACTGTTTTAAACGTACAGTCCTCTGAATCAAAAGTCTGATCTCATCAAGCATAACAATTCCATCCACTATTCAGTAATCAGTTTACTTAATTGGTGTGTGTACTATGTTAAGTTCAGTAATACAAAAGAAAGTGAGACACAGTACCTGAAGTATAGAGAAGTTAGTCTAAGAAGGATACATAAAAGGAAGCAATTTAAGCACCATGGTAATTTTTATATTAGATGTATGGGTCAGATTCTATAGAAATACAAGTGGAAGGCATGCAAAACTCTGCCTTGGGGTCAGGGAATCCCAAAGCAGGGCTTACTCTAGGGCCTGAGAATGAAGAGAAGATCCCTAGTTCACCAAAGAGGGAATAGAACTTGAGAGGAAACAGTATGTGCAGGAAAATAGAAGATGAGAGTTTGGAATTCTACAATTATTCAACGAGCAGAGGGGTGAATGCTTAGAAGCCAGATTATAAAAGCTCTCAAATAAGGCATTCTGAAGAATTTTATTTTATCTTGTAGACAGTGGTGAGCCATTGAGAAAAAATTAAACCAAACACTGACATTATCCTATCTGAGCATTTGAGAGATCTCTCCTGCCAAAGTGTGTGCCACTGATAGAAGGGGACAGGGACTAAATCAGGGAAGCCAGTAAGAATTATCATATATTCAGGTAAGTGGGAAGAGGGGCCTGAAATTAGTTACCAGTGGTGAATAGGGAAAGAAAATAATGAACTCAAGATTTTTATGGGTAGAGATTATATAAATTATTGATTTATGGGAAGTAAATTATGTAAGAAGAAGCGAAACTTTAGTATGACATGCAGGTTTCTGGCTTGAGAAACCAAGTGCATGGTGGCACTTATCAAGACATAGTAGAGAATACCAGAGGACTAGGTTTTGGGAATTGATAATACTTTTGGTATGTATTTTGGAAAATCCAGGTGGAGTCAGCTATGCAGATGGATATTTATATCTGTTACTTAGGAGGGAATCAAGACTAGAACTGCAAACCTAATCAATTAAGATGCTTCAGTTTTGAGGGGTAATTATTTACACTCTGTTACATTCTGTAAAACTGAAGTTATAAGACCAAAATGGGCAAATACAGAAGTAAGGGGAAATTTAATATATGGGCATGACATATGAAATCAAACCAAAATTTGCCTATATTAACACTTGACTTCAGATTTTGCACTGAAATTCCTTATGACCAACACAAAGAATGAGGCCCTTGCTTGAGCCACAGGGTTTATAGGATAAACTAACTATTTAGGAGAAGCCAGTTGGTCTTGGTACTAAAATTTGACTTTCCTGTGAGCGACTTCTCCAACAACATCCCCATAAAAAAAATAAAAGGGCTTTCACGGGTTGTTTCTTCTTTGGCTCTCAAAAGGGTCACACTGAAGTAAAGTTGTACAAAGAGCAGTTTTATTTGGCTCAGTCATTCTTGCCTCATCTGTCAGATTCACAAAGTTCCCAGGTCAATAACTCCCAGGACTGTGCAGAGAGAGATCTGAATTGCGTAGACATTCTGGTTCCTAGGGTAGGCAACATCAGTAAGTAATGGCCTTACATACAGTTGTCTTTTAAAAGACAATTTTTCTTCTCTTACTTTATAGATTTTATTTAACTTCATTCTTTATATGTGTACATTTAAGAGATTTCTCTGAAGCAGGTTAACAATGTAGTGAAGGTATGTTTAAGGTCACTAGGTTTGGGGCAGAAAAAGCTTTTCTTCTTCAAAATGTTACAAATAGATCAACAGAATACTATTGCTATGAGCCATTATTTGGAACATCGGAATGAACTTCTATTGAACCACTATTATCCAGGACTTTTACTGTCTCTGAAAAAAAGGTGAGCTAAGTAACCTTAGAGTGTAAAATAGAAGAAAAGCAGTTATCTAAATTAGGACATATGTTTTGTCAATTTTCTTCTCAAAAACAGCATTTCTTAAGAGTTTGTTTTATCATCTTTATTATCCAGATTTTATTCTTTATATCTAACAATTAGATCCCCCATGCACACTGAGAATATCTTTCATATACTACAGTGAGCTGCGTTTGTAATTATCCTTCAACCTTTTATGATTGGGAAATTCTTATAATTAAGCTGGTGAAGGGAAATAAAGGAATTGGAGGAGTATAAACAGAAATGATGTGAAGGCTGGGGCATAAGGATGTAACAAAGATTTATTTTCTCCACTCACATCTCTTAGGTTCCTAATATCTTTTCTCATAAAAATTTTGTTTCCATTTATTAAAAATTCTAAACTTGCATTAGTATTACTTTACAATCTTCTTATGAACTATAATACACAGTAATAAAAATGCACAAAACATAAATATGTGGTATTACAAAAGTTATGAGCATTTAAGTAACCACCACACAGATGACAAAATAATGACAGAAGTTCAGAAATATACCCTGTACACTCACATGTCCCTTCCCATCACTAGCTCCTCCAACACATGGTAGTCATAGCCCTTATTTTATGGTAGTCATTATGCATTCCTAAATACTGAAATTTTAAACTTTCTATAAATGCAATCATATAATATATATTTATCTGATTTCACTCATTCAATGTTATGGTTTTATAACTCATCTGTGGTGTTGTATGCTATAATCCATTCATTTTCATTGCTGTGTAATATTCTACTGTCACAATAAACCCAAATTACTTATCGTTTTATTATTGATGGACACGGGTTATTTCCAGTTTGAAGCTCCCTCCACCCTTTATCCAATCACTCATATTGCTCTTCTATTATCATATATTTTTCAAAATATAATAGAGTTGGAAAGAGAAGATGATAAGAGTTCACTTACCAAGAGTCATTACGAAGTTTTTCTGAGAAATTATCTTCAACAAACTCCTTTGACCAAACTTACCTTTGATTAAGTGTGATACATATAAAGGTGAAAAGTCAGTAGTAAAACACTAAAAATATTAATAATTAGTTGTTCTGTTACCACAATTATTATACTTTTAAAGTATATTTTTTATACTTTATCATGCCATTACAGTTGTCCTATTTTTTTCCTCCACTTTATCCCCCTCCACCCTTTCCCTCCTTTCCCACTGGCATTCCTCCCACTTAGTTCATGTCCATGGGTCATACCTGTAACTTCTTTGGTTTCTCTTCCTCTTATACTATTCTTAACCTCCCCCTGTTTATTTTGTGCCTACCAATTATGCTTCTTATTCCTGGTGCATTTTTTCCCCATTCTCCCCTGCCTTCCTGTTGTTAACCCACCATGTGATGTTCATTTCTGTGATTCTGTTCCTGTTCTAATTGTTTACTTATTTTTTTTTATTTTGTTTCTTTCTTTGGTTCAGTTGTTCATAGTTGTGAGTTTGTTGTCATTTTACTGTTCATAGTTTTGATCTTCTTCTATTTCTTAGATAAGTCACTTTAACATTTCATATAACAAGTGGTTGGTGATGATGAGCTCCTTTAACTTGACCTTATCTGGGAAGGATTTAATCTGCTCTTCCATTCTAAATGATAGCTTTGCTGGATAGAGTAATCTTGGACGGAGGCCCTTGCTTTTCATGACCTGGAATACTTCTTTCCAGCCCCTCCTTGCCTGTAAGGTTTCTTTTGAGAAATCATTTGATAGTCTTATGGCCACTCCTTTATAGGTACCTCTCTCCTTTTCTCTTGCTGCTTTTAAGATTCTCTCCTCTTTAATCTTGGGTAATGTAATTAGGATGTGTCTTGGTGTGTTTCTTAGATCCAACTTCTTTGGGACTCTGAGCTTCCTAGACTTGCATGTCTAGTTCTTTCACCAGATTGGGAAAGGTTTCCTTCATTATTTGTTCAAATAAGTTTTCAATTTCTTGCTCTTCCTCTTCTCCTTCTGGCACCTCTATGTTTCAGATGTTGGAATATTTAAAATTGTCCCAGAGGTTCCTAAGCCTCTCCTCATTTTTTTGAATTCTTTCATCATTCTGTTCCAGTTGAATGTATACTTCTTCCTTTTGTTCCAAATCATTCATTTGAGTGCCGGTTTCTTTCCTTTCATTATTGGATCCACATATATTTTTATTTCTTTCACTTTACATAGCCTTCACTTTTTCCTCTTTTCTGACTATATTCAATCCTTTCTGTGAGCATCCTGATTACCAGTGTTTTGAACTATGCATTGTATAGGTTGGCTATCACCTTGTCACTTAGTTCTTTTGCTGGAGTTTTGATCTGTTCTTTCATTTGGGTCATATTTATTTGTTTTGGCACACATATTACATTGTAATAGGCAGAGACTTAGGCAGTCACCAAGGCAGGGCAATCCACTTCACTGCATCGTGCCACTGTAGGTATGGGAGGCTTTAGAGAGGGAACAATGCTGCTTGCTTATCTCTCACCCCACTTTAAGTCACTTCCCTTATTTCCCACAACTGGATTGTGTCCTTTCAGGTGCTGATTCCCAGGTGGGTGGGCTTTTGTATGTTCTAGGATTCTGGTGAGCCCATCCAACAGACTCTTCTGTGAGACTGGGAGTTTCTCCCGCCACCACAAGCTCCACAGGTTTTTATAACCAGAGATTTTGAGGCTTTTGTTTCCCATGCTGGAACCCTGTGTTGTATAGTCTGTCTCACTCCTCAGTTGTTCCTCCTGGCTTATCAGTACAAGAATGTGGAAGCACCCAATCTGCCAGGTGCACCTCGCCTGCCCAGGTCCACCAGCTACTGCCTTCTCACATGTCCTCATTGCCCTGGCTGCCTGTCTCTGCCCCTCCTACCAGTCTGGATGAATGTTTTTTCTTTACTTCCTTGGTTGTCAGACTTTCATACAGTTCAATTATCTGGCAGTTCTGGTTGGTTTTTATTTTTAAATTTGTTGTTATCCTTCTTTTGGTTGTGCAAGGAAGCAAAGCATATCTACCTATGCCTTCATCTTGGACAAAAGTCTCCAATTGTTTGCAATTATTATACTTTTAAAACCAAGTTAGTTAGCTACCATCAATATATGCATACAATGTCAAGCATTGTGTCCTAATCCTCCCAAAGCCCCACATAGTGAAAACCATTATTATCAACATTTTGTAGATGAGGAGATTGAGGCACAGAACTGGAGTCCTTTACATGCAGTTACATGACTTTTAAGTGCTGTGTTTAGAATTCAACCTAGATGATCAGACTCCATCACTGTGCTTCAACTATTGCACTAAGTACTCTAACTAAAAACAAATGTGGGGGAAAAGATAGAGCTTAAATGTCTGATTAGGTTATTTTTGCAAGATTATATGATACTTAATTCTGGTTAAAAAAAACCTTCTGCTCTTCTTTGTCATGTGTCTGTAGCCATAATAATCTGTATCAGGGCAGAAGAAATATTTGTAGCTGGGCCTCTCTCAGCTTGTTAGGACTCGTCATTTTGTTCTCCCACTGGACTCAGTCTTGTACAGGTTGAGGGCCTCTGGAAGGTGACCTCACTGAGAACTCACAGAAAAGTGGAACCTGCAATCTACAGCCATGATTCCTCACCACCTGTGGAAAGGGTGGTCACCGTAGTCAGGGCCATAAGGCCATAAGGTAGACAGCAAAGACAACATAAACAGAGGCATTTCACTCCATACAGAATCTTCAGTACTTTTCTCTGGACCTGCCTCCTCACCTGCTCTCAAGAAATGCCCGGTGAATGAGCTAGAAGAAAAAATATGAAACTAGTTTGACTGATTTATGAAACTGAATCTTCTTGCTGTTATTGAGAATAATTAAAATGTTATTCTGAGCAAAAGTCTGATTTCCATGCTTCCCTCCTCTTTGGTAATATTTTATTCTCTGAAACCTGCTGTGAGCATACTCAAAAACAGTGCTGTATGCTGTGTTTCCTGCCAAAGCATTTGTGATGGTGCGACAGACACAGCGGTGAATGTGGGGACTTATCTTGCATCCAAAAGCAAAGGCAGACAACTATGACCTCAATTTATTTATTTCCTCCCCTTTCTTCAATTGAATATCTTGTTTGGAAGAATTGTGTTAATATGATTTATCACAATAAACAGCATGGTGTCTGCTTTAATTGATTTATCTTTTTCTCCATATAAAAATTTCCCTAAATCTCTGTTCTGCACTAACTTTTATTGTCTCCCTCCCTGTTCCATATCTTTGTTGGCTTTGATAATTTCTACAGAAATTAGATGTTTTATAAAGCCTGCATCTTAAATCATTCATTTTTATTTCATTTTAAAGTGCTGACTATAATTATCCCTTACATTTACTGAAATTAGCATGGGTTTTAAACCATTAGTTTAAAAAAAAAGAAGAGGCTTTTTTTAAAGCCTTCTGATGTTCTTCATGGATGAAACAGTTGACATTTTGCTAAGAGATTTTTATCTCACTTTAATTCTCTAGCTTTAATATATTCTTAACAGTTATAAATGGAATAGTTTGTCTTAAATGGAAGTGCATCTATGGTAGCATAGTTATATCCAGTCTTTAAATGGATCATTTTGTTTCACAAATGCCATAGAATCTTGTATTTCACCTTTACTCATCCCAATTTCTTTACTGAAAATGACTATATTGTTCCAAATTTCTACATTAATGGATTGGATATATAAAATTTTAGTAGTAATTGTTCATAAGTATATATTTTGTAACATATACTAATAGAGTAATAAAATATATTGCAATAACAATATGTTCTTCCTGGTAGAATTTCATCTTGAGACTCTATTAACACACTCAGCTGGTATAAGCTTTTGAAAGTGCCTTCCATTGTGACTGAAGGGAAATACTCTGTGTAAGTGAATGGAGAAAATGGGATTTGAAAAAGGAATTTCTAGGAAGGTCAAGCAGATTGAAAATAATACAGAAATATGAATAGATGCTGACCAAGCATTTTTGACATTGCTCAAAACTCTTGATTCATTCTGCAACCTCCTGAACTCTCATCCCCAACAGTTGGGCTGTTGCCCTTGTGCACCTGAATGACATTGCTTTGACACCACCAGGCTTTTAACGGGCAACCCCAGTGGCTTTATCTTAGTCTTCGTTTTCCTCCTGCAGCCATTAGCCCTTTCTGTTTTATGTTTTCTCTCTTTGTTGACCTGTGCAAGTCTGGCTTTCTACCTGCCTGAATGATCCCTTCCTAGCATGCTGCTCTCCTCTTGAGCTCCATGCTGCACACCCTGTGCATTCCTCAGGTTCTGTTCCTTGCTCTGTTCTCACATCTGTCTCCTCTCCTTCCTTGAGATTCTCCCTTCCTCTCACCTCTTCCCCACATCCAGGGCTGACTTTTATCTTCATGCCCATGGCTGTGAAATACAGATGCCTCAAACTAACCTGTCTAAAATCAGACAATATTTCACAGTACTCCCAAAATCAGTTCTTCTGAGGGCCATTTGCCCTGTGCTCTTTACTAGGATCTCCCCATGATCCCCTCAGACTCTCCTGTCATACTCAGCCTGAGTCACTGATCCTTCTGTCACCAGGTCTTTTGCTTTTGTTCCCTGCATTTCATTACTGAGTTCTGTCTTCCAGTTTCTGCTCCTGGAATATTGGGGTAGACTTTGAATTGTTTCCTCATTCCTTCCTCTCCTCTGATTCATCCTGCTCAGTGTTGATGTAAGAAACATCCAAACCTACAGAGAATTTTTATGAATTTATTTAAGCCAAATCAACAATGATTTCTAGAAAACAAAATCTCAACAGATTGGGAAAATTTTCTGGAGAATAGCAGTTTTGCAGGTAATTTTATACAACAGAATAAAAAGAACAGATGTAAAGGGGAGAGATTACATGAAATTCATGGGCAGTAGATGAGGGAGGCAGGAGAAAATAACACAAAAACACCTCTAGAATTGGGTAAAGAGTAAAATGGAGAGACGTATAATTCTTTTACATAGATGGGTACAGAATAGTTAACAACACTTACAGCTTGTAGAGGTGGAGTTCAGAGAACAAGACAGGGGCTCTGTGGTCTTGTGCTCTGCTACAGTGGGTATACCCTGAATGGTCAGAAAAGGAGAATTACTCTGTCATTCCAAGTGTATATTATCTTAGATGCAAAAAGAAAATAGGTAAACTATTTACTTTAAGGTAAAGTCTGACCTTTTACAAGGAAGCTATAGGCTCAGGATGTGACTACTCTCCATGATCCACTTTTAGTTAGGAATTTTTATGTTCAGACCATCCTGTGTGGTTACTTTAGGTCTTTAAGTTTGTGTGGTCCACCATGCAGGCCTCCCCTGAGCTTGTCAGGTTTAGTACGTGGCCCTTTTTATATCTACATCAGTACTGGAAAAGTTCTCCTAACATGTTCTTCAGTCAAGCTCCTACTAAAAACACCTCCAGTGGCCCCCTATCATCTGCCGATGAAAGTTTATTCAGGTTTCTCCATGACTAAGCTGTATTTTTTCCTAGATTTAATTCCCACTACTTGTGACTATGTACTCTGTACTTCAGCCACAACACACACCTAATTGCTTGTAAACATAATAGTGAATAAATACTATTCTCACCAGCTCTCAGATGCTGTATATATGTTAACATATAAATGACTAAATAGCATGGTAAGAACCACTTAATATAACCCATCTCATCATGAGATACTTAATGATAAAATTACAATTTTAAAATATGTAAGGTTTTTAAAAAGTCTTTACTTATGTAAATTATATAGGTTATCTTAAGAATTAAGAAATCCTAAAGTGAATTTCTTTTTTCTCTTTTTCTTTTTTATTTGTATGTATGCCTGTGGTATTGTGATTTATAATAAGAAATATCTGGTTTCAGTTCTATTTCTGGTAGAGGTTCTAAAACTCTTGGACTTTCCTGTAATGAGAGCAATAAAAGTACCTTTGCCTATGATCATGGGATGATTTTTGGAAAGCACTTAAGGGGCCAGTGGAATTAGTAAATTCCAAGAAACTAGTAAAGAATTTTTTTTACATATTAGTTTAAAATTGTAATTTGATGAGATTAGAGCACTGGAACTGAGAGTTTCTATCCCAATCCCTCCCACCCCTGCTCTACCTTCCTGGGGGAGGGAAAAAAAGCTGAATATTGGATTCAATCACCAATGACCAATGTTTTAATCAATCATACCTACTTAATGAGGCCTCCATGAAAACCCAGAAAAGACAAAGTTTGGAGAGCTTCCAGGTTAAGTTGGTAAACAGGTGTAGGTGTAGGGATAGTGGCACATCTGAACAGGACATGGAAGCTCCAAGCTGCTTCCCCTATACCTTTCTGTGTGCTTCTCTTCCATCTGACTATTCCTGGATTACATTATTTTATAACAAACCAGTATTCTAGTAAATTTTGCCAAGCTCTATAAACTGTTCTAGGAAATTAATTGAACCCAGAAAGGGGCCATAGGAACCTCTGATTTATAGCTAGTCGGCCAGAAGCACAGGTAACAACCTAGGCTTATGATTGGCATCTGAAGTGGGGCCAGGGCTTGAGGGAATGAGCCCTTCTTCTGTGGAATTTAAACTAACTCTGAGCAGATGATGTCAGAATCAAGATCACTTTGCCGGTGTCCAAGAATTGCTTGGTGTGGGGGAGACACCCACACACATTAGAACTGGAAACAGAATCGGAATATCCTCCTGCTTTTTTGTAAAAAAGAACCTGACAGCTTGAATCTTAATGCCTGACTTTATCTCCCCCACACCAAAGGTCACATAACTTACATAGATTATACTCTTATTCTTTTGATCTTATCTCCTTCTCTGGCTTTATGCATTTTTTGACTGACATGTTCATCATCCTGGTTGCAATGCATTTGACATACCTTTCAGCTTTTTCAGCTCTCCAACCCTTCCATTAGGAAATAGACACATTTACACCTGCCTTTTACAACACAGTCTGACTCGTGAGCAGCTTCCCTCTCCTCCCCAAACCCTTTCTCTCCATCTAAGCTTAGATGTGCTTCAACAGACCTCCTAGTTTATGGGACTTCACCTCCTAATACTTCCTCATTTACATAAATATACAATACAGTGTGTGTACTGCAATAGCTTATTGCATATAAATATATCACATGGAGGGTTGTCAGTGGGGAGTGGGGGAGGATGGGGAAAAGGTACAGGGAATAAGAAGCTTGAACGGTAGGTACAAAATAGACTTGGGGGGGTTAAGAATAGTATGGTAAATGGAGAAGCCAAAGAACTTATATATATGACCCATGGACATGAACTAAGGTAGGGGAATGATGGTGGGAGGGGGAATAAAGGGCAAAGGGAAATAAAGGGGAGGAAAAATGGAAAAACTGTAATAGCATAATCAGTAAAATATATTTTAAAAAATAAGTAATATATTTACAATGATGTGATTTTTTTTCTTATATAAGCTGGGCTTTAGAAACATCACTGACTTTCAAAGATAATTTGTCATTTTGATCATCCTTGTAGACTCATTACATTATTTTTGGAGTAGGAAATTTCTTTCTCTAGAACTCTCTATTTATAAACAGATACTCATTTCTTCTTAGGAATGTCTGCCACACATCATGAGCCGGGGGATCCTTGGGAACTCACACCATGCACCGTCTAAGCGTTGGCTCAATTACAGTTGGATAATTGCCTCTGACCCTACAGCTGAACTATGATTTCCAGTAGCTGAGGGAATATCGTCTACTGCTGATCTGACTGAACCACTGTGTAACTGGTATTGTATGATAGCCCTAATGTGGAGAAAAATATGGGAAAATTCTCTGGAGGTAGACAGAGATAGATTTCCAACATAGGGATTGATTATATTTCAGGCAATGGGCTGTGATTTAGCGGGAAAGCAGGGTCAATGAGGCCAATGTAATGGTTTCCTCTACAAGCACTGATGCAATTAGCAACTCAATTGAAAAAAATACAGAAACTCCTGGACGGGTTATGATCACTTGCATCACAAAATAGGAAATAGGAGGGAAAACAAAGTCGGGATTCATCTTGGTGAAATTGTAATGCATATTTAGTAATATTAAGTCTAGGGAAAATAAATACTTTTAGTAGATTCAAGTACCATTATAACAAACCTTTGGTTTGACCTAGTTTTGAGTAAGAATAATAAGCAGCGTATTGCATAGGTTATTGAACATTATTAAGGAGATAGTTCTTCTATCCCAAAAACCTCTCTCATCTGGCAGTCTTTGCTCCTAAATTTTTGCCAAGGTTGACAAATAGAAATTTATTTTATCAGGGTTAAAGCATCATAACTACTGAACTAATTCCTTAAATACAAAGTGTGTCACACTTTAGCAAGTGGAAGTATCATCAGAGTGCTAGCGTTCAGATTCTGATGCACTGGGTCTTGGAAGAGAGACAAGAATTTGCATTTTCCTTAAGCACCCTCAATGAAACTAATATATGGATTTTATTTTGATAAATACTGATCTACATGTATAGATTAAATAAGAGTTAGATATAAATTATTAAATGTCTCCAGCTTATCTGAAATCACTTTTCCCTAATAGCTATTGGAAGATTGGAACTCAAAACAACTAAGTTTCAAGAGAGAGAGTTATGGCAAGAAGAAAGAGTGTACTGTGGGACTGGTGTCTGCAAAGACAGGCTCAGACCCTTGTCCTAGTCCTGGCCCTAGTCCTGGCTTTGCCCTAGTCCTGGTTTTGGTAGACAGCTTATGAAATGGCTCCCAAAGATTGCTACTTTTTGCTATGTATTCCCTTTGGAAATTCACTACTTTTGTGTGGGGGTTGGACCGTGACTTGTTTCTAATGAGTAGAACACAGCAGAGGTAATGGATGTCATTTCCAAGATTAGTTTATGAAAGGCTGTGATTTTCATCTTTCTTTTTCTTTCTCTCTTTGTTTTCTGACTCTGATGAAACAAGCCTTCATTCATGAGCTGCCTTATTGTGAGGAACTGAAGGTGGCCTCTAGACGACAGCCACTGAGGAACTGAACACTGAGTCCAACAGCCCCCAAGGAGTAAATTCTGCCAACAAGAACAAGAGTGAGCTTGGAAATGGACCCTTCTCTTATTGAATCTTCAGATGAGACCATCATAATCAAGTTGACACATTGATGTAGTCAGTGAGAAACCCTGAGTCAGAAGCCCCTGCTCTGTCTTGCTCAGATTCCTGACTGTAGAAACTGTGTGACAATAAACATTGTTTTAAGTCACTAAGTTTTGGAGGAACTTTTATGCAGCAATAGGTAACTAATATAGTACATAAATATTTAGGGGGAGATGGTGGTCTGTTGGTTGCTGAACCTGAAGAAAAATGTAAAGAGGGAAAAGTAAGAAGTTACTGAGGTTACACTGAACCCACATCACAGCTTTGTCCAGGTGTGGTTTTTCATGCAGAGGTTCCTTCTTTTTTTCTTCACCTCTTCAAAATCCTCTCTCCCCTAAAAATAAGCTAGAAAGTTGTCTTCTCAGGGTTGATTGCTAAACTTTGAAAACTCTTCTATTAAATATTCAAGATTATTTCCATAGCCACCCCAATATCTACTACAATCTCCTTACTTGAAAATTGCCATAGTTCCAAGTAGGAGGATAACTATAATTAATAGTGGCAATATTTTTTACCAATTAAAGTATTCTTCTGCCCAGCAGCCACAGTCACTAGAATTTACAAAAAAAAAAAAAAAGAAAAGAAAGGAAAAGAGGAAGAGGTAGATGGCATCAAGGTAAGAGGGAGCAGATTCTACTTCCCCCTATACACGGAAGAAAAACCTAGCCGATCTACAGAGGAACAGAGCAAACAGCCAACAGTACTACAGCATATATGAAAATAGGAGACCAAAAATGGTAGCAGACATTGAAAAACCAGACGGTAAGGAGAGTGCTTCAGGACAATAAGGTCCCAGGGACCAGTGTGGGGACCAGGGAGGCTGCAGCCCCAGGCCCAGTACCCACCAGGTCTGCCACAGGGTCTTTGGGAGAGAGCTGGGTCAACTGCTCCCTTCCCAGTCAAACAAGGTTTGAGTAGCACCAGGAAAGACCTGGTTGCTTGAAGTCACAGACAGAGAAGTAAGGACTAAGTGCAAACACACAGGGGCTGTGAGCACCGATGAAGTCTGTGGACACTGGTTGGGGAAAGTTGAGAGTCACGCCATGACAGGCCCTGACCCCAATAGTCCCCAGTCTGGCTGGAGAATTGGGTTGTGTGAGAGGCCAGGCCACAGTACAGAGTGGAAGGCTTGAGTAGGAGGAATTTCTCAAAAAGAAAAAGTGATCCCTGGCTGGCGTAGCTCAATGGATTGAGCACGAGCTGCGAACCAAAGTGTCGCAGGTTCGATTCCCAGTCAGGGTACATGCCTGGGTTGCAGTCCATGACCCCCAACAACCTCACATTGATGTTTCTCTCTCTCTCTATCTCCCTCCCTTCCCTCTCTAAAAATAAATAAATAAAATCTTTAAGAAAAAGATATGTGTGCAAATTTAAAAAAAAAGAAAAAGTAAAAAAAAAAAGACACTGTTTGGGGAACTCTTCTGCAGGAATCACTCCAGCCTCCCTGCCACGCAGCCAGGCAGCGTTTCGAGGAGACATCTATAGGGGAAGCCTCTATAGCACTGGGAAGGGTGTGTATCTGAACCTGTCAGGCTGGAGGCAGCCTGACCAAGTGAGCATACCTGCAACCCAGGGAGAGTACGCTCTGATGAAGGCTTGGATCCCACACCCAAGGCACCATGGCGAGGCACCAGGCTAGCCCTGGGGAGAATGTGCAAAAGGCTGACTGAGTGCAGGTTGGGAAGGGAGAAAAGCCCCTCAGCCTGCTGCAGCCAGCAAGACCAGAAAACCCCATGTGGCCAGTTTGAAACCACCAAGAGGCTTTGTTTTTTTTTTAAGTACTTTTTAATTTTTAATTTTTATCTCTCAATTCTTTTTCCCTCTCTCTCCTTCTTTCTTGTTTTATTCCTTCTTCCTTTCTTTCCAATTTTATCTCTCCTTCCTTTCTTCTTCTGCTTCTCTCTCTCCCTCTCTCCCTCTCTCTTTTTCTTTTAAATACCCACAAGTGAGACAAAAAAACTTGGAACTGTGAAAAGACCAGAGTTGGACCCAAAGAGGGGGCATCCCGACAGCTGAGACAGTATGACAAATTTCACTTTGCTATTACAGAGACCCTGCAATGTATTGCATATTTGTATTATTATTTTTTTATTATTCTTACATCTTTTATTTTAATAGTATTTTTGTATTCCTCTTCTTTCTGTTTAGTCTTCTTTGCTTGGCTGGTTATATTGTATCATTTGACACGTTTTTCCTGTTCTCTCTTTCACAGTGTATTGCTAATTTACTGTCCTTCACTTCACTTGTGTCCCATAAGCACACTACTCAAGGTCCTATACTCCCTATTCTTGTTATCCAGATCACATAGATTCTGTCACATGATTGTTGCTCTAATATTATTGTAAATAATAGGTGTTCTATATAATTGTAAATACTACAAAACACCCTTCCCAGATCTTAGCTTATTTAGCGGTTTCCTAAACTCTATTACTGTAGTAGTTAATTCTATTCTCTCACACACTACACCTATTTACTGTTCTATGCTCTCATCTTACCTCAGAATCTGACTTCCCACAACCTCACTGCCTTCTAGATCCAACCCACAACCCTTACCTCCCCAACAAGAGTCTTATCTTCTCTCCATCCTTTCTAAAAAGTGGTTAGTTGGGTCGAAGATCACAGTTAACACTATACATAGCCAAAATATCTCCTATCTCTCCTCTACTGGCTGCTACTGGAAATATCATATAATACTCTCTTGCTGCCTTAAACCATTTTCCTTTCCCTCTCCAACTGATCACAAAAAAGAGTAGGTGGAAGATGTGAACACCAGGATACCTGCTGGAAGAGGAAATCCATCATCATACGAACCACCAACAAAGAACAAGAGAAGAAGGTGAAGGAGGGAGTGGAAGCCACAAAAATGTCAATCCAGGCCCTATCTGGAAATACAACTAAATGGCAGAGAAATTACCCAGAACAAACAACTGAACAACAGCAAGGGAGAATCCTCAAAACTTTGTACACATGGAAAAAACAACTTCAGTACAACCTACCCTCGCCAGCACAACAAAATACAAGAGGGGGTAGACAGATGATCCTCAGTTAATCAGCTGGTAGGAAGGACCCACCAAAGAAAGACTCAACAACAACCAAAACCCAAAAACAAGCACAGAGCCAACTTAAATAACAGCCCAAGACTAGTGAGCTTGGGAGATCAAGGAGAATGCACCACTGAATCTCACAGGTATTCTACCACAGAAGTTCACACCATAAACCCAGGGAGCCAGAACAGATCAATTTAAGAAGCTAAAGCTAAGAAGAAGAGTCTCACAAACAATGGAAAAACAAAGAAACAATCCCCAAATGAAAGGAAAGGAGGAAGCCTCAGAAAGAATGCTAACTGAAATAGAGGCAACTCAACTAACAGATATTGAGTTCAAAGCAATGATTATTGAGAAGCTCAATGAGCTCAGAGTTAATTACCAGAAACTACAGGGAATCTACAATGAATTCACTGCAAACTATGTCAACATGAAAAAGGAAATAGAAACTATCAAAAAGGGCCAAGAGGAAATGAAGAATACAATTTCTGAACTGAAGAACACAGTGGAAGGAATCAAAAGCAGGATCAATGAAGCAGAAAACTGGATCACTAAGCTGTAGGACAAAGTAGAAAAAAATACCCAGAAAGAGCAAGAAAAGGAAAAGAGGCTCATAAAGAATGAAGAGGGATTAAGAGAAATGCAAGATAATATGAAACATAATGATATTCATATAACAGGTATACCAAAAAGACAAGAAGAAGAGCAAGGGACACAAAACCTATTTGAAAAGATAATGATGAAAAACTTCCCTAAATTGATTAGGGAAAAAATCACACACATCCAAGAAACACAAAGAACCCCAATCAAGACGAACCCAAAGAGGCCCACTCTAACATACATCATAATTAAAATGGCAAAATTGCAAGACAAACAAAGAATCTTAAAGGCAGCAAGGGAGAAATAGGAGGTAACATACAAGGGAGCCCTGATAAGGTTAGCAGCTGACTTCTCAATGGAAACACTCCAAGCCAGAAGAGAATGGCAAGAAATATTCCAAGTAATGAAAACCAGAGGCCTACAACCAATGCTACTTTACCCAGCAAGGCTCTCGATCAAAATAGAATGCCAAATGAGGAGCTACCCAGACAAAAGAAGTCTAAAGGAATACACCTCCACCAAACGGGCTCTGCAAGAGATGCTAAAGGGACTGATGTAAGGAAAGGAAGGAAAAGAGGGAGACAGAGAGGAACACAGGTATGAAAAAAGGCAGTGAATAAGTACCCATGAATAATAACCTTAAATGTAAATGGATTAAATGCTCCATTCAAAAGACATAGAATAGCTGAATGGATAAGAAAGCATGACCCACACATATGCTGCCTACAGGAGACCCACCTCAGGACAAAAGACCTACACAGACTGAAAGTAAAGGGATGGAAACAAGTTTCCCAAGCAAATGCACAGGGAAAAAAAGCTAGACTAGCAATACTCATATCAAAAAGAGGCTTCAAAAAAGGACCATAAAGAGGGACCCAGAAGATCACTTCACAATATCCAAGGGAAGAATCCACCAAGAAGACATAAACATTGTAAACATATATGCACCCAACATAGGAGCACCCAAGTACATAAAGAAAATATTGGAGGACTTCAAGAAAGACATTGACAGCAACAAAATTGTAGTAGGTGATTTTAACAGTCCACTGTCAAAAAGATCTTCCAAACAAAATATCAACAAAGATGTTATGGCATTGAGCAATGCCCTAAATAAAATGGACTTAACTGATATATAGAGAGCCCTCCATCCCAAAGAAGCTAAATACCAATTCTTTTCAAACACACATGGAACATTTTCAAAGATAGACCACATGATAGGACACAAAACAAGCCTCAACAAACTCAAGAAAACTGAAATCATCCCAAGTATTTTCTCCAAACCCAAGGGACTGAAACTAGAAACCAACCCCAAGGGAAAATACCCAAAACACTCAAAATCATGGAGATTGAATAACATGCTATTAAACAATAAATGGGTCAAGAATCAAATTAGGGAAGAAATAAAAAAGTCTGGAAACAAATGAAAATAAACTCACAACAACACAAAACTTATGGGACACGGCAAAAGCAGTCCTGAGAGGGAAGTTCATAGCGATACAGGCCTACCTAAAAAAGCTAGAAACGTTTCAAACAAACAACCTAACACTACACCTACAAGAACTCAAGGAACAACAACAAAGACAGCCCAGAGCAAATACAAGGTAGGAAATAACCAAGATCCGAGCAGAATTAAATGACATAGAGACTAAAAACACAATTCTAAGGATCAATGAATTTAGGAGCTGGTTTTTGAAAAGATAAACAAAATGGACAAGCCTTTAAGCAGACTCATCAAGAAAAAAAGAGAACCCAACTAAACACAATCAGAAATGAAAGAGGAGAGATTACAGCTGAGACCACAGAAATACAAAGGATTGTAAGAAATTACTGTGAAGAACTGTATGCCAAGAAATTTGAAAACCTAGATGAAATGGACAAATTCCTAGAAAAATATAATCTTCTAAAACTCAATGAAGAAGAAGCAGAAAGCCTGAACAGACCAATAACAGCAAATGAAATTGAAACAGTAATCAAAAAACTCCCAACACACAAAAGTCCGGGACCAGATGGTTTCACAGGAGAATTCTACAAAGCATTTAGGAAGAGTTAACCCCTATCCTTCACAGACTATTCCAAAAAATCCAGAATGATGAAAGACTCCCAA
Source organism: Phyllostomus discolor (assembly GCF_004126475.2). NCBI lineage: Eukaryota > Metazoa > Chordata > Mammalia > Chiroptera > Phyllostomidae > Phyllostomus > Phyllostomus discolor. The sequence continues at coordinate 43,889,942 of NC_040913.2, read as the reverse complement.
ACTCTTTATGAAGCCAGCATCATCCTAATCCCAAAACCAGAGAAAGACACAACAAAGAAAGAAAACTTCAGGCCAATATCACTGATGAACAAAGACCCTAAAATCCTCAACAAAATATTGGGAAACCACATCCAACAATACATTAAAAAGATGATGCAACATGACCAAGTGGGATTCATTTCAGGGATGCAAGGATGGTTCAATATTCACAAATCAGTAAATGTAATACATCACATAAACCAAAGCAAACACAAAAATTACATGATCATATCAATATTTGCAGAAAAGACATTTGATAAGGTACAGCACCCATTTATGATAAAAACACTCAGCAAAGTGGGAATAGAGGGAGCATTCCTCAACATAATAAAGGCCATATATGAGAGACCTACAGCCAACATCATACTCAGTGGGCCAAAACTAAAATCTTTTCCACTAAGATCAGGAATAAGACAAGGTTGTCCACTTTCACCACTCCTATTTGACATAGTATCGGAAGTTTTAGCCACAGCAATCAGACAAGAAAAAGAATTAAAAGGCATCCAAATCGGAAAGGAGGAAACAAAACTGTCATTGTTTGCAGATGACATGATAGTATACGTAGAAAATCCTATAGACTTGGCCAAAAAACTGCTCAACCTAATAAATGAATTTGGCAAAACAGTGGGATACAAAGTCAATATCCAGAAATCAAAGGCATTTTTGCATACCAACAGTGAAACAGCAGAACCAGAAATCAAGAAAAAATCCCATTTGATATAGCAAAAAGGAAAATACAATACCTAGGAATAAAGCTAACCAAGGAGGTAAAAGACCTGTATTCAGAAAAGTACACAACACTGAAGAAAGAAATCAAGGAAGACACAAACAAATGGAAACATATAACGTGTTCATGGATCGGAAGAATTAACCTCATCAAAATGTTCACACTACCCAAAGCAATTTACAGATTCAATGCAATCCCTATTAAAGTACCAATGGCATACTTCACAGACATAGAACAAACACTTCAAAAATTTATATGGGACCATAAATGACCCCGAATAGCTGCTGCAATTTTGATAAAGAAAAGCAAAGTAGGAGGGATGACAATACCTGATACCAAACTGTATTACAAGGCCACTGTAATCAGAACAGCCTGGTTCTGGCATGAAAACAGGTACATGGACCGATGGAACAGAACAGAGAGCCCACAAATAAACCCAAGTCTCTATGGTCAATTAATATTTGACAAAGGGCGCAGCAACATAAAATGAAGTAAAAATAGCCTCTTCCACAAATGGTGTTGGGAGAACTGTGCAACTATGTGCAAAAAAATGAAACTCGAGCACCAGCTTGCACCATGCACAAAAATAAATTCAAAGTGGATAAAAGATTGAAATATAAGCCATGACACCATTAAAGTCCTAGAGGAGAACGCAGGTAGGTAACTCTCAGATATTTCACGCAGAAACTTTTTTACTGACATGTCCCCTAGAGCAAGGGACATAAAGGAAAGAATAAACAAATGGGATCTCATCAAAATAAAAAGCTTCTACAGAGCTAAAGAAAACAGCATTAAAATTGAAAAAGAACCAACTGTATGGAAAAACATTTGCCAATGATACCTCAGACAAGGGTTTAATCTCCAAAATATACAAAGACAAGCAACCAAATTAAAAAATGGGCAAAGGATTTGAACAGACACTTCTCCAAGGAGGACATACAGAGAATCCAGAGGCACATGAAAAGACGCTCAATATCACTAGCTATCAAAGAGATGCAAATTAAAACCACTTCACACTGGTCAGAATGGCCTTTATAAACAAAGCAACAAACAACAAGTGTTGGAGAGGTTGTGGAGAAAAGGGGACCCTAGTGCGCTGTTGGTGGGATTGCAGACTGGTACAACCACCATGGAAAACAGTATGGAACTTCCTCAGAAAACTAAAACTGGATCTGCCTTTTGACCCAGCAATTCCACTGCTAGTATTATATCCTAAGAACCCTGAAACACCAATTCAAAAGAACCTATGCACCCCAATGTTCACACCAGTACAATTTATAATAGCCAAGTGTTGGAAGCAACCTAGGTGCCCATCAGTAAGTGAATGGATCAAAAAACTATGGTACATTTACACAATGGAATTCTATGCAGCAGAAAGAAAAAGGAGCTCCTACCCTTTGCAACAGCATGGATGGAACTAGAAAGCATTATGCTAAGCAAAATAAGCCAGGTAGTGAAAGACAAATACCATATGATCTCACCTTTAACAGGAACCTAAACAACAAAACAAAGAAACAAGCAAAATATAACCAAGACACTGAAATAGAGAACAGACTGACAGTGACCAGAGGGGAGAAGGGAGGGAATTTCAGGGGAAAGGAGCAAGGGTTTATAGAAAGAAGTATAAAGGACACATGGACAAAAACTAGGGGTGGGGGGTTTGGAAAGGGGGGGGAGGGTGGGGAGGGATGGTGTGGGTGGCTGGGATGGGAGTAAAGGGCAGAAAATTGTACTTGAACAACAATTAAATTTTAAAAAGAAAGGAAAAGGAAGGGAAGGGGAGGGGAGGGGAGGGAAGAGGAGAGGAAGAGGAGAAGGGTGAGTGGAGAGGAGTAGAGGATAGGAGAGGAGAGGAGAGGAGAGGGGAGGGGAGGGGAGGGGTATGGGGATTTGAGGGTGAGCTGTGATCTCTATCGTCCGCAGAGAGAGACCCAGGACTCAGAGACCCAGCAGAATCTCCCGCCGCATACATCTCCTCTCCTCCCCCTAGCCTCTCCTCTCCTCTCCTCTCATCCCTCCCCCCCCATCTTCTCTTTCCATGCAGCTTGTTAACACCCAATAACTCATATATTGCTATGTGGGAATGACCAAGGTGTGGCACTTTCAAAAACAGTAAGGAAATATCTTAAAAAGTTAAACCTAAAGCTACCATATCAGCCAGTAATTGTACTCCTAGGTATCTATTGAAAAGAAACAAAAACTTCAGACAAATACTTACATTAAAATATTTATAGCAGCTTTATCAGTAATAGTCCAAAGTCAGACAATCCCAATGTTCATCAGTTACTGAGTGGATAAGCAAATTGTGGTGTATTCATACAAGGAAATACTACTTAGCAGTGAAGAGAAACATACTAATACAGGGTGAGGCAAAAGTAGGTTTACAGGTGTGAGTATATGAAACACAGAATTTATTCTTGTATAATTGTTTATTATTATATTATTTTCTACATGAACAACAATAAACCTACTTTTGCTCCAGCCTGGCTATGCAACATGACGAACCATTGTAGCATCATATTAGAGAAGCAACACACAAAACACTATATACTGTGATTTCAATTATGTTAAATTCTAGAAAAGTCAAAACCAAAGTGATAGAAAGCAGATCAGTGATTTCCATGGGCCAGAGTTGGGGAGAGGAGATTGTCTACAAAAGAAGACAAGCCTTTTTTGGATAATGTTAACATTCTATAGCATGATTGTGGTAGTGGTGACGTGACTATATGCATTTGTCAAGACTCATTAAACTTTAACTAAGTGCACTTGTTGCATATGAATTGCACCTCAATAAAATTGTTTTAAAAAGAAAAAAAAGTGGCCACATAGATTAGAGAGTTGCAGTAATTCAAGCTCTATTGATTGTTTTTATAATCACAGTATCCACTGTTCATTTCAAATCTTTCAAATCTACTGTTTAAATGAAGGAATATGTAGTACCACAATGGCTGGAGATATGTGAGCCGATACTGTGTGGGCTGAGAGTTCTCCGAATTACTTTCCATGAGGAATAAAATAATTACTAAAAGGAAAGTAATAAAAATGTCCTACTTTGACTACTTTGAAGCTTACATATAGACCAAGGGTGTCAAACTCATTTTCACAGGGGGCTATATCAGCCTCGAGGTTGCCTTAAAGGGCCGAAATAATTTTAGGACTGTATAAATGTAACTACTCCTTAACTGTTAAGAAGCTGAAATTACATTTGGCTCTTTGAGGGCAACCACAAGGCTCATGTTGGCCCCAGTGAAAATGAGTTTGACACCCCTGGTATAGACTATTAAAACTCAACAGTATCCTTGGCATTTGTTTAGAACTTAGACCTGTAAAAGAATTTTGGGAAAGGCATATTTATCACCGATCCTATTTAGAATTACTGCTGACTTGTGGTGATGACAGAAAGCAACCTAACTTTTACTCAGCTTTATTATTGTTTTAAAATTCTTTACAGACAATGCACCCCTATTAGCTGCACCTAAGATGGACTACTCCTGACACCTGTTCTTGATAAATTACTGGTACTCCTCATAAGTAGTTGTAACTTCCTGGGATCCTGGAAAAATATCACAATCTCAGAGGCCAGTCTGAATCACAGTCTTTGGCCATTTCTATATTATTCAATAAGTGTTATTGATTACCTACCAAAGGCCACATGCTGTTCTATGTTCCAGTAATTTCAGGTGAAATGATCACTGATCTCAAGAACTTTCTGATGATGTCTATTGACATTGTGAAAGCAAGCTATATAGTTTCCAATAAGTCAAAGTAGTAGACTTTCCTAAAAGTTACAGGTTGTCCTTGATTCTCCTTTGATCATCTTTCTCAGTGTTTTCCCATCTAAGCATCTTTTTTCTGACACCATAATCGATCATGTTCTTCAAAAACTTTGTGCTGGGGTTTCAGAGGAAGGGTGTTATCTTTTCTGAAGGGAGAGTCAACAAGTAGGATCTTCTGTACAAACTTAGATCTATTTGTTGTTCTATAGGCCTATAACATTCACTTGTCAATTAGCTTTTAAATCCTCTATCAGAAAGTAGATGCCCCTGATATTTGGGATGTTGGGATGCAACTCAGAATTATAAGAGGCATCCTTGACATTCTGCATCGCTAGCTAGGGCTTATACAACAAATATCTGTGCACATCAGAAAAAAAAGTCTAAAATAAAAGTGCATGCAAGAAACTTAAAGTGATAAAAGGCCCATCATGGAAACAATGGAAAGAATTGTATACCAATTTAGGTATGCTGCAAACCTAAGGCCCATCATGGAAACAATGGAAAGAATTGTATACCAATTTAGGTATGCCACAAACCTCTGTCTCTCAGGAGGGCTGCCCTATAGCTCACTCCAGTGCCTTTTGATATATATTTTTTTAAGTCTATCTAATGATTCTTGCCTTATAATTGTAAAGCTACTTAGAGTACCTGAGTCAGGGCCAGCATAGGCAAGGGTCAAGAAGTGTCTCTATGACTTAGTGAAGGGTCAGCATTGGCTTTCCCAAGTCTTCCTCTTGGACTTGAAGTGGGCCAACCATGCCTCTTGTTTTTCCCAAAGAAAAGTCAGATAGAATCTCAGAATCAGTACTGAGAGTTTTCAGAATGTTATGATAACCTTTGTATCTTCTACATTAATGGTTGCAGAGAGATGATAATAATCACCAGTGAGACTTTTTGTTTTTTGCTTTTTTATTTTTTCTGCTAATATTGCAGCATCTTCCTTTCAGATCAATGTTAGCATACCCCTTTTTAAGTAAGTTTATATTCCATCATGCTTTCATGGGCATGACAAAGTCATTGGCTGATTTGAATGAAAAAGGGGGCTGAACATTTAGAAAGAAGACAAAGAAAAGGCATTTTTATTTTGACTTTATGTGAACACTGATGACTAATTTTAATACACAAAATTGCTAGTGTTGAAAATAACTATTAATTGCAATATAATACTATAATTTTGATATGATGATTTGACCTCATTTTTCAGTTCTAAAATTTCATTCTTTTAATAAAATTTATTGAATTTATTGGAGTGATATTGGTTAATAAAATTACATAGGTTTCAAGTGTACATTCTAAAATATATCATCTGTATATTGTATTGTGTATTTACACCCTAAGTCAATTCTCCTTCCATCAACATTTATGCCCCCTTTACCCTCTTCTACCTCCCACCACCCCTCTTTCCCTCTCGTAATCACCACACTGTTGTCTGTCTATGAGTTTGTTTGTTTTTTTATTAATCTCTTCACATTTTTCACCCAAGTGCCCAACCTCCCTCTCTTCTAACAGCTGTCAGTCTGTTCTCGGTATCTGTGAGTCTATTTTGTTTGTTTACTTTGTTCATTAGATTCCACATGTACATAAAATCATATGGTAGTTGTCTTTCTGACTGGTTTATTTCACTTAACATAACAATCTCCAGGTCCATCCATGCTGTCATGAAAGGTAAGATCTTCTTTTCCATTGCCAACTAGTATTCCATTGTGTAAATGTACCACTGTTTTTTATCCACTCATCTGTTGATGGGCATTTGGGCTGTTTCCAAATCTTGGTTATCATAAATAACACTGTAATGAACACTGCAATGAACATTGGTGTTTTGGGTTTCTTTGAGTATATTTCTGAAAGTGGAATCAGTGTGTCATAAGAAAGTTCCACTTTTAATTTTTTGAGGAAATTCCACACTGCTTTACACAGTGGCTGGACCAACCTGTGTTCCTACCAATAGGGTTCCCTTTCTCCACATCTTCTCAAAACACTCGTTTGTTGTTTTAGTGATGATAGCCATTCTCACAGTTGTGAGGTGATATCTAATTGTGACTTTGATTTGCATTTCTCTGATGATTAGTGACATTGAGCATCTTTTCATATGCCTATTGGCCATCTGTATGTCCTCTTTGGAGAATTCTTTGCTCATCTTTTATTTGGATTGTTTGGTTTTTTGATGTTGAGATTTATAATTTCTTAAAATAAATTTTGAATATTCACCTCCTATCAGATGTATCATTGGTGAATATATTTTTTTCATTCAGTGGGTTGTCTTTCCATTTGTTGATGGTTTCCTTTGCTGTACAAAAACTTTTCAGTTTGATACAGTCCTATTTCTTTATGTTTCTTTTCTTTCCCTTACACAAAGAGATATATGCAAAAAGATATTGTTATGAGAAATGTCCGAAATTCTACTGCCTACATTTTTGTCTAAGATTTTTATGGTTCCAAGACATACATTTGAGCCTTTAACCTATTTTTACTTTATTCTTGTTTATAGTGTAAGAAGGTAGTCTAGTTTATCTTTTTGCATGTATCTGTTTAGTTTTCCCTACATCATTTATTGAATAGACTGTCTTTATCCGTTGTATGTTCTTGACTTCTTTGTCAAATATTAATTGACCATAAAGACATGGGTTTATTTCCAGATTCTCTGTATTGTTCAACTGACCTATATGTCTGTATTTATGCCAGTACCATGCTGTTTGGATACCATGACATTGTAGTATTCTCCAATATCAGGTAGTGTGATTCCTCTAAATTTGTTTTCCTCTCTCAAGTTTGCTGTGGCTATTCAGAGTCTTTTGTGGTTTCATATAAATATTTTGAATATTTAGGAATTGTACTGAATCTATAGATTGCTTTGGGTAATATGGGCATTTTAATGATATTAGTTTTTCCTATCCATGAGCACAATATATGCCTTCACATATTAGTATCTCTTTTCAATTTATTTGTCTTTTACATTCTTGGTTAAATTTATACCAAGGTATTGTTTTATGATACAATTTTAAGTGGAATTATTTTCTTAGTTTTTTTTCTGATAATGTATTATTGGTATATTAAAACACAACTGATTTTGGATATCTAGTTGGTATCTTGCTAGTTTATTGAATTCATTTATCAGTTCTAGTAGTTTTTGCTAGAATCTTTAGGGTTTTATATATACAGTATCATGTTACCTGTAAATAATGGCAATTTTGCTTCTTCCTTCCCAATTTAGATGCCTTTTACTTCTTGCTTGGTTTCCAGTACTATGTTGAATAAGAAATGCTTTTATTTCTGTGTGTTAAGGGTGATGTTGTCTGTGCATTTGTCGTATATGGCCTTTATTATGTTGAGATGTGCTCACTTTGTTTCACTTTAAATGGGGATGAATTTTATCAAATCCTTTTTGTTCATTATTAATATCATGTGATTTTTTTTCTTTTTTTAAGGTGGCATATAACATTTATTGATTTGCAGATATTGTACCAGTCTTGTATGCCTGGAGTAAATCCTGCTTGATCATAGTGTATGATCTTTTTAATGTGTTGCTGGGTCCAGTTTGCTAATATGTTGTTGAGAATTTTAGCATCTATATTCATCAGCAATATTGGACTATAATTTTCTTTCTTTGTAGTGTCTTTATCTGGTTTTAAATTAGGATATACTGGCCTCATAAAATGAGCTTGGGAGTCTTCCCTCCTCTTGAATTTTTTTGAAATAGTTTGAGAAGGATATATGTCAGTTCTCCTTTGAATGTTTGGTGAAATTAACCTGAGAAGCCATCTGATCCAGGATTTTTGTTTGTTGGTAGTCTTTTAATGTTATTATTATTAGTGCTTCAATTTAATTAGTTGTAATAATCTAATAAGATTTTCTGATTTTTTAAATTCAATTTTGGAAGGTTTATGATTTTAGAAATTTATCCATTTTGCCCATATTGTCCAGTTTTTTGACATATTGATGTTCATAATATTTTCTTACAATCCTTTGCATTTCTGTGGTGTCGGTTGTTACTTCTCTTTTATTTCTGATTTTATTTATTTAGGTCTTCTCTCTTTTTTTTCTTGATGAGTCTGGTTTATCTTTTCAAAGAACCAGCTTTTATCTCATTTTTTGCTTGTTTGTATAGTCTTGTGTGCTTTACTTAAAACCATTGAGGCCACTGAAAGATTAGACTTGTAATTAGTTTTCAGGGGCTATTTCTTGTTCTGCTGAGAGTGTACCTTCATTTACCAGGGGCGTAGGATATTTGCATGAATTCTCTTACCCATGTGAGGGTTAATTACAGAATGTAGAATGAACTCAGCTATTGTGGGTTGATAATTCCAAGTTTAAAGATTACACAAAAGAATTGTTGAGTCAGATAAGAACCAGATGTGGGGCCAAATTGACTTCTATTGCTTGATGGAAAAGAAGAGAGGAAGGGAGACATGGAAATGTATAGTCCAGGTGTGGCTGAGAAAATATGGCTCCAGGAACCCTGCATGCTCAGTGTTAAATCTGTGTTGTTTAGGGTATTTTTAATATGTGCAATGGGCAGCTTTTCAGGGATGGTCACCAGTGATAGAGAACCTGGCACCCTCTAATAACTTCTCCCTTTTCACTGTTTTTGGGACTTCTCTAGGAGGTTTTAATTCAAATGAAACTTTTACCTTTGAATGCTTCAAAAGTCATTTTAGTCTATAGGTATGTCAAGTAAAAGGACTTCTCAATGTGTTTTTGCTGGTAAAATGCAATGTGTTTTTGCTGGTTTTTGCATGGGAGAAAGATTATTTCTACTTGTGGGTTTGTATTAGAAGATTTATTTATGCTCATTTACAAATATACACTCAGTACTCACTAGATGCCAGAAGTCCACGAGCATACTGCCTGTTTTAGACCTTGTGCCAAGTCTTGGCTCCTGAGGGATCAGAGCCTTGCATTTTTGGCTCTGGGTCAGACCACAGACACTGGGACTGCTGGTAGCCATGTTCTTGTCATGGCTGAAGCCTTCCAGGGGATGGCTCTTTGCAGACCTTCCTTGGCTGAGGCTTTGTTGGTTGAATCTCCTAAGTACAGCATACAAGCCAAGGCCTCCTGCTGAGTAATATAACCTAGGGGAAAGAAATAAGAGAGACTTTAAGGTTAATGGTTTTACCAAACAAATAAACAAAAATCACTGTAAATATTCAGATTCACAAAATTTCTTCTACTTTACAGGATAGAAATGATTGTGTTTAGCACACCCAGATTTTTATGATTTTTGAAGACAGGAAGTACATTTCTTCTTTTGCATTACTCACTCAGTAAATTAATACATAGCTATTGATTATCATGACAGATCATTGGGAGAGGGGCTTGAGCCATGAAAAATCTTCATCTGAATTGTTTATCAGTATTAAAACTTTCTTCAGACCAGAAGCAGATATATTCAGCCTTTCTGTGTTACTACAGTACAGTCTGCAGATCACTTACATAGTTGTCTGGCTAAGACCACTTTTCATGATGCTTTTTAAAAATGAAGATTTCTGGTTCTACTCCAGATATCTTTGAATCATAAATTCAAAAAGTTAGGCCTGGAAATCTATATTTTAATAACATACACAGTTGGATTTTATGTGCACTAAACATTGAATATTCTGCTTCTAGGTTCATTGGCTTCTAAGCAATTTTATTCTGCAAACAAAGCTACCAGGTGATGTTTCTACAACATTTCAATCATTGGGAACAGCTGAATCCTTGCTCTGCTATTTACTAGTTATATGATCCTAGTCAAGTTATTTAACTTACCATGTCTCAATTTTCTCTTCTGTAAAATGTGGGTTATAAAGGCATCTACCACATGGACATGCTTGTGTTTTTATAAGACAATACAAGCAAATATAAGCAAAGTACTTAGAATAATTGCTGAAACATAGGAAGACCTAATAAGAGATAACTACTGTTATTGTTTTTGTTATTGAATCACTTGCAGAAAATATGTTTTCCTTTTGTGCAAATACAGAAACAATAATATAAGTAGATGTGCTAGTGCCAAGTGAGTAGTTTAGAAAAAAATGATAGTAAATAAAGTTCTATGGGAGTTAGGAGAAGAGTATAATAGAGAGGAGCTGAAGACTGAAAACATTTTTGAAAGAAAAAAGATTTAACAACAATTATATCTTTCTGTAGGTTGTTACTTATGATCTATGAAGGTCTTTCAGAACCATTATTTCATTTATGCTTCATAAAATCCCATGAGGTTCATAGGAGAAGAGAGACAGTGGGGCATGGGAAAGAGGGTGCACAAGCTTTGCAGGTGATGGTCCTAACTGACATTTACTATCTGTGTGAGCTTGATCAGGTTATATACCTGCCTGACCAAAATTTCCCACAACTGTAACATGGGGAGAAATGAGAGAGCAAGCATAGAACTCCAAGAACAATGTCTGGAACATGGTAAATGCTCAGCAATACAAATATTCCTTTTGTGAGTAAACTACGTCTCTGAGTTTATGCAATCAGCAAGGGGCTGGCTGAGCTGTGGTTTTTAGCTTAGACCAGCTTCTTGAGGCCATGGCTGTTTCTACTACATCAAGTTCCTTGTAAATCTCAGAGTTCTTGATATTTTACAACAATCCACCCTCCAATTTCTTTAAACCCTCTTAATTTACCCATAAAACCTTCCTTTCTATTGTCAGGGATAATGATTTTTAAACTTGGCCTGCCAACCACATTGATAAAACAGCTTGTTGGCAGAGGCCATTCTACTCAAATTTGTATCAGGAAACTTGACTTCTGGCTGCAGTGCACAAGTCCTTTCTTGAGGTGCTTGGTCCGGGTCAGGTAGTTAAACTTACCAAGCAGTTGCTGGTGCCGAAGGCTGTGAATATATCGGGTTTGCAGGGCCTCCCACTGGGGCCTGGAGTTGTAAATCCTCATGATACTGTAAAAGTAGCGCTGCTGCCCACGGGTTAGGTCCTGTCAGAGCACAGCAGGTGACATTGATGAATTGGTGGAGTTTACGGAATTAAGAGTGTCATGCATTCAAAGTTGACTTCCCCTGAAGTAAGATGCTTCTCTCCCCCCTTTTTTTCTTGCTCTCTCTCTATATATAATATATACACTATATATAATATATACACTATATATATATATATATATAATTGGAAATATATATATATTTCCAATTGATATATATATATCAATTGGAAAAACAACAATTGGGTAGTTGTCTTCCTTAGTTTACTTAAAAAATCTTTCACTGGCCTGTATAAAGGTGAAATGTCTAAGATTCTAGGTAAGTAGGTCAAAGTTTTGGGTGGAGGGAGATCCAAGGATTTTTTAGTTTTTATTGATCTATTATAGTCCTTCTTGAGAAAGGCAGGTTGTGAGAATCTACCCAGGTCTGGAAGTATGCCAGGCCTCTACATGGGTAAAAGAGAACTTTCCACTGAAAGTTGTCAGTAAGCAGGGGTTATAGGTAGATGAACAGACTCACAGTGTGGTAGAGGTTCAACAGAAGGAAAATAAACTCTGCCTGCATAGTCAAGGAAACTCCCTAAATGAGATGATCAACACCTGTAGACTTAAGGGTGAATAGGAAGTCCTTAAGGGATTAGAATCCTGGTTCTAAAAGGCATCAACATCACCTGGTACTTGTTTGAAATGCACATTCTCAGGCCTATAGAGTCAGAAACTCTGGGTTGGGTCCAGCCCTCTGAGCTTTAACAAGTCCTCTAGGTGATAGTGATGCATATATGCTAGAACTGGAGAACCAGGGGAGCACAAAACAAAGAAGGTAGAAGTAGTACAATTTCTTTTATTGGCACAACACATCTAGATATATTGGGAAGCAGACTTTTTTTTACTTTAACCAGAAAGTGGAGTCTGAGTTGAAAAAGGCTGCAGCATTAGACAGGGGAAGGTCATGGAAAACTTTTCATGGCATGTTAAGAATTTAAAGATCACCCTTTTAAATAAGGAACCATTGATGGTCTTTATTTAAGGCAGTGCTTCTCAACAGTGTGATTTTGACCCTCAAGAGACATTTGGCAATGTCTGGGGAAATCTTTAGTTGTCACAAATGATGAGAGGGAGAAGGGATGCTACTGGTATTTGGCCGACAGAGGCCAGTGATGCTGCTGAACATCCTACAGTGCATGAGACAGCATCCAGTTCTTACAACAAAGAATTATCCAGCCCAAAATGTTACACATTTAAGCTGACCAAGTTTGCATTTTGGAAAGATCATGGAGAAGGAGCTCACAGGAAGATGGGCCATTGGTGTGGAGATGATTTGGAGGGCTGTCATCTATGCTAGGGAGAAGCAGGCTTGGGCTTCCAGTCAGGGACAAATACCATATGATCTCACTTGTATGTGGAATCTAATGAAAAATGTAAACTGACAAAATAGAAACAGAGGCATGGACTCATGGAACAGACTGACAGCTGTCAGAGGGGAAAAGGGAGGTGGGGACTGGATAAAAGAAGGTGAAGGTGAGGCAAGACAGTGAGAAGCTAGGGTTCCTTGATAAGTGGAATAAGGGAAAATGAGACAAAATAATAAACAAGGCCTAACAATTTGAGCAATTTATAGCCAGCTAATGAATCACAAGGTTTTATCTTTCCTAACCAAGGCTGGTTAGGAGCAAATGATCTATACACTCCAGACTGTCCCAGGGCAGAACAGTCTTAGTCCCAGTCCTTCCTTAATTATGTTCTTTAAAAATAAAACTAACCAGAAAAATAACCCCGACCCCTCTGTACACACATTTTGATGAACAAGTTGAAGGACACACCTGGAAAGCTAATGAATATTCTACTAAGAGCCTCCCCTGAGATCTCCCTTAAAATTCCAGCTGTTTCCAAAAAAGATAAAAAGCCTCAAGACAACCAATCCACTTCACATTTTCCCTCCCTGGAGGACCCAGCACCTTTCCCTTACCCCACTTCTTCCCCTACAGGCTTGCATCTCCCAAACGCTAAGGGATCCCAGGAAACTTGCAACCAGGGAAGAAATGGGCAGTGGCAGCTCATCCTGGCTTACTCCCTGAACCTGTCTCTGAGGACCCCTTTTTCTCTGACTTCCCAGTGAGTTCACTTCTTTAACTGTGACTTCTATTTCTATTTCTTCTTTTTATTACTATGTAATAAATCTAAACTTAAAGTAATTATTTATAAAAATGACTTTGTTAGAAATTTTGTTTGGAGTTGAAATATGTGGGCCAGTTCTTTTTTTTGAAGTCTAGAGATCTTAAACTCAAAAAATATATACAGAGTAAAAGCAGCAAAGCCAAGTACTTCAAAATTTGAGACATCATTTCAGCTTTACAGTTTCTGAATTACATCTTTTAAAAGATAATATATTTGAAGGAAATGAATTACTAATTAAGTCTTTTCAAATGACTGAGAAAAATATAATGTGAAAATTCCAAGCCAATTTCAAGAGCAGAGCTCAAAAATGCAATGGGAGTTTCCATTATATTACATAAAACTGTAAAAGTTATAGTTTTGCTGAATAAGAACAAAAAGCCTACTTCTTTTTCTTAGTATAACTGTCAACTTCCAAAATAAGAAGTAACAGTAACATTTCTAATACTCTTATTTAGTTGCTCATTCCTCCTTCAGGGGATGGCAGAGAACTGAAATTTTGACAGAGTATTTATGAGAATGACTTGAACTAATTTGGACTGAAAGGAGCTAACAGCTTTGTAGCAGGGAGCGAGTGTGGTCAGTCAGTGAGTTTCCCATCACTGGTGTGGGTAATCCACACTCATTCACCCTCCCACACACTTCCAGCACGCCGGGAGGGCCTACACTGGGCCCATTGTTCTTGCTACTTCTGGGTAAAAAAGACATGAAAATTCCTCAAGCCTTGAAGGAGACACAGACAGGGCCTTTTCATCTGTGAATAATATGTTGTACCTTTAGTAATGACATGTCAGCAGAGAGAGGGACTCGAATGCAAGGAATCTGTGGAATAGTCTGAAGCTTTTGTTGTCTTTTCTGTTTTTCTCCCATTCTTTATCCTGTACCTCCAAGGAACAACAAAGCATAGCATAAAATTGTATTTTGTTCAACAAATTTCAGGAATGTACCTAAGTAAATAAGTAAGCAAGTAAATAAACAAGTAAATAAATGTTATTTGTTTCAAGGGATAAGAAATTTTCTCACATGTTTCCTAGTAAATGGATTTCACCAGATCGCTTAGTTCTGTGCTTTCCCCTGTTCTCATCATTTTTTATAGGAGGAGTAATTCAGAGCCCCGTGTGTCTCTGCTGTACACTGGGCTTGGAGGACACGGGTTGTAGAGCCATACAATTCCACAACAGTTGCTACTTGATAATTTTAAACAATATTTAGTATCTTCTCTGATTCTAAAATTAATTGGCGTCATTATGAAAAATTCAAAAAAATGAAAAATTAAATAAAATAATACAACACCAACCATAACCTAACTTTCCATTACTATTGTTAGCATTTGATTGATTTCTTTTTATTAAGTTTTCTGTGTACATTGTGTGTGATTTTAGAGACGGTCAGTCATAGTTTATGTGTTGGGTACTTTTTCCAACTTATTAAATATCCTTTAAAATATGACTTTTAGTGACACTATAGTATACTTTTACTTAATTCTCCATTTCTTGCAATTTTAGATTTGCAATTTTATAGCTCTATTCTAAAAAAGCAACTAGTAAATCTAGTCACATTTTTGCCACTTGCCCGACAAAGATACAAAATGAAGTCACACCTGCTTATGAGTAAGTCTTTTCTCCATGTAATTTAGGACTTAGAATCTGCGATGTATATAATAATTTAAAAAATTAACAATCAAAGAAGGATAGACATATTGGAATAAGGTTGAGAGACACAGAATGGGAACCCCAAGAATTTTCCCCCCTGTTCACAACTTTGCTCTTGGTAACAATGCCTATCTTATCAGGTTGTTTGAGTAACTGAGATCATGAACACAGAACACTCTCTCTTTATGCTCCTTCGATTTCTCCTCTCCTCTGTTGTAATGTTCATGCACACACATACATGTACAAGTGCACAACAAAAACACATGTAAGAAACACTTTAACATGTGAGAAAACTCTGGTTCTGAGTTCACAGAACTCAGGCTCAGATGTTCCAAAAGAGAAATGTGTTAGGAAAACATCAGTCAACATCTCCATGTATCCTGTTCCCATAATATGAACTTATAAAGTAAACTATAAATATTTAATGTTTTCCTTTGCCATGCAACCCAGAAACCACACCAACCAAGACATACTCTTTTAGTATTCCCTGTGATAGAAGCCAAACTCTATCCTGTACTCAAATCATCTCAATATCCCTTCTCCCATTTTCCAGATCTGTAGAGCAGAGCATAAATATTTTTCAAAACTGGAAAGATTTCTTCTTCCCTAAAATAGCATAAGAAATGACTGATGATATTTCTTGTGACAACAATTTATATGTGCTGAGAAAATTCACCTTACCTATTCAAGTGGTCTGTACCTGACATAGTTTGATTAAAATGCTTGGGTAGATAATTCAGGATGAAAAATTCACAAAATAACTTATATCTTAAACAAAAAGACATGTTTGCTTAAAAGAAACTTACCCTATGTTGCAGTCTCTTCCTTTTTAAAAGCACCCATTCATATTCCAAGAATTTTTTGCAAGGTCTCTTTCTGTTGATAAGCTGATATCCAAGCAACATCATGTGATTAAACAAAGAGCCGGGAGAATTTGGCCTCATGCCTTCTCCTGCGTCTGGACTACATTCAACTGCATAGTTTAATCTTTTTTTTTCTTCCAGATTGTATCTAATCAAGTGTAAACTTCTAAATTTATCATATCTGTGTTATATATGGACATAGGAGAGGAAAGTACATGGAAACAGAGATGGTGAATGGTAAAGGTCAAGTAATCCTTTGGAACCACAGGCCTTACATGAATAGTTCCTAGGCTTGGAGTGAGTAGCCCCCATCCCCACTGCTCAGAACGATCAAGGAAGCTATTTAGAGGTGCAGGCATCAATTTGACTGTGGTAACCTATGGGATTGTTACATAGTTCAAGATAATGTTCCTTTCTTAGTTTTGGAGGAGTATGATATTTTCCATATTTAATCTTGGACAGGGGTTATATACAATGATAATGAACCTACGACACAAGGTTCTTGACACACTGATGTCATTAGCGTACGTTCCACATTTTAACCTGGTTCATAAGAACAATCTTATTCCTTCCTCTGGGCAAGCATTATTATGAGAGACTTCCTTTCTTTCTTGAGCAATCTCTTTCTGAATGCCAACTTTATCTGCAAAGATGAAAAGTTTTTAGAGAAAATAGAAAAAAATGTCACAAGAAAACCATAAATTAAAAGTTATTGGAAGGCTTAGAAGAAGGAAAACACAGGTAGATAAGGGTTATGAATTATATACCGTAAAGAAGAAAGAAAGGACTCAACAGACACAAACACTGGCATTTTTTCAGTTATTTAAATGCAAATATTCTGGGCAATAAACATAGCACAAACAAGAGTTTATAAGTGCTAGTGAACACCATGAAAACTCTCTGGATCCGAGAGTTTGGTGAGTCCTTACTGAGAGACAAAGAAAAGTTGAATGCAGAGTTAACATTGTCAATTGAGTCGTCCTCAAATGTTTTGCCTTCTGGAGCATACCACATATGCTGACTGTTATGTACAGATGCTGATTTATAACAGTGTGCATTAGACCCTGACCAATCAGAGAAGTAGAAATAGATCTAGGTGTTCCCCACAGAGAGGGAGTCAGATACAAGGAATCTGTTACAAAGTATTGGAATGGGCTAGAGGAGCAAAACAAGAAAGGTTAGCTGATCCAAAGATTGGCAATTACATTCCAATATGATCACACCTGGAGCTGGACAACAAAAGGGAAATGATTTCACCCAGGGTCCATGAACACTTTACCTCTGAGCTGCTTCTGCTGGGGCACTGCTGCTTGAACAAGTGACTCAGGACCCACCAGTCACCAGCCACCCTTGCTTCTGTGTTCTTTCCAGAACTGCACATGTTACCATTGTGACCACTACCATCACTGCCCTGCTGCTGCTGCTGCTGCACTTGATGCTGTTGCCGCTGCCAAATGCGAGCAGAAACCACGAAAACTGGCTTATCTTTGAATATGGGTTTCCATTTCCTACCTCCCATTGGATGCCAGCTGGGGAGGGGTGTTGTAAAATGTATTTTGCAGTCTTCCCACTGCTGTGGTAAAAAGAAGGTTAAATACAAAGTTGAAAGATAATGGAACACATGGGGATTACATCAACAAAAATCTGAGAGATACCTATGAAGTCAGGCAGAAGGTTTAAGAACTAAATATACAGTTAACATTTGCCTATGCCATTGAAGTTTGGAATTTTATAAGAAAAGGCAAAATAAAAGATAACTAGCTCTATAGATGGTATCAAAGAATGAGATATGTATTTTGTATCAATATCTTAAAATTCAATAATGATAAAACAATGTATATCATCAGTTTTGGACAAAAGAAATTGTTTTCACAAAGAGCAGCTATACTTTTCAAAAGAATTTAAAACTGTAAAAAATTTAAAAAACAATAGAAACACCCACCATCTAATTACTATAGAGCAGTAATTTTTAAACTTTTCATCTCATGGCATACATAAACCAATTACTAAAATTCTGTGGTATACCAAAAAATATGTTTTTCCAATCTGACAAAAAATAGATGTAATTTTGATTCACTCACACCAAACAGATATTACTGTGTTGGTAGTTGTCATTTTTTAATTTGACAATTTAAAGGAAAAGACATCAGTGCCCCTGACTAGTCAGGTATTGCATATTTTAAAAATTCTTGCAGCATGCTGGTGGAAACTTGCTACTATAGGGCAGGGGTCCTCAACTCACAGGCCGTGGACTGTTACCAGTCTGTGGCCTGTTAGGAACCGGGCCATGCAGCAGCAGGTGAGGGCAGGCAGTAGCCAGCAGCCAGCAATGGAAGTAGAGCTCCACCTCCTGTCTTTCCCCACATCCTTCACTAGGTCCCTGGGAAATTGTCTTCCACAAATCCATTCCCTGGTGCAAAAAAAGGCTGAAGAGCACTCACTGACTTAGGAGATGGAGGAATTGAGTAAAGGGGAAAAATAACTCATAGACATGGACAACAGCGTAGTGACTGTGGGTGGGAGCAGTTTAGGGGAATAAAGATAATGGAAAAAATATACTACAAAATACTGTGCAAAAAAATTGAAGTCACTGCTCTTGTCTAAGGAGAAGCTTGGGGTAGTGACACAGGCAGTAACCTCAATACACTGAGCTAAACTGAGCAGTGACCTCACTTCCTGACAATAGAGCCCAACAGAACTTGGAACCCTGGTAACCAGGCAGCCACATTCTAAACCTTTCCCTACCCAGCTCAGTTGGCTGGAGACTTTAACACCTGACAGGATGTTTTCATGTTGTCTGTCTGAATCCAGAGGTCTTGGCCCCAAAAGAGGCAGTGGTGGTAATATTTCTCTGTGGCTGCTACTGGGTCTGAAATCATCCCGGACACTTGTAGGCATTTTCACAGCGGGACCCAGAGCTAACACAGGATGGCCCAGGACTGTTTTGTTTGGGCCAGGCCACCTCTCCCATTCCACCTGAGAAGCCCTATGCCCCTCCCCTTGTGTGTGTGTGCCTGTGTGTGTGTGCGTGTAGAAGGGGGCTAACATGGGGAGGGTGTGCCCAGCAGGAACTGGCTGAGGGAGGTGGGGCCAGAAGCCTGTGGGCAGGTCATGTTCACACCCCAGGTCAAGACTGGCTGAGTGGACATGGATTGTGGGTGTCGACCTCTGCCTGTGGTTTAACCCAGGCCTTTGAAGTAAATCTCATTTCTCCTGGGTGGAGGCCTGTGCAGATGCAGGTCTGAGTCAGATCTGGGAGCAGAAGGTTCAGTGGGTGGAAGCAGCAGGACTTAAGAGACTAGGGCTGGGCAGGCCTTAAGGTCACTGGACCAGAACCAAAGAGTCATTGCAGAGCGCCACTCAGGACATGGGGGAAAAAGAGCTGGTTGACAAGGATCCCCCACCTTGTGTCCACCAGTGAGGGGCAGGTGTGCCACATCACCAAGGGCCAAAGCAGGACCAAGGTGACTGTGTCCACCTGGGGGTCTGGGGAACCAGGGCAGGTGGACAGCTGGTGAAGGACACCATCCCAGAAGCTGCTGGGCTCCACAGCCAGCTCACCATTTCCATTTCGGACTGCAGCCTAGAGTGCGGTGCCCACATTGAACACACAGGGCCAGGTAACCTGGAGCCCAGGAGGCAGAGCTCAGGATAAGAAGGTGGGGGAGGAGGGGAGAGTATGGGGGTGGAGGCTCACGCAAGCTTATTGGAAGGGGTCAGTATCAGACACACAGGGAGCACTCACAGAGACTGGCCAGGAGAAAAGGCTGGCCTCAGACCACCTGTGTGCTGGACTGCCAGCAGGGAGGACTTCCTGTGGTGGGTCCTGGGCTCTGGCTATGTTCTGTGTTTGGGGGGCACATGGAAATGCAGGCACATGGGTGATCTTTTCTCCTCTGGAAGCTTCAGTACCAGCCCAGGAGGCAGAGCCAGGTCCTGCTTCAAACATGACAGACATCCCAAAAGCTCCATTCAGGGCAGACCAGGAGGTGTCTGCCTCCTGCAGTTGTACCACCTGCAGCAACTGCTCCAGCTGCAGCTGTGGAGCCAGGGCTGGCCTGTGCAGCATCTCCTGACCTGAGGCCCCACCACCCCTGCCTTAGGAGCCCTCCTTGAACTTGCTCTGGTTCCTGCCACAGGGGAGGAGCTGCCTCTGGAAAATGCAACAGGGACAGCTCTAGAGCAGCCTGTTGAACCTGTTGAATTTGTTTTACCTTCATTCTTTGACCTGTTTCTTTTATTTGCTGTCGTTATTTTTTTCTTTTCTCTTTGGTATGATTCTTTTTTTTTTTATTATTTGGGGTTCTTTCCTTGTATTTTCTTTTTTTATTCTTCATTTCCCCATGATGTAATTCATTTTAAATAGTGAATAAAAATTATATTTTGTATTTTAAATTTGTGCCATTCCTGAGTGTGACATACATTCACAATGCTGTGTATGCATCATGACCACTATCTACATGCAGGACATTCCATCACTCCAAAGGGAGACACTGCACCAGAAGTACTCACTCCCCAC
Source organism: Phyllostomus discolor (assembly GCF_004126475.2). Classification (NCBI taxonomy): domain Eukaryota; kingdom Metazoa; phylum Chordata; class Mammalia; order Chiroptera; family Phyllostomidae; genus Phyllostomus; species Phyllostomus discolor. The sequence continues at coordinate 43,869,279 of NC_040913.2, read as the reverse complement.
TCCTTCTGCCCCTGGCAAACCTTGACCTGCTTTCTGCCTCTGTTCTTTACCTACTCTGAAAGTTTCCTGTCAATGGAATCTTCCAATGGGTACCTTTTTGTGTCTGCTCACCTATTTTGTTTGTTTTTATCGGAAATAGAATTTTCATTATTTCAAAGGGAAATTCCATATGGATTAGTGATCATAGGGTAAAAAAAAAATCCTTTTAGTAAGTGTGTAACCTTGGGGTTGAGACCATTGTGCTAAGTGTGACCACAGATCCAAACAGGACTATTCCCAAAAATTCCACAGGAGGGAAGGAAAACTCCCAAGCTCATCTTAGCAGGCCACCATTATCTGAATACTAAAACCAGATAAAGACCCTTCAAAGGAAGAAAATTAGAAGCCATTATCCCTGGTGACCATAGATGCAAAGATTCTCAACAACATATTAGCAATCTGAATCCAGCAATACATTAACAAGATAATATCCCGTGCTCAAGGGGGATTTATTCCTAGGATACAAGGTTGGTACAATACCCACAATTCAATTAATGTCATATACTATGTAAACAAATTGAAAAATAAAAACGTGATCATATCATTAGATGCAGAAAGAGCATTTGATGAAATCTAGCACCCATTCATAATAAACTCTCAGCAAAGTTGGAATACAGGGAACATACCTGTACAAAATAAAGGCCACAATATCACACAATATATGACAAACCTACAGCCAACATAATATAAATGGGCAAAATCTACAAGAGTTTCCCTTCAGATAAGGAAAAAGGCAGAAATGTCCACTTCCACCATTCTTATCCCACATCATAGTGGAAATCCTAGCCAGAGGAGAAAACTAAAGGTATCCAAATTGGAAAAGAAGAAGTAAAAGTGTCATTATTTGCAGATGCAATGGTACTGTACAGACAGAACCTGAACAATTCCACCTAGAAACTACAGAAACTGATCAATGGATTTAGTGTAGTAGCAGGACACAAAATCCAAAATCAGTTGCACATTTATACACCAAGAGCTATCAGAAAGGGTAACTGAGAAAACCATCCCATTTACAATGAATGAAAAAATAAAAATAAAATACCTAGGATTATAGTTAACCAAGGTTGTAAAATACTAGCACTTGGAAAACTATAAGACTTTGAAGAAAGTTATTAAAGAAAATACAAATAAGTGGAAGTACATCCCATGTTCATGGGTAGGAAGAGCTAACATCATTGAAATGCCCATGCTTCCCAATGCAATCTATAGATTCAATGCAATTCCCATCAAGATTCCAGTGATGTAATTCAAAAAACTAGGAAAAATATTTCAAAAGTTTACATAAAACCACAAAAGACTCCACATAGCAACAGTGATCCTGAGAAGAAAGAACAAAGTTGGAGGAATCATGCTACCTAGTATCAAAATATACTCTAAAGCCATGGTAATCAAAATGGAATGGCACTGACCTAGAAACAGACACATAGATCAATAGAACAGAATAGAGAGCCCAGAAATAAACCCACACATTTATAGTCAATTCATTTGACAGAGGAAGCAAGCACATACAATGGGCTAAAGATATTCAATAAGTGGTGCTCCGAAAATTGGACAGATACATGGAGAAAAATGAAACTAGACCATCTTCTCATGCCACATATACAATAAGAAGTTCAGATGGATTAAAGACTTAAATAGTAACCACAAAACTACAAAAATCCTAGAAGAAAACATAGGCAGTAAAATCTGAGACATTGCTCATAGCAATATTTTACCTGATATATTCCCTCAGGTGAAGGAAACAAAAGAAAAAACAAACAAATGGGACTACATCAAACTAAAGGTTTTTGCCTAGCAAAAGAAGCCATTAACAAAATAAAAGGACAACTCACAGAATGAGAGAACATACTTGCTGATACATCTGACATGGGTTTAATATCCAAAATTTACAAATACCGTATACAACTCAGCACCAAAAAAAAATAAAATCCCATGACATCCAATTAAAAAGTCAGGGCATAGGATATAAGTAAACACTTCTCCAAAGAGGACATGCAGATGGCCAATAGACATATGAAAATATGCTCAATTCCACTAATCATCAGAGAAATACAAATTAAAATCACAATGAGATATCACCTCACACCTGTTAGAATAGCTATCATCAATAAATCAACTAACAACAAGTGCTGGTGAGGATGTGGAGAAAGGGGAACCTTTTTGCACTGTTTGTGGGAATGCAGATTGGTGTAGCCCATGTGGAAAGCAGTATAAAGATATTTCAAAAAATTAAAAATGGATCTTCCTTTTTACCCAGCAATCCCACTTCTGGGATTATATTTGAAGGACCCCAAAACACTAGTTCGAAAGAACTTAAGCACCCCTATGTTCATGTAGCATTATTTACAACTGCCAACATGTGGAAGCAGCTCAAGTGTCCTTCAGTAGATAAGTGGATAAAAGAACTATGGGACATTTATACAATAGAATACTACTTGATCATAATAAATAAGAAAATGTTGCCCTTTGCAATAGTATTGATGGACCTGGAGAACATTATGCTAAGTAAATAAGCCAGAGAAAGATAAATATCTTATGATTTCACTCATATGTGGAATCCAATGAAAAAAAATGAACAAACAATCAAAACAGAGACAGACTCATAGATAGAGAGCAGGAAGACAGCTATGTTGGTGGGGTTAGAGAATAGAATGTTAACTACTGGTAGAGAAGACACATACTATTTCATAGCTGAAACACTGGTAAAGCAATGGGATGCAATGCTTGAGACTTTGGTATGAGTACACACCAATCTTTAAAACATGGATAATAAAATGTGTTCATAGGAAAAGCAGAATAAATGTGACTTCATGGGCATTGGCACATGAGGAAGAGGGATCCAAGATTATAATCCAAGATAAAGTTAAACCCTAATTAAAAGAATCCAATCTTTAGAACAAGAGGCAGAGCTTTATTGTACATCATGGAGATGAATAATTTGTTTGAAAATCATGAGCCCAATGAAAAAGAAGAAAGCATTGAGAAGTACAGATTGGTAGTTACAAAATAGCCATGGGAATGTAAAGTACAGTACAGGAAATACAATCAATAATATAATAACTATGTATGGTGCTTGGTGGGTATGGAAAATACCAAGGGGAATTTTGTAAAATACATTGTTATCTAACCACTATCCATACACCTGAAACTAATACAAAATAACATTGAGTGTACACTGTAATTAAAAAATAAAACTGAAAACCAAAAACATCAACAACAACAAAAAACATGATCCCAAGAGGAAATTATCTGCTCATATCCTTCTGCTCCTGTTCCTTCTCTAGGATATTCTTTGCTTCAGAACTCTCTATGGGGATAAGACTGCCATGTACAGCCTTGGACTCCCCAGGTTCTCAGAGGGCCTCAGTGGACTATAATGAAACGAAGGACGTGTCCCTTTCCTAATCTGTACTGCAGTTTCTCACATAGACTCCTGAGCGTCCCCACTCAGAGTCTTACACAGTCTCTGTTGGACTTTGCTTTCTCATAGGGCTACATAGTCTGTTGGGCTCAATCTTGTTTGATGGAGTAGACATTGATTAGTCTTTGATTATTCTGCCTTTTTCCTCCCATTTCTTCACTGAAAGTGCTATTTCTCCAAGATCCTAAAACAAAAGTTGTCACATATACCAATACCTTAGGGATCACTAGTCTCAAAAATGAGAAAACTTAGAGCCCCAATTTGGCCTCTAAGAGCCACTTTCAGTAAGTGGAAACTACTTTGGACACTTAGATGCAGTGATTATCAGGAAAAGAAAGCTGGACATGGCCATATACAAGGGTAGACGAAAGTAGCTTTACAGTTGTTTGTTTGGAGAATAATACAATAATGAATCAATAATAACAGAAAAATAAACTCAGTGTGCTTTACACACTCACAACTGTAAACCTACTTTTGTCCAACTCTGTATATGCTAAAGACTTTGGGAAAACAGATTGCAAAAACATTTAGGATTTCAAAAAATCTAAAATGAAATACATCTCAACAAGAGAATGTCCAGAAGTTTTGTTGTGACTCTAATCCCAAATAAACTGTATGGAAGAAAGAGGTAAGATATCAAAAGGAACTGAAATAGATACACTAGTTCACATACAATACTAGGCTTGAGGCCAGGACGTTATTTTTATTGTTGTTCAGTTACAGTTGTCCCCATTTCCCCCCAATTACTTTCCCCCTACCCTACCCACCCCCACTTCCCACATTCAATCCTCCCTGCCCCCTGCCGTTGTCTTTGTCCATGGGTCCTTAAATGCTTTTCTTTTAAAATATCCTGGCCTCAGAAATAAGAGAAGCCAGGATATTTTTTTAAATTGCAAGAATTTAAAAGAAAAGTGTTTTTCATTAGGAATTAACAAAAATCCTCTAAAAACAGGTCCTATGAATAGCTATTAAGTAGTGGAGCCAGGGCTCAAATCCATGGTTACCTGTCATTTCTCCTTTTAGTCTCTGGAACTAAAAGAGAACCCAAACAACACATTGCTATAATACAAAATTATCCCTCCTATATTTTGTCTTTTATCAACAGACAAAATTTATGTATCTTGAATCCTTCTGTCTTTGGGGTATGTTTGTTCCCATCTGAAATACTGGTTGGTTAAGTAAGGAGACCAGTTTCACAAAGATTTATGGTCATAATTCTGAAAAATGATGTTAATCATTAGTCAAGCAGGATATTAGCAAGACACCAAGCCACTGACCTTCTAATAAGGTTCCTAGGAAGGCTCCTTGCAAACAAATGTCTAACAGGCCTGTCCTATCAGTCCTCAAAGCTGCTCAAGCATTTCCAAATTCACAGAGGATATGGACCTGGAGCTTGGGTCCTTGCCTATGAAAACACTTTCTATGTGTATTCTGGTTTTTTTAAAGGGGATTTAATAAAAATGTCATTTACCACTAGGTAGTGGGTTAGCAATGCAACTTTAACAATACTACGAGATCCGTACTGTGACTATCTCTGTTTGTCCTATGAGCAAATGGAGGCAAAAAGAGTTTAAAACAATCTACACATATTCCCACTGCTGCGAAGTGGTAGAACTAGAACCTAAATTCAGGAATTCTCTTTTCAGCATCTGTGCTTTTAGTGACATCAGTTCATCTCTGAAGTGAGGAATCAAAGGAAAGGGCTTGTCTCACCTCTTCTTCCCTTGTGCACAGGGATCTCACTTTTATATTTCTTTGGCCCAGATGTGGTAAGGACACAGGAAGGGTAAGGAGAACTCATGGAAGATGGACAAAGGAAAAAGGTTCAAGAAGTAACTTCTGCTACACATGAAATATTTTAAGGAAGATTCTCTGAAAGAAATTTATTTCTGTACCCAGCAACATGGTTATGGGGACTCTAGGTCCCTGGAAAGACACCCTAAATACTTAGATATCCAATAAATTAGCAGGTTATGCTGACTGAATGAACAAGTGAACTCATAAGTAACGATATAATATAAAACATCTGGTCACTAACCAGAAATAATAGTTGGAAATGTCAAATATATTAGCTTATGTAATAAAAACCAAAACCTTAGAATTAAGTCATTCTAGGCTTCAGTGCTGACATATATCATGTAATGTATTCAGCTGCATATAACAGAGATGCCAAAAATGTGGTTTAAATGAATAGAATCTATTCTTGTCACTTTACAAGAAGTGAAGCATTTGGTGGTGGTACTGGGTCAGTGATTCCCAGCTGGTATCTGATTCTCTTGGCCTTCTCATGGTCGTTAGCTGGCTACTTCAATGACAGTCAACATGTGTCACTAATCCAAGAGTTTATCATCATGCACCTTCTCCTCATCAGAGAAGAAAACTCTCTCCCAGAAGTTGCTTAGAGGATTTTGTCTAATATTTCATTAGCCAGGTATATCAGTCAGTTGTTGCTATTACTGCCAAACAAATATCCACAAATCAACTCAGGGGCATACAGTAAGTAATACACATTTGCTTCTGTTTCATGCATCTTCAGATCAGCTGGGATGGCCCTGATATAAACTGAAAATTGGCAGGTCAACTAGGAAAGCCGCTCCATGTATCTCTCCTTCTTATGAATCCAGTTTTCCCAAATTCATTTACTGTATAAGTTGTCTTTACCTCATTGTATGTTTTTGCTTCCCTTATCAATATGAATTTGCCATAAGGATGTGGGTTTATTTCTGGGCTTTATATGCTGTTCCATTATCTATATATTTGTTTTTATGCAAGTACCATGCAGTTTGTATTACTATAGCCTTATAGTATAGTTTGATACCAGGTAAATGATTCCTCCAACTTCGTTTTTTTTCTCTCTCAAGATTTCTGAGGGTATTTGGGGTATTTGGGGTCTTTTGTAGTTCCATATAAATTTTTGGAATATGTGGTCTAGTTTTGTGAAATATGCCATTGGTATCTTGTTAGAATTTGTGTAGAATCTACAGATTGCTTTTGGTAGTATGGATATCCTAATGATGTTAATTCTTCCTATCCATGAACACAGTATATGCTTCCACTTACTTGTATCTTCCTCAGTTTCTTTTTTCAGTGTCTTGTAATTTTCAGAGTATAGCACTTTTAATTATTTGTTAAATTTATTCCAAAGTATTTTTTATGCAGTTGTGAGTAGCATTGTTTCTTAGCTTTCCTTTCTGATAGTTCATTACTGGTGTATAAAAATACAACTGATTTCGGATTTTATTTTGTGTACTGCTACTTTACTGAATTCATTTTTGAGTTCTAGGCAGTGTTTCTGGTAGGACCTTTAGGGTTCTCCCTATATGGTATCATATCATCTCCAAATAATGAGACTTTTACTTTTTCTTTTCCAATTTGAATGCCTTTTACTTCTTCTTGTTTGATTGCTTGCGAGTAGGGCTTACATTACTATGTTGAAAAAGAGTGGTGAAAGTGGACATCCCTGTTTTGTTCCTGACCTTAAAGGTAACTCTTTTAGTTTCTGTCTGTTGAGTATGATGTTGGCCGTGGGTTTGTCACATGTAGCCTTTATTACATTGAGGTATACTTCCTCTATGCCCCTTTGCTGAAGGTTTTTTATCATAAATGAATGCTGGATTTTATCAAATGTTTTTTCTGCATCTATTGTTATAATCCTGTGGTTTTTATCTTTTATGTTGTTTATGTGGTAAAACACATTTATTGATTTTTGGATATTATATCAACCTTGCACCCCTGGAATAAATCCCACTTGATTCTATTGTATAATCTACTTAATGCATTGCTGTATCCAGTTTTGCTAATATTTTGTTGAGGATTTTAACATCTATGTTCATCAGGAATATTGGCCTATAATTTTCTTTTTTCAATATAGTTTATTGATTATGCTATTACAGTTGTCCCATTTTCCTCCTTTTATTCTCCTCCACCCTGCACATCCCCTCCAACCCACATTACCTCCATTTAGTTCATGTCCATGGGTCATACATATAAGTTCTTTGGCTTCTACATTTCCTATACTATTCTTAAATTCCCCCTGTCTATTTGTACTATCATTTATTCTAGTTATTTTCTGTACCTTTCCCCCTCTCTCCTCTTCCAACTCCCCTGCTGATAACCCTCCATGTGATCTTCATTCTGTGGTTCTGTTCCTGATCTAGTTGTTTGCTTAGTTTGTTTTTGTTTTTGTTTTTGTTTTAGATTTGGTTGTTAGTAACTGTGAGTTTGTTGTCATTTTACTGTTCATATTTTTTACCTTTTTTCTTAGATTAAGTCCTTTTACATTTCATATAATATGGGCTTGGTGAAAATGAACTCCTTTAACTTGACCTTATCTGGGAAGCACTTTATCTGCCCTTCCATTCTAAATGAAAGTTTTGCTGGATAGAGTAATCTTGGATGTAAGTCTTTGCTTTTCATGACTTCAAATACTTCTTCCAGCCCCCTTCTTGCCTGTAAGGTCTCTTTTGAGAAATCAGCTGATAGTCTTATGGGCACTCCTTTGTAGGTAATTGTCTCCTTTTCTCTTGCTGCTTTTAAGATTCGCTTTATCTTTCATCTTGGCTAATATAATTGTTATGTTCCTTGGTGTGTTCTTCCTTGGGTCGCACTTCTTTGGGACTCTCTGAGCTTCTGGACTTCCTGGAAGTCTATTTCCTTTGCCAGATTTGGGAAGTTCTTTTTTTATTATTTGTTCAAATAAGTTTTTAACTTCTTGCTCTCCCTCTTCTCCTTCTGGCATGCCTATGATTCAGATGTTGGAACATTTCAAGATGTTCTGCATGTTCCTACGTCTCTTCTTATTTTTTTGAATTCTTGTTTCTTCATTCTGTTCTGGTTGAATGTTTTCTTCCTTCCTTCTGATCCAAATGGTTGATTTGAGTCCAGGTTTCCTTCCCATCACTGTTGGTTCCCTGTACATTTTCCTTTATTTCACTTAGCATAACCTTCACTTTTTCATGTAATTTGCGACCATATTCAACCAATTCTGTGAGCATCCTGATTACCAGTGTTTTGAACTATACATCTGACACGTTGGCTATCTCTTCATCACTTAGTTGTATTTTTTGTGGAGCTTTGATTTGTTCTTTCATTCAGGCCATTTTCCTTTTGTCTTGGCTCACCTATTATGTAGTAAGGAATGGAGCCTTTGGTGTTCATGAGGGCAGGGCAACCCACATTGCTGTGTTGTGATGCTGTACATGGGAGAGGGGTCCAAGAGGGAACAGTGCCACTTGATCTGCTCTCTGCTGATTTCAGCCTTCCCCCCGCTACCCACAAGCAAATTGAGCCCTGCTGGTGCTGATTTCCAGGTGAGTGGGTTTGTGTATGTTCTAGGACCCTGTGGGTCTCTCCAACAAACTCTCCTGTGAGACTGAGAGTTTCTCCCACCACCACAATTCCCAAAGGTATTTTCAGTCAGAGATTTTGAGAGTTTATTTCCCCTCACTGGAACCCTGGGTTTCACTGTCTGTCTCACTCCCCAGTTATTCCTCCAGGTTTATCTGCCACATGAATGTGGGACAGCCCAGTACACTATCCACCACCTCAACGCAACCCACCAGCTACAGCCTTGCCTGCCCCAGTCTTCCAGCCACCACCTTGCAGCAAGTCCTCTCTGCCTAGCTGCCTGTCTCCACCCCTCCTACCAGTCTGGATGAATGATTCTTCTTTAACTCCTTGGTTGTCGGATTTCCACACAGTTTGATTTTCTGTCAATTCTGGTTGTTTTTGGTTTTTAAATTTGTTGTTGACCTTCTTTTGGTTATGCGAGGAGGCACAGTGTGTCTACCTATGCCTCCATCTTGGCCAAAAATCCTATAATTTTCTTTCTTTGAATTGTCTTTATCTAGTTTTAGAATTAAGATAATGGTGGCCTTGTAAAAAGAGCTGGGGAGTTTTCTCTCCTCTTTAATTTTTTGGAGCAGTTTGAGAAGGCTAGGTTTTAGTTTTTCTTTGAATATTTGGTAAAATTTACCTGTGAAGACATATGGTCCAAGACTTGTTTGCTGGGAATTTTTTGATCACTGCCTCAATTTTATTAGATATAATTGATCAATTCAGATTTCTGATTCTTCCTTATCCAGTTTTGAAAGATTGGGTGTTTCTAGGAATTTATCCATTTCATCCAGGTTGTTCAATCTTTTGGCATATAGTTGTTCAAAATATTTTCTTATTTTCTTTTGTATCTCTGTGGTGTCAGTTGTTATTTCTATTTTTTTTTTCATTTGGGTTCTCTCTCTCTTTTTTCTTGAAGGGTTTGGTAAAAGATCTTTAAATATTGTTTATCTTTTCAAAGAACCACGTCTTCATTCATTGATATTTTGTATTTTTTAGACTTTATTTCTTTTATTTTTGCTCTGATCTTTATTATTTCTTCTTTCTACTCACTTTGGGCTTTGGGGTTTTTTTTTCTAGTTCTCTTAAGTCTAAAGTTTGATCATTTATTGGAGATTTTTCTTGTTTCTAGAAACAGGCATACAGTGCTATGAATTTTTCTCTTAAGACCAACTTCACTGTATCACACATACTTTTTTATTGTTGTTCAAGTACAATTGTTTCCATTTTCCCCTACCACTTGCTCCCACCTCAGCCATCCCCACCTCCCACCCCTTATCCCACCCCACCTTGGTTTTGTGCATGTGCCTTTTATAGATGTCCCTGAAAACTCTCCCCCTTTCCCCGCTATTATCTCCTCCCACCTACCCTCTACTTTTGTACTGTTGTGTTCCCATTTTCATGCCATTGTATCTTTTGATTTCTTCCTTGACCTCATTGTCAACTCATTCATAGTTTAGTAACATGTTATTTAGCCTCCATGTGTTTGTGTGTTTTAGTTTATTTCTTGTGATAGAGTTCTCATTTCATAACATTATGGTCAGAGAAGATGCTTGATATAACTTCAATCTTCTTAAATTTATTGAGACTTAACATGCCCTAGCATGTGCCCTAACATGTGTCCTAACATGTAATCTATCCTAGAAAATGTTCCATGTGCACTAGAAAAAAATTGTGTGTTCTGCTGCTGCTTAGGGGTGAAATGCCATGAAGATATGAATTATGTCCATCTGATCTAGTGTGTCATTTAAGGCCCCTGTCTCCTCCTTGATTTTCTGTCTGAAAGAAATACCCCCTACAGGGACTGTATTACAGTTGATCTCTCCCTTTATGTCCATCAAGATTTGCTGTATATATTTAGGTGCTCCTATGTTGAGTGCATAGACATTTACAAGAATTATAGCTGCTTGTTGGTTCAATCTCTTTATCTTTATGTAGTGTTTTTCTCTCTCTTATTATAGTCTTTGTTTTAAAGACTTTTTTGTCATATATAAGTATTTCTCCCCATAATTTTTAAAAATTTCTATTTGAATGAAGTATCTTTTTCCATCCCTTTACTTTTATTCTCAGTGTATCTTTTGATCTGGGATGGGTTTCTTGGAGGCAACATCTATATGGTTCTTTTTCTCCTGCCACTCAACTACCCTATGTCTTTTGAATGGAGAATTTAAGCCATGTACATTTAAAGTGATTATTGGCTAGTGGGGGATGGTGGCACCATAATACATGTGACAGAAGATGGTTTCACTTTGGATGGTGGGCACACATTGCAATATATAAACCTTGTATCATAGAAATGTACCCTTGAAACCTAGATGCTCCTATTAACAATGTTACTCCAATGAATTTAATAAAAAATTGTAAAAATAAAATAATCATTAATATGCATATGCTTATTGCTATTTCTTCAAAGCTATGTCTTTTTTTAACTTCTTAAAAATGACCTTTTAACACTTCCTGTAATAGTGGTTTGCTGGTCATGGACACCTTTAGCTTTTACTTGTCTGGGAAGCCCTTTATTTCTCCTTCAATTTTAAATGATAGCCTCCTGCATAAAGTAGTCTTGGTTATAGTTCCTTGCTTTTCATTATTTTGAATATTTCATGCCAGCCTCTTCTGGCCTGAAATGTTTCTGTTGAGAAATCTGCTGACAGCGTTATGGAAGCTCCTTTGTAGGTTACAACTGTCTTTCTCCTGCAGCTTTTACAATTCTTTCTTTGTCTTTAACTTTTGCCATTTTAATTTTGGCCTGTCTTTGTGAGGGCTTCTTTGGGATTCATTTTGTCTGGGACTCTCTATGCTTTCTGGACTTGTGTGTTTTTTTCCTTCCTTAGATTAGGGAAGTTTTCAATAATTACTTTTTCAAAACAGATTCTCAATCCCTTGCTCTTTTTCTTTTCCTTCTGTTATCCCTATGATGCAGGTGTTGTTACACTTCATGTTGTCCCAAAGGTCCCTTAAACTATCCTCATTTTTTTAATTAATTTTTTTTTGCTGCTCTAACTGGGTGTTTTCTGCTACTTTGTCTTCCAAATTGCTTATTTGATACTCAGTTTCATCCAACCTACTGTTTATTCCTCCAGTTTATTCTTCATTTCAGATATTGTATTCTTCATTTCTAATGTTTTATTTATGGCTTCTGTGTTCTTTCTTATGCTTGCTATCTCTTTGTTGAAGTTCTCCCTGAGTTTCTTGAATATCCTTATAACCATTTTTTGAGCTCTATATCTGGTAAATATCTTGCCTTTATTTACTTAGCTACTTTCTGGAGATTTCTTCTGTTCTTTCATTTGGTTCATGTTTCTTTATCTTTCCATTTTAGCTGCCTCTTTGTGTTTGTTTCTATATATTAGATAGATATGCTATGTCTTTCAGTCTTGATAGGGTGACCTTATGTAGTAGGTGTCCTTTGGGACCCAGAGGTGCAGTCTATTTAATCACCTGAGCTGGGTGCTCCAGGAATGCCCGTTGCGTGGTCCTTCTGTTGTAACTGAGTTTTAATTGCTATTGGCCAGTTCGTGCATAGGGTCAACCTTTAGAGGGCTGACTATGAGGACTGATCTTGACCACAGTGTATGAGCTGTTGTGCAGGTGCTGACTATGGTAAGTAGAATCCACCCAAGCAGTGTCTGGTGCCTGCCAAGACCTTCCTTTGGATATGCCACTTGTGATGCTAATTGGATGCTCCTCTGATATTGTCTGAAGCTGGTTATTGTCAATATGTTCTAGGATCTCTTAGGATGGTCTCTGGTACAGGTTAATGTCAGTCACCTGAAACAAAGGCTTTTATTCTGTTTATTATACCTTGTTTTTATTATACTTTGTTCAATGTGATTAGTAGCTATTTCTAGACTATTCTAGTAGACTCTCATAGAAGAAACTTAATTATTCTCAAAAAGGATAGCTCTTATATGTGTGAAATGAAAAATTCTGTCTCTCTAATTCATTTACTCTCCAGATTAAAAAGAGTTTCTTCAATGATTCCTTTTATTATATGTGTAAGCCCTGTAAGTTCCATTTTTCAGAAGGCCCCTAGGTAGTCATATGTAGAAAAACTCTTAACTGAAACAATCAAGACAAACATTGGCTGATTACTCTTATAGTCAGTCTATGTAATATTTAATTGAAGCATGTAATTAAATAATAAGTACAATAACATAAACAGATTCAGGAGATACCCAAATTGTGAAATATACAATACAACTGAGAGTACCATTAGTTAATCAAGATATTTAACAAAACTAAATTGGTTCAGAGACCTTTGACAAAATGTTTTCTAGAATCACTATTAATAGCTCAAGGACTTATGATGGGGTTACTTCCAGATAAACTCATTGTAAATTGAAAATATTGTTAAGAAGAAAAATGTATTCAATATACCTAGCCTATTAAATGTCATAGCTTAGCCTAGCCTACTTTAAACATGCTCAGAACACTTACATTAGCCTAGAGTTCAGCAAAATTTTCTAACACAAAAACACACTGTGGAATAAGGGTTGCTCACCTTGTGATTGCACGGCTGACTGGAAACTGTGTTCTCACTGCCACTTTTCAGCAGCATGGAAGTATCATAGAGCATATGGCTAGCCCAGAAAAAAATCAAAATTTAAATTTTAAGTACAGTTTCCACTGAATGCGTATTGCTTTCATACCACCATAAAGTCCAAAATTCACAACTTGAGAACCATTGTAAACTGGGTGTAGATTGAAATCCATTTTGCAATTGAATTTCTTACCACTCTGTTGCTTATTTTTCCTTATTTCCCACTTTTGCTGGGTCTTCTACTGCTATTGTATCCTTTATATGTGTCCTTAAAATCTTTGTCAGTTATGCAATATGAAACCCAAAGAAGAGTAGTTTAATGAGACATAGCTTTATTTTCTCATATGTTACAAGAAATAACTTTTCAATCTTTGCTTACCCTTCTTGTTTTACTGCATTTGGACCTAGTAATCCCATTCCAAACAGCTCACCTGGTGAAGCTGACTGGAAATCTTTTATGATGTTGCTTCTTATGCTTGCCCCTCCATCTTCTTTCCATCACTCTACTCCTTAACTATTGGTATAATTGTCAAAACTCTAGCCTCATTTCCATCCAGTGCCAGAGATTAATCCTTGTGGGCATCATCTTCAGCCCTTCGAAAATGCATGATAATGTTACCACCTCTGGTTTGACAGTTTGTCCATACTTGTAAGCCAGGCTCCCTAGTTATCTTGAGATCACCTTAGACACAGTAAAGCTCAGATATGAAATCTCAGATGCTTGAATCAGAAAAACTTGAATTTGCAGAAGGATTCCACAATATTCTTCCTACACAATACTAGGTTGTCTGAGCATTAAAAGAGATAATGAAGAAGGGTTTGATCCCTGATAAACTTGTATAGTGCTTAAGTGTGAAGCACAAGTTTAAGAAGTTCACATGTGTTATCTTGTTTAAATCCTCACATCAACCCCATGAGCTAAGTACTAGTAGTTCTATTTGTAGATAATCTGAGTTATAAAGTATTTTAAAGGCTCAGTCAGTTATATAGCTATATAATTTTATATTAGGGTTGACCAAGAAGTTTGTTTTTCTCCATAAGACGGCTCTAATGTGCTTAGTTGTCTTTAACTTCATTTAAAACAATTTGTTAGATTGTTATGTAACAGAGGTCATATTAGTGTGCATTAAAAAAACTTATCAAAATTGGTGAATTTTTGTTGCCATTTTAATATTGAAGATGGAAGAAATAAGCAACATTTTCCACATATTATACTTTATTATTTCAAGAAAGTTTAAAAACAACTGAAACAAAAAATAATTTGTGCAGTGTATAGAGAAGGTACTGTGACGATCAAACATGTCAAAAGTGGTTTGTGAAGTTTTGTGCCAGAGATTTCTCACTGGATGATGCTCCATAGTCTAGTAGACCAGTTGAAGTTGATAGCAATCAAATCAGATGTTAACTGAGAACAAGTGACATTATACCAAGCAGAAGATAGCTGACATACTCAAAGTATCCAAATCGATAAGTTATTGGTGAAAATTAAAAATGTGTCTTTTATTTTATGGAAAAAGCCATACAGACTTTTTGGACAACCCAATAGCTATAAGTGGTAGCCCCAGGACTTAAACACAAGTTTGCTACTTCCAGAATTTTCCCTGCTGACCACTATGGTGTACCATCTCTATATTGGTAGCTCTTACTATGGGTGTTATTGACCTTAGCTGCATAACCTTGACAAAGGGGAGATGCAAGAAGACTGAGGCTTCCTTTTTTGCATGAAGTAATTCTTTTCTACCTCTTTTTCCATCACTTACACTCCTCTTTCACCTCTCCTGTGCAGATGATAAATCATAGACACTTCCTTCTGTCTTGCCACTCATGCCCAACTCTTCTCTTCATCCTTCCTCACTAGGAACTTTCTATGCTACTCTATGCCAGGTTTCCATGTGGTCTGAATTCTTCCTAATTCTCACTGTACACTTATGGACTTACCTCAGTTTGTCATCAGCCTTTCAAAAACATTCCTACCTGAACTAGACACCATGTGAATGGCCAGAGTACATTCTCAGGAGAGTAGTTACTTCCTATGACCTGGATGTTATGCTTCTCTTTACATTTCCCTAAAGAGTGTTGATTTCCTTAGAAGCACAGTGGAAAAAATAAAGGGGTGATTATATTTGGAGGTCAGGGTTGAGGATGAATTATAAGTTTAAGTAGAGTGGTCAAAGTACCTCACTGAAACCAGCATGATGTGAACAAAGACTTGAAGGAAGTGAAAAGTGAGCTGACCTTTCATGGTTGATATTAATTACATATCTATTCTCTCCATTTTTTATACAGAGGCTCTTATGATCTGGATCAATTTACAAAAAGAGTGTCACATTTTATCCTTCCAATTTTCCATTAACAACCCCCAGCCTTCTCTCACCTTCTTTCAGTCAGGGACACAGAGTAAAGCATTATCCAATTCTTTTCTTTTCTTTTCTTTTCTTTTCTTTTCTTTTCTTTTCTTTCTTTTATTTTATTTTCTCACCCTCCCTCCCTCCCTCCTTCCCTCCCTCCCTCCCTTCCCTCCTTCCTTCCTTCCTTCCTTCCTTCCTTCCTTCCTTCCTTCCTTCCTTCCTTCCTTCCTTCCTTCTTCTCTCTTCCTCTCTCTCCCTCTCCCTCTCTCTCTCTTTTTAGATAGAGGGGAGGAAGAGGAGGAGAAAGAAAAGGAGAGAAACATCAATGTGTGGTTGCCTCTCACACACACCCTACTGGGGACCTGGCCCACAACCCAGGCATGTGCTCTGACTGGGAATTGAATGGGTAACCCTTCAGTTCACAGGCCCGCACTGCATCCACTGAGCTACATCAGCCAGGGTCTGTATCTAATTCTTAATTTCAGCTGTCAGATAATTTTTCTTTTCACATAGTAGGCACTTCACAAATATTTATTAAATGAATCAATAAATGAACGAAGGCTACTAGCTCATAATAGAAGGTGGTAACTAATAACTGATTTTGAAGACTCCAGGAATATATTCCCTTGAATGGGATCTTTGGAAGAAGCACTTATGCAAAACCTGACAGTAGATTCAAGAAATAGTGGGTGGTGGAATTGTCATTTGGGGCTGAAGCTCTCCCTATGCAGTGCTTTAATAATTGCCTTTAGTTAAGGGTTCATAGCTCACTCCATGAGCTACCCCTGAACTTGAGAACTGTGCACTCATTGATTCTGTGAGAATAGGAAGTGAGAAAGTCAACCTTGAGGTATTTTTCCATTTAGCTTTTAATCTTCCAAATGAGCTTTGCTACCATTTACCACAAAGCAAACAGCAAGCAATTTTTCCCAGGGTCCCACATCTTGGGCGGGCTAAACACAAAAGGCCCTTGCCAAAAGTCCCTGCACTGAGAGTGTTGTTTGTAAAAAAGAAAACAAATTCACAAACCATGGAATTCTGACATAGCATGCAGGAGAACTTTTTGGGACATAATATTTCCTTGGCTTGAAATATGCAAACTGTGGAAATCAATGTAATCTATGTGTGTGAACATAGGTAATGAGCAAAAGAAACTTAGAAGATGGGTGAACTTATAGTTTATTGTCCCACCTGGAGCACTTTTGACAGTAAAAGGGTCTCTATTAATCATCACATTAGGAAAACAGGGATAACCAAGACTTTCTCAGGCAAATCAGAATATATGGTGACTTTTTATAGAAGAAAAGTACTGTGAAAAATGTGTACAGAGAAGTATAGGTAAAAATTAATATTTTCCTTCCCTACTGTGCATTTACACAACCTTTGGTGCTGCCATCCTAACTATAGAATCACCAAATCATAGAATTTGATTTCACCAGTTTCAGATGTGCCAGCCCCATAACTGCACGAGCCAGTTCCTTAGATTAGTAAATCTCTCTTTCTCTCATCGCTACAACACACACAACACACACACACACACACCACTATTGTCTTATCGTGTGGCAGATCCTGGCCTGCAGGATCTGTGTATGTTGTGGCTGCTTGTGAACAAATACACACAGACAACAGAAGTCCCATGGAGAAAAAGGGACGGCATGGCCACTCTCTGAGAGAGAGAGGGCCAGAGAGCTCAAAAGCCTGGACAGGCTTTTATTGCTTCTCTGGGTACATTACATGGAGGGTAGTCCTCAGTTACCATGCACAAGTTCACTGCAGGGGATTACCTTTTACAGATAACAAAGGAAAGAGTGTTGCTAATTACTTCAAAGAGAAGGATGTTGCAGACCAAGGGGAAAAGTGGTTGAATTGGTCATACTCCATACTTGGGAGATTTAGTTCATATTTTAGGAAGTTGCAGTAAGCCCTTGCTGCCTCAATTCAGGGTGAGGGAGTTTTTAGCAGAAACAAGTCTCATAGCAGTCTAGGTACAATTCAGGGTGTATAAAACCCCTCCATGGGCATGGTCCTGCATGCCACTCTCTCCCTACTGGTTTCCACATGAGTGCTGAGCTATATTTCCACACCATATGAAGTGGTTCCCTACATTACTGGTTCTGTTTCTTAGCAGAACTCTGCCTAATATAGTCAGTATTCCCAGATTTTCCTCAAAGCTTATTTAACCAGAAGTTAATTGGCAGGCAGATTTTGGGTGATCTATTACTAAGTGTGAAAACTGCAAAAATCTCTGTTCCCAAGTTCTCCACCCAAAGAGGCAGGGTTCATTTCTGATTAATCAACCTATCCTCAATGCCTAAGACTGTGCCTGGCACAGAGGTGGAGGAGGTACTCAGTAAATGTTTGTGGGTGAATTTACATGACAGTAATACTTACCTGTGCAAAAAATCAGGTTTAGGCTGCATTGTCAATTGACTAATACTTTTGTAAGTAAACAAGGAGCTATTTACAATGATCTTAAAGAAAGTAATTTTGTATAGACAGAGATGAATTGAAAATCTAATGTAGTCACTTAGTCAATTTGGAATTTTTGAGGGTTTGGTAGAGGGAAATGGAATACCCAACTTTCCTCTTGATATCAATGTACCATAATAGTTAAGAACGAAAACACTGCTGCTAGAACATCTGAATTCTAATCCCAGCCCTGCCATCTGGTGTCTGTGTGACCTTGAGAAGTTTACTTAAACTCTCTTAATCTCAGTTTATCCACATGAAAAACAGAAATAAAAATGTGCTACCTCAAAGGTTGAGTTAATACAAATTAAATACAGACAGTCCCTGAGTTAGGCTAGTTCAACTTATGATTTTTCTACTTTATGATGGTCCAAAAGTGATACTAATTCAGTAGAAACCAAACTTTGAATTTTGAGTTTTGATCTTTTCCTGGGCTAACAATATGAGGTAAGATACTCTGCTGAGATGCTGGGCAGAGGCAGTGACATGAGTATGCCCAGCTTTAGGCTAATGTAATTTGTTCTGAGCATCTTTAAGCTGTGATATTTGGTAAGTTAGGTATATTCAACCCACTTTTGACTTACAATATTTTCAAATTACAATGGGTTTATCAGGATGTAACACCATCAAAAGTTGAGGATCATCTATACTCAAAATAGTGCCTGGTATCTAGTAAGTACAATAAAGGTGTTGGCTGTCATTACTATTACCCTCTTTCATTTGGTGATGAATACTCATTGTCTGCAACTATGCTGAGGGCTAGATATTTAAAAAGTAAAGCAAAAAGGCAACCTGTGAAGAGATCAGTCAGAGAAAAAATTTTAAAATGATGCAGTAAATGTGCAAAAAGGTAGTGTTTAGGAACACGGAAGGCAGCTCACTATCAAAACCAAATAGCCCATGAGGCTTTATGGAAGAAGTGAAATTTAAGCTAAATTTTGAAACATGAGTAAGAGTTCACAAGGCAGAGCAGTGGAAAAGGCATGTCTGGGTGAGGAGGCAAGATATACACAAGCATATGACATAGTTTGGGAAATGATGAATGTGTTTTGAACCAGAGCAATGTCCAAGAAGTACTCAGTAGGTAAGAGACAAATGGGCCTAGAGCTCCGGAGAAGGGAAAAGCTGGAGGATTAATCTAGAAGTCATAGTGTCAGAAAAGTTGTCACAGTAAGCTCTGAGCTGTGCATAAGAATGAGCATGTGGGTGAGACATATGAGGGTCATCGAGGACCATGGTGTTAAGAGCAGCTGGGGGTGACACACTTGCCACAGATCAGTCAAAGAGGTATGGTGGAAACACAGAAGAGAATGACATGGTTGGAAGCTGAGACAGAGGAGCTTTCCAAGGTGAAAGCATGCTAATTTCTTCTTGTCACTATAATTTTGCTATTTATGTAAATAGAATTTATTAAAATACATGGTCTTTTCCTTCACTTAGTGTATTGTTTTAAAGGATCATCAATGTCATAGCATGTGCCAGTACTTCACTCTTTCTCTGTGTGGCTGAATAATTTTCCATTGGGTGGATATTGCACATTTTGTTTATCCATTCATCATTTGATGATCATTACTGTTGTTTCCACTTTTGGGTGTTATGAATAATGCTGCTATGGATATTCATACACAGGTTTTTGCATGAACATATGTTTTTAATTCTTTTGGGTCCAACAATTGTAAATTACCTAATAATATAATGAAATTCTATGTAACCATCAAAAATAATGGTATAGAGTTGTATATGCTCATATGAACCAAAGAGTTAAATGAAACTACAAAGCACATTACAGTGTACATTGAATAAACATATTTTGTAATTAAAAGCAAACAAATAAATGCATGAATAAGAAAAAATAATAAAGGGGGATGGATGACAGGAGGAAAACGATTGTTTCAAGTCTTCCCTTCTTCCCAAAAGCAAGCACCAAAATGCAGAAGCCTTGGAAACAGTCAAAAGGGGGATGTACCTGTTGGCTGTTAAAAAAGAAACAATAGCTAAAACAGCCTCACCAATTACCTAACTTTAAGGTAATCTTATTTCACATCTTTGGGAGTTTTCCATGAATGTATAATTAAGATAATTGCCAGTAACTATGTGCATTTAGTCAAAGTAGGAAGTATTTGCTGTTCTAGAACTTGTGTGGGCACAATTTAAAACTAAAAAAAAGGAAAACATCTTTTAATGCTCTTGAAGAATTTCCAGGGCTTTCACTCCCAGGATACCATCCAAAAAATTATCATAAATCTTAGTTTTGTCCCTGTAGAGCCATCTGCTCCTAGAAGAGCTCTCCCATTTACCTGTCCTTTCTTTTGTTTTGTGAAAATCTCTCCCAAGTAAATGCTGCTGTAGTCTGTAACATTGGCGGCCTCAACTGTACCTTGTTTCCCTAGAGTTCACACCTCAGAGGGGACGTCCTGTCCCCTAGAATCTGGATTACCCTGTGACTCACCAATGGAGTGTGGCCACCATGGAAGCGGTGCTGTGCCAGTTCTTTGCCTAACCCTTAAATATCCTGGCAGCTTTCTTGCCTTTGTACTCCCAGGAGACTTAAACCACCAAGTAAGAGTCTGGCTACCCTGCTGTAGAGACCATGTGGAGGGGCCACAGAGAGGCTGCATGAAGAAGTGAAGAGACCCTGAGCCATCCATTATCCAGTGTCCCTCTTGCCCTAGTGGCTAAATATAGCCACATAAGTAGCCACTGTAAAGACCAGCAGGGGAGGTACCCAGCTGAACCCAACCCAGTTACTGAATCCTAACCAAAACAAAATTAGTTATTGTGTCATAGGCCACAAAGTTTGGGGATAGCTTGCTATACAGCTATAGATAAACAAAACAATTAACTGTGTCTTTTTCCTGAGAAAGAAAGGTGTAAAAAAATTTGAAGAAATTTAAATGACCTTACCTCAAAGGAATAAGAACAAACTTTTTCATGTTTCAAGTTAGCCCGTTTATAATCAACCCCTTTCATATCACAAGTAGAAAGATTGAGACTGTTGAAAATCAAGTGAAGCAGTGAGCTTACAGAAATTTGTTTCCTTCAGCCCACATAAATTCATTAGAGCTGAGTCCCCTTTCTGTTAAAGCTGTAGATCTCAAATTTTTCTCTCTGCTGTTTTCATGTGCTTGCTTGCTGAGAAGTATATTGAAATGCATGTTCATTCCCTAGACAATCCCATTACCCTCCCTTTCAGCTTTAATATGCCCCTGGAACCTACTCTACTCAGCGTCTCCTCTCATTTTCTCTGTACTTGCTCTGTCCTGTGGGCCACCACAGCCCCTGTTTCTCCTGAACACTGGTTGTCAAAGTGTAGATCCTGGGCGAGCAGCAACAACATCACCTGAAATTTATTAGAAATGCAAATTTGGGCTCTACTTCAGACTTACTATAGCAGATACTCTAGAGATGGGGCATTGGTTTGTTCTGATGATTTCTTTTTTTTTCTTTTTTTTTATTTTAATCATTGTTCAAGTACAGTTTTCTCCCCCCTACTCCCATTCCAGCCCACTGTTCTGATGATTTCTAATGTGCACTGAAGTTTGAAAACCACTGCCCTAGATCAGAGATCTGCATCCTTTTTTCTACAAAGGGCTAGTTAGTAAATAGTTTAGGATTTTGAAGCCAAATGGGCTCTGTTGCAAGTATTCAACTCTGCTGTTGTAACATGAAAACACTCACAGACAGTATATTAATGAATACGTGCAGCTGTGTTCTAATAAAATATTACTTATGGGTACTAATATCAATATTTGGATTCCATAAGATGTTCATATATCACAACATATTATTCTTTATATTTTTTCAACCATTAAAAACGTGAGAATTATTCTGTTTGAGGGCTACATGAAAGCAGACAGTGGACTAAGAATGGCCTGCAGGTGGTAATTTTTGCAAACCCTTGCCTGGAACATCTCCAATTTGCTCTCACACATTTTGTTGATGTATCCATCTTTGGTTGAACAATGTTTTCTTTTGAGACCTCCAGATGACATGTCACACTCTCCAGGCCATTACCTTACCTGAGGCCATGTCTTGAGGAAACAGCTCCATTTGGGACACTGCATTTAGGAGAATTGTCTGTATGTAGCCCCCTAGCTGGGACCCTCCTCCCCTTCTGGATAACTGATTCCACCTCAGGTCAGTCTTGATGGCAGTGGATTCAGAGGACAGTTTACTCCCCAAGACCAGCAGTGTAGTCCATGCTGAGCTGGGCTCTCATTACCCCAAATAAACCAGAAATATAAGTGGAGATGGCCCCTCCAGGCTCACCCTGGACAGGGATGAGGTTCTTGGACCAGACCACATCCTCTGGAGCTGTTCATTCAAGACTGTGTGTTCCCTGGGGCTGGAATCTGAATTGTTTGTGTAATGCTATTCCAAATCACACCTTCATTCCAAGTGGTCCAGAGAAGACCAGTGTGTCTTGGCACAGTTGGGAGAGAAAGTACAGGGAACACTGTAGCAAGCATTAGAATCTTCTAATTTTAAAAGAAAAAGATAATACTGAGTCCTACTGCTCTCATGGGATGTAGACGTGTTCCTCTCTCCCTTTCCCTTCCCCTCCTGGGAGAAGTACAGACACATTAGTGGTGCTGGTGGTTTCTGTTCCCATGCTGCACAGTCACAGTCCCCCCAGCAAATGACTCCCTCCATCTCGGCCGCCACTCTGGGAATTGCAATTCTTCCAGGCTCCTGAGGTAAGTGGAAAGCAGATGGAACCTTTTTTCTTGTAATAAAAAGAAGCAAAGCATTTCAGGATGTCTTGTTTCTGGCCAAGCCGAGGATTTTATTGTTGTTATTATTATTATTATTATAAGTGAAGCAGAAAGGTATGAAATTGGTGAACTTCTCTTCTTGCTTTGGAATTAGAACAGAATCCTTCTTCTGATAAAGATCAGGAACCCAGTCCATATACCACTGCAATCAGCTTCCCAGTATGGAGCTGGTCCAAGGTGGAGCCTAAACAAAGGGATGGCTTTCTCTAACCAGTAAACTGTATACACACTGTGTGAGAGAAAAATAGGGACTGGCTGGTAAAATGGTTACTACAATTGTCACCAGTAGCAGTTACCGTGAATGGGGCACTTGACGCCAAGAGATATGAAATAGAGATGCTGAGAGATCACGTAACTTGTTCAAGGTCACCCAGTTAAGTGGTCAAAGTAATTACAGTTCCAGATGTACAATATTTGGCTCCTCTGTCCTTTAATTGCTCCAGGAGACACCCCAGCATCAACTGACAGGTCATTTTCCTAATATTGGCACCTCAGGGTACGTGTACCACCTATTGTTCTAAGCACCTTACATAATCAACTTGTCTACCCCCATCTTTATATAGTAGACACCATTATTATCCAACTTTACATAAGAGGCACTTGAAGTAAAAAGAGGGAATAACTCCTCACACACAGCTAGCAACTTATTTGATTTACTCAGTGGAATCTGAACACAAGGCCCCTGGTTTAGTAGCAGCTGCTCTTGCCCTGCACTGCAGGCTCTGGAGCCAGATCGAGGCTTCAAGTCCCTGCTCTGCTGCTTGTTGACTGCATAATCTTTGGAAAGTTATATAATATTTCTTTCTTTAAAAAAGATATTATTTCTTTATTTTTAGACAGGTGGGAAGGAAGGGAGAAAGAAAGGGGGGGAAACATGAATATGTGAGAGATACATCAACAGGTTACCTCACACACCCCCAGCTGGGAACCTGGCCCACAACCCAGAAATGTGCCCTGACCAGGAATTGAACTGGCAACCTTTTGGTTCAAAGACTGGAGCTCAATCCACTGAGCTACACCAGCCAGGGCTAGAAGGTTATGTAATATTTTTAAACCTCAGCTATTGCATTTGTAACATGGGCCTAATGTGGTTAATAGTGACAAGTAAGAGAATTATCCCTTGAAAGCCTACTTGGTAGGCAGGCAACAGATCCTTTAAAAAATGGAGGCTGTTATTTACTAAATATTACCAATCTAGAGTCCATCCAGGCTAAATGGAGGGACATATGGACTTTTAAATCTATTTTAGTAATTTTTTTACTAAAATATATGTACATTATATAAAATGCAATTAGAATGAAGAAGACAACAGTCACATAATCCCAGCAGTAAGAGATTAGCATGATTAACATTTTGGTATCTAGTCTTCTGATCTTTTTCTATGTATATGTATATAATTTCATAAAACTCAGATAATATTGTACTTAAGTTATACACTAAATTGTGTATTATGAACACATTTCAACATCATTAAATATTCTTCTACAATGTCATTTTAAAGTATATTTTTTCACTGTATGTTTATACTATAATTTTAAAAATCAATTCCCTATTGTTGATTATTCCAGTTGCTTTCAATATTTCCCTAGCATATAATTAAAGCTTTAATGAAAATTCTTTCATCAAATGGAAGAATACAGCCTTCCACATCATTTGGAATTTAAGCGTCATATTTGAGATCTGCATTTGGGTTTCTTTCTGGGCACATATTTACTGTGTAACCTTGAACAAGTTACTAGACCTTTTTGAGTTTCAGTTTTCTCATTGTTAAATATGGATAATGATAATAGCCTCCACGAAATGACTGAGAATTAGATTGAGAGACTTCACATACACAACTGCCAGGTCAAATGATATGCATATTTTCAAGACACAGGATAAAATTTCTGTATTACCTTCCAGAAAGGTTGAGCTATTTATATTCTTGCCAGCAGTGTGAGACAGTACCAATTTCTGTCAAAACTTGACAACATTCAGTATTAACATAAAAAACATTGCCAATTTGATTGGCAGAAAATATTTTAGTGTTGTTTTGATTTGCATTTCTGATCAGATGGATTTTTAAATAAAGGTGTACCTCTGTGAGTCATGCGGTACCAATGATCGGGGAAGAGAAGGGCGACCACTGAATAAAAAGACTTGGAATGAAGAATAGCAAAGAGTTTTGAAATATGCGCTGTTGGGGAGAGACAGGACTTGGAAGAATAACACTCCTAACCCCATAAACTGTGCCACCAGACACCAGATCTCATATTTATAGGCAGTATTTTACACTGGGTTGTCTGGGAATTTGAGGCTGCCAAAATTCAATGATTGGACACTAAGTCTCAGATGGAGGACAGACAAGAGAGATGAACATGTTTTTCCCAGGCTAGAACGCCTCCAAACCCTGCTCCCTGTGTGGTGATGGATCAGTCCCAACAGCTTCTGTGTCTGGTGTCATCTGCTTCCCACTGTCACAGTCATAGAGTACAGGGGCAACTGAACAACATGGCCATCAGATGATGATGCAATGTCTCTGGAATCTGCCAAAGAGAAAGGGCAGACCAACCTACGTCAATTAAGGAGCAGTAAAACTCTGGGAGTTAGACCTTGGCTCTTCTTCATGGCTTTATTACAGCTCAGAAGAAAATAAATAAGCATGATAGGGAAATGTGGCTGAATTCAGCTTTCATGACTTCATTTTACTAGACCTCTAGGGTGTCACACACCCCCACATGAACAGTAATGATAGGTATTTTCTATTTTTCAAATTCACCTATGGATTTATTTGTTTCCTGAGGTCTTTTGCAGTGCACTTGGTATTCTGACCTGAAACCAGGACCACATTTAGTCACTCAGCCACACTTAACACTGTGGATGCAGAGGTACAGAAAATATGGCCTTGTCCTGAAGCTGCACTCAGTGAAACCACCTGCAAATGATTCCAACTTAGTGATTTAAAAACTTGTAAGCACAACATTTCAAAAGATTATATCATTGATAGCAGGTACCAAGTAGCTTCTATTGGCTCACCCTCTCTTAAAGGGCAACAGACAATGAGAATAAGGCTAGGTCAGGTACTGTCCCTGGTGGAAAAGAGGCTTTCCTTCTCTGAGAGCCACAGGGAAGCCTGCGACCTACCTCTGCCTTGAGTTGCCCACAATGACTACATTTGGTGGTCAAGTCTCACCCACACAGAGAGCTGTTCTGCCCCATGCTCCATTGCTTTTCAGACAATCCGCACAATCCTTCTGTCTCGCTCATGGGTACAGCAGGCCAAATAGTCTCATTGTCTGCCTTCTTTCTCCCAGCACAGTCCAGCACCTTTTATATTTTATTTTTTATTTTTAATCCTCACCCAGAGATATGTTTATTGATCCTAGAGAGAAAGGGAGAAGAGAAAGAGAAAGAGAAACAATAAGTTGTCTCCTGTACACCCCTACTGAGGACCAAACCCACAACCTAGGTATGTGTCCTGACCGGGAATCAAACCCTTGACATTTTGGAACTCAGGATGATGCTCTAACTAACTGAGCCATCTGGCCAGAGCAATACTCCAGCAACTTTTAAGCACCCACCTTTTGGAGGGAACCAATAAAGCCTGTGAGGTAGGTCACAGGCTTCCTTGTGGCTCTTAGATGCCACATTCCCCCTTCCTTACTTTTCTCTTCTGCCCTCAAAAAATTTTGGGCTCCCTGCTGACCCTGTGTTTACCCTCTAGCTTGCTAGGTCATTGTCTTCGCTTGTCAGTTTTGTCTATTTTACCACCTTCTCATTCACCTCCAATGGCTAGTCTATTCTAGTGTCTTTCTGATTTTACATCCTAAATATCTCCTATGTCTGTTTACTTCTGATTGTCTCCACCTACCAATCTACAATTATCACTCCCCAGGACCCTTGAAACTTTTGGTTTCCACATTTTTCAGTCTTGTTCCTCTTTGATTCACTCTAACCAAGCCTTCAAGGATTTAAAATAATTCAATGGCTTCCCATTGTTTTTAGGAAAGTCACAAATCTCTAATCTGCTCTTTTTGACTCTAGCCCCCATGCACATCTTTTGCTTCACCTCATTCCATTATTCCCTGGACTTCCACCACCGTGGCCATGGCCATCTTTCAGTTTCTCAAATCATCCCTGTTTCCTTCTTCCTCCTCTGCACTTGTGTTTCCTTCAGTCTGGACCACTTTCCCCATCCCCCACTGAGGTCCTCTGAATCTTTCAGATCTCCTCCCAGAAGTTACTTTCCTGTAGATGTTCCTCACCCTTAACTAGATCAGACCCCATATATGTTCTTAGCTCTCCATGTAACTTTTCCTTCATGAGTTTTTGCACATTCATGAATGTATATTTGTGTACTTATTTAAGGCTGTAGTCAGTTAGACTCTAATACTGGTAAATAAAGAGATCATGGTGTTTTTACTTAATAGTAAAAACATTTACTATTTCTAGCACATATTTGGTATATAACAATCAGTAAATTATTTATTAAAATGATGGAGAAATTACTTAACAAAACCAGTATCTTTCTTAAAAAACCATAAGATTTTCCCTCAGAAATAGAACATCTATGCATGAGTCCTCCTGATTTGGTTACATTGGGGTGCTTTGGGTAACAGGATCAAGAGACCATTTATCTTTGGGGTTTCATGAATAGAGAGAACCATCTAGGAATTTTTATTCTTTTATGCCAATTTTATAGGGATCATGGTGATTTAGGGTGAGCATGGTATAGGATATAAAGCAATGTATCTAATTAATTGCTTCTCCCCCACCACTTCCTACCCTTGACCTACTCATTCATCCTTATCTCAGATGTATGCAGGGATCTTGTCAGCATTAACAGGAACATTCTCTTCTTCTTGCTGCTTCCACTCATTTGATCATTAAATGGGCATTTCTTTCTTTGTCATTACTTTGATATTTTTGAGGAGTACTGGCATGTCATTCTATAGAATGCCCTTCAATTTGTGTTTTTTCTGGTGTTTTCTTTGTTTAAAATAAAATATATATATATATATATATATATATATATATATATATATATTATGCAACCAAAGGAATAAATACCTAGGAATAAACCTAACAAAGGATGTGAAGGACTTATATACTGAAAACTACAAAGCATTATTAAAAGAAGCTGAAAAAGATACTTAAATGGAAAACTATTTTGTGTTCTCCAATTGGAAGAATCAACATAGTTAAAATGGCCATATTACCCAGAGCAATATACACATCTAATGCAATCCCCATCAAAATCCTAGTGTCATTTTTTAAAGAAATAGAGCTTTGTATGGAACAACAAAAGACCCCAAATAGCCAAAGCAATTGAGAAAAAGGGCAAAGCCAAGGTATCACATCACCTAATTTCATATTATACTGCAGAGCTACAATGATCAAAACAGCATGCTCTTGATAGAACAGACACACAGATCAATGGAATAGAATTCAGAGCCTAGAAATAAAACCACAGCCATATGGGCAGACAATTTTTGATAAAGGAACAAAACACGCAATGGTGAAAAGAAAGCCACTTCAGTAAATGGTGCTGAGAGAATTAGAAGGCCACGTGCAAAGGATTGAAACTAGATTAGTTTGTCTCCATGTACAAAAATCCATTCAAAGTGGATCAAAGACCTAAATATAAGATGTGATCTGAAACAATAAAGTACACAGAAGGAAACATAGGTACTAAACTTGTGGGCTTTGTTTGTAAAGAACACACATTTTATGAATTTGACCCCAAAAGCAAGGGAAATAAAGGCAAAATTAAATGAACGGGGCTATATGAAACTTAAAAGCTTCTGACAGCAAAAGAAACCAACAAAAAAACAAAAAGGCAATCAACCAAATGGGAGATGATATTTGCAAGTAACAACTCCAACAAGGAATTAATATCCAAAATGTATAAAGAACTCATACAACTCAACACCAAACAATCAATGAAAAAATGAGCTGAGGACCCACACAGACAGCTCTTCCAAGAAGACCTACTAACAGCCATTGGATATATGTAAAGATGTTCAACTTCACTAGCTATTAGGGAAATACCAACCAAAACTACAATGAGACACCAACTCACACCTGTTAGAATGGCTATTATCAATAAGGCAGATAATAACAAGTGTTGGAGAGGTCATGGGAAAAAAGGAACCCTCATTCAGTGATGGTAGTAATGTCAACTGGTACATCTACTGTGGAAAAGAGTATGGTGGTTCCTCAAAAAATTAAGAATAGAGTTCCCAATGACCCAGCAATCCCTCTTCTGGGTATCTACCCAAACATCTCGAGAACATGTATTCACAAAGATATATGCACCCCAATGTTCATTGAGGCATTATCACAGTGGCCAAGACATGGAGACATCCAAAGTGTCATTTGATAGAGGACTGGATAAAGAAGATGTGGTACATAAATACAATGAAATGTTACTCAGCCATAGGAAAAGATGAAATACTGCCATTTGTGACAACATGGATGGATCTTGAGAATATTAAGTGAAGTAAGTCAGTCAGAAAAAGCTAAGAACCATATGATTTCACTCATATGTGGGATATAAAACTGAAAGTCATGGACATAGAAAACAGTGTGGTGGTTACCAGAGAGAAGCAGTAAGGGGTAGTAAAGTGTAAAGGGGTCCAAATATATGGTGACAGAAGAGGCTATTATGGAAATGTATACCTGAAATGTACATGACCCTATGAACCAATGTCACCCCAATAAATTCAATTTAACATATATTTGACATATAACATAATGTGAGCTAAAGGTGTACAACCTGTTGATTTGATACAATTATTTATCACAATATGATTATCATTGTAGCTAAAGCGTATAAGGAACCTCTGTAATATCTTTGCAACTTTCTTATAAATATAAAATTATTACAGCTTTTTAAAAGGGCATATACATGGGTAAGAACTGAGAAAATATCTATGTAAAAACTACACTATATTTTCTCTATATGGCCCTTATTCTCATCCATCTGTCCTAATCTTACTTAAAGTTCTAGATCCAGCTAAATTTCCATAGAAATCATTGAACCCTTTATTGAATAATTACCATGTTCCAATCACTGTGCTGAGCACATCACATATATTATTTAATTTTATCCTTAGTACATAGTGGGGTAGGTATCATTTTCCCTATTTTTTGAAGCTTAGTGACTCAAATAACTCATTTAGTGTCATCTGACCAGCTTCAAACTTAGGTCTGGCTGACTTCAAATGCCACACAGTTCATCTCACTGTGTTCAGCTGTCTTTAGTTACTCCAAGAAACACTTCTTAGTGATTCTTATTCTTACTAACTCCTTCTGCCTCTGAATTGCTAAATTTCTTTTAGGTTATGACACTTAACTCCAGATTTCTTTATGTTCTCTGCTAATTTGGGGGGATTCCATGTAAATTCCCCTGTCTCCTCAATTGTCCTTGTGAGTAGGAGAGTGATGACTGCCACCTCTATTCCTCCTTACCCTGAGCTAAGTTTGGATAAAAAAAATATTAGGTCTGTTTCAGGCGCTCTTTATAGTTGTTTATAATCCCACATGGTGTGGAGTAGTGAGGGAGGGTGGGAAACTAGGAATTCATCAAAGAAAAAAATCTACATGAGACAGTTGGTTGAGGGGATATCCTGCATCCAGTAGTGTGCCCAAGCCTTTGGAAGTATTATGGCAGTTTCATTCACATTTGCACTCTCCCAAGCAACTAAATAATCATAACAGGAGGTATTGTGCCCATGAAAAAGGCAAGTATATGCCCTTTTGAAAATAAACAATGTACATCTTGTCAGTGTGATGGCAGCCTGCGAAATAGAAAAACATATGTCACTGTGGTGACAAGTGTTAAAATAACAAACTATAGACAGTGCTGCCTCCCAAGCAGCTTGGATTTCTTAACTGCAAGTTGCTATAGCTCTTTTCCTTTCTTAATTGTGAGTCGTTATCCTAATTGTCTCACAGACTTGTAATGAGGCTGTTCAGCCTATATTAACATCATTACCATACGCCATCACTGGTTCTCCTTGCACATGGCTGTTAGGATTTGTTTTGTTTTGTTTTTTTAATTGCATGTTCCACTGCACAACTACATTTTCTTCATATTCTATCCAAACTCCTACCTTTGCTTCTGGTTATGAAGTATCTCTCCCAGGTCATTTGGGTTCCAATAATCAGGTTAAGTTGTTCTCTCCAGACATTTTGAATGAGACTCACTCTTCCAAGTCTGCTTTCAGAAAAGTAGGTGAAAGTCATTAAGAATAGACTTCCTGAGCAGTGACTTTCTGGTTCATCATTAGTCACTTCCTTGTGAACAATTGGGAAAATATATTTCATGTAAGTCCTGGTAGGTATTAAGATCCTCTGTAAAGTCCTGTGAGGATACAGATAATTTTATGACACTAGGGAAAAAACAAGGTTTCCATTTTTCAAATCTGAGGTTTCTTCTCTCATTTTAAAGTCTCAATACCTTCCACTTTTATAATTTCAATAAATAAATAGGAAATAATTCTGAGGAGTTATTTGCATACTTAGAAGAAAGTAAGTGTGCTCTAGTGAGTTAGGGATATAAAAGGGTGTTCTCAGTCCAACAGTAGGCACAGTCTTTTCTCAGAAATAATTTCTACTCCATGGGTTGGATTTATTAAACCAGAGGTGTACGGTACAGGGAAATGTAATGAGTCTTACAGACCCTTTAGTTCTTAATTGCTTTTACTTAATCATGACCCAGTTCTACAAGATGAAAAATCATTTGGCTATAGCCTAGAGTAAAGAAATATTCACACTACAAAATAAAGTCTTTAGAGGGTAACCGCAGAATTGATATTTGTATTGGAAACTCGGGTAGAGATTTTGACTGGTAATCAATCTAGAATCTTGTCTTGGTAGGCCAGGCAATTGTCCTACATCTTTTAGAAACAGTGTGCTCAGAAACAAGATGGAATACACTAATTCATTAACCTTGATTTGGCACATGGGATTTCAAACAGGGCTTAGATGGGCATGCTGAAGTCCAGCTTCTACATGGCAACATAGCTATTAAGTGATGGAGATCAAGAGCTGAATGGTACCTATCTCCATTAGAAACCAGGCCTTTTGTACCAATGGGAACACTCCTGAAGCATCCAGTACAGCTACTGAGCAAAGGATCCTGTATGCGTTCTTACCATGGAGAGGTCCTGGTTCACAATAGACCCTTTCCAGTCACCTCCTTACAGACAGAAAGAAGCATAATTCAGTCCTTCAAGAATAACCAGGCACTGCTTAATGCAGGAATGGGACCCCATTGACAAGTATACCTATTTCATTGTGCTTGAGAAGCTCATTCCAAGAAGAAATTCTTAATAATTCAAATATAATTCAGGCCAAAACTAAGGATAAGAAAAAAAAGGAGCTATGCCAATTCTTCATCTAACCTCTAATTTGAAAATGTTTCCTTACTTTATATCTGTGCTTACCTTCATTCATTTACTCATTCATTCACTCAGCCATCAACCAGGAAGCAGAACCTGTGCTAAGTGTTGGCATTAGAATGGTGAAAACAGCATGTGAATATGTCATAGGATGAAGAGGGGGTGAGCAGGGGTAGCTTCATTATTGATTCTGCTTCCTCTTGAAGAAAATAATATCTCTGAAGTTGCAGCAGTTTCCTGGAAGTAACTTGTTAACTGAATGAGGAAATGGTATTCCTCATTCTGGAGTGTTATTCTAGAGACTCAAGTTCTGTGGTGACACACACTGAACAAGTGCCACACCAGCAACTTGTATCAAGAGTTGAAGGGTCATTTAACTGAGGCAATGGCTCTTTGGGAAAGAGTCTTGATAGAAATCTCTTGGTATCAACAATGGGGAGGAGGTCATCTGACCATCTTCAATTTCCAAAAGAAAATCCTGGGAAATCCACTACAATTCTCTGTGACAGGTAGATGGATAAAAGGGGCAAAAAGCAAGTAAGCAAGGCTATGAATGCTCTTTCTAATCAAACAAGGTAACTGCCAGATCTCAGAACTTCTCTTGCTGCTTAACATTCATTTTTGTGTAACAAAGGGGATGAAAAAGCTGACTCCTTGATATGTGTGTAACAGATATCTGGGTGACTATTGGATGATAGAAGCCCAGAGATCAGGAGACAAAAAAGGGTACATGCTTTGAATGTAATCTGGCATCTCTAAAATTAGTATTTAATTAATTCATTTGTTTAGTATAAGTGATTTAACATGTGAAATTTATAGGATAAATGCCAGAAATATAATAAAGTCAAGAGAAATACAGCAAATGATACCCTAATGAGAAGTCCTTCTCAAAATACCATACCCTGTATTTTTACAAAGTCCTCACACAAACAGGTGATGAAAGACAAGACTCCTGTCAACAATTTCTCCTCTAAGTGAGAATGTGGGATTAGACAAATATGTTCTTTCAATTGTGTTTTGATTAAAATATTGACTTAAGCTTCAACAGACACCACTCTTCATTTTAGTGAGGTTGAGAACAATGGAAAAATCACAGCCGTCTCTTCTACAAAATGTTTCAGGAAGGTTCATGGTAGTTACTTACCCTTGTCTAGGGAAAGCTTCCCCAAACTCTCAGCAAAGTGGAAGTAGAGGGAACAAAGCTAAATATAATAAAATCCATATATGACAAACCCACTGCCAGCATCATACTCAATGGGCAGAAACTATAACATTCCCCTTAAGATCGGGAACAAGACAAAGATATCCACTTTCACCTCTGTTATTCAGTATAGTACTGGAAGTCCTAGCCACAGCAATCCGACAAGGAGATAAAATAAAAGGCATCCAAATTGTAAAGGAAGAAGTAAAATGTCTTTTATTTGCAGATGACATGATACTGTAACATAGAGAACCCCAGATATTCCACCAAGAAACTACTAGAACTTATAAATGAATTCAGCAAAGTAGCAGGATATGAAATTAATATCCAGAAAACAGTTGCATTTTTTTACCAGTTGCATTTTTATATGCCAGTAACAAACTAACAGAAAGAGAAATTAAGAAAACAATCTCATTCACACTTGCTTCAAAAAGAATAAAATACCTAGAAATAAATCTAACCAAGGATGTAAAAGACCTGTACTCAGAAAATTAGAAGACACTGAAAAAAGAAATCGGAGAAGATACAAATAAGTGGAAAAAACATACCATGTTCTTGGACAGGAAGAATTAACATCATTAAAATGTCCATACTACCCAAAGCAATCTACAGATTCAATGAAATTCCTATCAAGATTCCAATGATGTATTTCACAGAGCTTAGAACAAATATTTCACAAATTTAGATGGAACTACAAAAGGTCCTGGATAGCAACAGCGATCCTGATAAAGAAAAACAAACTTGGAGGGATCACATTACCGAATATGAAATTACACTATGAGGCCATAGCTTTCAAAACAGAATAGTACTGGCATAAAAACAGACACATAGATCAATGGAACAGAATACAGATCTCAGATAAACCCACATCTTTAGGGTCAATCAATATTCCACAGAGCAAGCAAGCACATACAATGGGGATAATTTATTCAATAGATGGTGCTGGGAAAATTGGACAGATATATTCAGAACAATGAAACTAGACCACCTTCTTAAACCATGCACAAGAATAAATTCAAAATGGATCAAAGACCTAAATGTTAGACCCCAAAACCATAAAAATCCTAGAAAACATAAGCAACAAAATCTCAGATATTGCTTGTAGCAATATTATATCAAATATATCTTCCCAGGCAAAGGAAACAAAACAATAAATACATACATATATACATACATACATACATAAATAAATAAATAAAGCTACATCAAACTAAAAAGTTTTTGCATAACAAAGGAAATCATCAACAAAATAAAAAGACAACTCAAAGAATGAGAGAACATTATTTGTCGACATATTTGATAAGGAGTTAATAC
Source organism: Phyllostomus discolor (assembly GCF_004126475.2). Taxonomy (NCBI): domain Eukaryota; kingdom Metazoa; phylum Chordata; class Mammalia; order Chiroptera; family Phyllostomidae; genus Phyllostomus; species Phyllostomus discolor. The sequence continues at coordinate 43,834,449 of NC_040913.2, read as the reverse complement.
CCAAAATTTATTTAAAAAAAACCTTACAAAACTCAACACCAAAAACCAACCCAATAAAAAAAATAGACAAATGACCTAAATAAACACTTATCCAAAGAGGACATACACATGGCCAATAGACCATATGGAAATATGCTCAATGTCACTAATTATCAGAGAAATGCAAATTCAAACCACAACGAGATATCATCTCACACCTGTCAGAATGACTATCATCAATAAATCAACAAACAAGTGCTGGAGAGGACATGGAGAAAGGGGAACCCTTTTCCACTGTTGGTGGGAATGCAGACTGGTGTAGCCACTGTGGAAAGCAGTGTGGAGATACCTCAAAAAATTAAAAATGGATCTGCCTGTCAACCCAGCAATCCCACTTCTGGGAATATATCCAAAGGAAAGAAAAAAACACTAATTTGAAAGAACATATGCACCCTTATGTTCATTGCAGCATTATTTACAGTTGCCAAGATATGGAAGCAACCCCAAAGTCCATCAGTAGATAAGTGGATAAAACAACTATGGGACATTTACACAATGGAATTCTACTCAACTGTAAAAAAGAAGAATGTTTTACCTTTTGCAACAGTATTGATGGACTTGGAGAACATTATGCTAAGTGAAATAAGCAAGTCACAGAAAGAAAAATACCATATGATTTCACTCATATGTGAAATCTAATGAACAAACTGAACTAACATGGAAAATGTGGACAGACTCATAGATGGAGAGCAGGATGACAGCTGGAGGAGAGGTTAGTGGAAAAAGTGATTGAGCAAAAAGGGAAAAGGACTCATGGACATGGATAACAGTATGGTGATTGCTGGGGAGAGGGAAGTATAAGGGTACTAAACGGTAATGGAAAAAAATACAATGAAGATTAAATCAAAACAAAACAAAACCAGAAAGGTTTTGGGAAGTTTCCTGATAATTGCTTACCTATCCAAAGGAAAACTTCAAAGGGAGCCTGCGGAATTGTAATTGAAGAAGCTGTATATGTGAGGTTTTGCCTCCATGAAGGAGTTTAACATCCCTTTGCTACAACTCTTCACCACATGACCACTGGAAGAACAATGTAATCTTTCTTTCTCTTGCTTCCAAGAGTCACTGACAGAGATATGGGCACACGGACAAAACAAGATCTACATTGTGTGGTTCACAATTTTGTAGGCAGTCCTAGGATATGAAATGCTCTGAACTTCCTGTCTTGGTCATCTCACAGAAATATTTTACTACAGGTGAGGTTTTTATCTCCTAGACAGTGACCTCGTAAGGCTCTTATTTCAGGGCTCACACCCTGACAGTCGCCCAAAACCTCACTATGTGCAACTCATAGTCTCTTTTTTGACCACCCTCCTGCAGCAGGTGCACAAAGGACCCCACGACCACCCCAGCTTCCAACACCAGGAGCAACAGTCACCAAAGGCCCCATTGACAGAGGTGGATGTCCTAAGATAGCTTTGACAGAATTCTGGGCATCTTTTTACTTGTGGAATCCTTGGCCCCTTCTTCCTATCTGTGTGATAGCAGAGCCTTAATAATCTGAGAAAATAACTTTATTTTGATTTTTTTTCCTGGTCTCTGGATTCCCTTTCTTTCCATGATCTGAGACTGTAGGACCATCAGGAGAGCCATCAGCAGCCCCTGGGGAGCAAGTTGGATGGAGCAGCTGGGGATACCATGAAAGGCTTTTGTCCTGTCAAAGGAGCCAGGACACACTCCAGCACAGAGGCCATATCATCTGTATTAGCATTATCCCCAACATCAGGCAATATGAAGTGTAACAATGGTGTAAGCTGTTTATATCCTCTCCACACCCAGCAGTGTGGTTTGGGGAGATTAGGATCTTGGCATTAGGAGTTTTTAAATTTTAAGTACCTTAGAGATAATTTAATCCGGCTGTTTTCAAATGCCATTTAGCTATAGAAGCCTTGGCCCAGGGAAATTATCCTAAAAGTACATTACTGAGAACAGAGAAAGGTAGATGTGTTCTGATTAAAGCAGGAGTGGGACAAGATCTGGGTCCTGCCCACTCAGACAGTAACTCAGACCCTGAAGAGCAACATGATCCAATATGGCAGTCACTGGCCACATGGGGCTATTTAAAGTTTGCTTACATACAATTAAATAAAGTTTAAAATTCAGTTTCTCAATTACAGTAGACACATGTCAGCACCATAGCTACTAGTGACAAATGGCAACCTATGGGACAGCATGCATATAGAACATTTCCATCATAGCAGGAAGTTCTGCTGAACAAAAGTCTTCAATAAGACAGACAACAGCAATGCTCTAGTGTCCAGGAGATTTCTAAGGAAATTGCAAAAATTTTAGGACTCTGGGAAGCACAGTCAGAAAACCACTGGCGTATCTGACACCTGACTAAGAAGAGAAGTCCAAAGAGGCAGCATAATTTGCCAACCACTTGACTAGTTATTGAGCTCCACCTCAGGTGTCATACCGCACAAGGGGTATGAGGTTTGGAAAGGTACTTTAAATTTCATACATGTTTAATCAACTTCAGGCACTTAAATTAGAGACATTTAAACTCACACCAAGCCCAAGAAGATGTGAAAGGAAATTCTGTCAATTAGTGAGAAGCTAATTAATCTTTCTTTGCCACATATACTCTGGCAGGATCTAAAAAGTGCTGTTTTGCTCAGAGCTGCAAGATTGCTTGCTGTGGAAACAATGCATAATTATAATGTTGATTTCTTGACTTTGTTCAGAAGCTAGCAGTGGAGGGCAAATCTTGCCAGCAGTCACCCCTGCAGTTAGAAAGGAAAGGAATTAGAAATCAGAAAGATCCTTTAATTAGTGAACCAAGATATTTTGGATTTTCTCCTTTTCATAGAATAAGTATATTTTATCTTGCATAGCATCTTCCAATTCAGATACTTCAAAGTGATTTCCTAATTACATTTTGTTATTTTTCAATCTATGTGTTATTATTATTATTTTGAAATACATGGAAGTTCAGAAGAGGCTCATTATAGATGAGACTCTTCAAAGAGCATCCACCAGGACCTGCTAACCATTGTGCTTTTTCCAAGGGCTTGGAAGTAGCCCAGTTCTACTTCATATCTGATGACACTTTCCTTGCTGTCCAAATCATCCTGTGGCTGACACTAAGACAAGTCTGTGTACAGGGAGATACTCTAAGTGAGTCCAAGCCAAAATGGCATCTCCATGTACCCAGCCAGCCAGCATCTCCATATATCATCCAGCCACCGAAGCATCCAGAAGTTATGAAGTTTGAACTCAGTGTCAGCAACAGTGCTAGGCACAAAGGCAGTTATGTAAATGAGGAAAACAGTACTTAATAATGGCAACTGACTCCTAAACTGTTACAAAATGGTAACTTCTGTGACAGAAGCAATTGTAAAGAGTAAGGGGAGTGCTGAGAAAACTTTAGCTTCCATCACTACACTGAAATTGTTCTAATGTCATGCTACTGAACTTTATGTGTTATTTCCTTGGCTTCTTCACTTGTCTGATAACTTCCATTCATTCATCAAAGTTCAATTGATGTCACTTTTATCTGTGATTGTTTCCGACCACAACACCTTCCCAAATGATGAGCAGAATTGGGTGCATTATCCTCACTATCTTTAGGGCAGCTCATACATTTCTCTATTTAGTACGTCACATTGTTTTTTAATTATTTGTTTATGTTTGTATTACCCCTTAGGAATACCCTCCAAGGTTCAATTTCTTCATCCATATAATGGAACAATGTGAGGAGAGTACATTAGTTCTCAAATATATGGTGACTAATATTATCACATAAATGAATAGGTGAATGAGATAGATAATGTGGTGTATGACTTGGGCCGTGACAAACGAAATATGCCATATGGAGAAGATATTTTAATTTTAGTAACACTCTCCTTAGAGTTTACAATAAATCTAAAACTGGGAACTAGTCTGTTAAAAGTTCATTGTTCACATACTGAGTATCTTTTAATTCTATTTATGTATTCACTTACTAAGTATTTATTATAAACATATACATGAAATGTTTGGGGAAATTTCAGAAGAAGGACAAGGTATCCTCTCTGGAAGATTTTTAAAGTAAAGACATATGAAATAATTAACTCTGCAGACATATAACTAGTAAATGCAAAAATGAAGAATATATATGAAGGACATATATAATGAATACAATAGTTGTTCAGAGGATGTAGATTTTGTTCTGTTTTTGACTGAGGAAAGTTTCATAAAAGAGGTGAGGCTTGAAAGGGCCTTTAAATATAGGTAATGTTTGGAAGGACTGATTGGTAATGGTTTTCCAGCAGTGGGAGACCAGAAGGACAAGAACAGAGGGGGCATGGACAAGGTAGACTTGGGAGACAGCAAGTAAGGCATCTAGCTAGACAAGAGCACTTTCAGTGAGAAATTGCAAGAGATAAGATTTAATCTTTTATTCTACAACATTTACTGAATTCCTGGTATGTGGCAGGCACAGTTCTAGGCATGGAGAGCATGAACGAGATAAAGTGCTGATTTCAATGAACTTAGGCAAGAAAAATAAAAACAATAAATATATAATAATGACAGGGAATGGTGAGTGCCATAAAGAAAAACAATGTAAGAAATGAGGAAAGAAGTTTCTGGGTTGCCCTAATAAGAGCTCCTATTTTGGAAACGAGGTCAAGGAATTGTTCTCTGATGATGTAGCATTTAAGCAGTGACCTGATTGTAGTAATGGAGAAAGCTGTACAAATAATCTCAGGAAAATGATTCCAAGTGGATATCACTTGGAATCAATTGACATTGAGGAGATCAATACTAAATCTCTGAAGCAGTGGCATGCATGTTGCATTTGAAGGAAATAAGGAGTATTAGAATTCAATATCAGAGAGGTAGGCAGGGCTAGCTTGATCAGAACTGGATAAGCTATAATGAGGGCTCTGGGTTTCAAAGTGTGCTTTGAAGCCATTCAAGGTTGGGTTATAAATGACAACTATGTTTTAAAAGGATCCCTTGGACTGATATATGAAGTACAGATTACAATTATCACAGATGGAATACTAAATACTACTTTAAGTGCTTCCCAATTTTTAACTTATTTAACCCCAACAGAACTCTAACAGAATTTTAACAGGAGTTGACTGTTAAAATTCCCACCTTACAGATGAGGAAACTGAAGTACACAGAAGAGAAGCAAAGCTGTGATTTGAATTCATGATCTACCCACTTCCCTAAAACGCCTCTCTAGTTTCCACCTAGCCTTATACTAAGTGTAGCAGTAGAGATGGTGAAAAAAGGTTGAATTGTTGGTATATTTTCAAGGTTGTGCCAATGGGATTTGCTGATGGGTTAGAAATAGAAGATGAAAAAAGAAAAACAAGAGTAATCTTAAACATGTTGATTATGTAACTGCATGTTAGTAATTTTGAGCTAGAAACACTGGGAGAAAATCAAGTTTGTGCCTGGACAGAAATCAAGGTTCAGTTCATGAAAGTTTAGATGTGGAAGACATCCATTTGGAGATGATTATTTAATCAAAGTATAGACTTCAGAGAACAGGTTGATGCTGGGGATCAAAATTTTGGCATCATTGTATATAAATGGTATTTTAAGCTATAAGATTGAATGAAATCACCTAGATAATGAATAAGAGAGAGAAAGGCTAAAAACTTGGGGTGCTCTAATAACCAGGGAAGAGAAAAAGTACTGAATATTAGATTCAGCAATGACATTGACAACTGTCTTTTGAGTGGACTGAAGACAGATGTTTGATTGAAGTGGGTTCAAAAGAGAATAATTGGTACTTTTTTTGAGACCAGTTTATCAATATCTAGTGAAGTTCAAAATGAAGTTACCCTAATGATCCAGCAATTCCACTCCTAAACATATAACTTAGAGAAATATCTGTACCTATAATAGCAAACCTAGTAGTACTAGTCAACCTACATACCTATCAATAGAAAAATTAATAAGTTAATTTTGGTGTATTCATAGAGAATACTGTCTATCAGTTTGAACTAAGGCTACATATAACAAAATGTCTATGTCTCCAAATGTGATGGTGAAGGCAAAAAGGCAGAAAAATATAGCATAATACCATTTATATATCAGGTTTAAATGCATGCAGTACAATTCTAACATTGTTTGAGGGTATACAATTTGGCATAAAAGTAAAAAAGAACTAACAAATTTCAATCTCAAGGTAGAGTTACCTCAGGAGGAGTAGGAAGAAGAAAATCTGAGGACTATTAAATATTTTCAACTTTATTGACAATACCTTATGTTTTTAAACTAAAATCTCTCTTTTTATGTATAGCTTGTAACATAACTTATTTTTTAATTTTTATTGAATTTATTGGGATGGCATGGGTTAATGAAATTATATAGGTTTCATATGTACAATTCTATAATACATCATCTGTGTATTGTAATGTGTGTTCACCACTCAAGTGTCTTTCTGTCACCATTTAACCCTCCCCTTTCTCCTCCTCTCCATTTCCTCTTGTAATCACCATAATGTTGTTTGTGTATCAGTTTGTTTGTTGCTTAATACCTTCATCTTTTTTCAGCAAACCTCCCAATCTCCACCCTCCCAGTCTGAGAGCTGTCAGTCTGTTCTCTGTATCTATCAGTCTGTGTCTATTTTGTTAGCTACTTTGTTTTGTTCATTAGTTTCCACATATAAGTGAAATCATATGGTATATGTCTATCTCTGACTGGCTTATTTTGCTTAGCATAATAATCTCCAGGTCCATCTGTGTTGTTGTGGAAGGTAAGATATCCTTTTTCTTGACAGCTTAGTAGTATTCCATTGTGTAAATGCTTTTCTTTATTTTTAAAAGATTTCATTTATTTATTTTTAGAGAGGGGGGAGGCAGGGAGAAAGAGGGAGAGAAACATCAATGTGTGGGAGAAACATTGATTGGTTGCCTCTTGCATACCCCCTACTTGGGACTGACCAGCAACTTTTGCATATGCCCTAATCAGGAATCAAACCAGTGACCTTTTGCTTTGCAGGATGATGCCCAACCAACTGAGCATGCCAGTCAGGGCTGTACCACAGCTTTTATTTACTTATCTACTAATGAGCACTTGGGTTGCTTCCAAATCTTACCTATTGTATACAACGCTGCAATGAACATAGAGGTGCATATATTCTTTCAAATTAGTGTTTCAGGTTTCTTCAGATATATTCCCAGAAGTGGAATTGCTGGGTCAAAAGGCAGATCCATTTTTAATCTTTTGAGGAAACTCATACAGTTTTTTACAGTGGTTGCATCAACCTTCGTTCCCATCAAAAGTTCAGAAGGGTTCCCTTTCTCCACATCCAGCACTTAATGTTTGTTGATTTTTTTATGGTAACCATTCTGACAGATGTGAGACGATATCTCACTGTGGTTTAAATGTGCATTTCTCTGATGATTAGTGATATGGAGAATTTCTCCATAAGTTTATTGGCCATTTGTGTGTTCTCCTTGGAATAGTGTTTATTTAGGTCATTTGTCCATTTTTAATTGGATTATTTATTTTTTGGTGTTGAGTTTTATAAGCTTTTTATAAATTTGAGATATGAGCCCCTTATCAGATGTATATATCATTGGCAAATATGTTCTCCTAGTCAGTGGGTTGTCTTCTCATTTAGTTGGTGGTTTTCTTTGCTGTACAAAAACTTTTTGGTTTGATGTGGTCCCATTTGTTCATATATTCTTTTGTTTCCCTTGTTTGAGGAGACACATCTGAAAAAATATTGCTATGAGAAATGTTGGAGATTTTATTTCCTATGTTTTATTCTAAGATTTTTATGGTTTTGAGCATTACATTTAAGTCTTAAGTACATTTTGAGTTTATTCTTGTGCATGACTTAAGGATATTGTCTAGATTTATTTTTACACATATGTGTCCAATTATCCCAACACCATTTATTGCATAGATTGTCTTTACCCCATTGTATCTTTTTTCCTCCTTTGTCAAATATTAATTGACCAGAAAGGTGTCAGTTTATTTCTGGGCTCTGTATTCTATTCCATTGATCTATATGTCTGTTTTTATGCCACTATCATGATGTTTTGATTACTATGGGCTTGTAGTATTATTTAATATCAGGTAGCATGATCCCTGCATAAGCTAGTATCTGCATGCATGGATGTTTGCTGTGTTATTCTTTGTTTCTCCTAAATGTAATAGTTATTGTATGATATCTTTTATAGAGATAATTAGAAAAGGGGCAAAAATAGACAAATCTTTTGAGGAGTTTGCTGTAAAAGAATATATAATGTATAGTTGAAGATGAAGAAAAGTTTTTATCTGTAGAGATAGTGTATATTGTGGCTTGTTTGCTTACTGATGGCAGTGATTCAGTAGAGATGAAATAATTGATGATGTAGTAGAGTGAGGAGAGAATTACAGAATTGTCTTTGACATAGCAAACAGTAGAGGTTGGTCTTACAGAGGAGCACTGTAAAAGAGTAAAGATTTAGGGGTTGTAGAATTGGTAGTGGGAAGGCAGGTATGTTCTATTTGATTGTTTTCATTATTTTTTTTAGTGAGATAAAAAGTAAACTCAGCACGTGAATGTGAGGAAGGGAAAAGAATATTGGCAATGTGCGAGAGCAGCCTGGGAAGAATAGGAAAGTGAACCGAGGAACTGCAGTAGGATGGCTGCACAGCACTGAGGCCCATGTGAGTTGAAACATCACTTTAAAGTGAATCCAGTCCTCATGGGTATGTGCTTCTTCTCCACCTACATTCAGTTCTCCAGTGCAGGCACACAGTAGGTGATTGGCATTTTTCAAGTAAACATGATGAATGGCAAGGAAGACAAAGTAGTTGAGAGCTTAGGCAAGGTAGTGATTACAGTGATAATCATAAATTTTAAGCTAGGTAAAGAGGGAAGCTGCTAGGACACAGTATTGAGATGCTGGAGGTTGTACAGTAATTGTTAAAACTAGGGTCTTAGCATGGGAGTGAGGTTCAGATGATATGGAAGACAAGATCATTGGGAAGAAGGCCATGAAATCATAAGACCAGCAGATGGATGGATTTCCTGCACAGATATTAAAGTCACCCAACATGGTGACAAGAATAGTGCAGAAGAGAAAGATAATAAGCCAGGAATGTAAGGGGGGGTGATCCTGAGATGTCAGGTAACTACAACAAAGAAGACTAATGGGTAGACTAACTTGATGGCATAATTTCTAAAGGGCTTACGGACAGGTTGAGACAAGGTGGAGGCTGACTTATCCATAATGTGCAGGACACATGCTGCTTAATATTTTGAAATATTTAATGTTTAAAACCAAAATGAAAAATCAATATATGCATGAATATACAATAATGAACCTAGCCTAGGTTATATTCATCTTTACACCAACAATATTAGTTATAAAATATCATCATGTGTGATGTATATATACAGATATATATGTGTATGTGTATAAATATATATATATATATAATTTTTTTTAATTGAGGAAGAGGCCTGTAAAGGCAAAGTGCTCAGGACCCACGAAATTCATAATGTAGGGCTTCAGGGCAGAGGGAGAAACAATGGTCTGGAGTGTCAATGAACCAGCATAGAGCACACCACCCCAGGCTCAAGATCATGAGAGGTGGGGGAAATAATAGCCTCCACTTGAGATGCTAGCCCTTAGTGGTCATTCATTCATTCATTCACTCCCCTGGTTGTATATTAGAATCACCTGGAGAAGTTTTAAAAGTTCTGATGCCCTGGGTCTACTCTAGACCAACCAAATTATAATTTCTGAGAGTGAACCAGGCATTAATACTTTCTAAATCTCCCCCAAGTGATTCCAATATAAGCTGTGATTCACAGCTTAGACTGTGAACAATGAAAGGGAAGAAAATGAAGGTGAAGATTACTTGCAAAGGTGAGGTTGAGGCTATGCTATATTTTGCTGATTGCAGACAATGCATTTCATTGGGCATACTGAAGGTTTAAGTTGTTGAAAAGAAGTGGACATTTCAGTCAGATAAGGTGATAAGCAGGGCACCAGATGGATAAGAATCTAGGCATGGGTGCTGTAAGGGTTTCAGGTTTCAATGGTGTTAATGCAGTGAACAAAGATATTATATGAGGAATGATGGGATTGGTAGTGACACTTCCACAATGGAGGCAGTCAATTAGCTCTAACTGTTACATTTCCTTGCCTGGTGTATTATGCCATTTATAGTGGAAAATGGAGACCAACCAGGGCAGATAAACTGACGACTCACTCCAAGCATGTGATGAGCTGTGGGCATCCTGCAATCTTCCATGGTGCTGTTGAAGCCACAGAAGCACCAACTTGTCAGAAGGATAGGACAAACTATCCAAGGGCCTGATCATTGATCTGGGAAAAGCACACTCTCTCCTTCAGGTGATGGTGAGCAATGCGATGGGAATACAAGTATGTGCTGGCACATTTCAAATGCCAAAATACCCATTCACGTTTATGTAAGAACTTTTTTTATGATTATTTGATTTACTACTAAGACTAAGTCAAGGTGATATTCTTCTCTAATACATTAAGTAATACACTCATGGTAAAGGTACCAAGGGAAAATGCAGCTGAGTAAGACCCCAACTACCTAAAAAGCAAGAGAGCGAGATTTAGTTTTCCACCATCAGTGAGCATGGGGTCTCAAAGCCTAAAATACTTTCTTAGAGATAGACAGTTGCCATTTTATACTACTGAATTTATATTCTTGAAGTGGTCTAAATTTTTTAAAAGGTATGAAAAAGAGAATAATGGCCACAAAGATATGCGTGTCTAAATCCCCAGAAACTATGAACGTTACTCCACAAAGAAAAGGGGACTTTGCAGATCTAATTAAATATTAAGATAGGGAGGTTATTACAGATTATTGAGGTGGGCCCAAATACAATCACAAGTGTCCTTATGAACAGGAGCCAAGATAATTAGACTATAATAGAGGAGAAAACAATGTGGCCACAGAAGTAGAGGGTGATGCAGCTATAAGCCAAAGAATGCTGGCAATACTCTGGTTTTTCTTCAGATTGTATATATCTTTCACCTTTTGCAAAGTGCCTGCAGACACTAGAGGCTAGAAGAGACAGGAATGGATGGATTCTCTCTTGCAGACTCCAGATGGAACCAGTCCTGCCAACATCTTGGTTTTGGCTCCGTAGGACTCATTTTGGACTTCTGGCCTTCAGAACTACAAAAGAATATATTTACATTGTATTAAGTCACCAAGATTGTGGTAATTTCTTCCATCTGCAATAAGAAACTAATACAGGTAGCTTAATTTGTATATTTTTTCCACTTGGAAAAATGAGAAAACGAAATTATTCTTTAATAATCAACACATCTACTCAAAGCAAACAAAAACCAAACCTTCTGACGAGAAGAAATTTGGGAAGTCTGTGATACAAGTGCATGGGCTTGGAAGTCAGGAACTTAGGGTTCAGATTCCTGCAAATACATGAATACAAACTGAGAGCAAGAACAAGTTCACACCCCTGCCTAGCTTCTTTTCCTCACCTGTAAGATGGAGAAGGTGACATGCTTACCTCACAGTGTAGTGTTTGGCACAGCAGAGACATTCAGTAAACAGGCACTACAATTGTCCCTTCCTCCTTCCTTCCCTTTCACACAAGCACCTGGAGAAGCAGTAGATTTTCCTTGCATAAATGATATCCAGATAAAGCTATGGGCAGAAATAACTGACACACAGCAATGGGAAAACCTTTAGTTCAAATGCACTCATTGAAGAAGAATGAAGGAAGAAGAATCAACAAAGAAAAAATCAATTCAAGAGACACCTAGTAACAGAAGTGTCCCCATCTCCACAGGCTCTTCTCTGGGATATACAGACCAAATAATGAGTAATTTTCTGTTTGTTTCTTCAGAAACAAAAAATTGATTACACTAAGATGAGGCATAGCTATGTTGTATATTATTTTAACACATGAGATTCAATGACACTGTATAATGTATGATTTATGTTATCAGCCTTCTGGTTACACTGAAGAAAAAGTCTCTAATCACTAGAGTTTCTTTGGTTTACCTTTTATGTCTTTACTCCATGAGGAATACATGGAAGAGCTGCCCAGATTGCTTAATGCTTGGAACTAAACCACAAAGCCCCTCCCACCCTTTTTACCTTTGAAGGAAGAACTGCTTTGTTCTTCCAGATACAATTGACTACTTTATTCCGGGTTCCTGCCTCTTTAATGAACATGATATATCTGTGAATTTCAATGAACTGAAGGTTGGACGTAACTCCTAATAAACTTGCTATCTGCTAATTATCTTCTATTTTGGGTTTTGGTTGGAGGTTACAGAGAATCACATTAAAACAGAAGACTATTAATGGCCTATAGGTCATTTACTGAAATTTTTAAATATAAATTAAATTATTATATACAGAAAGTTCTACAGAATGTACCCAAAAGCTATTAGACTTAACAAATGATTTTAGCAAGGCTACAAGCTACAAAAGCAATGAAGAAAAACCTATCATACTTTGTATAGTTACAATGACAATCAGAAATTAATATTTTATTAGGAGGGAAGATGATAACAGGGTAGGAGAGAGCAGATTCCACTTTACCCTACACATGGGAGAAAAACCTAGATGACCTATGGAGGAACAAAGCAAACAGCCAACAGTACCCCAACATATATGAAAATAAGAGACCAAAAATTGTAGCGGACACTGAACAACCAGAAGGTAAGGAGAATGCTTCAGGACAATAAGGTCCCAGGTACCAGCTCGGGGACCAAAGCAGCTGCAGCCCCAGGCCCTGTGCTTGCCCCTGGGTCTGCCACAGAGTCCTTGGGAGAGAGCGGGGTCAACTGCTCCCCCCTCCCTCCCTGGCCAATCAAGGTTTAAACAGCATTGGAAGAAACCTGGTTGCTTGAAGTAGAAGAGAGGGGAATAAGGACAAAGTGCCAACACACAGGGGCTGTGATCACCCACGGAGTCTGTGGACACCAGCTTGGGAGAGTTGAGAGTCACACAGTGATGGCACTGACCCCATAGTCATTGGTCTGGCTGGAGAATTGGGCTGTATGGAGCAACAGGCTTGAGTAGGAAGAATTTCTCAAAAAGAAAAACTGTTTGGGGAATTCTCCTGCATCAGCTTCTTGTCCTCCTTCCCACCCAGCCAGGCAGTGATCCTAAGGTTGGGCAGAAGTTTGCACAGAATGCCCTGCACACCCTCATAGCACTGGGCAGAGTGCACACCCAAACCCTCAGACAGAGGCAGCCTTGCCGAGTGCTCACACGCCCACACCTCAGGCCACAGCGGTAACCGAGGGAAAGAGCACTCTCAGGAAGACCTGAATCCTACACCCAAGGCACCAGGGAGAGGTGCCAGGCTAGCTCTGCAGAGAGTTGGGGCAAGACTGGCTGAGTACAGATCAGAAAGGGAGAAAACCCATACCAATCACCCCTCAGCCTGATGCAGCCAGCAAGACCAGAAAAACTGGTTTGGCCAGTTTGAAACCAACAAGAGGGTATTTTTTAAAGTAACCTTTTATTTTTTTAATTTTCATTATTGTTTTCTCTTTCAGTACCTTTTTCCTCTCTTTCCTTCTTTCTTGTTTTATTTCTTGTTCCTTGCTTTCCAATTTTATATCTTCTTCCTCCATTCTTCTGCTTTTTTTTTAAATACCCACAAATGAGACAAAAAAAAAACTGGAACTGTGAAAAGACCAGAGTGGGACCCAAAGAGGAGGCATCCCAACAGTTGAGACAGTGAGACAAAATTCACTTTGCTATTACAGAGAACCTGCAAGTTATTGCATATTTCTATTATTATTTTTTTATCATTCTTACATCTTTTATTTTAATACTATTTTTGTATTCCTCTTCTTTCTGTATAGTCTTATTTGCCTAGCTGGTTATACTATATCATTTGACAGGTTTCCCCTGTTTTCCCTTTCATAGTGCATTGCTAATTTACTGTCTTTCATGTCACTTGTGTTTCTTCAGCACACTACTGAAGGTCCTATACTCCCTATTCTTGCTATCCAGATCATATAGATTCTGTCAATGATTGTTGCTCTAATATTATTGTAAATAATAGCTGTTCCATGTAATTGTAAATACTTCATACCACCCCCTTGGATCTTAGCCCACTTCACAGTTTCCTGAACTCTATTACTGTAGTTGCAAACTCTATTCTCTCACACACTACACCTATTTACTATCCTTTACTCTCACTTTACCTCATAATCTGACCTCCCACAAGCTCACTGCTTCCCAGATCCAACTCACAATCCTTCTCACCCTCAACAAGAGTCTTATCTTCTTTCAACCCTTTCTAAAAAGTGTCTAGTTGGACGAAATATCATGGTTAACACTATACATATCCAAAGAGTCTCCTATCTCTTTTCTACTGGCTGGTACTGTAAATATAATAGAATACACTCTTACTGTCTTAAACCATTTTGTGTCCCCTCTCAAACTGATCATAAAAAAGTAGGTGGAAGCTGTAAACACCAGGATACCTGCTGGAAGAGGAAACCCAACAACATAAGAAGCACCAAAAAAGAACAAGAGGACAAGGTGAAGAAGGGAGTTGGAAGCCACACAAACCTCAATCCAGGCCCTATCTGGAAATGTAACTAAATGGCAGAGAAATTAACCAGAACAAACAACTGAACAACAGCAAGAGAGAATCCTCAAAAAACTTGTACACGTGGAAGAAACAACTTCAACACAACCTGCCCTCACCAGCACAACAAAATTCAAGAGGTGGTGGACAAAGTGACCCTCTGTTAATCAGTTAACCAGCTGGTGGGATGAACCCACCAAAGAAAGACCCAACAACAACCAAAACCCAAAGACAAACACAGAGCCAACTTAAACAACAGTCCAAGACTAGTGAGTTCAGGAGATTAAAGAGACTGCACCACTGAATCTCACAGGTATTCTACCACAGAAGTTCACACCATTAACCCAGGGAGCCAGAACAGACCAATTTAAGAGCTGAGGCTAACAAGAACTGTCTCACAAACAATGGGAAGACAAAGAAAGAATCCCCAAATGAAAGAAGAGGAGGAAGCCTCAGAGAGAATACTAAATGAAATAGAGGCAAGTCAACTATTGAGTTCAAAGCAATGATTATCAAGAAGCTCAATGAGCTCAGAGTTAATTACCAGAAACTACAGGGAAACTACAATGAACTCACTGCAAACTATATCAACATGAAAAAGGAAACAGAGACTATCAAAAAGGGCCAAGAGGAAATGAAGAATACAATTTCTGAACCGAAGAACACAGTAGAAGGAATCAAAATCAGGATAGATGAAGCAAAAGATCAGATAAGTGACCTGGAGGATGAAGTAGAAAAAAACACCCAGAAAGAGCAAGAAAAGGAAAAGAGGCTCAGAAAGAATGAAGAGGGATTAAGAGAAGTAAGAGACAATATGAAACATAATGATATTCATATAACAAGGATACCAAAAGGACAACAAGAAGAGCAAGGGACAGAAAACCTATTTGAAAAGGTAATGATGAAAAACTTCCCTCATTGATGAGAGAAAATGTCACAAAAATCCAGGAAACACAAAGAGTCTCAATCAACAGGAACCCAAAGAGGCCCACTTCAAGACACATCATAATTAAAATGGCAAAATCCCAAGATAAAGAGAGAATCTTAACAACAGCAAGGGAGAAACAAGAAGTAACATACAAGGGAGCCCCGATAAGGTTAGGAGCTGACTTCTCAATGGAAACGCTCCAAGCCAGAAAAGAATGGCAAGAAATATTCCAAGTAATGAGAACCAGAGGCCTGCAACCAAGGCTACTTTACCCAGCAAGGCTCTCAATCAAAATAGAATGCCAAATGAGGAGCTACCCAGACAAAAGAAGACTAAAAGAATATACCTCCACCAAATGGGCTCTGCAAGAGATGCTAAAGGGACTGATATAAGGAAAGGAAGGAAAGAGGGAGACAGAGAGGAACACAGGTATGAAAATGGCAATGAATCAGTACTTATTAATAATAGCCTTAAATGTAAATGGATTAAATGCTCCAATCAAAAGACATAGAATAGTTGAATGGATAAGAAAGCATGACCCATACATATGCTGCCTACAAGAGACCCACCTCAGGACAAAAGACCTACACAAACTGAAAGTGAAGGGCCCAGAAACAAATTTCCCAAGCAAATGGACAGGAAAAAAAAGTCGGTGTACCAATACTCATATCAGACAAAAAAGACTTCAAAAAAGGGGCCATAAAGAGAGACCCAGAAGGTCACTTCATAGTACTCAAGGGAAGAATCCACCCAGAAGACATAAACATTGTAAATATATATGCACCCAATATAGGAGCACCCAAATACATAAAGAGAGTCTTGGAAGACTTCAAGAAAAATATTGACAGTGACACAATTATAGTAGGGGATTTTAACACCCCACTGTCAAAAAGGGACAGATCTTCCAAACAAAATATCAACACATTGTGGCATTGAACAATGCCCTAGATGAAATGGACTTAACTGACACATACAGAGCCCTTCATCCTAAAGAAGCTAATACACATTCTTTTGAAATGCACATGGAACACTTTCAAAGCTAGACCAAATGATAGGACACAAAACAAGCCTCAACAATTTCCAGAAAATTGAAATCATACCAAGCATTTCCTCTGACCACAAGGGACTGAAACTAGAAACCAACCACAAGAAAAAAAAAAAAACATTCAAAATCATGGAGATTGAATAACGTGCTATTAAATAATGAATGGATCAAGAATGAGATTAGGGAAGAAATCAAAAAGTTTCTGGAAACAAATGAAAATAAACTCACAACAACCTAAAACTTATGGGACCCAGGAAAGGCAGTTCTGAGAGGAAAGTTCATAGGGGTACAAGCCTACCTTAAAAAGACAGAAATATTTCAAACAAATGACCTACCCCTACACCTACCAGAACTTGAATAACAACAACAAAGACAGCCCAGAGCATGTAGACGGAAGGAAATAACCAAGATCAGAGCACAATTAAATAACATAAAGACTAAAAACACAATTCTAAGGATCAATGATTCCAGGAGGTGGTTCTGTGAAAAGATAAACAAAAAAGACAAGCCTTTAAGCAGGCTCATCAAGAAAAAAAGAGAGAGAACCCAAATAAAAACAATCAGAAATGAAAGAGGAGAGATTACAACTGAGACCACAGAAATACAAACAATTGTAAGAAATTACTACAAACAACTATATGCCAAGAAATTTGAAAACCTAGGTGAAATGGATAAATTTCTAGAAAAATATCATTTTCCAAAACTCAATGAAGAAGAAGCAGAAAGCCTCAACAGACCAATAACAGCTGATGAAACTGAAGCAGTAATCAAAAAACTCCCGACACACAAAAGGTCTGGACCAGATGGTTTTACAGGAGAATGCTATAAAGCATTTAAGGAAGAACTAGCACCTATCCTTCACAGATTATTCCAAAAAATCCAAAATGATGGAAGACTCCCAAACTCTTTTTATGAAGCCAGCATCATCCTAATCCCAAAACCAGAGAAAGACACAACAAAGAAAGAAAACTTCAGGCCAATATCACTGATGAACAAAGACCCTAAAATCCTCAACAAAATATTGGCAAACCGCACCCAACAATACATTAAAAAGATTATGCAACATGACCAAGTGGGATTCATTCCAGGGATGCAAGGATGGTTCAATATTCACAAATCAGTAAATGTAATACATCACATAAACCAAAGCAAACACAAAAATCACATGATCATATCAATATTTGCAGAAAAGGCATTTGATAATGTACAGCACCCATTTATGATAAAAACACTCAGCAAAGTGGGAATAGAGGGAGCATTCCTTAACATAATAAAGGCCATCTATGAGAGACCTACAGCCAACATCATACTCAAGGGGCCAAAACTAAAATCTTTTCCACTAAGATCAGGAATAAGACAAGGTTGTCCACTTTCACCACTCCTATTTGACATAGTATCGGAAGTTTTAGCCACAGCAATCAGACAAGAAAAGGAAATAAAAGGCATCCAAATCGGAAAGGAGGAAACAAAACTGTTTGTTTGCAGATGACATGATAGTATACGTAGAAAATCCTATAGACTCGGCCAAAAAACTGCTCGACCTAATACATGAATTTGGCAAAACACTGGGATACAAAGTCAATATCCAGAAATCAAAGGCATTTTTGCATACCAACAGTGAAACAGCAGAACCAGAAATCAAGAAAAAATTCCATTTGATATAGCAAAAATGAAAATACAATACCTAGGAATAAAGCTAACCAAAGAGGTAAAAGACCTGTATTCAGAAAACTACATAACACTGAAGAAAGAAACCAAGGAAGACACAAACAAATGGAAACATATACCGTGTTCATGGATTGTAAGAATTAATATCATCAAAATGTCCATACCACCCAAAGCAGTCTATAGATTCAATGCAATCCCTGTTAAAGTACCAATGGCATACTTCACAGACATAGAACAAACACTTCAAAAATTTATATGGGACCATAAATGACCCTGAATGGCTGCTGCAGTTTTTAGAAAGAAGAACAAAGCAGGAGGGCTGACAATACCTGATACCAAACTGTATTACGAGGCCACTGTAATCAAAACAGCCTGGTACTGGCATAAAACAAGCACATGGACCAGTGGAATAGAACATAGAGCCCAGAAATAAACCTAAGTTTCTATTGTCAATTAATATTTGACAAAGGGGGCAGCAACATAAAATGAAGTAAAAATAGCCTCTTCCACAAATAGTGTTGGGAGAACTGGACAGCTATGTGCAAAAAAATGAAACTCAACCACCAACTTACACCATACACAAAAATAAATTCAAGGTGGATAAAAGATTTAAATATAAGCTGTGACACCATTAAAGTCCTAGAGGAGAACATAGGCATGAAAATCTCAGATATTTCATGCAGCAACATTTTTACTGATATGTTCCCTAGAGCAAGGGACATAAGGAAAATAATATACAAATGGGACCACATCAAATAAAAAGTGTCTGCACAGCTAAAGAAAACAGTATTAAAATGAAAAGAGAACAACCATATGGGAAAACATATTTGCCAATGATACCTCAGACAAGGGTTTAATCTCCAAAATATACAAAGATCTTACACGACTCCACTCTAAGAAAACAAACAACCGATTTAAAAAATGGACAAAGGACTTGAACAGACACTTCTCCAAAGAAGACACGTGGAGGATCCAGACACACATGAAAAGATGCTCAATATCACTAGCTGTCGAAGAGATGCAAATTAAAACCACAATGAGATACCACTTTACCCCAGCCAGAATGGTCATTATAAACAAAACAACAAACAACAAGTGCTGGAGAGTTTGTGGAGAAAAGGGGACCCTAGTGCACTGTTGGTGGGACTGCAGACTGGTACAACCACTATGGAAAACAATATGGAATTTTCTCAGAAAACTAAAAATGGATCTGCCTTTTGACCCAGTAATTCCACTGCTAGGATTATATCCTAAGAACCCTGAAACACCAATCCAAAAGAATCTATGCACCCCAATGTTCATAGCAGCACAATTTACAATAGCCAAGTGTTGGAAGAAACTTAGGTGTCCATCAGTAACTGAACGGATCAAAAAAAAAAAAAAAACTGGTACATTTACACAATGGAATTCTATGCAGCAGAAAGAAAGAAGGAGCTCCTACCCTTTGCAACAGCATGGATGGAACTGGAAAGCATTATGCTAAGTGAAATAAGCCAGGCGGTGAAAGACAAATATCATATGATCTCACCTTTAACAGGAACCTAAACAACATAACAAACAAATTAGCAAAATATAACCAAAGACACTGAAATAGAGAACAGGCTGACAATGACCAGAGGGGAGAAGGGAGGGAATTTCAGGAGAAAATGTGAAGGGTTTACAGGAAGAAGTATAAAGGACACATGTTCAAAAACTAGCAGAAGCAGAAATCAAGGGGTGTGGGAAAGGGAGGGAGGTGGGGAGGGATGCGTTTGTGGGGTGGGATGGGAGTAAAAGACAGAAAACTGTACTTGAACAACAATTAAAATTTTAAAAAGAAATTAAAATTTAGTAAAAATACCACTTGAAATAGAATCACAAATATGAAATACTTCAAGATAAACTTGAAAATGTTATGTAAGACCTGGACACTGACAATGACAAAGCATTGCTGAAATTAAAGATATCCTGAATAAATGGAGATACACATAACATTCATAGATTGGATAACTCAATACTGTTAAGATATAAGTTTTCCAATTTGATCTATATGCTGACACCATGCCAATCGAAATTTCCAATAGGCTTTTTCTTCTGGTGGAATCTAGCAAGCTGACTCTAAAATTTATGTGTAAATTCAAAGAACTCTGAATAGCCAAAGATTTCTTTAAAAGGAAGAATAAAGATGAAGGACGTACACTACTAGAATTAGATTTGTTGTAAAGATAAAGTAATCAAGACACTGTGACACTAGTATAAAAATAGGCAAATAGATCAACACAACAGAATGAAGTCCAGAAACAGACTCACACATACATGATCAGTTTATCTTCAACAAAGCTGCCAAGATAACTCAATGAGGGAAAAGATCATCTTTTTTTTTTTTCAAATTAGAATCTTTTTTTTTATTGTTTTTTATTTTTTAGAGAGGGAGGGGAGGGAGGGAGGGAGAGAGAGAGAGAGAGAGAGAGAGAAACATCAATGTGTGGTTGCTGGGGGTTATGGCCTGCAACCCAGGGATGTACCCTGGCGGGGAATCGAACCTGGGACACTTTGGTTCCCAGCCCTCACTCAATCCACTCAGCCACGCCAGCCAGGGCTCAAAAGATCATCTTTTTAGCAACGGGTATGAAATCATTAGACAACTATATGAAAAATAAATTAATTTAGACCTTTCTCACAATTAATTCAAAATGGATCATAGAGCTAAATATAAGAGGCAAAACTATACAAATTTTAGAAGGAAATATTAAGAAAAGCCTTAGTGACCTAGAGTTTGCCAAAAGCACAAACCACAAAGGAAAAATGCAATATATTGGACAGATTTTTTTCTTCAAAAGATACTGTTAAGAAAATGAAAAGGCAAGTCCACAGAGTGAACTTTTATTTATAAGACATTTAAAAAATACCTTACTCCTGAAGATAGTAAAGGACAAATGACCCAATTTTAAAAAATTTGAGCAAACACTTAACCAGATAGTGTATATGGTTAGCAGATAAGCACAGGAAAATATACCCAACATCATTAGTCATTAGACAAGCACAAATTAAAACCACAATAGGACATTACTATGAATCGATTAAAAATGACCAAAAACTTTTTAAAAAGTGACCATATCAAGTGGTGGCAATGATGTGCAGGAACTAGAACTTTAATATGCTGCTGAAGAATGTAAAAATGGTGCAGCCATTTTACATTTAAGATTTTTAAAACTTAAACATACTCTTACCATACAACTAAGCCATTCTATCTTAAATATTTATTCAAGAAAAATAAAAGCATCCACCTTTACAAAGTCTTGCATATGAAAATCATAGCAGCTTTATTTGTAATAGCCACAACTCAAATATCCATCAATAAAGAATTAATAAGCAAATAATTGTTTTCCCATATAATGGTATACTACTTAAGTAATAAAAAAGATTCATTGATATATGCAACCCCTTTCTGATAAAAGAAGCCAAACCAGAATACAAACTGTACAGTTCCACTTTTATACAATTATAGAAAATGCAAACTAAGCTAGAGTAACAGCAAGCAGGTGGATGGTTGACTGGGGATGGCAAGGAGAAAGAGTTTACAAAAGAGCATGAGGAAACATGGGTATGTTCATTACCTTTATTGTAGTGATGGTTTCACAGGTATATACATATGGCAAAACTTTTATGTTACTTCTGTCTTAATAAAGCTGTTCTAAAAGAGAAATACATTATAAGAAAACAAAACTAAAGGCCTGTGTTCCTCATGCACATAGATTAAACAACAATGAACCTGATCCCTTACCCAGAAATTTGAATTTAATTGGTAAGAGGTATGACCTAGATGCCAAGATTATTTTGTTTCCTATGTGATTCTGATACTCAGCAAAATTTAAAAAACAAACAAAAAACATAATTTTATTCCATGATCTGAACTGCACACCTAGCCCTAAAAATCTCTCACTTAAATCAATGCCCAGTGTTATGAGGGAACCATGTTGGACAATTATGAGGGGACAATGCTAATCTGTTATCACTTCCAGAAAACAAGCTAAAAAATTATTATATATTTATGTATTTGAAATATGCTAATTATATGTAAATAATTGTATAGATACAAGTTATCTGCATTTCCATAGAAAAATTACATGTATAAATATATAAATGTTTAATATTGCATATCAATATTACTTTTTTCTGTTTGGGCTGTTGATCTTCATCTGTACATTTTTGGACTCTGAGGGCTGTTAAAAAATAATTCCAGTTAATGTCCAGTGAATAAAAGGGAAGATCAGATTGTTAGGCCAGTCCTAACTTTTCTAATTGAGTAGAGATCGCTAGTGACTTGATGGCAGGGAAGAGAATCATTTACATGTGCTGTACAGGCCAAACCTTCTGGGCTTCCATGATGTGACTACATGTCTTCATCTGGGAGGAGAAGTATCTTTAGAGGGAAAGACTTCCTATGTCTCCCAAGGTTATTTTAACTGTTAAAGCACTTAGACCAATGTCTGACATGTAGTAAGGACTCAATAAAACAACTCATTTAACAAACTCTTATTTATTGTGTACATCAATAATGTATTTCAGTATTACAGAATAATGTATTTCAGAATATGCTATGGTAAGAAATCTTGATTTTATTTATTTTCATTATTTTTATTTTTATTTTTTAATTCTCACCCAAGGATATGTTTATTAATGTTAGAGAGAAAGGAAGGGAGAAAAGAGAGAGGGGGAAATATTGATGTGAGAGAGAAATATTTGATCGGTTGCTTCCTGAATGTGTCCTGATGGGGGGTGGAACCTGCAACATTGTGGTGCATGGGACAATGCTCCAACCAACTGAGCCACTCCACCAGTGCCGGATTTTATTTTAAATCAATAAGCTATTGAAAAGTTCTAAGAAAATGGAGTCAAATTAACCGATCGAGCTTTTAATATTACTCTGCCTTATTGTGTATAGAAAATAGATTTCAGTATTATAATCACGAGTTGAGGAGACTAATAATCCAATGAAAAGATGGCAGATATTAGGTTAGTGTAGTAGCAGTGGAGATGTATAGAAGTATAGATTTTAGATATGTTTTAGGAGTAAAATCAACATGGGGTTGTGGGAAAAGTTTAGTTGATTCCTGGGTTTTAGGACATACTAAGGAAGACTGGACAATAAATATATTTTAGGAGGGGAAAAAAACAAAGAGTTATTTAAGACATGTTAAGTTTGAGGATCTCTAACATAGGCAGACAGGCAGCTGGACATATAGGACTGAGCTTTGGGAAAAGTCAAGGATGATGATCTGGATTTGGGTGCCATGAACATTTTATTTAGGTGATATTCAAAAGTCATAATTCAAAAGCCATACTTCTTATTCAAAAGAATGAATAAGATCAGTTAGAAAATGAGTGTAGATGGAGAAGAGAAGACCTAGGACTAGATTCTGTAACACTTCAGAAATTAGAGGCTGAATAAAAAAGAGTCAGCAAAAAGGACTGGTAATGAATATCCAGAATGGTAGGAGAAAACCCAGAGAGGAAAATGCTTCAAGGAGAAGAGAATAATGACTGCATTCAATGTTGTAAAGGTGTAAATTGAAATAAGAGCAGAGAAGGGACTATTAGGCTTTGCAGTTTGGGGGTCAGGTGTAATCCTGACAGGGGTACCCTCAGTGTGACAGGGAGTACTAGGCTTCTGCATTCCCCAGGAGAGCAGCCTGGGTATTATGAAAGGCCCCTCACTGCAAAACAGCTGGATACAAATTAATGTTGTGAATCTTGCACAAAAAATGACAGAAATCATCAAGTCCCCCAAAATCTCAATAGGATATTGAAACCATAACCAAACCTAGTGGCATACCTAGGAAAGAAAAAATAAATACAATTTAAGAATAATGCCTGGGTTCCTGGGAACAGTTAGCTTGGCCTTGAAGAGAGATGAAATACAAGCTGCCTCTTCGGTAAGTGGCCTAAAGAAGAGACTTTCTGCCTTCAACAAAGGAAGTTCAGTAGAAAAATTATCTCCTTCTAATTTGGCTCCAGGTGTAAAGATAAAATAGAAAATAATAATAGTAATAACAATACACACACATATATATATTATCCATAAAATTGATTTCTATGGGACTAACTATCTAAAGTACATTATTGGCAATGTCAAGGAATCCTGACAAAAGATCTAAAGTACATTATTGGCAAATCAAGAACATTAAGTTAAATTAATTCAAGTTAGGTACACCCTCTGATACACACAAAACTCAATTTCACAAACATATTTAGAATTCTGTACATGAAAATTAAAGAACATTTTATTTCAGGCACATATGCAATAATTATAAAAATTTGCCAATATCAGACTAGAAAGGAAGTCTTAAATACTTTTAGAAACTATAAAATTAAGTTGCTAATCAAGTGAAAAATTAATTTATTAGAAAAATATAAACAATTATGGAAACGCATTTTAAATTTTAAAATAGAGTTCTATGTAAGTCAACTAAGATGGCAGAAGCATTAAGAGCTCTGGCATGTTTTCTTCATTATTCTTATTCCTCCCTGACTCTCCCCTCAAAGATTTCAGGTCCCAGGTTAGAGTTACTTCTTCAAATTTGGCTCCAGAAGGAAGAAGCACATGGAACACAGATGGAACAGAGCAGGAGCTAGCATATAGCTGTCATATCATAAAATTAAAATATCAACCTTTGTTGTTGTAGGCCACCAAGACTTGGAGGTTATTTGTAATCACAACATAACTTTGCTTGTGATGAGTGCTATTATAAAACAGATAGCTACCCAAATTGTGTAGCACACAGAGAATTTAAGAGAGAAAAATTAACCTTATTCCTTTAAATCATGAACAAGACAATGATGCCTTTGATTCAACACTGTGCAATAAAACAAGAAAAAACAAAAAACCAAAAACAAGTAGGAATTATTTTTAAAAGGCTAACCTTTTATTATTTGTAGGTAATATGATTGTCTGATTACCCTCCAAAATATAAACAATTACATAAAACAGAGCACTTAGTATAAATACCAACAAAATCAAAATGCATCAAATAAGAAACCTAACAATATATGTGCAAGACTTCTTTGAAGAAAATTGCAAACATTGTTTAAAAATATTTTAAAAACCTAAATAAATGAGGTATATGTCTATATGTACATTTGTACAAAACATTTGTGGATATAAGGACTCACTATATTTAAAATGATGTCATTTTCCCTAAAACTGGTCTACAGATTAAATGCAATTCCTCTTACATTTGATCCAGTCTTCTGTGAAACTTACTTAAAAAACAGATGATAAATTTATATAGATAAGCAAAGCACAGAAAGAGCTGAGTCCTATAAATGACGAGCATGCCCGGGCTGTTGTGGCTCAGTAGACTGAGTGCCAGCCTGCAAACAGAAGGGTGGTCAATTCAATTCCCAGTCAGGGCACATACCAGGGTTGTGGGCCAGGTCCCCAGTTGGGGGTCACGTGAGAGGCAACCACACATTGATGTTTCTCTCTCTCTTTCTTCCTCCCTTTCCCTCTCCCTAAAAATAAATAAATAAAATCTTTAAAACATTAAAAAAAAGATGAACAAGATAAGGAGACCTCTTTTACCAGTTATTATCACTCTGCATTTATAATTACTTTTGATTAAGAAAATATAATGTTGCATGGAAATATAAAATAAATCAATGAGTCGGCACGAAGCATGCCAAAATAGGCTCACAAATAAAATGAAATCTAATATATAAGTGAATTATTATTGCAGATCAGTGAAGAAACACTAAATTACTCAATAAATAATGTTATATTGGTTTGCCATAAGAACAACAACAACTTAAAAAAGCATATACAAAGCTAAATTTGATGGAGTAAAGATCTGATTATAGAAACAACAAGGTTAAGGCTTTGGAAGAACATATAGGATGAGGTCAGAGTAGGAAACATTATTTTTAAAAAGATCCAAAAGTCACAAACCATAATGAAAAAACTGGCAAATCTGAGTTAAAGGTAAGAACACCTGTTAATGAAAAGCTCCCAAATGTAAAGATAAGCTCTTCTCTTTCTAAAGTTGGTGATAAAATGCACGCATCAATACTTCACTCACAGAAGAACCAACCCAAATAGCTATTAAACATATGAAAAATGTTCAATTATGTTAATAATGAGCACACTGCAAATTAAAATCACAGTGTGTAAAATTTTTATACTTATGTGGGGGTAAGGATGGGGATCAATGGGAAATATTTTTTTAAATATTTTATTTATTTATTTTTTAGAGAGGGAAGGAAGGGAGATAGAGAGAGAGAGAGAAACATCAATGTGCGGTTGCTGGGGGTTATGGCCTGCAACCCAGGAATGTACCCTGGCTGGGAATCGAACCTGGGACACTTTGGTTCCCAGCCCGCGCTCAATCCACTGAGCTACGCCAGCCAGGGGGAAATATTTTACATATAGTAACACTCACAGATTTGTACACACATATAAACCTTAAAAAATACCCTTGCAGAAGGACATCTGGAAATACGTACAACAATGTTAATATAAGCATTTGCTGTATTGAACTGTTACAGCCATTAACACAGATGAAGTGTCCAAACAAAATGTTTAATAAAAAAGTAAGACGGAGAATTCAAGTAATATCATTTACATATAGATAAAAACATAACAAAACTATACCATATATGATTGAGGATAGTCAGGGCCCAGTGAAAAATAAAAACATAGGATCTTTTGTTCAGAAAGCAGAAAAAAGACTTTTTCTTTCTTTGGTGGTTTCTCCCTCCATCTGTCATGGTATTTATGCAAAACAAACAGCTAAGCTCTTTCTATGCTGAGTACACTCATGGGGAACTACAGACCCTCATAGGCTCCTGGAGCCCCTGAGCACTTGACCTCAGCTCCTCTGGCCCCACACCCAGCTAGGTGGTAAATAATTCAGTTATATGTATTTCATTTTATCTTTGAAAATTTACTATTCTTTAAATATTTTTTCTGTTTAAAATTATGTATGTATATATGCATTTGTACATATGGATGCACACACCCATATATATAAAAGAGGGGAAGTAAAGACAGTGAGTATATACAACTCAAGGCACATCACTATAAAAGAGAGCAGAGATTTATATGGTAGCTAGACCTGCATATGTCCATTCTGCTTTCCTCAAATATTAAACAACTGCAACAACAAAACAATAGTAATAATGGCAAAATGAGCCTAAATCCTAATAGACAATGCAAAGTATACCAATAAAATTACATGTCAATAATGTCATCTCAAAGCCCAGATAGTATAAAAATTCCAGATGGAAATATGAGGTTATTTTTTTGTATGTGTTTTGTTTTGTAATCCCAGAGTGGGTAAAAACCTATCCAGTATGCTAACCCCACCCCCATAGCTGTCTTCTGCTCTCTATATATGAGTCTGTCTCTGTTTTACTTATCTGTTCATTTTGTTCATTAGATTCCACATATGAATGAATTCATATATTTGTCTTTCTCTGACTGGCTTCTTTCACTTAGTGTAATATTCTCCAGGTCCTCTTCGTATCTGATTACAGTGCCTAGGACTTCCACTAATATGTTGAATAAGAAGGGTGAAAGCGGATATTCCTGCTTTTTCCCCTATATTCGATGAAACACTTGTAGATTTTGCCCATTTGTATCATGTTGGCTGTAGGTGTGTGGTCTTTATTGTGAACAGGTATGTTCCCTGTATTCCAACTTTGCTGAGAGTTCATTATCATGAATGGGTGCTAGATCTTATCAAATGCTCTTTCTGCATCTGCTGAGATGATCACATTTTTTTGTTCTTCAATTTGTTTACATAGTGTATGACATTAATTGAATTGTGGGTATTGTACCAACCTTGCATCCTAGGAATAAATCCCCCTTGAACACAGGTTATTATCTTGTTAATGTATTGCTGGATTCAGTTTGCTAATGTGTTGTTGAGAATCTTTGCATCTATGGTTACCAAGGATAATGGCTTCTAATTTTCTTCCTTTGAAGGGTCTTTATCTGGTTTTAGTATTCAGATAATGCTGGCCTGCTAAGATGAGCTTGGGAGTCTTCCCTCGTGTGGAATTTTTTGGAATAGTCCTGCCTGGCCCTGGGGTCGCACTTAGCACAATGGTCTCAACCCCAAGGTTACATACTTACTAAAAGGACTTTTTTTACCCTATGATCACTAATCCATATGGAATTTCCCTTTGAAATAATGAAAATGCTATTTCAGATAAAAACAAAATAGGTGAGCAGACACAAAAAAGTACCCATTGGAAGATTCCATTGACAGGAAACTTTCAGAGTAGGTAAAGAACAGAGGCAGAAAGCAGGTCAAGGTTTGCCAGGGGCAGAAGGAGTGGGGAGTGAGTACTTCTGGTGCAGTGTCTCCCTTTGGAGTGATGGAATGTCCTGCATGTAGATAGTGGTCATGATGCATACATAGCATTGTGAATGTATGTCACACTCAGGAATGGCACAGATTTAAAATACAAAATATAACTTTTATTCATTATTTAAAATGAATTATGTCATGGGGAAATGAAGGATAAAAAAAGAAAATACAAGGAAAGAACCCCAAATAATAAAAAAACAAATCATGCCATAGGGAAAAGAAAAAAAAATAACAATGAAAGCAAATAAAAGAAAGAGGTCAAAGAATGAAGGTAAAACAAATTCAAAAGGTTCAACAGGCTGCTCTAGAGCTGTGCCTGTTGCATTTTCCAGAGGCAGCTCCTCCCCTGTGGCAGGAACCAGAGCAAGTTCAAGGAGGGCTCCTGAGGCAGGGGTGGTGGGGCCTCAGTCAGGTCAGGAGATGCTGCACAGGCCAGCCCTGGCTCCACAGCTGCAGCTGGAGCAGTTGCTGCAGGTGGTACAACTGCAGGAGGCAGACACCCTCCTGGTCTGCCCTGAATGGAGCTCTTGGGGATGTCTGTCATGTTTGAAGCACGACCTGGCTCTGCCTCCTGGGCTGGTACTGAAGCTTCCAGAGGAGAAAAGATCACCCATGTGCCTGCATTTCCATGTGCCCCCCAAACACAGAACATAGCCAGAGCCCAGGACCCACCACAGGAAGTCCTCCCTGCTGGCAGTCCAGCACACAGGTGGTCTGAGGCCAGCCTTTTCTCCTGGCCAGTCTCTGTGAGTGCTCCCTGTGTGTCTGATACTGACCCCTCCCAATAAGCTTGCGTGAGCCTCCACCCCCATACTCTCCCCTCCTCCCCCACCTTCTCATCCTGGGCTCTGCCTCCTGGGCTCCAGGTTACCTGGCCCTGTGTGTTCAATGTGGGCACCGCACTCTAGGCTGCAGTCCGAAATGGAAATGGTGAGCTGGCTGTGGAGCCCAGCAGCCTCTGGGATGGTGTCCTTCACCAGCTGTCCACCTGCCTTGGTTCCCCAGACCCCCAGGTGGACACAGTCACCTTGGTCCTGCTTTGGCCCTTGGTGATGTGGCACACCTGCCCCTCACTGGTGGACACAAGGTGGGGGATCCTTGTCAACCAGCTCTTTTTCCCCCATGTCCTGAGTGGCGCTCTGCAATGACTCTTTGGTTCTGGTCCAGTGACCTTAAGGCCTGCCCAGCCCTAGTCTCTTAAGTCCTGCTGCTTCCACCCACTGAACCTTCTGCTCCCAGATCTGACTCAGACCTGCATCTGCACAGACCTCCACCCAGGGGAAATGAGATTTACCTCAAAGGCCTGGGTTAAACCACAGGCAGAGGTTGACACCCACAATCCATGTCCACTCAGCCAGTCTTGACCTGGGGTGTGAACATGAACTGCCCACAGGCTTCTGACCCCACCTCCCTCAGCCAGTTCCTGCTGGGCACACCCTCCCCATGTTAGCCCCCTTCTACACGCACACACACACAGGCACAAACACGCAAGGGGAGGGGCATAGGGCTTCTCAGGTGGAATGGGAGAGGTGGCCTGGCCCAAACAAAACAGTCCTGGGCCATCCTGTGTTACCTCTGGGTCCCGCTGTGAAAATGCCTACAAGTGTCCGGGATGATTTCAGACCCAGTAGCAGCCACAGAGAAATATTACCACCACTGCCTCTTTTGGGGCCAAGGCCTCTGGATTCAGACAGACAACATGAAAACATCCTGTCAGGTGTCAAAGTCTCCGACCTAATGAGCTGGGTAGGGGCAGGTTTAGAATGCGGCTGCCTGGTTACCAGGGTTCCAAGTTCTGTTGGGCTGTATGGTTAGGAAATGAGGCCCCATTCAGTGTAGCTCAGTGTATTGAGGCCACTGCCTGGGTCCCCTACCCCAAGCTTTTCCTCAGACAAGAGTAGCAGTGACTACTCCTTCTTCTTCTTCTTCTTCTTCTTCTTCTTCTTCTTCTTCTTCTTCTTCTTCTTCTTCTCCTTCTCCTTCTCCTTCTCCTTCTTCCTTCTTTCTTCCTTCTTTCTTCTTCTTCCTTCCTTCCTTCCTCCTCCTCCTCCTCCTTTTCCTCCCCCTCCTCCTCCCCTCCTCCTCCTCTTCTTTCTTCTTCTTCTTCTTCCCCTCCTCCTTCTTCTTTTTGCACAGTACATTTTTATTGTATTTTTTATATTGCCATTTATTGCCCCAAACCACCCACCCACAGTTACCACACTGTTGTCCATGTCTATGAGTTCTTTTCCTTTGATCCCCTATCCCCTAACCCAGCAGTCCCCAACCTTTTTGGCACCATGGACAAGTTTTGTAGAAGAGAATTTTTCCACAGGGGAGACAGGAGTCAGAGTTCAACTTTCCTAGCTCACAGCCACCTGCAGTTTACCTATTGCTGTTCGGCCCAGTTCCTAAGAGGCAAAGGCCTCTTAGGCCCATGCCTTTCACTGGTCTGTGGCCCATGTGTTTGGGACCCCTGCAGTATGACATGAAATCTAGTAGCCAACATATGTAATAAATTCAAATACATTCAAAATTAATTTGTCATTATTTTTCAAAATGTCCTGTGCAGATATCTCCTGATTTTATCAGATTATATATGTTCTGAAATTAATACATATATACATACATACTAATAGCAACAGTTTATAATGTCAAATCATGGAAATAGTAAACATCCTACAATAAGAGACAGGTCATACCTGATTCTGTGAAAAGAGACAAAGAGAGGGAACATGTACTTGTTAGCATTCATTCAACCTCTGGATTGAAAGAGTAGGTACTGGTTGCAATTGAAAAAAGAGAACAAGGTGGGAAGGAGACATTTATGTGTTTACCCCTGTGTGTAGTAAAATCTTGATTTATGTAAATAGATTACCTATCCAAAATAAATTTTAAAACCAAAAATTCAAGTTATGAAATATTGCCAATTTATTATAAGTAAAAAGCTAGTGTTATTTCAGCAAGAGACAAACACTGCGATATAAGATGGATCCTGGTGTGTCTGTTGAACAGAAAGAGTAGGACATCTGGGAGACCACAAAAGATTCCACACTCGCTCTGTATGTGTCCTGAGTGAAATGTAGATGTTCCCACAGCAAGGTTGCAAAACAGCCTGAAGATTTAGAAAACAAACAAAACAAAAAATCCTTTTTCCCTATGTAGTTTTCCTAGTAAAATATGCAAGTGAGCTTATGTTTCGAGTCCCCACCATGTAAACACTATGTTGAGCTGTTATATGGGGCGAGAGGGCAGAAGCAGAGAATGAGCTCCAAAGGTAAGATAAAGACCCTGCCTTCAATGAACCTGTAATCTCTTTAAGAAAATGAGTCCAACACACAAGCCGCACTATTTCCACGTGTAAAATGATTCATTTTATACATGTGCTCTATGACGACTTTCAACTCCACTTTTTAATTTTTTACTATTAATAAAATGCAATTTTCAACATTTATTAAAAATTCTTTTTTAACATTTTCTTTTAATTTAAATTATTTTATTGTTGTTCAATTACAGTTGTCCATATATTGCCCCACCCCCAACAAACCCACCTCCCTCCCTTGCTTACACCCTCCCCCTTGGTTTTGTCCACATGTGTCCTTTACAGTAGTTCCTAAAAACCCTTGTTCCCACTGTCCCCTCTCCTCTCCCCTCTGGCTATTTTTAGATTGTTCCTAATTTCAATGACTCTGGTTATATTTTGTTTGCTTTTTCTTTTGTTGATTAGGTTCCAGTTAAAGGTGAGATCGTACGATATTTGTCCCTCATATGCCTGGCTTATTTAGCTTAGCGTAATGCTCTCCAGTTTCGTCCATGCTGTCCCAAAGTGTAGGAGCTCCTTCTTTCTTTCTGCTGCATAGAATTCCATTGTGTATATGTACCATAGTTTTTCAATCTATTCATTTACTGATGGGCACTTAGGTTGCTTCCAGCACTTGGCTATTGTAAGTTGTGTTACTATGAATATTGGGATGCATAGGTTCTTTAGATTGGTGTTTCAGGACACTTAAGGTATAATCCCAGCAGCAGAATTGCTGGGTCAAAAGGCAGATCCATTTTCAGTTTTCTGAGGAAATTCCATGCTGTTTTCCATAGTGGTTGTACCAGTCTGCATTCCCACCAATAGTGAGTGCACTAGGGTTCCCTTTTTTCCCCATCCTGCCCAACACTTTGTTGATTTGTTTATATTGGCCATTCTGACTGGTGTGAGGTGGTATCTCACTGTAGTTCTAATTTGCATCTCTCTGATGTCTAGTGATGCTGAGCATCTTTACATACAGAGTGTCTCTGGACTCTCTGTATGTCCTTCTTGAAGAAGTGTCTGTTCAAGTCTTTTGCCCATTTTATAACTGGGTTTTTTGTCTTTCTGGTGTGGAGTCATGTGAGTTCTTTATATATTTTGGAGATCAAGCCCTTGTCTGATGTGTCATTGCCAAATATGTTTTCCCATATGGTTGGCTCTCTTTTCATTTTAATTCTATTCTCTTTAGCCATGCAGAAGTTTTTTAATTTGATGACGTCCCATTTGTTTATTCTTTCCTTTATGTCCCTTGCTTGAGGGGATATATCAATGAAGATGTTGCTGTGTAGAATGTTTGAGATTTTTCTGCCAATGTTTTCCTCTAGGACTTTAATGGTGTCACAACTTATATTTAAGTCTTTTATCTACCTTAAATTTATTGTTCTGTATGGTGTAAGTTGGTGGTCAAGTTTCATTTTTTTGCACATAGCTGTCCAGATCTCCCAACACTATTTGTGAAAGAAGCTATTTTTACTCCATTTTATGCTTCTTCCCCCTTTGTCAAATATTAATTGACAATAGAAACTTAGGTTTATTTCTGGGCTCTCTGTTCTGTTCCATTGGTCCATGTGCCTGTTTTTATGCCAGTACCAGGCTGTTTTGATTACAGTGGCCTCGTAATACAGTTTGGTATCAGGTATTGTCAGCCCTCCTGCTTTGTTCTTCTTTCTAAAAACTGCAGCAGCCATTCAGGGTCATTTATGGTCCCATATAAATTTTTGAAGTGTTTGTTCTATGTCTGTGAAGTATGCCATTGGTACTTTAACAGGGATTGCATTGAATCTATAGACTGCTTTGGGTGGTATGGACATTTTGATGATATTAATTCTTACAATCCATGAACACGGTATATGTTTCCATTTGTTTGTGTCTTCCTTGGTTTCTTTCTTCAGTGTTATGTAGTTTTCTGAATACAGGTCTTTTACCTCTTTGGTTAGCTTTATTCCTAGGTATTGTATTTTCATTTTTGCTATATCAAATGGAATTTTTTCTTGATTTCTGGTTCTGCTGTTTCACTGTTGGTATGCAAAAATGCCTTTGATTTCTGGATATTGACTTTGTATCCCAGTGTTTTGCCAAATTCATGTATTAGGTCGAGCAGTTTTTTGGCCGAGTCTATAGGATTTTCTACGTATACTATCATGTCATCTGCAAACAAACAGTTTTGTTTCCTCCTTTCCGATTTGGATGCCTTTTATTTCCTTTTCTTGTCTGATTGCTGTGGCTAAAACTTCCGATACTATGTCAAATAGGAGTGGTGAAAGTGGACAACCTTGTCTTATTCCTGATCTTAGTGGAAAAGATTTTAGTTTTGGCCCCTTGAGTATGATGTTGGCTGTAGGTCTCTCATAGATGGCCTTTATTATGTTAAGGAATGCTCCCTCTATTCCCACTTTGCTGAGTGTTTTTATCATAAATGGGTGCTGTACATTATCAAATGCCTTTTCTGCAAATATTGATATGATCATGTGATTTTTGTGTTTGCTTTGGTTTATGTGATGTATTACATTTACTGATTTGTGAATATTGAACCATCCTTGCATCCCTGGAATGAATCCCACTTGGTCATGTTGCATAATCTTTTTAATGTATTGTTGGGTGCGGTTTGCCAATATTTTGTTGAGGATTTTAGGGTCTTTGTTCATCAGTGATATTGGCCTGAAGTTTTCTTTCTTTGTTGTGTCTTTCTCTGGTTTTGGGATTAGGATGATGCTGGCTTCATAAAAAGAGTTTGGGAGTCTTCCATCATTTTGGATTTTTTGGAATAATCTGTGAAGGATAGGTGCTAGTTCTTCCTTAAATGCTTTATAGCATTCTCCTGTAAAACCATCTGGTCCAGACCTTTTGTGTGTTGGGAGTTTTTTGATTACTGCTTCAATTTCATCTGCTGTTATTGGTCTGTTGAGGCTTTCTGCTTCTTCTTCATTGAGTTTTGGAAGATTTTATTTTTCTAGAAATTTGTCCATTTCCCCTAAGTTTTCAATTTTCTTGGCATATAGTTGTTTGTAGTAATTTCTTACAATTGTTTGTATTTCTGTGGTCTCAGTTGTAATCTCTCCTCTTTCATTCCTGATTGTGTTTATTTGGGTTCTCTTTTTTTCTTGATGAGTCTGCTTAAAGGCTTGTCCATTTTGTTTATCTTTTCAAAAATCAGCTCCTAAATTCACTGATCCTTAGAATTGTGTTTTTAGTCTCTATGTCATGTAATCCTGCTCTGATCTTGGTTATTTCCTTCCGTCTACATGCTCCGGGCTGTCTTTGTTGTTGTTATTTAAGTTCTTGTAGGTGTAGGGGTAGGTTGTTTGTTTGAAATGTTTCTGTCTTTTTAAGGTAGGCCTGTATCCCTATGAACTTGCCTCTCAGGACTGCCTTTCCTGTGTCCCATAAGTTTTGGGTTGTTGTGAGTTCATTTTCATTTGTTTCCAGAAACTTTTTGATTTCTTCCTTAATCTCATTCTTGATCCATTCATTGTTTAATAGCACGTTATTCAATCTCCATGATTTTGAATGTTTTGGGCTTTTTCCTTGGGATTGGTTGCTAGTTTCAGTCCCTTGTGGTCAGAGGAAATGTTTGGTATGATTTCAATTTTCTCGAATTTGTTGAGGCTTGTTTTGTGTCCTATCATTTGGTCTAGCTTTGAAAATGTTCCATGTGCATTTCAAAAGAACGTGTATTCACCTTCTTTGGGATGAAGGGCTATATATATATCAGTTAAGTCCATTTCATCTAGGGCATTGTTCAATGCCACAATATTTTTGTTGATATTTTGTTTGGAAGATCTGTCCCTTTTTGACAGTGGGGTGTTAAAATCCACTGCTACAATTGTGTTGCTGTCAATATCATTCTTGAAGTCCTCCAAGATTTTCTTTATGTATGTGCATGCTGTTATTTGGGTGTATATATATTCACAATATTTATGTCTTCTTGGTGGATTCTTCCCTTGAGTACTGTGAAGTGACCTTCTGGGTCTTTTTTAATGGTTCTTTTTTTTTGCAGTTTATTTTGTCCAATATGAGTATTGCTACCCCGGCTTTTTCTTCCTGCCCATTTGCTTGGAATGTATGTTTCCAGTCCTTCACTTTCATTCCCTGTAGGTCTTTTATTCTGAGGTGGGTCTCCTGTAAGCACCATATGTGTGGGTCTTGTTTTCTTATCCATTCTGCTATTCTGTGTGTTTTGATTGGGGCATTTATTTCACTTACATTTAAGGTTATTATTGATAGGTGTTTATGCATGGCCATTGTTTTGTACCTGTGTTCCTCTCTCTCTCACTGTTTCTCTTCCTGTTCTTAAAAAAAAAAATCCTTTAGCATCTCCTACAGAGCTGGTTTGGAGGAGGTATATTCTTCCAGGCTTCTTTTGTCTAGGAACCAACTTATTTGGCCTTCCATTTTAGTTGAGAATCTTGCTGCAGGCCTCTGCAATCTTGGTTGCAGGCCTCTAGTTTTCATTACTTGTAATATTTCTTGCCATTTCCTTTGATCCGGGAGCATTTCCATTGAGAAGTCAGCTGCTAGTCTTATCAGGGCTCCCTTGTATGTTATTCCTGTTTCTCCTTTGCTGCTGTTAAGATTCTCTCTTTATCTTGGAGTTTTGCCATTTTAATTATGATGTGTCTTCAAGTGGGCCTCTTCCGGTTCTTCTTGATTGGACTCTCTGTGTTTCCTGGATTTGTGTGAGTTTTTCTCTCATCAAATTAGGGAAATTTTCCATCATTACTTTTTCAAACAGGTTTTCTATCCCTCGCTTTTCTTTTTCTCCTTTTGGTATCCCTGTTATACAGATATTATTACATTTCAAGTTGTCCTTCATTTCCCTTATTCCCTCTTCATTCTTTCTGAGCCTCTTTTCCTTTTCTTGCTCTTCCTGGGTGTTCCTTTCTACCTTCTTCTTCAGTTCACTGATCTGATCCTCTAGCTCATCGAGCCTGCTTTTGATTCCTTCTGCTGTGTTCTTCAGTTCAGAAATTGTATTCTTCATTTTCTCTTGGCCCTTGTTGATAGTTTCTATTTCCTTTTTCATGTTGAGATAGTTTGCAGTGAGATCATTGTAGCTTCCCTGTAGTTTCTGGTAGCTCATTGTGAGTTCATTGAGCTTTCTGATAATCATTGTTTTGAACTCAGTATCTGATAGTTGAGATGCCTCTATTTCATTTAGCATTGTTTCTGAGGCTTTCTCCTTTCCTTTCATTTGGGGATTGTTTCTTTGTCTTCCCATTGTTTGTGAGACTCTTCTTGTTAGCCTCTGCTTCTTATATTGATCTGTTCTGACTCCCTGGGTTCACTGTATGAACTTCTGTGGTAAAATACCTTTGAGATTCAGTGATGCAGTCTCCTTGATCTCCCAAGCTCACTAATCCAGGGCTGTCATTTATGTTGGTTCTCTGTATGTCCTTGGGTTTTCATTGCTGTTCAAGCTTTCTTTGGTGTGTCCTTCCCACCAGCTGGTTAACTGAAGGGCACTCTGTCCACCACCTCTTGTATTCTATTTTGCATGTGTGGGCAGGTTGTGTTGAAGCTGGTTCTTCCATTTGTACAAGGTTTTGAGGATTCTCTCTTGCTCTTGTTCAGTTGTTTGTTCTGGGTAATTTCTTCACTATTTAATTATATTTCTAGATAGGTCCTGGATTGAGTTAGTGTGGCTTCCACTCCCTCCTTCACCTTCTTCTGTTGTTATCTGTTGATGGTTCCTTTGTTGGGGGGTTTCCTCTTCCAGCTGGTTGATGCAGATACCAGCCCACAGTGACTGCAGTGTTATGGATGAGACAAGATAAAATCACATGTACTACCAAGTCCTGTGGAGGAAAAGTGATGGCACGGCTACTCTCTCAAGAGGAGAGCACCCCAACCCTTCCCTTGACAGGCTTTTGTTGGCTTTCTAATAGCATACATTAATTAAGGTTTTCATTCATTATGCATAGGTTGCTTTAGGTGATTACTTTTTACAGATAGCAATGGAAGGAATGCTACTGATTACTTCTTACAGATTAACAAGGAAAAATGTTGCAAATGCAAGGGAATGATTAGAGTAACAGGTCTGGTTACCCTTCAATCCTTGGGAGAATTAGCACAGACTTCAGGAAGTTACTTTAAAGATATGCAGTAGGCATTTATTACCGCACTCAGGGCAAGGGAGTATTAGCAAGAGCAAGTCACAAAGCAGCCTAGGTATAATACAGGCCTGATTTCCCATGGCAGAACTTCACGGGCATGGTCTTGCATGCCAACTAGCTCCCCACTGGTTTTCCACATGGGTGCTGAGCTACATTCCCACACATTGCAAAGAGGTTCTCCACAGCAGGTATCCTGGTGTTCACAGCTTCCACCTACTCTTTTTTGTGATCAGTTTGAGGGGGGACACAAAATGGTTTAAGACAGTAAGAATGTATTCTATTATATTTACAGTACCAGCCTGTAGAGAAGAGATAGGAGATTCTTTGGATATGTATAGTGTTAACCATGATAGTTCATCCAACTAGACACTTTTTAGAAAGGGTTGAAAGAAGATAAGACTCTTGTTGAGGGTGAGAAGGATTATGAGTTGGATCTGGGAAGCAGTGAGCTTGTGGGAGGTCAGATTATGAGGTAAAGTGAGAATAAAGGATAAAAAATAGATGTAGTATGTGAGAGAATAGAGTTAACCACAATAGTAATAGAGTTCAGGAAACCATGAAATGGGCTAAGATCTGGGAGGGGTGCTGTGTAGTATTTACAATTGTATGGAACAGTTACTATTTACAATAATAATGGAGCAACAATCATATGACAGAATCTATGTGATCTGGATAACCAGAATAGGATGTATAGGACCTAGAGTATTGTGCTAATAGAACACAAGTGAAGTGAAAGACAGTAAAATAACAATACACTATGAAAGAGAGAACCAAGGGAAATAAGTCAAGCAATGCAATTTAACCAGCCAAGCAAAGAAGACTAATCAGAAAGAAGAGGAATACAAAAATACTATTAAAATAAAAGATGTAAGAATAATCAAAAAATAATAATACAAATATGCAATAACTATGCAATATGCAATATTACAGAGAACTTGCAGGTTCTCTGTAATAGCAAAGTGAAATTTGTCTCACTGTCTCAGCTGTTGGGATGTCCCCTCCTTGGGTCCATCTCTGGTCTTTTCACAGCTTCAGGTTTTTTGGTCTCACTTGTGGGAATTATATATACATATAGTCATATATATATAAAAGAAGGAAGAAGATATAAAAAGGGAAAGAAAGGAAGAAAGAATAAAACAAGGAAGAAGGAAAGAGAGGAAGAAGGAGTTAAAAGATAAAAAGAAATTTAGAAAAATAAAGAGCCCTGGCTGGTATAGCTCAGTGGATTCGGCTCGGGCCTGCAAACCAAATGGTTGC
This sequence comes from Phyllostomus discolor, assembly GCF_004126475.2. Taxonomy (NCBI): domain Eukaryota; kingdom Metazoa; phylum Chordata; class Mammalia; order Chiroptera; family Phyllostomidae; genus Phyllostomus; species Phyllostomus discolor. Next base: position 43,795,249 of record NC_040913.2, on the reverse strand, counting down.
CAGTTCAATTCCCAGTCAGGGCACATGCCTGGGTTGGAGGCCAGGTTCCCAGTAAGGGGTGCATGAGAGGCAACCACACATTAATGTTTCTTGCCCTCCCTTCCTTTCTCTCTAAAAATAAATAAATAAAATGTTTAAAAAGTAAAAATAAAATAAATAATTACTTAAAAAAAAAAGCCTCCTGCTGGCTTCAAACTGGCCAGACCAGTTTTGCTGTTCTTCATGGTTGCAGCAGGCTGAGGGGTGACTGATTTGCTTTTCTCCCTTCCTGATTGGCACTCAGCCTCCAGCCCAGTTCCCCAGCAGCCTCTAGTCCAGGTGTGCACTCTCCCTGGGGCACTGGGTGTGGGCTCGGGGCTTTTTGCGGAGCAACTCTCCCTGGGTTGCAGGTGTGGCACTTGCCCTGACCACCTCTGGTCCCTCAGGTTCAGGTGCACACTCTTCCCAGGGTCATGGGAGTGTGTGGAGGGCCTTCCTCACCACCTTGAAAGCACTGCTCGGCTGGGTGTGGAGGAGGTCAGAGTGGCTGCTGCAGGAGAATTCCCTAAATAGCCACCAAGTGTCCCTTTTTTCACTTTTTCTTTTTGAGATATTCCTCCTGTTCAAGCCTGCTGCTCCATAGAGAGGCCTGGCCTCTCACTCAGCCCATCTCTCCAACCAGACCGGAGACTATCCAAGTCAGAGCCCATCACAGCCCAACTCTCAACTCTCAACTGCCCCTTCCCCTGGCATCCTCCATGGGTGCTCACAGCCCCTCTGTGTTTGCCACTTAGTTCTTATTCCCCTCTCTGAGACTTCAAGCAACCAGGTCTCTCCTGGTGCTGCTCAAAACTTGTTTGGCAGGGGAGGGAGTCGTTGACCCAGCTCTCTCCCAAGAACCCTGTGGCAGACCCAGCAGGTGCCAGGCCTGGGACTGCACCCTCTCTGGTCCCTGTGCTGGTCCCAGGGAACTTATTGTCCTGAAGCACTCTCCTTACCGTCTGGATTTTCAATGTCCTCTACAATTGTTGGCCTCCAATCTTCATATATGCTGGGGTACTGTTGACTGTTTGCTCTGTTCCTTAGTAGATTGGCTAGGCATTTCACCTGTGTGCAGAGGAAAGTGGGCTCCACTCCCACCTACCTTGCCTCCATCTTCCTCTGCTCTACTTTTTAATTCTAATCAGCAAGTAATAAAGACCAGATAGTTAAAGAGTGCTAGAGAATGGGTTCTTAGTGCAGCTGAAATTTAACAAAAGAGAAACCATGAAGACTGAAATGGTGAGAGAAATCCTACTTCACAGAGAGAGTGGGGTATAGGCAGGTGGGTGAAAACTGGCTTATCTGGAGGACCATTTTGCTTTTGCAACTTTTCTCCTCTTTGCATGGATGCCACCCCTCCTTTGGGTTAAGCATGGCTGATTCTCCATCAGTGAACTCAGACAGTATTGCTTGGACTATGGAGAGTAGAAGTCAAAGTTGGAGAGTATCAGTAGGTATAGGTTATTGTCATTTTATGTTTTATTTTTGGGTCCTGAGTGATGAAGTCTTAGATGGGCCTCTTTTCATTCAAGTTGAAAGGGAAAAAAATTAGGGCTCTTAAGTAGACTCGTTTAGATTCTCTCTGACCACCTCTATCACCTATTAAATGTAGAAGCTGGACAAGCTGCTAGACTTTACCTTGCTTACTAAAAACTGGGGAAAACTAGGAAAGGCTATTCATGTGTGGGTATATGTGAAATTTCAATTTTGCTTTAAATCTAAAACTCCTCTAACAAAATAAAATCTTTAAAAAATGGGGAATATAACTACTTTACAATATTATCATAAAGTTCAAATGAGATGAAGATAAAAGATATATATTAGATACCTACTAAGTTAAAGCCATTTATTTTGATTATATTCCAGCTTTAAGCTGCTCTTTTCTCCTCTGGGGTAGATCTAGGTTTGCAGGTGACAAGCCCTTCCCCCTGTGAGGGTTTCTTCATCCTTAGGTACATGGCATCACACCATGTTATAATCTCTTAAAGCTAATCCTTGCATGTTCCATTTATGTTAATAATAACACTGATAATTACAACTACCCTTTATTAGTTACTTGCTATGTGCCAAACCCTGTATGCTAAGCTGTCTGCATAAATTAATACAACTGATAATCCTATGACATGAGTAAGCTTCTTAAAACATTTTACTTATGATTATTTATATTTTCTTTATCATAGATGGCAAAACTGAACATTTGAATGACTTGTTTGAAATTATTTCATAACCAAAACACACATCCAAATTTTTTTTACATATCTGACCAGAAGCTATGCATCATACAAAAAAAAATTACAAGAGAAAATTCTGTCATTTAATTTCCTGCTTGAAGAGAGCAAGTCACTGTCTTATATCATTCAGAACAGGCCTGTAATTATGAACTGCATCAGCCAGTGTCAGTCTTGCAGATATTTTTTTAAGAAGGAAGGAAAAAATAAAAATGTGGAATACATAAAACTTCGATCAACAGAAATCTAATTTTTACAGTGAAGTAACAGGTTCTTTTTCTTTGCTGTTCATTTCCTCATTTTCTGCTCTACATTTTTAGGACAAAAAAAAACCACAAACAAACAAATGACGACAAAAGTTCCTGCCAGAGATCTAGATGTTGTTATTGATGTTAATTTGAATTCCAGAGATGTGCTGGTGAGTGGTTGTCTCAGAGGGATAGTGACTGACAGAAAGTTGCCAACAGACACAGGCAAAGAATACAAATTCCTTTCTTAAACAGATAAAAGCAAGAACTTACCTGTCAGAAGAGTGCTACAAAGAGCAAGAGCCCCTGCAGTGGGCTCATCGCTGGGGATGCAGATTCCCCAGATCCACACATTTCCCATACATACTATGGCATTCAACCAAAGACATCACTGCATGGGGCTGACAATTTGGTCAGGCCCTTCCAGACTGTACGCTGAAGCTTTCTCAGATTGGTGCATGGTTGAATGAGGTGGGGGGTGGGGGAAGTATCTTTATACCTTTGTGGTGTTTCTTGACAGTTGTGACAGGGGAAAGTAACGATGTCATCCAAAATATATTACTATTCAGCTGTGTCAATAACAAATTATTTTTCAACTGTATCAGGGTAGAAATACATTAATCCCTAGGGATATTACATCTGTTTCTTATCAGTTTAGGAGCTAGTATGAGCCAGACTTGCACACGGCTGAGCAAAGGAAGCAGACTGATATAGTCAATCTAGGAGTTTCTGATATCTGACCACACAAAGAGGGATCACACTTTCATTCTGTCTGAAGTCCAGTCCTCACTGTTAGGCTGAGCAATCTCCAGGACTGAAAGATGCAATTATATAGGTTATGTACTGCACCACTCTAGAGAACCTGCTGGTTTATCATGGCCCTGGATTCTGCTCAGATGCCTATACTTCTGCCTCCCCAGTGATCACTGTTTACCAATCACTGATATTCAGGATAATAACCAAAACTACTGTAAAATCTCAGTAATCAAAACAGAGTAAGATTTATTTTTTATGTTATTCAGGTAGAAAATAAATAAATACAATAAATATTATGCTGTAAGATTTCAAAACAAAATATGAAAGAAAAAGTATGTCTAATAAAAACTTGATTACACACATTCCATTTACTTAAGGTTTAGTGATACACACACACACACACACACACACACACACATCTTATTGTCCTCACAGCAAAGAAAAATAGACTCTATCACCTGCCTTCTCACTGTATCAGCCTTTCCACATTGGAACATTGTTTTAGTGGTTTTCATTTCGGTAAGAGTTAACTTTTCAATATCTAGTATGTGAATCAAAACCTGTTAGTAGAAAGTGAACAGTGGTTTGGGAGATTAATTTGTAATTCATGCCTATCCCCAGATGATTCAGGAAGGTATGAATAAAGATTATATGGAGTACACACAGTATTGGTACATATTAAAGAGAAATATAGACTGGATTGAATTGAGGATTCTGCTATGCCTGTCTCCAGCTGGGAATGTGTATGAACCCTCTCACCAACTTGCTGTTCATTAGATTAGCTGAAGCAGCAATGTCTTTGATTCCAAAATATAAGGGTTAATTATCTCATACTGATTTATTTGAGAGCCTGAAGTGAAAACAAAGGTTAAAGTAATTTACAGTTCATGAAATACTAGTATTGAATTAGTATTGCACTGTTTTCTACAGCACTTTCTAACATGCAGCAAAATTTCCATGTGGGATGATAATTCTTTCAAATTTCTCAAGTTCAGATAACACAAACTATCTTGTATCAGTATCTCTCAACAGTTCTTCCCACACTGAGAGTACTCATCTAGTCAGGGAAAAGATTTAAGGACTGAACACTTTGAGTGGGGGAGGGGGGAATGATAATTGAACCAATTAACTATTTCACAATTTTCCTTTAGTTTGAAGACAGGTTTTGTTCTAGCATTTTTATGCTCAGAAATTTTTACAAATGGTAATTATTATTCTATAATTACATTAAATGGCAGATTCTGTAATCTCTCTTGAACCCCATAAGACTGCAAAGCAATTCACTGAGGCTATAATGAACTTTCTTTTTTTTTTTTTTTTGACTTTTTTTTTATTTCAATCATTGTTCAAGTACAGTTTTCTCCCCCCTACTCCCGTTCCAGCCCCCTCCACCCAACCCTCCCCCCTTCCCCCCATTACCCCCCACCCCTGGTTTTTGTCCATGTGTCCTCCAAATTTGTTCCTGTAATCCCTACCCATTCCCCCCTGAAATTCCCTCTTCTCTCCCCTCTGGCCACTGTCAGACTATCCCCTATTTCAGTGTCTTTGGTTATATTTTGCTAGTTTTTTGTTTTGTTTTATTTTGTTGTTTAGATTCCTGTTAAAGGTGATATCATGTGGTATTTGTCTTTCACTGCCTGGCTTGTTTCACTTAGCATAATGCTTTCCAGCTCCATCCATGCTGTTGCAAAGGGTATGAGCTCCTTCTTTCTTTCTGCTGCATAGAATTCCATTGTGTAAATGTACCATAGTTTTTTGATCCATTCATTTACTGATGGGCATCTAGGTTGCTTCCAGCACCTAGCTATTGTAAATTGTGCTGCTATGAACATCGGGGTGCAAAGGTTCTTTTGTATTGGTGTTTTAGTGTTCTTAGGATAGAGTCCCAGCAATGGAATTGCTGGGTCAAAAGGCAGATCCATTTTTAGTTTTCTGAGGAAGTTCCAAACTGCTTTCCATAATGGTTGTACCAGTCTGCAGTCCCACCAACAGTGCACTAGGGACCCCCTTTCTCCACATCCTCTCCAACACTTGTTGTTTGTTGCTTTGTTTATGATGGCCATTCTGACTGGTGTGAACTTACACAACTCCACTCTAAGAAGACAAGTAACCCAATTAAAAAATGGGCAAAGGACTTGAACAGACACTTCTCCAAGGAGGACATACAGAAAATCCAGAAAAGGAGGTCCTCCATATGGAGGACATACAGAAAAGACACATGAAGCGATGCTCAATATCGCTAGCCATCAGAGAGATGCAGATTAAAACCACAATGAACTTTCTAAATTAGATGCAATATACTGATTTAATGAGGGTACAGCTAAAGCCCAGTGGGGACAACTGGTTACTGATGGCAAATGTTAACAAATGAGCAGGGGAGGTATTAGTGATTCTCTGTCTCTCTGCCTGTCTCTCTGTCTCTCTCTCCTTCACACACACACACACACCTTTCATTAGCTAAATTGCTGTTCAAATATAATTTCAAAATGATAAACTATAATTCTTACATAAACTGAACATTACTCAAAGATTTTATTTATTTCTTTATATAAAGGGGGAATCAATAAGATGTTATTGGAGAATTTGAAGATTAGGCAATAAAGAATTTGGAAATGAATTTGCTAACAGATGCAAACAGGATTACTATCCTGTATATATCCTGTATATAAGACAATAAAATATAATGTTTGGAGTAATCTTTCCCAAACATAGGTTAGAAATCATTTGTATACTTACCAGATAAAATTCATTAACACTATACAGATAAGAATCATGTATTACACTCAATTTTCTACAATTTCATTCTTCCCCTATAGAGTTCCAAAATAGCCTAGTCAATATAAACCAAACAGAGGTGAAACTTCTATAGAATCCAACAGTCCCCTAATGGTCAGCTAGACAGTGCCGAGCACACTCAGGGGGCAGGACACCAACCTCTCTTGTGCCCATTTCTAAGTATTTGGCCACTTCTTCTAAGAGTCAGCTGGAGTGAGCTTGAGTCAGCTGGTCATACAAGTATTTCAGAGGAAGAGAAAGGTAGCTGGAGAGAAATCAGGATCTTTCAAACCTGCATAAGCATGGGATTAAATAAAGCCAAGGTCAAAATTTAGAATATTTGCTTCTAGAAAATTAGAGCTAGAAAAGACCTTAGGAGTCACCTAAGACTCTCATTTTTGAAAGAAGTTAAGACTGTTGCTGCCTTCTTAGGAGCTGAAAGAAGACAAACTACCTTGTTCGGCTGCCTTAGGGTCTTAGCAAATGCTATTTTTGCTTGGTGTCAAGAATCTCCTTTCTCTTCCTCCTCATACCCTACCTACTTTAAATGTTTCCCTTTTTATTTGGGAATAATCAAAAATTTAAAGCACAGAAAATATCACATATTAGAGTAATATTTCTTTTTAATCATTAATACCTGTTCAAAGTGGGTGTTTTTTTTTTCCTAATGAAGGGACGGGGCATTTAAAATGGGATTTAGCCCTGGCTGGTGTAGCTCAGTGGATTGAATGCAGGCTGAGAACCAAACGGTCACTGGTTCAATTCCCAGTCAGGGTACATGCCTGGGTTGTGGGCCAGGTCCCTAGTGGGGGCAATGTGAGAAACAACCACACGTTGATGTTTCTCTCCCTCTCTTTCTCCCTCCTTTCCCCTCTCTCTAAAAATAAATAAATAAAATCTTTTAAAAAAAAAGAAGAAATAAGTTTGGTTTTACAGTAAAAGATGTTTTAAATAAATAATATGGGGAAAATAGCTTTCTAAGGAGGAATAAGATACAAAGGTGAAGCTACTTCTTTGACCCTGCATGTCATAGAACTGGAGGATAACAGGGTCCCTCCCCATTTTGTGTCCCACTCTTTGGAATATCTTTGCTAGGCTGGCAGTCTAGCATTCTTCTGTATCTTGAATAAAGCCACTAATTCCCCAAAACTTTTTCATGCTTGGAAAAAACAAAGTGTTCCTGAAAAACAAACATCTTTCTTTTTTCATTTCAAATGGTATACTTTAAAATTTATCCTTTCCAACAACTTTTTCATGCATAACTAATTCAGACCAAGACTACTTCTATCTGTGCTATAGTTTATAGTCTTAATCCCCATACACTTGACATTGATGAAATACAGGATGGTGGTGTCAGTGTCATTATATATATATGCCACCTAATCAGTAGATTACAGATAATAATTAGTTTAAATTGAATTGATGTCAGTAGTAATAAATGGCTTCTCAAAATTCAGAGCTTGTAAAAAATCGGATTCCAATTATTATAATTATTTCTTTCAAAATGTAAAGTATGCAAATTTTTCACATTAATGAGAGAAAAACAGAAAGGAAGCTGGGAAAAATGAATCTTATTTGTCATCTTGTCTTTTTCTTCAAGTCTTAGGCTAAATTGCTGTTGTTTCATTTTGTTAGTCTTATTCTGAAAACTTCCCATTTTGTCTGCACACCCGTTCCTTGTAAAGTTATTACAAGGAACAAAGTGCTGCAGCCTGCCTTCTTTTCACAGCAGTCACCATCCTCTCACCTTGCTTTTGAAGAGATTTTCATTTCCATAGCACTTTTCACAAAATTCTCTCCTTTGAGCTTCATAACTACCCTGCCTGGGAGATAAGGCAGGTATTGCTCATTAGGACAGAGGAGGAAACTGAGCTGATTGGGGAGGGCAGAGGCCACATTTTGGGGAAATAGTAGAGCTAGAAGTTCAGGCCCTGTCTTCTCATTTCAAACCCTATGCTCTTTTTTTCCCTATAGTCTCTATTACTAGAAGTTGTCATTGAAAATGGTTACATTATGAATATAAATTTGTAGCTAATAGCATCCTCTAGCTTTGCTTTTTATGATAACTTCCAGGGTTCCAAGGATCAATTGTTCCTAGTATATGCTCCACAGTATAGTTGTAGCCCAAAGCTTAATGAGGCAGATACAAAATGAAATCATTGCTAATGAAGAACAGGTTCTGACCCACCAGGCATAGGTAAGCCATTTATTGCCACAGAAGAATGAAAATTTTCCAAATTTAGTTAATAAATGCAAATAGATGTCCTTTGACTACTAAGGGGAAATCATCTAAGCAAGACAATGAAGTGATGCTTTTCCATCTGTGAAGAAATGAGCCTGATTCAAAGACAATGCATATAAAGTAGAATGCACAATATACACTTATGTTGTTCAAATAATAGAAATATGTGTCAGGTTCAAAGAAAGGAAACCTTAGCATATTAGGAAACCAACACAACTATTTCCTTTTCCCCATCACATTTGAGATAATAAGAAACACTGATCATAGGACAGCAGGCTGACAATCATGCACAAATTTCTCTTGACTCCCCAGCAGGGGCACAGTGATGGGGTTTTGCAATGCAGGATAGAAGGATGTCAATGGGACACAGAGTGATGTTGCTGGGCAACCCTCTCCTGTGGCTTTGACTTATAAGAGTGAGAATCCCACCTACCTGGAAGGTCACTGGACAAACACCAAATTACCCTCTAGGTAGTCCAACCCTAAGAGTAATCACTTGTGTCTAAAACCCAGAATTGACAGAGGCTTTCTGACTTTCAGAACTGTCTTTTCCACAATATGTCCTTTCTTGTTGCTCGTGGGTCACCGGCCAGCAGTGACCACAGAACGCTGCGGATGGCTCACCAAAAACACGCGAGAAAAAAAACATGCACAGAGACAAACTAGTTTCTGCGGGGAAGTAGGGACAAAATGGCCACACCCCCTAGTGGGGAGCACGCCAATTTACCATCCATACCTGCTTTTATTGGGCTTATTTTGCATAATAATTCAGGTAAAGTACAGTACTCATTAGGGGGAAGTAAGGAACCATAGAAAACAAGGAACTCTGCCGGTCTACTGAGTAGGGGTCAAAGAGCTGTAAGACTTTGAGGAACAAACTAACTTCCTCCTTGGACCCCTCTCATTCAACTGAGCGCATTCTAAACAAAGAAGGTTTCACAGTAATTTACATGTTCTTTCTTAGGCCTGATCACCCGGGGGAATCCGCCCTTTTCAGCACAGAGCTACACCACCCTGTCATTGTTTCAGGCTTAGGTGGAGCAAGGGAACTGAGGCAATAAGGAGATTTTCTCCCAGACGATGAGAACTCAGGCTATGTCAAAGCCGAGGAGTGAGGGTCCATCACCCCCTTTTGCTGCAGCCCCCCAAGTCCTTCTTTTGGGGGGCCTCCCAAAGTGATCGTGCCTGTCTTAGGTCATTCCCCCCTTGGGGAATCTTACCCGTCTTTGGCTAACCGACCAAGCTTTTTGGGGTTCAGTTATGAATAAAGCAGCAGAAGCAGCATTCCTGCCAGGGAGATAAGCTTTTGTCTCCTTGCTGGCTTACGGTTCCAAGGGCGTTCCCTTAGCCTTAGCCTAGGTGGGGGTTTCAGCTTCTGATACCAGTCAGGGCAGTTCCCAACACTTTGTCCATATATGAAGCATCAAAGAACTTGACCAGACATGCAGTAATTAAATAAAAATATTGTTAAATGATTATATTTCAGTGCCAAAATTATGAATTCATATTTTAATTTCAATGTTTGCCCACCTATACTGTAGTCTTTGCCTGATTTTGAGGATATCATGGGGTTTTTTTTTAGGCTTTCTCATATGCAAGGTACAGAAACAGACTCAGGTTACTTTAGTTAATGACATACAGGGAGAAGGGTAAAAAACTGGACGCTGTCTCAAAAGCACACCGTTAGGGGTCACAGAATGGGAACACTGCTCACTGCATGCAGCTTACTCCACCAGCTCTGAGAGTTTGACACTAACTTGAGGGTAAGAATAGAAATTTTATTTCTGGGCCAAGTTTATATTTCAGCCCCTGCATCTACTTCTCCCTTCAACTGCTTCTTTTTGCTACTTCATTATCAACTTATTCCTTCCCTCTCCTTGTTTGCTTTTCATGCCTTCTGATTCCTTCAGCTTTCTCATGACTTTGATGCTTCACAGTTTCTACTCATTGCCTTTGTTCACTGTCTCTGAACTCTACTGACTTCTCAGATCTCTCATTCCAACTCCCGGAAACAGAGTCTCTAAAGGCTGCTGGTCCTTGTGCACATAGCAGGTCCTTGTGCAGAGCCCCGTGCTGGGCACATTGAGGACTGCAGCCTATTGACACATGGAAGAGACCTATCCTGGTCCAGTCTACTGTGGCTGAGTGACAGGGACATACAATACAAACTAGTTAGACCTGTATGAAATGAAACTTTCAGAAGAGAGGATGTAGTATGTCCAACATTTGAACATCTCAGAAGAGGTCAGTGAGATCTGTAGCTATAGAATAACCCCTTGAAAATTCTTCAATCCCAAAATCTATGACTTCTAATGTTGAACAACACAGAGAGTAGGTCATACAATTTGGCATGATACTCTAGATCAGACTCTTCACCAAAATGCAAACTAAGGACAAAAGGTACTGAGGAATGTTAACTCCCTGTAGTAAAAAAGGGGGCACTCCAGGAAGAAAGGCAAACAGTCTTTATTATTTTCTTCATGTACTACAGTATGAAATAAATATTCAAATATTTAATTCAACCAGCAATTAATCCAATTAACAATCTGAAGTACCCCTTTAAGATGCCATGATATAGCCACAGAGAAGGGTCGTGACTCTAGAAAATAAACCGCTAAGGCCAAGGCACGAATTTATCTCCGATACATGCTTCTGAGCATTCATTCATACCAACACTAATGTATACCAAGGATACTAGACAGTTTCAATAAAAATTGATCTATTAATAAAAATTGGTTGACCAAAAATGTACATTATGATATGGGACATTTATTAATCACTATAATCAAAGCTCACCATATGTTAACACTGAGTTGTGCAGCTTTTTATTGTTTCAAACTTTTCTCCAAAACTCATCTTTTGCTTAAAAACAAGAAAAAAAATATTTTTAAAAAGTGAAAGTCACATCTTACAGAGTACACACTCAGTCTATTGTATTCACTGATTCATAGTTTACCAATGACACTAAAACATTTTCCTACACGGGATTTTAACATTGAAGTGGCAACAAAATATTAACCCAGTTTCTAAAAATATGTAGTAGCAGTTTCTTTGCTGAAAAATAAAATTCTATATAACAAGAGATATTGTTCCCTCTTGGGAAATAAAACATTATCTGCAAATGCACTCATTTCCTTATTTAAAAATTGGAGAAAATTCTTCATTCTTAGTGACAGCATTCAGAATTGAATTATTTCATCAAAATAGGGTGATTTTTCAAAGAATTCAGAACACAATATACTGAGTTTTCAAAAGGAAATTGCCTCACTATATATTTACACATGTCTGGTATTTTTGCTGTAAGCATTTTTGCCATAGATAGCATTAGCTCAAACATTTTGCCACCTAACTAATTATGCATTAGGCAATTTTGCTATAAAAGATAAAATCATGGAAAAAAGATAAAAGAACATTACAAAGAACATAAAATGAAATGACTTTATTACAAAATACAAAATACTTGAATACATTTAAAATATGTATAGATTCATGGCAATACTGTACAAATAACTGATTTTATTTTGTGGATTGCACCTAAGCACTTGTCTTTGTTCTATGGGAAATGTGGTTCAACTGTTCCCTCAAAGAGAATATTTGGTCTCCCTTTTTCTTCCCAATGTGTGTTTTTCAAAATAAGAAACCAACTCTTGGGGCAAATCATCATCATCTGGATGAAATACTAACTATTTTGTTTGACCATCACTACATCTATTAGTCACTGTGTAGATGATTATGAGGACTGGATAAGATTTGTATGTAATATAAAAATGGGAGCAACTGGGAGACCTTGTCAACAGAGAAAGGAAACCAAACTGACAACTAACTTAAATACATTAAGTCTGCTGAAGGATGTTAATTGATTTTTCGGTGGAGAAATGAACAAACAAAAACAAACAAATAACTGTCAATCAGTTATTTTATTATTTTTTGCAGGAAAATTGCTTTATGGCCAATTAGTTATGTAGTGAAAATGTTTGTGGCAAAAATGTAAAAGTACCTATAACTGTGTTTGTTGGCTCTTGCATCAATATTATTAGAATTATACCGAATACCAGAATTTTAAAACACTTTTAAAATATAAATAGAACTTATGTCCCTCCAAACTTACACTTTCCCAAAGAATTTAGAACCAAATTATATTGTTAAATTTGTAACCAAAAATAATCTTTTAGAGATTTTATGTATTTATTTTTAAATAGGGGAAGGAAGGAAGAGAGAGAGGGAGAGAAACAATGTGTGGTTGCCTCTTGTGTGCCCCCTACTGGGGACCTGTCCCACAATCCAGGCATGTGCCCTGACTGGGAATCGAACCAGCAATCCTTTGGTTCACAGTCTGGCACTGAATCCACTGAGCCACATTAGCCAGGGCCCAAAAATAATTCTTTAAAGAACACTGGGAAGATACTAGGTAGATGACAGACAAATGCAGTTTAAATTGTGAGCTTATAAAAAGATGTTCAGCATTATTGAGTGCTTCTAAACTGCTAGGCTGGTAGATGAGGAATGCTACTTGGAAATCAGACCTATAGTTGCCAAGTGTATTGGGTTGAATGGTGGTTGCCAAAATATTTTATCTGCATCTTACCCCCTTGAACCTGTATAAGTTACCACATTTAGGAAAGGAGTCTTTGCAGATATAATTAAGTTAAGGAAGGATCTAGAGATTAGCAGATCATCCTGGATTATCCTACTAGGCTCTAAATCCAAACTTACAAGTTTCTTTTTAAGAGGCACCTGGAAGAGAGAAACAGAGAAAATAAGATGGCCCTGTGAAGATGGAGGCTGGCAAATGCTGACAGTCACCAGAAGCTGGAGAGGCAAGGACTGGTTCTTTCCTCTGGAATCTGGAGAGAGTGTGGCTGTTACAGAACACAACAAGGGGGGCCTGGGATGATATACTATTATTGAAAGAAGGCCCCGGGTCCGTTATGTCCGCTGCCAGAGGAAAGACGTCTCTCAATGCCAGAGATTCGTGAAAAGGAAAGGAAATGTTTATTTAATGCTATACTAACTTAAAGTAGTGACCTAATGTCTTTATCAAAATCCCAAAGTCCCTAAAAACTCCCACAAACACACAGTCCTTCCTTCCTTCCCCCTTTGCCCAGGCCAGAGTACCGTATCTCAGGAAAGGAAATAGAAGTCCATGGCTTAGGTAGTCCTCTAGTTCTTCCCAGTTAGTACTCCATCTCGACTGGGAGACCTCCCTGGGTTCCCAGCACCCTCAGCTGAGCCGCCAGGATCTCTGCTAAAACCAGGTGGTGGTTCCCCCTTCTAAAGCTGCGGGGGTCCCCACTCTGCCAGAGCACATGGTTCCCTCTCTCTGGGATGCGGGAGTCTCCACTCTGCTAAAGAGCGTGGTTCTCTCCCTCAGGACTGCCACATGGTTCTCCCTCTCAGGGCTGCAGGAGTCTCCACTCCGTCAAGTCTGCGTGGTTGTCCTTCTCAATGGCTGCCAAATCTGGGTTTTAAATCCCCGCGGCTAATCTTCTTCTGCAGCCCCATTTCCGACTCCTCCCACACTCGGCTTCACGTGCCGGAACTCGTATCCTTCCAGCTTTACTGGGCTGCCATCATGAGTCTGGGCAGGTGTGGCCCCATGTCCTGGAGCCAATCCCCTCTGAGCTCCCACGCAGGCGCTATAACTCAGGGGACCAGCCCACCCCCCGCCCCCAGTTACATCTGGGTGGGGAAGTTACTTCCATTCCCCTGGCTTAGAGCTGATCACAGCTACTTAATATATCTATGCAACCAGTCAAAGGTTATAGATATGCCAAACGACCACGCCAGAGCTTAGCTGCAAGGCTGTTGCTATGCTAAACAGCTCTCAATGGCCCTGCTCCATTTGTCCCTTCCCCCAACCCACACCCTGGGCAGGGGGTGGGGGTGGTGGAAACATCTCAAAATCTCCTGGACATCTTAAGTTCTGGACCCTATGCCTATTTGGGGCCCCCCTCTTGGCTGCACCCTGTAACATGGCCAGTACTGCTGTCTTGATTTCACACTTTTACCTTCCAGGACTGTGAAAGAAAACATTCTGTTTTAAGCCTCCCGTTTGATAGAGCAGGGCATTCAAAGCTTGGGAACAGAAGGCTTACAAGAAACATGGCAGCTGCTTTAAAAGTAAACTTTCTGATGTCTCTGCACATGTTGCACCCTCTCCTTAGACTGTCTCTTCCCAGCTCTGTTATTTGGCTATCTCCTACCTTCCCTTTTTATTTGTGCTGCTTCCTGTTGTTTTCCAAATCAGTCTTACCACAAAGTCTCTATTATTTTAATCTTTCCAGAGAAATGTTTTTGTATTGTTGTTTTTAAATCTATGCTTAAATAAATTTCATCCTATTTTTATGGTTTTATTTTGGGGTATTTATTTATCATTTATTTTCCATTGTTTTTTTCTTTTCTGATATAGACATTGTCTGTGGGAGGATATCCAGAAATAAGAGGGTGGAGGATATTGAAATGTCTTTGTCTAGTCCACAGTATCCAAGAGCTAGCCATGTTGTTTACAGAAAGGTTCGTCTAACAGAATAGACTTATGTGACTTTTGTAATCCTCTGTCTATTTGCATTTGCAAGGTTTATACCAACTGACTTTTTTCCTTAGTAAATATTCACATTTAATAAGCTGCCCAGAGGGAACTGTGTAGCCCTGATTAGTATTGCTTTATATTCTAAACAGCAAATTGTGGGCTCCTGAAAGGCATGGCATTAAAATGTTTTCTCTGGAAGGTATACTTTCTTCATCAAAAGTAAGTAAAACCCTTTCTAATTATGAATACATGTTATTAAGTACCAGAGTTCTTTAAGTAAAAATTATAGACTGGTGGAAAAAATGTAAACAATTCCATGTACCCATCCTATAAACCATATTAGTTCACTCTAAGGCAACATTACCTAATCTAGGTT
This sequence comes from Phyllostomus discolor, assembly GCF_004126475.2. Lineage (NCBI taxonomy): Eukaryota > Metazoa > Chordata > Mammalia > Chiroptera > Phyllostomidae > Phyllostomus > Phyllostomus discolor. The sequence continues at coordinate 43,780,074 of NC_040913.2, read as the reverse complement.
TTGTGTTTTTAGAAAACTGAGAAAATGGAGACATCTTATAATAAATACAGATACTCATGTCATTCATTTATCAATAAGTTAATGGTTTATGCAGCATATAACAAGTTACTGAGCTAGGTTCTAGCAAGATAGCAAAAATGTATAAGATACAATCACAGTTTTGAGATATTTCAAATATAGTATAGTAACTAAAACATTACCTAAAGTAAATATAGTGTAAAAAGTGACAAATCTCCAAAAAGATAAGGACAAGTACTCTGCGTGCTCACTGCTAGCTGCCTGTTTCCCTTGGTTCTCACTATAATCTTTATGTAGTGTGTAAGGTGGTAGAGTCCTACATAAATAGCACTTGGTTCCACTCTCTTGAATTTCTTTTTTTCTAACAATGAAAATGCAATCCTTTTGTTTGTTTCAGAAGCAATAGCAAAAGTTGAAACATCTTAAGCTATTACTTATGCTGGCTTTTGAAATAAATAGGCTATGAATACTTCTCTGAGGTGATCATAACCATTAGGAACAATAAACAAACAAAAACCTAAATCAATAGTTAACATCACAATGAAATAATGTCTTGTTTCTTTCTAGAGGAGACTGAACATTCTCTTTAATCTGCTCTAACCCTGTTATATACCATTGTTTATGACACTAACAATTACGACAATGCAATATAACACCCTCAGTGACTCATCAGCTCCTGCCTTTCAGAGGCACTCAGCTTGCACATATACCATGAGTAATGGCTTGTAGAGACATTGCTTAATATCTATAATCAGTTTTAGTCTGATGTGATTCTCAAAATGCAGTCTTCTTTTCCAGTAAATGATAAATTATAAGGCTATTGCCTGGCAAAGAGAGAGTCACTTTTTCCCCAGCCAAAGATTTATTTCCCAACCAAGTTGTTTTTGAATCCCTGAATGTCACTTTCAGCTGTTTCCATTCCTCTAAACAAGTATCTGCCAATCATCCAGACACAGTGAGGAACAATGTGGGGGTGTGTAGTTATTTAATGGGAAATATTGCCATCAGAATTGAAGAGATAGCCTGTCAAAATCTGAGAGGGTGGCAAGAAAGAATTTAGGAGGAGATGAAAGAGGGGAGAAAAGGAAGGAAGAGGGAAAAAGTCACACAGACGATGAAGTAGAAAATGGAGCAAGCAGAACATTTCACAAGTAGGAAAACCTCATCAAATTGAGCTAAATAATAAAAATTTTAGTTTCTCAAATGAGGCTAAAATGTTTGAATTATGCTTGGAAGAGGATTTCCTAAGTATAGAAAAAACAGTAAACAAGATTGCAAAGAGGCTAGTTCATCTACATTGACAATTTCTTTACACCTTTCAGGAGTGTGTGTTTACACAAACACCGAGAGTGCTTGCTGTTGTGTTGACCAAAACAGCTGTAGCGAGTCTCACCTTCACAGTCCTTCATGAACTATAGATTTTTTGTCACTGTACTACATACCAGAATTGAGTTTTAAAAGGTTGAATAATTAAGGCTTTTCTCTATCAAATTGTTTTAAATTAGTTCAATTATCTGTGAACTAGATTAGGATTAATGTGCTAATAATTATTACTTTAAATATTTCTACATTATAACCTTGCCTGGGACCTTGTTGATCAGGAGTAACAATAAAAAGGACATCAGGATATATTACAGAGACTAGTTCTTTAATTACAGGTGGATGCTAGGTTTCAGTGTCAGTATCAGATCCCGTGTAATGTTCTGTAAACCAGCACTGTCACAGTCACGGTGGGGAATTATCATTTCCTTCTGAAAATTTTCCTCTCACTTGACTTGCAATTTTAATGTCTGTGCATTTTGCTTCTTTCTCTCTGACCACTATATTCTTAGTCTTTCCCCTGGGCTTCTCTTTCCCTATTTATTCCATTTGGTCGGTTTCCACATGGTTCCTTCCTCTATTTGGTCTACATTTCCCCACAGGTGATAGTATCATTTCCAATGTTGCAGAGGACCACATTTTTTTTTATTGATCATCTGGTGACTCTCAAATTTATACTTCCTGACTTAATCTGGGTTCCAAGCCTCAAACTATATTTCCAGCTGGACATACCTACCTGGATATGTTCCACAGACACTTACAACTTGATATATTTGAACTAAACACATCAGCTCTTTTTTTTCCAAACTTATCCCTCCTTCATTCCTTAACTTGAGTGATACCATAAGACTAAATTACTTACATGAGACGTTCCTCCCATATCATACCAATTTATCACTAAGTCGGGCCAATTTTATCTCCACAATATCTCCCAACTTCCTCTCTACTTATCACTCTCTCTACCATTATCATAATTTGGACTGCATACTCCTGACAATGCATTCAAATCTCCCAATAAGATGATCCCAACATATTCCAGTTTCATACCTCACCCAGCACTCTACTGCTACCTCATGTTAGGGGCACACTAGAGAACTCACCTTTACTTAAATATGCATGTCCTTCCAAGAAGCCTTACCTCTTTTTTCATGTTTTACATCAGCCTGAAATGTGCTTTTGACATACACACCACTTGTGAAAATCATGTCAAAATTAAGGACATGTGCTATGGACCCTAGTAGTCCAGTTATTAAACTTATAACATTGCAAAAGTTAATTTATTGTATACTTCAATTTTCTTATCTGTAAAATGGAAAGAAACCTATATGACGCATGTAATTTTTCCTTAAAATTAAGACTTTATTCGTTTTAGTTTTGCAACAAAATTGAGAGGAAGGTAAATGCATTTCCCAAATACCCCCTACTACAACATACATAACCTTCATCATATCCACACCCCCACCTGAGTGATACATTTGTCATAACTGATGAACCTACTACATTTGATATCACAACCACCTGAATTTTATAGTTTACATTACAGTTCACTCTTGGTGGTGTAAATTCTGTGAGTTTGAACTAGTGTATTAGACATGTATCCATCATTATGACATCATATAGATTATTCTCTCTAGTCTAAAAATCTTCTGTATTTCACCTATTTTTCTCTCCCCCTGCTCTCAATCCCTGGTAACCACTGATTTTTTTTTTTACTGTTTCCATAGTTTTGCCTTTTCCAGAATGTCTTATAGTTGGAATCACACAGTATGTAGCCTTTCCAGATTGACTTCTTTTTACTTAGAAATCTCTATTAATGTTCCTCCATATCTCTTCATGATTTTAGAGCTCATTTCTTTTTAAGCACTGAATAATATTCCATTGTCTAGAGATGTCACAGTTTATCCATTTACTACTAAAGGACAACTTGGTTGCTTCCAAATTTTGGAAATTATAATTATGCTAAGTGAAATAAGTAGTCAGAGAAAGAAAAATACCATATGACTTCACTCATATGTGGAATCTAATGAACAAACTAAACTAACAATCAAAACAGAGATAGACTCATAGATGGAGAGCAGATGACAGCTAGTTGGGAGGGGTGTAAATTAAGGAATAGAGGGACTGAGCAAAAAGGAAAAAAGACTCATAGAAATGGACAACAGTGTGGTGATTGCTGGGGTCAGGGAATATAAGGGGACTAAATGGTAATGGAAAAATATAACAAAGATTAAAAAAAGTTAATGTGAACATCCATGTGCATTTTCATATGGACATGAATTTTCAATTCCAAGGAGTGTGATCTCTGGATCATATGGTGAAAGTATGCTTAGTTTTGTAAGAAAACACCAGAATGTCTTCCACAGTAGCTGTATATCAATGGTATAAATTGCCCTCCTAGAACTGATTTCACTATATCCCACAAATATAAATATATATATATATATTTCATTATTATTAGTTCAAAGTATTTTAAAATCTCTCTTGAGAATGATTTGTATTCTTTAAATTTGTTAAAGTGTGTTTTAAAGCCAGAATATGGTCTGTTTTGGTGAATGTTTCATGTGAGCTTGAGCAGAATGTATTTTGCCATCATTGGATGAAGCAGTCTATCATTGTTAATTATAATATCCAGTTGATTTATGGCATTATGAGTTTCACCATGTCCTTACTAATTTTCTGCCTCCTGGATCTGTCCATTTATGGTAAAGGGATGTTGAAGTCTACAGCTATGTAATAGTTGATTTATCTGTTTCTCTTTGTAATTGTTAGTTTTTGTCTCACATGTTTTGACTCCCTGTTGCTAGGTGTATGCAGGTAAAGGATCATTTATATGCTCTTGAAGAATTGAACCCTTTATCATTAAATAATGCCCTTCTTTATTCCTAATAACTTTCACTATTTTGAAGTTTGCTGTATCAGAAATTAACATAATAGTATGTGTCATACAGGGTCCAGCAGGAGTAATGCCTGTGCAAGTGTTGTTGGTAGGGTAATAATATGGGTGTAATAATTTATAATTTGAATTTGAACATTTCACCCAAAATGTCACATGGTGTGCTTGAGTGTGGTATTATTATGTTATAGAACTATATGCTTATGATTTTGTAATAAAATATTTTACAATACAATAGGGGAATTATTTGTGCTAGACCCTGCATATGGGTGTGGATATATTTCTTTTGCTCTTACTTCTTGCTCTTCTTTCTTCCTTATTTTTAAGATGTATGAATTATTTAATCTACCAGCACAATAGCATTGTTTTAGAATAAATTAAAATGAAAAATTATTACCTGTAAGAAACTTCAACCTTTAATCATATTACCCCTGTGATCCAAGTCTCTGCTTTTCTCCTCAGAGCCAATAGCAGTAACTCCACTGCAGAATACATAATTTAACTACTTTTAAGGGGGAAATTATAAACAAGCAGACCAACAGTCATATTAGTTGAAAACACTTTCTTATCCTCCTCACCACCACTACAGATTTCTTAATAGCCCTGTAGAGTTGCAATTTTGTAACACAGAAGCACAAAGAGTTAGAAGGGTCAAGATGCTAATACATCAGGGGCATTAAAATATCACTGAAATGTAACAAAATAGAAAGTTTTTGCATTTAACAAAACTTCTCTTAATGAGAATTACCAGTATGTGTTCAGATAGAATGGTGGTGTTAGTAAGAGAAGCAAGAGTAGAGGTTAAAGGATGACCTCCACAAAGCACATGCTTGAGTAACAACGGGTGGCTGCTACGTCATCATATTCTATGATTTATAGACAGATAAATTATAAGACTGCTTTTTATTCATTAGAATTCGAGTTCGTAGCCAGAGTGAAATCTCTTCAAATTAGCCATTCCCAAACTTCAGTTTATAACAAAATCCTCTAGAAAGCATATTGCTGAACCTCACAGAGTTTCTTACTCCACTGGTCTGGACTGAGCCCCAAGAATCAGAATGATTTACGAATTCTCAGGTGAGGCTGATGCTGCTAATCTGGGGGCCACACTTTGAAAACCATTGACCTAAACCTGGGAGAAGAGGCTAATCACACATGCCAGTAGTCCTGTTTCTCTACTCCTTCTCCCTTCTAAAAATAAATATTGAAAAAAATTAAGGACAATTTGAAGGATGCCATGTTATTAGCATGCTTCGTGCTCCTAATGATTAATTTGCTCAGGACACCCGTGAGCCTTGATCCAGCCATGACTATAAACTAATAAGTAATAAAGCCACTACTTTCCTCTCTTCATTTTCTTTCCAATATTTTCCCTGTGGTGTTGATCATAAAATGGCTACTTTCACATCACCCAGGAAAAGAGAAATGGATTTAGAGCCAATCTGAGCAAACATTTGGCAAGAATATAACAATGTAGTGAAATATAAAAACACATCTTTTTTTCTGTTTCAAAGATTGAATTTCATCAGTATATAGAACATGCTTCATTATGTTGGTTAGTGATGTCTATTGAAAATAAGATCCCCAAATGCCTTGTCGACTTGCATATTTCTGTGAATGAAGTCCAAAAATATTCCATTGCATTTCCCAGTAAAAACTGTTCACTTTGGA